>NC_135765.1:10782624-11512648 GCF_052425735.1 Oculina patagonica | reverse complement strand
GGAAGCTAGCGGACGGTCGGATCACCTTGTGAACTGAACAATACATTACAGGTAGTTTGTACTTTACAAAGTTGTTGTTGAACTTCAGTCGTCAGTTGTGTTGGAGACAACGAACTTATGGAACGACTTTTTTCTAAAATATATTCGTTCATGTTTTCAGATATTTAAAACATTATTTAATGATTCTTTGGAAATATATATCCATGGTTGTTTGAATTAAATGATGTGTCACTAGTTAACCCCCAGGGGTAAACACCTGATCTAACTTTGAGGGGGGGGGGAAGTGATCTACAATAAATTCTCCGTGGTTGTTTGAATTAAATAATGTATCGCTAGTTAACCCCCAGGGGTAAACACCTGATCTAACTTTGAGGGGGGGGGGGGGAAGTGATCCACAATAACTTCTCCGTGGTTGTTTGAATAGGCTTTATGCATGATGACGTCATTAGCTCAAAATTCACCACCAAGCCTCATTTACGCAAATTATTCTCGACCCTCTGCCACCTTCAAGCAGTTTTCACGTGGGTATTCTTTTCATCTTTGCTGCTTTGGGAAATATTTGTTCATGATAAAATTACATGTTTACACTTCGAAAGCGAGGCTTGGTGGTGAAACTAGCCAGTCTGACGTAAACATGCATAAGGGCTATTAAATGATGGGTTACTAGTTAACCCCCACTGGGTAAAACCCTGATCTAACCTGGAAGGGGGTGGGGAGGGGGGTGGTAGGGGGTGATCTACATGTGTGCAGAACGTGATGACTTCCAGAGGTGGATCGGAGTGGTCTAGGCAACAGGATTTGTCCCATAGGGGAAAAGTCCCCCATTTCAAATTGGTTATTGCTGTCAAGTACCTTACTGGGAGGAAGTCTGTGACTATCCTACTGGGAGGAAGTCTGTGACTTGTCATATTCCAGAGTGCATTGTGTGTCACGTCAAAGATACACCAATGTTTTAAAAGTCTTTGCTTTGTTACTCTAATCCCCTAGGGGGCCACTTGGAAAAAAATTGATGGGAAGGCTCTGCCCCAAGGTTTAAACCCTCACACTTTCACATGCCATTTTCAACAGAAAAGATACCCTTCTCCCTTCTGTACACCTACGACAGAAAAATTGTACCCCTTTCACATACACACACAAGGGATACTGCATCTCTTTACTTAATTTTTTTACTTGAATAACCTCTAAAAATACTAACATGAACCGACCGTTCAGTGGGTCCTTTAAAAGGTCTTTTTTAATACTAAATGAGTGTTTTCCCTACTCTTTTGTAGCCCCCCCCCCCCCCCCCCTATACTGGTACATAAAATGCAGCCTGGGTAACATTGACGCAGATTTGTTTGATTTGAGAAGACAGGTTCTGTCTACCCCCAAGCTGTGATAGTCCTCTGTTCACTAGATAGGTTCTTATGATAAAAATCGGTAAAGGGAAAAAGTAAATACATCACTGTGATCCTGGAACCGACTCCCTAGACTGTCTGAACACTACAAGGGATGTTCTCCCCGAGGGCTTATCTCCTCATGCCCATTTATTGAGTCAAGTCCTCTGTGTACCTAAAAAAATACTACCAAAATCACTTTGATATCCTCATAATTACCACTCACAAGATAACTATTCTCATTATTTTTAGTTCCCCTTATTTCTAGGGTGAAAGTTTAAGATCATATCTTCCAGTTTCCCCCCTTACATTACCCAGGGATCTTTATCCTGAACAAATATAGTCATACTATCTTGTTCTGTTTTGTATCCCTGTGTAAGAGCATCTGGAATTTTAATACAAAACATTATATACTGTTGGCAGCACTAGTAAAAGAGATCTGCCAGAGACACCACATGTATCTCTGTTATCCTGCATCAGAAGCAAACACCTCGCACAAACTCCTTGTTGCTGAAATGCTCTTATTTCTTGTGCTGTGACAATATGTCTTGAAATGCTTCTGCCTGCATTCATTGGTACTAGTTTTTTCAGTTGGAATCTTGGAGATCTCTTTTGCAAAGAGAGGGGGGAAGAGAATGAATGCGTAATGAGAGGCGAAGGGTTATCCCCTCAGATTAACTGCAGATACATACATGTATGTACCAGGGGTGGGGGGATACATACTAGTTATGCACTTTTTAGTAGAATACTATGGAATATCCCGCGAGTCACTGAGAAAATACAAGTGACAATTGGGATATTCCATAGTATACCACAAGAAAGTGTTGTATAACTATTTTATAACATACCATAGAAAATATGCTTACTTGATTTCATCGACAATAAGATCGCAGAACACGATGGGAAGGTTGAGTTGATAACCGTCGAATATACACATACAACGGCTTTCCTGAATTCTGATATTTTGCTGTATTTTCTATGGCATGGTATAAAAAGTTTTATACAGGGAATTAACCTTTGCCATGTGTTCCACCCGTATATATACCAAATTGAAGAAACTTTGCCCCTGTGAAAAGCATAAACCATGAACAATAAGACCAAATGGGATTCTGGGTATAGACAATTAACCTTGAATAGCCCTCATGCATGTTTACGTCAGACTGGCTTGTTTCACCACCAAGCCTCGCTTTCGAAGTGAATACTTGTACATTTTTTCATGCATGAATTCCCAAAGCAGCAAAAATAAAAAGAGGGTTGAGAATAATTTGCGTAAACGAGGCTTGGTGGTGAATTTTGAGCATATGACGTTATCATGCATAAGGCCTATTGGTAAGCTTAGTAATATTCTATTTATTTAAAATCAAGATATTTTTTTCCTTTGAGAGCTTTTTGAGACCTGTCTTGTTATGTTTATTTAATTCTGCCACAGACAACGATTACTTTTTTCCAATTTCCCAGTAAACATTTGGGTGGCATTGTTTATGGTTTATACTTTTGTGGGTCAACGTTTCTTTAATCATGTATATACTGTTTTTGACAGAAAGGGTTACGCTTTCAAATACATTCCACACAAAAAATGTTACTCCCTTTCACACACCAGTAATTACAGTAGAAATACTGCATCGGCATTGATTATCAAGATATTTAAAAATTTCATGTCCTCTTAAATCCAGTCTATATAAACTGGTTTTCCCAACCCTCATTTTTATACTTGTAATAAATTCCATACTATTTCCCAGCCCTTTTGGGTGGAGCCATCCTGTAAAGTCTATTATAGGGAGGAACTCCCCAAGCTGGGGGGTTAAATTCCACCACAGTCTTATGGAAACCAATCCGTTTTGTTATATGTCTAGCTGTGTATTGTTTATTCATTGCACAATATTAAGAGAATGCTATAATTTATGTAAATTAAACTTTATTTATAGCTGGAGTATAGTGCATTGTTTAGTATTATTATAGAAGATAATACACGGTTGTACAGAGATATGAAATTTATCTTTGAGTGTTAATTCAAATCAATATCTCATGAGTGAGCTCAGCAAACGAGTGAGTATATCGATTTGAACAGGAGAAGAGAAATTTCATATCTCCAAGCAACCATGTATTATTTTGTTTAATTTTATAAACCTACTAATTTTTGACAATTTCCGAAGATTTCCGAAATTGTTGTGCAAAGGTCATGCAAATGTTTCTTAACACTTTCCAAACTTTTCTGAAGATTGCAGAGGAAGATCCGAAGATGTTTCGACTTAATATCGATGAACTTCGGGTCATTCAGCATTGAACTCGTCAGTAAATGTGACAAAAACGATATCTTCACAAGTGAAAGAGATCATATCACTTTTACAGTGTAAAGATAAAATTTTTCTCAGTGATAGAAATCCTGGTAATTCATTTTTGTTTATATAATTTATATGTAATAAAAATCAATATCTGAGTTTACTAATAATCTCAATGCTACGCAGCCCTCTAAATTTAAATTCAAATTGCAAATACACTTGCAGTACAGATCATGAGAATATCATATCATTTCCTCAAACCATAATCAAGCTCTAAGCATAAGATGTATAGCAAAAATTCAGTACAACTTTTGCTATTATGCCCAAAGTAAGAACAGGTCCTCATACTAGTTGTGCTGAAAAAAATGCTGTGTTTTTTTATTGGTGCGAATCTTTTGATGAAGGAAGATAATGTCCCATTCTCTAAAGACTACAAATAAAAGTATTCATAACACAAATATGCACTATGTGAGTGATTAAGCGTCCAGCTAAATTATTTCCTGTGCAACCATGACTATAGCTCTGCATGTACATGATTGCACGAGATATTTAAAATGACTTGTTTTCCCTGGAAAGCTTGTGGCTATAAGTGAAGCAAAGTCATTTGACACTAATTATTACTACCAGACTACTTGACTGGCTGAAGGTGAAGTCATAAGTGGATAGGTTAGGGCAATTTGGTCAGTGCCTGCATATAGTCAGCAGAGAGTGCTAGGGCATGCTAGGAGTGCTGGATGTTGTGAAGGAAGTCTTCTCTCATGCTTGTGAAATACTGTTTGACTAACCTGGAGGGAGACTCCTATATTAAAGGGGTGGGGATGCTCGTCAGAAACTTTGAAAAGAACTCCCTAAAAGAGACCAATCTGGGTGTGGCTTAACTTAGCTTTTCTTGACCCCAAAAAAACTAAGAATAGAATTTATATTTGTATATTTCTACATGTGTAGCCCCAAGTGAGACTATTATGGCTAAAAGTATTGGTGTTTTGCCTAGAACAACCTAAGCAAGACAAAAAAAAAAACGAAATTTCCACCCCTAAGCGAGACGACGGGCATCCCTGCCCCTTTCATATATGAGTCCCCCCGATGACTAATTGCTTCATGAAAATGGCAGTTTAGAGTTATAAATGAGTTGGCTTTAAAAAACCCATTGGGAAGAGCTCAAATTAGAGTTCAGGATTTTTCACAGGTTATCCAGACTCGTAACAATTAGCTTGCTCAATGGCAAAATTGTATGCATTTGTATGGAACTTTTTCACTATTATACTCAAAATGGCCATAATTTAAGTTTACATACTGACATCATATGTTGACCATTATTGTTTCTTGATGGTCCTAAAACTATATTTCAACCCATTCTTTTATTTTCAAAACAAGTAGGCAAATTAATTCAATGTGGAAATGTGCATCAGTTACTTGAATCAATTTTGTGTTCACTGTTCAGGTATTACTTTGACAGTAATATTCTTTACAGATCAATTTGGCCTGGGTGCCCTGTTTTGATGTAACACAGCCATCCCATGTTGAAAACAGTGTAAAATAACTGAAAGTTACAAGCTAATGGCTGAGTTTATATTTCTAATCAATCTCCGGGCCCATAATAAATTCTTCAGAACATCAGTGGATCCATATGTTTCCTTTGCTACTTCCACTGTTCAGGACATCCCAGGTCAGAACAACCCAAAATTTTTGCTAGGGGTGTGTGGCTCGCTTGAAACCTATATCTTATTTCAGACTAAAATATGTGATTTTCGGACTGACCTCAAAATTAGACGAACCTGGAATGGCTTCCATTGGGGAAATAATGTCGAAAATTGAGCATGAGAAGGGCTTCAATTTCCCCGATGTTGATGCTGAATGCAGTGCCAAAGGGTTTGGTTTTTGACCTTTTTTTGATGTGAAATAAGGTATGGTCTGCTTTGGAGTTGTGTTTGATTTTTACCTAGTTATTCGTTTTAGACGAAACCATACTTGAGAAGTACGGTTTGGGTCTGATATTGAGTATCGAATTCTTGATCAGGCTTAAAATACAAGGTAGAGAAAGTCATATTTTGGTATGAGATGGAGTAACACATCACACCGAACCCGGGCGTTACTTGAGTAGTCACGCAACGAGGTCCATTAAGATTACTTTCGCTCTTCGTTTACTTCACAAGATCTCCTACCAACGGAACTGCACTTTTTAACATGTCGTTTGTTGACGGCCTTTAAGCCGCATTTTCAGCCGTAAATTAAATTTAAGTCATTAAAATAACAGGAGAAACAATATACTGCAGATACTGAGAAGCGGAAAAAATGTCAAGCAGACAGGAAGTGAGTTGGACATGCAAAACCCGGGGGGGGGGGGGACTCGCATATGAAAGTGACGGGGATGCTCGTCGTCTCGCTTAGGGGTGTAAATTTCGGACTTTTGGTCTCGCTTAGGGTGTTCCGGGGAAAAACGCCCAAAACGCCAATATTTTTAGCCATAATGGTCTCGTTTAGGGTTACACACGAAGAAATATACAAATATAAACTCCATTCTTAGTTTTTTGGTATCTTTTAGGGGTCAAGAAAGGCTTGAGCCACACCCAGATTGGTCTCTTTTAGGGGTTCTTTTCAAAATTTCCGACGAGCATCCCCGTCCCTTTAATATGGGAGTCCCCCCTCCGGGATGCAAAATTACAAGAAAGACAGGAAGGACGTTTGGCAACAAAGGATGCTATTTTCTATTGACCGAAGACAAATTACGCATCATTTCCAAAGTTTCAAATAAAAACTTAAGGTTTCTTTCGTAGGAACTGGATATTGTCTTTGACATATTACGCTTTTCCCTCTTTTACCATCTCAAACAATTTAATCCGACCGTGTGTGACAACCCTAGCGTGACAAATCTTTCAGCGCTGTTACAGCATGTTTCCAGTGTTGCAATGCCAGGAATCAAAGGAATTACATCTAGCTGCCGTAAACCATTCACTCAAGCTGTGAAGCAAGTGTAAGCATGGCGCAAAATCTCCTCCTCTGGTTTATGCTTAACGCATTACTCACAAGTACAAGTTCTAGGACGTTATGTCCCAGGATTTTCTTTCAAAACATCAACGAAGACACCATGCCGTACAAAATCATCGAAGGCGTCTACACCAAGCAGAAGGACGATTACAACAATTTTCCGGTGTACCGCCGAGAGAACGACAACTTGCTATTCTATCACACCGTCAGCAAAGGCAGCAACTATTTGGTTTTTGGACTCAATCTAAACGACTACTTTGGCGTGGCTGCTATCATCTATAGTGATCCCTCATTTTGGCTGAGTTCTGGGGTCATGGACAGGAATGATGTATTTGGTGGAATCGTTAACAAGTGGCAGTACTACAACAGACGCGAACAGAGAAACTACTATGTGTCAACCACTTACTCTTCACCTATGATAAAAGCCGTATGCGTCGATGAAGATTTTCGAGAATGTAACTCGGACAGAGTCTACTTGAACGAGAGTTTCGACGATGGAAAGGGCAACACTTTGAACAATCGCACAACCGACTATTTTTATCGCACAGAAGGTTTGTTTCGCAATCTTCGTCCGGTCTATAAACACAACACCCAGACATGGTATCTTCAGTACGTGGACGACTACTGGGTAGTGACTGGCAAGTATAAACCGAGTAATTATGACGATAACATTTACATGAGAGTTAAGGATTTTGCACTGAGACCTGAATATATCAGCAAAACTTGGTCGGTGTATTACCAGGGATGGCGTGACAAACCCAATCTCAAGGTCATGTGTAGGGGCGTTGCTTCAATGTCGAACACTTGCCCGTCAAATCCGTGTGACAGCAAAGCCAATTGCGTTTATACTTCCGGTAACGAAACGCTCTGTCTCTGCCCTTCTGGCTACACTGGATTGAAATGTTCTGTAAATAAACAGTGCCCCACACCAAACCCCAAAGCCAGTACAGAACTCAATTTTGCTTACCCTGGAAAGCGTCCCGGCGTTCTTGGCATGGCGTTTTGCAGTGGATCGTATCCTTCTATGAGATATTATGTGTGTGTGGATGGCAGCTACAGTTCGTACTGGAGCGGACAAGGGTCGGCCTGCACGAGAGAAGACCCGACTACGGTTCCTTGGTATCCTCAAACTCGAAGTACACCTTGGTATCCTCGAACTCGAGCTACAGCCTGGTATCCTGGAAATCAAGGCACGCCCCAGGCTAAATCCGTCAACTTTGATGACAACCCTATTGTAGTCCCAGTGGTAATCACTGTGGCTGTCCTCGTGCAAATCCTTTTGCCTTTCGTCCTGTGGTGCTGCGCTTTGTGCAGGACATCCTGCAAGGAAGTCGAGGAACAAGAAGATGACCAGAGGAGAATGGACCAAGTTGGCGAAGAACTTGGGAGGCGTCTTCAAAGAGTTGCTGTTGCAGGAAGTCAAGAGGAACTCGACCAAGGCGTGCAAGAGTACAGGCAAGCTGTTCAAGATTACCAAAGGGAAAGTGAGGCGAAAGAACTGAGCCGCAAACGAGGTTTCGTCAGAAATGCAAGTTTATGTAGGCTTATATCCATGGATTTGTATTTCTCCTTCTACCTGTGGCTTATTTACTTCGTTGGTTGTGGAGTGTCTCACTGCACCGTGTACGGTTCAGTCTTTGAGGTGTTGAGAATCTTCGCTATTGTAATGCTTTTTGTCTGCCCTGTGATCGTCTTTATAGAGAGCTGCTTCTCTCACGAGTTGGACTACCTCAAAAATATAATGGAAGACGAAACGGCTTGGGGATACATACAAAGGATGCAGGAAGTCCCGCCGAGGATCAACATGGTTGTAGAATGCTACCATTATGAAACACGCACACGCGTTGTTTACTACACAGACGCTAACGGAAACCAGCAGTCCCGCACTGAGACTTATACCGAGAAAGTAGTGACATTTGTGGACCAGGACGAGTTCTCTTTTGGTTCATGGGTTGATGTTTCCAAGAGAGAGATGCCAGCCCTGAGTACCGTCGCTCTAACTCGGGTGAAAATCGATCCAAGTATCCTATTCGGTGATCAAGAAACAGCGGATGACTACGAGAGACAAGTGGCAGAAATGTTGGAGAGAAATCGCCACCGAGATGTCTTCACTGATTACTCGTCCAGTAAAGAAATTCCTGGGCTGAAGAAGCGGATCTCTGCGTATGTGGACTTGAGTGTGAAGCCGTTTTGGATTCGACCGCTGTTCTTCTGGATCGCTACCTTGTTGCAGATGACTTGGCCTTACCGCTGGCTGTTCAGAGCCAAGACAGCTAAGAGCTACTACGCCTTGAAGAAAAAGATGTACAAGAGTACAACACCGCCTATGGAGGTGGACGTGATGAATCCGATTGCAGTCCTGGCTGGAAATGCATCGTCAGTCCCCATTGGTCCAGACAACACCTGCCCAGGTTACCCAATGTCTGTGATAAACAATCCAGGAACAGGCAACCTGGCTTTCCAAAGTGGCAGCACACCATATCCACCCGTTAATCCATATCTGGGACAAAGCGATCCGGCCCATGGCATTAGCACCCCATACCCGCCATACAATCCAGAGGGCGAATCCTCACTTCTTCCTTATCCAGCGCCAGCACAGCCAAATGGTCCTCCGCCCTTGTACCCTGCAGGGATAAACAATCCAGCTCCAGACAGCAGTACACCGTATCCACCGCTTAATCCATATACCGGACCTGCCTCTCCTCCTTATCCCGCCGGACCCCAGCCAAGTGCACCTCCACCTTCATACGAGGACGCTGTAGGCAACCCACCGCAGCCAAACAATGTAACATGATCCCGGTGGTGTGATGGACAACATGGGTGACCTCTCAGCCGTCACGCAATGTAAAAGTTCTTAATTATGGCTATTAGGACTGAGTATATTTTATAAATGAAGTTCAAATGCATGAACATTGTTATCTTTGTTTTGCTGTGTTACTTTCGATGAGTTAGAGCGTGCAAGAGCGTTCGTTTGAGTGAATTCAGTGTTTGCGATTTGATTTAAGAAAAGTTTGGACTCCAAACACAAGGAAAAATAATAAGTAATTTGACCTGCAGATTATATTAAGTACACACAGGTTTGAGCTTTCCCTCTAGGAAACGTATGTTCAAAATATCCATAATTATGAAACTTCAAAATTTATAAGTCTGTGACCACAAACAAGAGGAAGGTAAATCTTTCATTCAGTTGTTGAATGTAGTCTCAAGGTTAAAATAACGGTGCAAAGTCAACAAGGTATTTAGCTTGATGAGGTAATCACCTTTTTTCAGTGATGAATGCATGATAGTCAATTTTGTGTGTTGAGACATGGTTGTCAAAATTTCTTCTGGCAGTAGTAACTTAGTTCCTTTTTGCTGCTTCTGATGGCATCAATGAACTCGACGGTAGGGTCCTCTAGAACATGACCTGTGGTTACTATAGACAGTACTGTGTCGTGAACAGTATCTCAGTGGGGATCATGGACATTGAATCAAACCAGTTATTAATATGCTGTTGACCGAGACTTGAATGTTTGTAATTAAAAGTTTATAGTTGATAAGAAGTAAGATGTTTGTCATTGTATTTAATCTGTTCAAAACCAGTCGAGGAAATAAGTGTCGCTTTTGGCAAATCTTCATTTAAGCACTCGAAGAGTTCCCAAATTATTTTATTCAATCAAAAACTAGCGCAAGCGCTCACGAGTACTCCGAAAGCAATCGCACATACAAATTCGTCATGTTGCTTAGCAACTTCTGGTACGGAAACCGCGGGCTCAGTCACTTTCGGAGCAGTGATGTCGCCGTCAACTGGCACTTATTTCCCCGACTAAAAACACTGATATGTAGTCTAGTCCCTGTATGTTCTCCTCCTCGCTCGGGCGAGCGCGAGGCTGCGTAATTAAGGGCTTGTGCTATTCCGTGACGTCACAAATTTCGCGCCAAATTGGTATGCGGGAAGGGAACGCCTGGGTACTAGGGTGACGCAAATAAACAAAGCGATTGGTTTCTTAAGGCTGGTTCTCATATGATCGCCCCGATCGTCTCTGTCGCTTCTGTCGTTTGCAAAGTCTGAGGTGATTGGAGCAAGCAAACTTTTTGAAGCGACAGAGACGATCGGGACGATCATATGAGAACCAGGCTTAAAGCGACTGTTTTGCTGTGTCGGCGGCCATGTTAAACACTTGGTTGATTATCAACATGATGTTGATAAAGCGTAAAACCACCAGGTATTAACTTAAACGGCACGAATTTTGTGGTCTGTTCACGTATGATGGATATATGGATATGAAAAGGCCCAATATTGTTACAGCACGTTTCAGCTGATTACGCGCGATTTATATATTTGTCGTCACATCTAGTTGCAGTGAACCATTTACACAAGCAAGAGAAATCATGGCACCAAGTCTCCTCTTCTGGTTTATACTTGGCACATTGCTCACAATTACAAGTTCTAGGACGTTATGTCCGAGGATTTTCTTCAAAAACGTCAACGAAGACACCATGCCGTACAAAATCATTGAAGGCGTCTACACTAAGGAAAAGGACGATCACAATAATTTTCCTGTCTACCGCCTTGAAAACCAGGACTTGTATTTTTATCACATCGTCAGCAAAGGCAACAACTATTTGGTTTTTGCACGGTATGGTCTGTATAATCAATATAAGATATATTTTGTGTCTGCTGTTCTCTATGAAGATCCCCATTTTTGGCTGCATTCTGGAATCTTAGACAGGAATGATGTATTTGGTGGTATCGTGAAACATTGGCAGTACTCCTTGAAGTACCGATACACATTCTATAACACACTTGACTCGACCCAATACAATGTGTCAACCAATTATTCTTCTCCTATGATCAAAGCTGTATGTGTCGATGAAGATTTTCGAGAATGTAACTCGGACAGAGTTTACTTCAAAAAGATCATCCCCGTCTCTATGGGAGACATTGTGAATACTTTCGCAAATGACTACTTTTACCGCATACAAGGTATGTTTCGCAATCTCCGTCCTGTCTATAAACACATTTTAAATAATGATTATCCCCCATGGTATCTTCAGTACGTGGACGGTTACTGGGTGGTAAAACAGCAACACAGGACTGCGATGAGAGTTAAGGACTTTGCCTTGAGGCCTGAATATATCACCAACACTTGGGAGGTGCACGACGTGCATTTCAAGAAATGGCATGACGAGCCTAATATCATGGTCATGTGTAAGGGCGTGACTTCAATGTCGAACACTTGCCGAAAATATCCGTGTTACCACAGAGCCACTTGCGTTTACACTTCCAGTAACGAAACGCTCTGTCTCTGCCCTCCAAATTATACGGGAGTGGTATGTCAGGACTACAACATGTGTTTCATACCTAACTATCAAGAAGGAACTCATTTTGAATACCTTGAAAATCGACCCGGCGATCTCGGCATGGTATTTTGCAATGATCGATCATCTATAAGGGTTTTTGTATGTGAGGATAACAAGCCCAGTTCTTGGAGTGGACTAAGATCGGTCTGCTCCGATCCGACTGGGGAACCGATTACGGCCGTTCCTCGTGCGACCCAAGAACCCATCAACGTTCATGACATAGTTTTAGTCGCCGTGGTGACCAGTGTGGCTGTCCTTGTTCAAATCTTTCTGCCGTTTGTCCTGTGGTGTTGCGCTTTGTGCAAGACAACCTGCAAAAAGGTAAAGGAAGAAGAAGGCGACGAGAGAAGAATGGACCAAATTTGCGAAGAACTTCGGAGGCATCTCCAAAGAGTTGCTGCAACAGGAAGTCAAGAAGAACTCGGCCGTGGCGTGCAAGAGTACAGACAAAGGGAAAGCGATGCGAATCAAAAGAGCCACAAACGAGGTTTCTATAGAAATGCAAGTTTATAATTATGGAGGTTTATTTCCATCAACATGTATTTCTCATTCTACCTGTGGCTTATCTACTTTGTTGGTTGTGAAGTTTCACACTGCACTATGTACAGTTCAGTCTTAAAGATTTTCAGAATCATTGCTATTGTTATGCTTTGTGTCTCTCCTGTGATCGTCTTTATAGAAAGCTTCTTCTGTCACGAGCTGGAGTACTTCAAAAACATTATTGAAGACGAAACGGCTTGGGGGTACTTACAAAGGATGCAGGAAGCCCCGCCAAAGATCAACATGGTTGTAGAATGCTACCATCATGAAGCACGATCGAGAGTTGTGAACTACTGGGACAGTCATACGGGATCCAGCAGTCCCGCACCGAGACTTATAACGAGAAAGTAGTGACATTTGTGGACCAGGACGAGTTCTCCTTCGGTTCATGGGTTGATGTTTCCAAAAGAGAAATGCCAGTTCTTAGAACTGTGGCTCTAACTCGGGTGAAGATCGACTCGAGTATCCTCTTCGGCGATCAAGAAACAGCGGATGACTACGAGAGACAAGTAACAGAAATGTTGGAGAGAAATGGCCACCGAGATGTCCTCACTGCTTTCTCAGCAAGTAAAGAAATTCCCGGGCTGAAGAAGCGGATCTCTGCGTATGTGGACTTGCGGGTAAAACCGTTTTGGATTCGGCCTCTGTTCTTCTGGATCGCTACCTTGTTGCAGATGACTTGGCCTTACCGCTGGCTGTTCAGGGCCAAGACAGCTAAGAGCTACTACGCCTTGAAGAAAAAGATGTACAAGAGTACAACACCGCCTATGGAGGGGGACGTGATGGATCCGATTGCAGTCCTGTCTGGAAATGCATCCTCTATCGTTAACTCCAGTGATCCAGACAACACCTGCCCAAGTTACGAAATGTCTGTGATGAACAATCCAGAAACAGGCAACCCCGCCTTCCAAAATGGTGAGGCATAATCTCCACCGGTTAATCCTCATCTCGGACAAGGCGATCCAGGCTATGGCATAAGCACGCCGTACCCGCATCACAATCCAGAGGGAGGACTTCCACTTCCTTCTTATTCAGCTGTACCGCAACCAAATGCTTACCCGCCCTTGTATACACCGATTTCACAAATGGCGGACGCGCGGAAAAAACTGGTACGAGGCATGAAAACGAGGCGTTTTAGGATAAACAACTTTCGTGTTACAAGGGGAAAAGTGAAAATACGCGAGTTCTGACGTTTTTGTTCGTTAAACGGGGAAATAGACCGTTTTCCTTCCAAGTTTTCGAGATTACGGAATTCTAAACGAGTTTACAGTCTAGTATTTATTCTTGTTTCCGTATTGCAAGCAGAAAGGGACCGTAGATCAGCAGAAAAACAGAGGTAAAGTATTGGTTTTCCAACTGAAGCTTCGACAACTGTTGGCCGGTAAAAATTAACACGGAACGATTTCGAAACTAATTTTCAAACGCCGTCATGGTATGTTCTTTTCACTTTTGTGAAAGCAAACGAAAAATGCTAACTCTGTCTCCTTGCGGATCTTTAGTAGCGCACGAAGACCGGCTTTGAAATAACCGCCGGCTGTGAATAAGCTTGAATAGGGACTTGACAAGTCAAACTTCAACTTTCAGCTTCCTTAACCGGTCACATTTCCTCGAAACAAATTTTATTTACTATTATTCCCTCGCATTTAAATTCTTTTTATACTTCGCAAAATACCTTTGTTGTGCTACTGTAAGGCAAATCATTGAAATGTTGACAAATTATTTAAACAGACGGAGACTACCGGTATTAAATTCCAATGCTATGATATGTTTCTTCTTTGTAATAAACCATTATATTTGAGAATACTTGATAGATAAATAAAAATCGCTTCCAATGATCTCAGCTTAATATTAATTAATGCAGAGGGCATCTTCGTTCACGGTGTCCTGGAAAAGCTTGTAAAATGAAGCGAAACCGTGAATATTTGTTCTATCAGTTGGACCTTCGTCGTGGTTGCCCAGCACGTGATTAATTTCTTCCCTGAGATGAAATTCACGTCGTCCGACGCAGCAGAAGGTATTCCAGCAGATTTCACTAAATTTACAAAATAGCATTATTTTCCTTCATGACTTGGGGAATATTGTGATGATCTTGTTTACTAAAGATTGTGTTGAACATTTACTGTCCTTTGCGTGGATCGAGCTGATGCTTTATGTTTACAATGTAATCGAATTAATAGCCGCTTAAATAGTCTGTCTAAATTATTTGAATACAATTTTTTTCTAAAATACAAAAATCTACTCCTACTAAGTCCAAAGAAAAAACTACTAAGTCGATTGAGAATAACACGTTTTTATTGATGTGTTTCAGATACGTTTGGGGATCACATATGGTTATTTCACCAGAAAAAAAAAGAAACCAGCCCGAAAATTCATTGTTACACATTTTTTCACAACGTACATGTATGTTTACACAGGCAATACATTTTTGCGTGTTTATTTTCGTTATTCTTCAATGACTCACCAAAATCCTCAAGAAAATGTGTACACTCGTCTGAATACCGGAGCATTTCTTGATGAGTCCGAGCAGTTTAAAGTCTTTGGCGACCCGCCGTATTTCAATATTTTAAGCCATGTGCAGCCCAGGGTTTTGCTTACAACCCGAAACAAAACGACAAATATTAGGCCGCGAACTTATTTCGAACTCGGTTATCTCGAAATTAACCTAGAAAACGATCTAATAACCCCATTTAACGAAGGAGAGCTTCAAAACTCCTGCAATTTTCACTTTTTCCCTTGTAACACGAAAGTTGTTTATCCTAAAACGCCTCGTTTTCATGCTTCAGTACCAGTTCTTTTCCGCGCGTCCGCCATTTGTGAAATCGGTGTATAATGCAAGGATTTATAATCCAGCTCCAGACAGCAGTGCAATGAATCCACCGCTAGATCCAAATACCGGGCCCGATTTTCCTCATCATCCAACTGGTTCCCAGGCAAGTGCTCCTCCTCCATCGTAGGAGGACGCTGATTGCAACACAACAACAACACCACATGGGGCTTTATGTGTATGGATAAATCGTTGCAGCTTTGCAAAAGCATATTATAATAAAAAACCGTTATACGAACACAAACGACAAGAAAAAAAAAACAGAAAAAAAGGAAAAGGAAAGAAAAAAGGAGGAAAAATATACATGACAATGTGGAAACACAGCAACATGATCCCGGTGGTGTGATGGACAACGAGCATGTCGTCACCCAATGTGTCATAAAGGTCAAATGAACAAGAAATTCGATTTTTTTTATTTTAAGGCAAAGTGAAGAAAACATAAATAAACATATTGCAAAGTCTCAAAGTAATTGGACTTTGCACCGCAGAGATAATTCATACTAAAAAGCTTATTTTTTGCCTGTATAATCGCACAGCGCTAGGGAAAGTTGTCGGAAATTGTCGAAAAGCACCAACCTCGTCACCAGTCGTCCCAAGTGAGGTTGCAAAACACTCACTGTTGTGCTGTTAGATCGCGAGGCATCTCAATTACGTTGGAAGAAAGGATTTTGTGACATTTAAAAACGGCTCAGTACTAACTTTTATATATGTCATGATCATAAGCACTTTTAGTTCGTTGATATAGCTTGACAAGATTGCATGAAAAGAATTCAATTCGCTGGTTCAATTTTCTCACCAAATGCTAATTAGCCTACAGCCATGCACGTGCACATATACTTCGATCGCAAAACTATCAAAAAAAGTATTTACATTCGGCGGAACTAAACTGTAAGTGACAGTGACAGAGAATGTAAATAGTTTCTTATTGGTATGAACGCACGTGAGCCGCGATGGCGCTTATTGACTCTATTGTTGTAAGGGTATAAGGTTTGATGGTTGTAATGTATTCATCTCAGCTCTCGAACTTTTCAATTTTTATTTTATACACTTTGTTGTGGGGGCAAAGCCCGCACATTGGCGTCGACTGAGGGATTTATTCCTCGCGAAACGAGGCCGAAGGCCGAGCATAGCGGGGTGTATAACTTTGTCCCTCAAAGGGCTCAGGCGGGATGAAATCTCGTGTGGAGTTTACGGTCATATATATTCAGATATTTGTGAGCTTGGTGTCTGGCGGAAATGACGTCACACGGCCGCGCGCGCCGGTGGCCTAATGGTGTGAGCGTCGAACTTCAAATCAGATCTTCGGGACTGAGGGCGGGGGTTCGAATCCGGCTAAGGTTTTGTTTTTTTTCTTCTTCTTTTTTATTATTTTTTTGGTGGGTTCGAATCCTGAGCCTTTCATTTTTATCGTTTTTCTTTTCGGATTAAAATAACACTGATTTCCACATAATACTCCCTCAACGCCTATTCAGGCTATAAACCTTTCATGGCCATTAGGGGCGCGCGGGCGGAGGGTTCGAATCAGGGCGGGAGAACGCCTTCTCCTGGGAACGAGGGTGTCGCGGCCATGTCCGTTACTAGGCAACAATAACAAATCACCGGTTAAAACCGGTTATCACTCCTTATTTATAACAACCCCCCTCCCTCCCCAACCCAGAGCTTCGTGAGGCCCTGCGAGTCACGTATTACTAGTTTATTTATTTATGCGTGGGTTTGCTTGTGTCACGTGGTCTTCTGCGAGAGAGCCTGGGGATGAGGTCGGCGGTGCGTGTCGAGTAGGCCATATTGGATTTTGGCGTGTCGTTTCGTGTGGTTTCTTGAATTTCAGCTGTTCCTGTAGTTGCTCGTCATTACAGCAGCTTACGAAGTCATACTAGCCAACATTTCGTTTGCCTTGAAGTCTGTGCAGGTTGCACATCAATTCAAGAGGAGCTTTTACGCTTACGCAAGCCAATATTGAGAGCCGCAAAAGCGATGTAATGATCGATCTCTTTCGTATCTGTCGAGCTAGCGTCGTACATGTAGGAATATTCGAAAACTAAATCGGGCTTCACATAAGCTTCATTAACGATGGATCTATCTAGAAGCCAGAGCGTTGGCTAAAATCGAGTGCGTGGCTGCTTGTTCGGAACAAAAGGAAGAGCTTTTCAGATGAAACAGCACAATTTAATACATTTGTACTTGAATCAGTCTATATGGCTATATGTTCTGATATATGTAAATTATTCTGCAATGCATACCTACGGAGCGATATAATAAACAAACCATTTTAATGCTACTGCTTAAAAAAGAAAAAAAAATGGAAAAAAGAAAAAAAATTGTCTCCTCTGGGATTCGAACTCGGGACCTCTCGCGACCTATCATTCCCTAGTCAGATGCCTACCCGAGTGTGCTACTCAAACATACTTATTAACCTATGGTGAAATATCTTATATTAACAACAACAACAACAATAACAACAATACTTTATTTACCCACGCGACACCTAGGAGCGCTAGCGCTCGTTAAAACGTGTGCGTGAATGCAAAACTGTATAAAAGGAAAAAAAATTATATAATTATCTATGTAAATATGTATAATATAATAAATATGTATAATAATAAAATAATATAATATGTATAATATAATAATAGGCACCTAAAAAGAGTTAAAAATATTAAAACCATTAAAAATATTAAAACCTAAAATATTTATGAAAGATCGTTAGCGTCCCTTACAAATGGTGGTATTGAGTTCCAGATCCTGGCGGCGATGAACAGGGGATGAAAGAAAAGGACTTATGCCGCCATTCCAAATTGCATCTAGGCATCTCTAAAATTGTACCGGACCCCCTTAGGTTATATGAGCACACTTTAAAATTAAAGAGATCTTGAATATAGCTTGGAGCTTGATTATGTAAGCATTTATACACAAGGACTAATGCCTGAAATTTCCTGCGCTGTTCTAGCGAGCTAATGCCTACAGTCTTCAAAAGAAACTCATAAGGGTTTGCCTGCAAAAGCCTAAAATCGATCTAAGAATATAATAGTTTGTGTCCTCTAGTTTATTAGCCTGAGTGTTACCCACACCAAGCAGTAAGGGCCCACAATACTCTAGATGTGGTAAAATAAACGCTTTATATAGACGGCCCATAACATCTACTGGTATGAATTTGCGTATTCTTCGCAAGGCAGATGCTTTAGCGCATGCTTTTTTCACTTGCTCCTTTACATGATACATAAAATTAAGCTTGCGATCTAATGTAACACCGAGAATCTTTAGTGTCTCTGTAGTGTCTACAGACTTATTATCTACAAGAAAATCATAATGATAAAGCTTAGGACCGATGGCCATTGCCTGAGTTTTGGCACTGTTTATGTAATAGACACTGTTTATGTAATAGACAATGTTTAATGTAATAGACATTCCGCTGTTTATCTGTTATCATGTGCATCAAAGAAATGTTTGAATCACCTGCTGCAAATAAAAAAATTATACTAATCGTGATTAGTATAATTTCCAAAGATGAATTCAATTCTGATTGGTCGAGAAGCTCGGACTATGGCGCCATATTCACCGCGCTAGGCGTTGAATATTGCATCTGAAGGTTTGGCTACTAAGCCATGCCACGTTTGCCATCCAGGCCAGTGAACATGGCGGCATTTGCTAAATTAAAATTTCTCTCATTTAAAAGAAATCACTCCAAATCCTGGTTATTTAAAACATTGGGAATTTTGAAAATTTACTACCAAGGCTTTTGGACCGAAAATATTTTCAAGAGATGGTTTTCAAGGCACTAGAATTGATCGTAAACATGGTGGTTTTGGACATCGCACACGGCCGTGTTCTCAGTCAGATCGACTGTCAAAACATTATTTAGTTCTCTTCTCACCGGAGCTAGTGGGTGTTTACCATTTACAAAAAATTTCCGGAAATTCCGGGTGGGATGTAAATGGAACACGACTTTTCGGTTTGTTCCACTGGAAAATTCCCAGAATAAACGGACAACCTGAAAAGGTAGTCCCGTTTTCCCGGTGGAAACTTCCCAATGGAAATTCGTGTTCCATTTACAGATTTCTCGTCTTTCTCACTAGTCCCAAGCCTTTTTCACAGCCGGGTCGCGCGGTTCCTCAACTAAAATGGCGGGTCAGTCTTATGTTAGTTCTTCATATATGGTTGAGTTTTCAAGGTTTAAACGCCTAACGAGTGCTCTACTCAAGTATTTGCATCAGTCCTACAAAATATACTGCATCACAATAAATGGTAGGTAAAATTTGTGCCGGAAGCCAAGCTTTCTTTGGGCAAAGCAAGTATATTAAATTCATCGATCGAATATGCTGACAAAGAACATTCAAAATAGCGTCACTATTGTGGCACTGAGGTAGCGTCTCATGAAAGTTGCAGCCGCTGCAAGGATACTGTTTTCCCCATAATCTTTTGAATTTATCAGATTTTCCTCGTCAACTATAAACTTTATGATTTCATTCATCACTGCACTTGATATGAGTATAAACATCTTTAGCGGACGATTCGTAAGAGCAACAGAAACAAAACAGAGAGGAGCCTGTGAACGAATGAGACCCGTCTAAATGGAACGCACTCTTCCCAACGGAAATTCCCAACGGAAATTTTCCAATATTTTTTGTAAATGGTAAACACCCAGTAATTTCGAGAGGATACACACAATTGCTTAGACGTCACCAACGATTACACAAAGGTACCGGATATCTATCTTTTTCGTAGTGTTTTGAGTGTTTGTTTTGTTCCGTTTTATTGCTAAAACTTGAGTTATGATTTCAATCGATGAATTAAACTGGTACACGTATGCAAGCGAGCACATCTGTTTGTTGTTTTCGTGTTTTCTATTGTTATTTTCCAGTTTTTGATATTCACCTCTGAAAATAATACTAAAACAATTATTCGACTCAGGCGAAGTGATTATTGTTAAATATAATTAAGAACACCAATTATAATGTCAAAAAACTCAAAGCTCGTTCCATTCCGGCGCGCGGTCATTGTGGAAACGTTTTCGTGGAGCCTTCGGAAATCATTTTTTTTTTGCTGTGTTTCGTGCTTAAAGGCTCAAAAAGTAAAAAAAAATCTTAATGAATTGTTTCAGGTCTTTTAGTGTTTTGTTGCGAAAGAAAGAATTTCAAAATTTCGGTTCATATGAGTTTTAGTAATTAACAATTAAATTATGAGCTCGAGATTTAAAAACACTTCTTACAAGCTTCAAATCGTCGAAAGAAACAGAAAGCAAAAACAATATTTAAGTTTTTTGACCCGATTGTGTTAAACCCTCTCATTTGCATGAGAAACGCCGCTGCGAGGCATCCGATGTTCAAAATAACCGTAATTATAAGACTTCAAAATTTTGGTAGCTTGTCACGACAAGCAAACAAGAGGATGGCAAACCTGTGGCTTTACATTTTTCATTCAGTTGTTGATGTTAGTCGAGTTTGAAATGACGGTACAACGCCAACGAGGTTTTTACCTTGATGAGGTAATTATTCTTTTAGCGATGAACGCATGATAGTCAAGTTTGCGTTCTGAGCCATGTTTGTCAGATTTTTATAAAAAAAGAAGAAAATTTCTTCTAACAGTAACCTAGTTCATTTTTTAATGCTTCAGACGGCAGAAGTAATGAACTCGACTGTAGGGTCCTATAGACATAACCTGCGGTTACTATAGACAGTAATGTGTCGTGAGAAATAGCTTAATCGGGATCGTGGACATTGAATCAAACCAACTATTTTTATGCTGTTGGCTGAGACTATATAGATGTTTGTGATTAAAAGTTCACAGTTGATAAGATGTATGATGCTTGTCACTATTTCGTCTGTTCATTTAAAAGTAAAGATCTAGCGTAAGCTAATGCGCGCGAAGCCTTCTGCCGCCCTGGTCTAGTCCCTAGCCGTTTTCCTCCTCTCTCGGGAGAGCGCCGAACTCACGTCAAGGCCTGGGTCATTCTGTGACGTCACGAAGTTTCGCGCCAAATCAGTAAGCGGGAAGGGAACGCCTAGGTACTAGGGTGACGCAAAAGAACAAAGTTATTGGTTCTAAAGCAACTGTTGTGCTGCGTCGGCGGGCAAGAGAAACACTTCGTTGATTATCAACTGGATGTTGATAAATCAAGTAAACCGCCATAACGGATTTTGACGTTTCGAACGTTAAACGTTTACTTTGCTCCGAGGAAAGCCTTACGCTCGTATTTCAGCCTGATACACTCTTCTTTTTTTGCTCTTAGAATATATTTTTTCCTTCCCAGATTAATATTCTTCTGCCGATTTTAGGCTGAAAATAGTTTTGTCAATATTCTTAGATGATAGCGTATGATATTTCCGTTTAAGAATGTATTGTGGTATCAATTACAAGTGTTTGGTGTAAGGATGAATGGATATATATTTATTTTAACACGGTTAAATCACCTTTTAAAAAATTAATCCACATAATCCTTACATAAATTCTAACATTCTAATTAAAAGCTATGTAAAGAAGAAGCTGCTTTCCAAGTTACAAGTTTTCAACACACAAAATTATATTCTTTTCAAAATCCCAGTCTCGGGTCTATTTTTGAAAAATGTTCTTAAGACCGAAAGTAGTGAGATTTTTGGACCAGGATGAGTTCTCTTTGGTTCATGGGTTGATGTTTCCAATATGCCAGCCCTGAGTACCGTTGCTCTAACTCGGGTGAAGATCGACTCGAGTATCCTTTTCGGAGACCGAGAAACAGCGGATGACTACGAGAGACAAGTGGCAGAAATGTTGGAAAGAAACCGCCACCGAGATGTCTTTACTCATTACTCGTCAAGTAAAGAAATTCCTGGTCTGAAGAAGCGGATCTCTGCGTATGTTGACTTGAGGGCGAAGCCGTTTTGGATTCGGCCTCTGTTCTTCTGGATCGCTACCTTATTACAGATGACTTGGCCTTACCGCTGGCTGTTCAGAGCTAAGACAGCTAAGAGCTACTACACTTTAAAGAAAAAGATGTACAAGAGTACAACACCGCCTATGGAGGTAGACGTGATGGATACGATTGCAGCCCTGGCTGGAAATTCATCATCTGTCGTGAACGCCGTAGGATCAGACAACACCTGCCCAAGTTACGTAATGTCTGTAAAGAACAATCCAGGTGCAGGCAACCCCGCCTCACAAATTGAGAGCACGCCATATCGAGCTGTTAATTCACGTCTCGGAAATGGCGATCCAGCCCATAGCATAAGCACTTCGTACCCGCCTCACAATCCAGAGGGCGATCCTTTACTTCCTCCCTATCCAGCTGTACTGCAGCCCAACGCTTTTCCGCCCTTGTACCCTGCAGCGATAAGCAATGCAGCTCCAAACAGAAGTGCACCGTTTCCACCGCTCAATCCATATACTAGGCGTGGCTTTTCTACATATCCGGCCGGACCCCAGCCGAGTCAGGCACCTCCACCGTCATACAAGGATGCTGTAGGCAACACAATAACATGATCCCGTTAGTGCGATGAACATGCAACGAGCGAGTAATTTCTTTTTGTATATTTTACAAATGATGTACAACATGCGTAAACGTTGTTCATCTTTGCTTTGCTGTGTAATAATTTGACGATTTAATGTGTGCAAGAGCGTTCTTTTGAGCGAATTCAAAATTTGTGATTTGCTTTGAGGAAAGTTTTGGATTCCAGATTTAAACCCGATTTTCAGTTATTTTGTAATGCAAACAGGTCTGAATGCCGCCTATATCGTATGTTCAAAATAGCCATAAAACATAAATTGCGTAACTTTGGAAGCCTACGGCCACACAAAAAGAGGATGGCAAACCTGTGGCTTTACATTTTTCATTCAGTTCTTGATTTCAGACTATTTTTAATATGAGTTTAATATGATATTAACATGAAAACATTCAAAGAGGCAAATGAAGTGCGATTGTGACTTAGTGAGAGCGACAGTGAGAGCAGGTATGAAATACATGCAGTTTTGCTTGCCAAGTGACGTGATTTAAAAAACGTTTCAGCTCACTGGAAAACAGGATTTCCACGCAGCACGTTTCTGTTTTGCGTCCCGTTAAGTCAAGTCACGTCATCCGTTTTTCATCTCTTTGACGCCAGCAGAAACACGAAGTGGTCAGCCGCATCTTTTATTCAAATTTCATAGGTTGCTAAAAAAAATAACGCTTGTCACGTTCCGGTACGTATATAATATACATGCTGACAGAAAAGTACTTTACAGACAGTAAAAAACATATTCAAAGGTTACACTTTATTTTGGTGGTGAAAAATAGAATTTCCGCTACGAAGCCAGATAGTACAAAGCATCAGTGATCCGTTGACGCAACTCCTCTGATAAAAAAATATTCAAAGGCACATGAAGTGAGACCGTTACGTTATTGAACGCTTATGTGGAAAAAATTGGAAGGACGGCACTTCATCGAATTACCATGAGGTTGCTCGAAGAGCCTTTGATTTACTTCTTCATATGGCAGTAGTCATGAACTTGACTGGTTACTATAGACAGTATTGTGTCGTGACCGTGATAACTAAGTCGGGATCGTGGACATTGAATCAAACAATTCTTTTTTCTGTTAGTTTGTGATTAAAAGTTGATAGTTGATAAGATGTATGATGTTTGTCGTTGTTTTTTCATTTGTTTTACATTTGCTTACCTGCACATGTGTGGCAGGCGCAAAAGTAAAGACGGAATTGGGAAAGAAAACGTACTGAGAAAAAGACTGCATTACGATCTTGTGGCACCCAAAGTTATTCAGCCTGCGGCTACGCCAAGCGCAACAGGATATCAGGGCTTGACAGTCGCGCGTCATCGCGTAAACAAAGAGATCAGATAACGTATGACAAGCGGCACGATATAGATCGAACATGTTTATTTTTACTCAAGTCAAATTTGGCTCCTCTGTTTCCTGTGTGATAAATTGCACGATGTACGTGTTGGAAGCGTGACAAACAACGCGAGCGTGACGTCCTTCGTCACAGCTGTGAGATATTTCGTGCACCCGGAACTGTTTCACTCGTATTTCACTGTTCTTGTTACAGTAAAAATCTACAAATCGTTTCCAAACTTTCAAATAAATTAAAAATAAAAGTAATAAATGCTCCGTCCCTTAGGGCCTCTTCATACGAGGTTGGTTTTATAACCAGCATGAATTTTGTGGTCTGTTCATATATGAATATGAAGAGGCCCTTATTGTTACAGCATATTTCAGCTGTTGGGATATTGCCTTCACAGTTGCAACGAACCATTCACACAAGGAAGAGTAATCATGGCATCAACTCTCCTCCTCTGGTTTATGCTAAGCACATTACTTGCAAGTACAAGTTCTAGAACGTTATGTCCGAGGATTTTCTTTCAAAACATCAACGAAGACACCAATCCATACAAAATCATCGAAGGCGTCTACATTAAAGAGAAAAACAATCACAACAATTTTCCTGTTTACCGTCGGGAGAACGGTAACTTGTTATTTTATTACTACGTCAGCGACAAAGGCAACAACTATTTGGTTTTTGGACTCGATCTAAACGACTACTTTGGCGTGGCTGCTATTCTTTATAGTGATCCCTCATTTTGGCTGAGGTCTGGGATCTTAGACAGAAATGACATATTTGGTGGAATTGTTAAAAAATGGCAGTATTACAACAGACGCGAAAAGACCAACTACGTTGTGTCAACCACTTATTCTTCTCCTATGATCAAAGCTGTGTGCGTCGATGAAGAGTTTCGAGAGTGTAACTCGGACAGAGTCTACTTGAACGAGAGGTTCCACGATGGAAGTGGCAACACATTGAACGATCCCACAACAGACTACTTCTATCGCACACAAAGTTTGTTTCGAAATCTTCGTCCTGTCTTTAAGCACAGCACTCAGACATGGTATCTACAGTACGTGGACAGCTACTGGGTGGTGACTGGCAAGTATAGACCGAGTGATTATGACGATAACATTCACATGAGAGTTAAGGATTTTGCACTGAGACCTGAATATATCACGAAAACTTGGTCGGTGAATTACATTAAGGGTTGGCTACGTGAGCCCAATCTCAAGGTCAAGTGTAGGGGCGTGACTTCAATGTCGAACACTTGCCCATCAAATCCGTGTGACAGCAAAGCCACTTGCGTTTATACTTCCGGTAACGAAACACTCTGTCTTTGCTCTTCTGGCTACACTGGGCGGACATGTTCTGTCAATAAACAGTGCCCCTCACAAATCCCCAAAGCTAGTACAGAACTCAATTTTGTTTACGCGGAAAAGCGACCCGGGGATCTTGGCATGGCGTTTTGCAGTGGATCGTATCCTTCTATGAGGTATTATGTGTGTGTGGATGGCAGTTACAGTTCGTACTGGAGCGGACAAGGGTCGGCCTGCACAATGGAAGACCCGACTACGGCTCCTTGGTATCCTCCAACTCGACGAACACCTTGGTATCCTCGAACTCGAGCTACAGCCTGGTATCCTGGAAATCAAGGCACGCCCCAGGCTAAATCCGTCAACTTTGATGACAACCCTATTATAGTCCCTGTGGTAATCACTGTGGCCGTCCTCATGCAAATCCTTCTGCCTTTCGTCCTGTGGTGCTGCACTTTGTGCAGGACATCCTGCAAGGAAGTCGAGGAGCAAGAAGACGACCAGAGGAGAATGGACCAAGTTGGCGAAGAACTGGGGAGGCGTCTTCAAAGAGTTGCTACAGCAGGAAGTCAAGAGGAACTCGACCACGGCGTGCAAGAGTACAGGCAAGCTGTTCAAGATTACCAAAGGGAAAGCGATGCGAAAGAACTGAGCCGTAAACGAGGTTTCTATAGAAATGCAAGTTTATGTAGGCTAATATCCATGGATTTGTATTTCTCGTTCTATCTTTGGCTTATTTACTTCGTTGGTTGTGGAGTGTCTCACTGCACCGCGTACGGTTCAGTCTTTGAGATGTTGAGAATCTTCGCTATTGTAATGCTTTTTGTCTGTCCTGTGATCGTCTTTATAGAGAGCTGCTTCTCTCACGAGTTGGACTACCTCAAAAATATAATGGAAGACGAAACGGCTTGGGGGTACATACAAAGGATGCAGGAAGTCCCGCCGAGGATCAACATGGTTGTAGAATGCTACCATTATGAAACACGCACACGAGTTGTTTACTACACTGACGCTAACGGAAACCAGCAGTCCCGCACTGAGACTTATACCGAGAAAGTAGTGACATTTGTTGACCAGGACGAGTTCTCTTTCGGTTCATGGGTTGATGTTTCCAAGAGGGAGATGCCAGCCCTGAGTACCGTTGCTCTAACTCGGGTGAAGATTGACTCGAGTATCCTCTTAGGAGATCAAGAGACAGCGGATGACTACGAGAGACAAGTGGCAGAAATGTTGGAGAGAAATCGCCACCGAGATGTCTTCACTGATTACTCGTCCAGTAAAGAAATTCCTGGGCTGAAGAAGCGGATCTCTGCGTATGTGGACATGAGGGTAAAACCGTTTTGGATTCGCCCTCTGTTCTTCTGGATCGCTACCTTGTTGCAAATGACTTGGCCTTACCGCTGGCTGTTCAGAGCCAAGACAGCTAAGAGCTACTACGCCTTGAAGAAAAAGATGTACAAGAGTACAACACCGCCTATGGAGGTGGACGTGATGAATCCGATTGCAGTCCTGGCTGGAAATGCATCGTCAGTCCCCATTGGTCCAGACAACACCTGCCCAGGTTACCCAATGTCTGTGATAAACAATCCAGGAACAGGCAACATGGCTTTCCAAAGTGGCAGCACACCATATCCACCCGTTAATCCATATCTCGGACAAAGCGATCCGGCTCATGGCATTAGCACCCCATACCCGCCATACAATCCAGAGTGTGAATCCTCACTTCTTCCTTATCCAGCGCCAGCACAGCCAAATGGTCCTCCGCCCTTGTATCCTGCAGGGATAAACAATCCAGCTCCAGACAGCAGTGCACCGTATCCACCGTTCGATCCATATACCGGACCTGCCTCTCCTCCTTATCCCGCCGGACCCCAGCCAAGTGCACCTCCACCTTCATACGAGGGCGCTGTAGGCAACCCACCGCAGCCAAACAATGTAACATGACCCCGGTGGTGTGATGGACAACATGGGTGACCTCTCATTCGTTATTTCAGCCGTCACGCAATGTAAAAGTTCTTAATTATGGCTATTAGGACTGAGTATATTTTATAAATGAAGTTCGAATGCATGAACATTGTTATCTTTGTTTTGCTGTGTTACTTTCGATGAGTTAGAGCGTGCAAGAGCGTTCGTTTGAGTGAATTCAGTGTTTGCGATTTGATTTAAAAAATTTTTAGACTCCTAACACAAGTAAAAATAATAAGTAATTTGACCAGATTATATTAAGTACACACAGGTTTGAGCTTTCCCTCTAGGAAACGTATGTTCAAAATAATCATAATTATGAAACTTCAAAATTTATAAGCCTGTGACCACAAACAAGAGGATGGTAAACCTTTCATTTAGTTGTTGAATGTAGTCTCAAGGTTAAAATAACGGTGCAAAGTCAACAAGGTATTTAGCTTGATGAGGTAATCAACTTTTTTCAGTGTTGAATGCATGATAGTCAATTTTGTGTGTTGAGACATGGTTGTCAAAATTTCTTCTGGCAGTAGTAACTTAGTTCCTTTTTGCTGCTTCTGATGGCATCAATGAACTCGACGGTAGGGTCCTCTAGAACATGACCTATGGTTACTATAGACGGTACTGTGTTCGCGCCAAATCGGTAACTCAGTGGGGATCATGGACATTGAATCAAACCAGTTATTAATATGCTGTTGACCGAGACCTGAATGTTTGTAATTAAAAGTTTATAGTTGATAAGAAGTAAGATGTTTGTCATTGTATTTAATCTGTCCAAAACCAGTCGTGGAAATAAGTGTCGCTTTTGACAAATCTTCATTGAAGCACTCGAAGAGTTCCCAAATTATTTTATTCAATCAAAAACTAGCACAAGCGCTCACGAGTACTCCGAAAGCAATCGCGCATACAAATTTGTTCTGTTGCTTAGCAACTTCTGGTACGGAAACCGCGGGCTCAGTCACTTTCGGAGCAGTGATGTCGCCGTCAACTGGCACTTATTTCCCCGACTGAAAAGACTGATATGTAGTCTAGTCCCTGTATGTTTTCCTCCTCGCTCGGGCGAGCGCGAGGCTGCGTAATTAAGGGCTTGTGTTATTCCGTGACGTCACAAATTTCGCGCCAAATTGGTATGCGGGAAGGGAACGCCTGGGTACTAGGGTGACGCAAATAAACAAAGCTATTGGTTTCTAAAGCGACTGTTTTGCTGTATCGACGGCAGTCGACGGCCATGTTAAACACTTGGTTGATTATCAACATGATGTTGATAAAGCGTAAAACCACCAGGTATTACTATGGTATATTGAGGTATTAATTACAAGTGTTTGGTGAAGGGATGGATGGATAATCTTTATTTTAACACGGTTAAATCAACTTTTTAAAATTATTCACATAATCCTCACATAAATACTAATACTCTAATTATAATCTACATAAAGAAGAAGCTGCTTTTCACGAATGTCGTTCCTTTAAGTACTTGTTTAAGTAAAACTCTAAAAGAACTTCTTGAAGAAATGATATTAGCATCAAACATACGGCTTGCGCTGAGAAACGAAACATTTTATTCTGTTTAGTCGAAAAATTACATTTGTATTGTAGTTACAAAATTAAATTCTTTTCAAAATCCCAGCCTCGATTTCAGCCTCGATATTCTTAAAAAATATATTCTTAAAGAAAAAAGAGTGTATCTTACCTCAAATTCTTGTGTTTGCTTAGGCTAATGCTAAAACCTGAAAAGCGGACAATATAAAAGATAGGATGTTAATTAGCAATGCTAATCCAAAAGATGTGAGTGATCTCCGACATGCATGAAAGACGGGAAGAAAATACCAAAGCGTTTCAGTTTGATCTAGTTTGACGACGAAGGATGTGGCAAAATAATAATAGATATACTTCAAATATTCTCCAAAGGTCGCAATTGATTAATTAAACGACAGATTTTGTAGGGATAGCTAAAATTGGCCATCAGTAAACAGCCAAACATGAAATAGCGATTCGTTTCCTAAACATGCCTGACAAGTATCTTTGTGTCACGCCACACTTTTTAATTGCACGTTTTTTGCCGTTGTTCTAGTTATTGTAAAAAAAAAAAGAAATCGTTTCCAAAGTTCCAAATAAAAACTTGGAGTTTTCTTTTGTTAGAAACGGATAACGTATTTCACATCACTTCGTCACTATTTTATCGTCCTACGTCGTTTTATCCGTGATAAATTGCACGATGCGCGCGTTGGAAGTGTGACAAACAACCCGAGCGTTATGTCTTTCGTTACAGCTGTCGCAGTTATAATAAAGATGTTTAATGCACGCCACATTATTTTCGTCGTATTTCTCTATTTCGAGTTACAAAGTCTACAAATCGTTTCCAAAATTTTAAATAAAGTCTCAACGTTTCTTTCGTTAGAACTGAATAACTTCTTCGACATTACGTTGTTCCTATTTAACCGTTTTTCCGTGATAAATTGCACGATATGCGCGTTCGAAGCGTGACAAATTACGTCAGCGAAACGTCCTTCGTCACAGCTCTAAGATCTTTCGTGCACACCACCCTGTTTCGCTCCTATTTCGTTGTTGTTGTAACCTTTCTCTCCCTTAAAAATAAAATGGTCCATTACTAAACGTTTCTTCATACGAGGCTGGCTCGGTATTTAACTGGAACGTTACGAATTTTGTGGTCTGTTCACGTATGATGGATATATGGATATGAAAAGGCCCAATATTGTTACAGCACGTTTCAGCTGATTACGCGCGATTTATATATATTTGTCGTCACATCTAGTTGCAGTGAACCATTTACACAAGCAAGAGAAATCATGGCATCAAGTCTCCTCTTCTGGTTTATACTTGGCACATTGCTCACAATTACAAGTTCTAGGACGTTATGTCCGAGGATTTTCTTCAAAAACGTCAACGAAGACACCATGCCGTACAAAATCATTGAAGGCGTCTACACTAAGGAAAAGGACGATCACAATAATTTTCCTGTCTACCGCCTTGAAAACCAGGACTTGTATTTTTATCACATCGTCAGCAAAGGCAACAACTATTTGGTTTTTGCACGGTATGGTCTGTATAATCAATATAAGATATATTTTGTGTCTGCTGTTCTCTATGAAGATCCCCATTTTTGGCTGCATTCTGGAATCTTAGACAGGAATGATGTATTTGGTGGTATCGTGAAACATTGGCAGTACTCCTTGAAGTACCGATACACATTCTATAACACACTTGACTCGACCCAATACAATGTGTCAACCAATTATTCTTCTCCTATGATCAAAGCTGTATGCGTCGATGAAGATTTTCGAGAATGTAACTCGGACAGAGTTTACTTCAAAAAGATCATCCCCGTCTCTATGGGAGACATTGTGAATACTTTCGCAAATGACTACTTTTACCGCATACAAGGTATGTTTCGCAATCTCCGTCCTGTCTATAAACACATTTTAAATAATGATTATCCCCCATGGTATCTTCAGTACGTGGACGGTTACTGGGTGGTAAAACAGCAACACAGGACTGCGATGAGAGTTAAGGACTTTGCCTTGAGGCCTGAATATATCACCAACACTTGGGAGGTGCACGACGTGCATTTCAAGAAATGGCATGACGAGCCTAATATCATGGTCATGTGTAAGGGCGTGACTTCAATGTCGAACACTTGCCGAAAATATCCGTGTTACCACAGAGCCACTTGCGTTTACACTTCCAGTAACGAAACGCTCTGTCTCTGCCCTCCAAATTATACGGGAGTGGTATGTCAGGACTACAACATGTGTTTCATACCTAACTATCAAGAAGGAACTCATTTTGAATACCTTGAAAATCGACCCGGCGATCTCGGCATGGTATTTTGCAATGATCGATCATCTATAAGGGTTTTTGTATGTGAGGATAACAAGCCCAGTTCTTGGAGTGGACTAAGATCGGTCTGCTCCGATCCGACTGGGGAGCCGATTACGGCCGCTCCTCGTGCGACCCAAGAACCCATCAACGTTCATGACATAGTTTTAGTCGCCGTGGTGACCAGTGTGGCTGTCCTTGTTCAAATCTTTCTGCCGTTTGTCCTGTGGTGTTGCGCTTTGTGCAAGACAACCTGCAAAAAGGTAAAGGAAGAAGAAGGCGACGAGAGAAGAATGGACCAAATTTGCGAAGAACTTCGGAGGCATCTCCAAAGAGTTGCTGCAACAGGAAGTCAAGAAGAACTCGGCCGTGGCGTGCAAGAGTACAGACAAAGGGAAAGCGATGCGAATCAAAAGAGCCACAAACGAGGTTTCTATAGAAATGCAAGTTTATGGAGGTTTATTTCCATCAACATGTATTTCTCATTCTACCTGTGGCTTATCTACTTTGTTGGTTGTGAAGTTTCACACTGCACTATGTACAGTTCAGTCTTAAAGATCTTCAGAATCATTGCTATTGTTATGCTTTGTGTCTCTCCTGTGATCGTCTTTATAGAAAGCTTCTTCTGTCACGAGCTGGAGTACTTCAAAAACATTATTGAAGACGAAACGGCTTGGGGGTACTTACAAAGGATGCAGGAAGCCCCGCCAAAGATCAACATGGCTGTAGAATGCTACCATCATGAAGCACGATCGAGAGTTGTGAACTACTGGGACAGTCATAACGGAATCCAGCAGTCCCGCACCGAGACTTATAACGAGAAAGTAGTGACATTTGTGGACCAGGACGAGTTCTCCTTCGGTTCATGGGTTGATGTTTCCAAAAGAGAAATGCCAGTTCTTAGAACTGTGGCTCTAACTCGGGTGAAGATCGACTCGAGTATCCTTTTCGGCGATCAAGAAACAGCGGATGACTACGAGAGACAAGTAACAGAAATGTTGGAGAGAAATGGCCACCGAGATGTCTTCACTGCTTTCTCGGCAAGTAAAGAAATTCCCGGGCTAAAGAAACGGATCTCTGCGTATGTGGACTTGAGGGTGAAGCCGTTTTGGATTCGGCCTCTGTTCTTCTGGATCGCTACCTTGTTGCAGATGACTTGGCCTTACCGCTGGCTGTTCAGAGCCAAGACAGCAAAGAGCTACTACGCCTTGAAGAAAAAGATGTACAAGAGTACAACACCGCCTATGGAGGTGGACGTAATGGATCCGATTGCAGGCCTGGCTAGCAGTGCATCCTCTGTCGTGAACCCCAGTGGTCCAGACAACACCTGCCCAAGTTACGAAATGTCTGTGATGAGCAATCCAGAAACAGGCAACCCCGCCTTCCAAAATGGTGAGGCATAATATCCACTGGTTAATCCGCATCTCGGACAAGGTGATCCAGGCCATGGCATAATTAAGTACGCCGTATCCGCATTACAATCCAGAGGGTGGACTTCCTTCCTTCTTATCCAGCTGTACCGCATTCAAATGCTTACCTGCCCTTGTATAATGCAAGGATTAATAATCCAGCTCCAGACAGCAGTGCAATGAATCCACCGCTAGATCCAAATACTGGGCCCGATTTTCCTCATCATCCAACTGGTTCCAGGCAAGTGCTCCTCCTCCATCGTAGGATTATGCTGTTTGCAACACAACAACAACAACACATGGGGCTTTATGTGCATGGATAAAACGTTGCAGCTTTGTAAAAGCATAATATAATGAAAAAACGTTATAAGAACACAAACGACAAGGAAAAGTAAGGAAAAAAGGAAAGGGAAAGTAAAGAAAAGGAAAAAAAAAACATGACAATGTAGAAACACAGCAACATGATCCCGGTGGTGTGATGGACAACGAGCGTGTTGTTACCTAATGTGTCATTAAGGTCAAATGAACAGAGATTTACTTTAAGCCAAAGTGCTAATTAAGAACCAAGTGAACATATTCCAACGTCTCAAAGTAATTGGACTTTGCACCGCCGAGATATTTCATGTTAAAAAATGCTTTTTTGGCCTGTATAAATCGTAGAGCGCTCGGGAAAGTTGTTGGAAAACAAACCTCGTCCCCAGTAGTCCCCAGCGAGGTTGCAAAAACACCAATTATGACGTCACTGTTGTGCTGTTATACCGCGACACATCAGTCAGTTACGTTGGAATGAGAAAGGATCCTGCAACAGTTAAAAACGGCTTAAAACGAGCCTAAACACTTTTACGTTGATATAGCTTGTCGAGCTTGCATAAAAAAATTAATTCGCTGGTTTAATATTCTCACCGAATGTACAGCTGTGTACGTGCACTTGTATTTTGATCGCAAAGCCATCAAAAACACCAATTACCTTATTATAGGTCAACGCAAATGAATATTCGAAAGTAAATATTCGAAAGTAAATCATAAATGGGCGCGACGTATTTTGGGTAGTCCTCTGGTCCCTCTTGCGCGTGGCCCTAAAACACACAGAAAGCGCCTGTTGTGCTGCGTCGGCAGGCAAGTGATACACTTAGTAAATTATCAACTCGATGTTGATGAAGGGAAATAAACTGCCATAACGAATTTTGACGTTTCGAACGTTAAACGTTTACTTTGCTCCGAGGAAGGCCTTACGCTCGAAACGTCGCCTTTTCAATACTCGATACAGCGGCTTATTTACTTTTGTCAATTTTCTAAAAAAAAACTCAGCTTGTTAGTGTATCCCTAGATCTTGCATTTCCTAAGACGCAGTGCTAAAATCTGAGAAGAAAGCGGAAAATATAGAAGATAGGAAGTAACTTAGCAATGCTAATCTGAAAGATGTGAGTGATCTCCGACATGCATGAAAGACAGGAAGAAAATACCGAGGCGTTTCAGTTTGATCTAGTATGGCGACGAAGAACGTCACGAAATAATAAAAGATGTACTTCAAATATTCTCCAAATCTGAAAACACTTCACGGTTTTCAGGTCAAAATTTATTAATTTACACAACAGATTTTCAGAGAAAATTGGCCATCGGTAAACAGCCAAACATGGGAACACTGAAACAGCGATTCGTTTTCTAAACAGGCTGGGTATAAAGATCTTTCGTGTCACGCCACACTGTTTTAAACTTTTTGTCGCTGCCGTTCAGTAGTTAATATCGCAGAAAAACTACAACTCATTTCCAAAGTTTGAAATTAAAACTTAAGGGTGTTTTTTTCGTTAGAACTGGGTGATATGATATGATAACTTTATTTCAACACGGTATTTCCATCAGCCATTAATTAACGTCTTAGACATTAAGTTTTCCATATTTTACCGTCTTGCATCGTTTTCTCCGTAATAAATTGTACGATGTGCGTGTTGGAAGCGTGACAAACAACGCGAGCGTGACGTCCTTCGTCACAGCTGTGAGATATTTCGTGCACGCGGAACTGTTTCACTCGTATTTCACTGTTCTTGTTACCGTAAAAATCTACAAATCGTTTCCAAACTTTAAAACTAATTAAAAAAACATTCAACCAACTTAGCAACCATAGAGCTTGTTACTAAGATACTACAGGCAATAGATAACAGTGAATACACAATCGGAGTATTTTTAGACCTCGCAAAGGCATTTGACATAGTAAACCATGAAATATTACTTAAAAAACTGGAACGTTATGGAATAAGGGGAATTGCCCTTGAATGGTTTCAGAACTATCTAACAAACAGAAAACAGATGGTTAAATATAAATCAGAAAAATCAGATAGCTTAACAATCAAATGTGGTGTGCCTCAGGGATCTGTCTTAGGACCACTTCTTTTCCTCGTATACATGAATGATATTTCAAGGTGCTCAGAGATCTTATCAATTATTCTTTTTGCTGATGACACGAATCTGTGTTTGAGTCATAAAAATTTAGTTACTCTAAAAGAAACAATGAACCGAGAGTTAAGTAAAGTTGCATCTTGGCTTTCTGCTAATAAACTTTCTTTAAATATTAAGAAAACACACTTAATAATTTTCAAATCCAGAGGGAAGAAATCAAATCAAAATGTTTCAATCAAAATAAACAACCAAGAAATTGAGCAAGTTAAGTATACTAAATTTTTGGGATTATACATAGATGATGAGTTCACATGGAAATATCATATTGACCAAGTTGCTACTAAAATATCAAAAATGACAGGTATAATGGCCAAGGCAAGGCATTACTTATCTCAAAAAACTCTACAGACAATTTATGACACCATGGTATACCCTTATTTGACATACTGTAATATCGTCTGGACAAGTACTTATCCATCCAGGTTTAAATCATTATTTATGCTGCAAAAAAAGATAGTTAGAATTATGAAGTTTGCAAAATACAAGGAAAAATCTAGACCACTATTCCTATCATTAAAGATTCTTAATATATATGAGTTAAATACATACCTGATGGCACTCTTTATGTACTCATACTTTAGTGATAATCTACCAAGTTATTTTACTAATTATTTTAAATTAAATTAAATGATCCATAGCCATAACACTAGAACAGCCTCAAATATATATATTGATTATAAAAGGACAAATTATGGGAAATTTTCTCTTAAATGTAGGGGGGCCCAAATTTGGAACAAATTACCTAAGGAACTTAAAGTATTAAAAAACATATAGCCTATTTAAAAAATCAGCAAAAGTTTATGTGCAAAATCTTAAGCTAGATTATAGTTAATTTTTTAAAAAACGCAAAACCCGTGTTAGTTATATCCATCTGCTATATTATTGTTAGTTTTTAACATATGGGGATCTTCTTTAAAAAAGCTCAGTAGAGCTTGCTAAGATCTCCAGTCATTATATATTAATATTTTTTTAGCAGATATATGACATTTCTGTAAATTAGAAATATAATGGACGAATAAAAGTACTTCATTGTATAAATTAAAAAATTAAATGGTCCGTCAGGCCTTAGGGCCTCTTCATGCGAGGTTGGTTTTATAACCAGCATGAATTTTGTGGTCTGTTCATATATGAATATGAAGAGGCCCTTATTGTTACAGCATTTTTCAGCTGTTGGGATATTGCCTTCACAGTTGTAACGAACCATTCACACAAGGAAGAGTAATCATGGCATCAACTCTCCTCCTCTGGTTTACGCTAAGCACATTACTTGCAAGTACAAGTTCTAGAACGTTATGTCCGAGGATTTTCTTTCAAAACATCAACGAAGACACCAATCCATACAAAATCATCGAAGGCGTCTACATTAAAGAGAAAAACAATCACAACAATTTTCCTGTTTACCGTCGAGAGAACGGTAACTTGTTATTTTATTACCACGTCAGCGACAAAGGCAACAACTATTTGGTTTTTGGACTCGATCTAAACGACTACTTTGGCGTGGCTGCTATTCTTTATAGTGATCCTTCATTTTGGCTGAAATCTGGGATCTTAGACAGAAATGACATATTTGGTGGAATTGTTAAAAAATGGCAGTATTACAACAGACGCGAAAAGACCAACTACGTTGTGTCAACCACTTATTCTTCTCCTATGATCAAAGCTGTGTGCGTCGATGACGAGTTTCGAGACTGTAACTCGGACAGAGTCTACTTGAACGAGTGGTTCCACGATGGAAGGGGCAACACATTGAACGATCCAACAACAGACTACTTCTATCGCACACAAGGTTTGTTTTGAAATCTTCGTCCTGTCTTTAGGCACAGCACTCAGACATGGTATCTACAGTACGTGGACAGCTACTGGGTGGTGTCTGGCAAGTATAGACCGAGTGATTATGACGATAACATTCACATGAGAGTTAAGGATTTTGCACTGAGACCTGAATATATTAGCAAAACTTGGTCGGTGAATTACATTAGGGGTTGGCTACGTGAGCCCAATCTCAAGGTCAAGTGTAGGGGCGTGGCTTCAGTGTCGAACACTTGCCCATCAAATCCGTGTGACAGCAAAGCCACTTGCGTTTATACTTCCGGTAACGAAACACTCTGTCTTTGCTCTTCCGGCTACTCTGGAATGACATGTTCTGTCAATAAACAGTGCCCCGGACCAAGCCCAAAAGCCAGTACAGAACTCAATTTTGCTTACCCGAGAAAGCGTCCCGGGTATCTTGGGATGGCATTTTGCAGTGGATCGAATCCCTCTATGAGGTATTATGTGTGTGTGGATGGCAGTTACAGTTCGTACTGGAGCGGACAAGGGTCGGCCTGCACGAGAGAAGATCCGACTACGGCTCCTTGGTATCCTCAAACTCGAAGTACACCTTGGTATCCTCGAACTCGAGCTACAGCCTGGTATCCTGGAAATCAAGGCACACCCCAGGCTAACTCCGTCAACTTTGATGACAACCCTATTGTAGTCCCAGTGGTAATCACTGTGGCTGTCCTCGTGCAAATCCTTTTGCCTTTCGTCCTGTGGTGCTGCGCTTTGTGCAGGGCATCCTGCAAGGAAGTCGAGGAACAAGAAGACGACCAGAGGAGAATGGAACACGCTGGTGAAGAACTGGGGAGGCGTCTTCAAAGAGTTGCTACAGCAGGAAGTCAAGAGGAACTCGACCAAGGCGTTCAAGAGTGCCAACAAGCTGTTCAAGATTACCAAAGGGAAAGTGAGGCGAAAGAACTGAGCCGCAAACGAGGTTTCGTCAGAAATGCAAGTTTATGGAGGCTTATTTCCATGGATTTGTATGTCTCATTCTACCTGTGGCTTATCTACGTTGTTGGTTGTGAAGTGTCTCACTGTACAACGTACGGTTCAGTCTTTGAGATGTTGAGAATCTTTGCTATTGCAATGCTTTGTCTCTCCCCTGTGATCGTCTTTATAGAGAGCTGCTTTTCTCACGAGCTAGACTACCTCAAAAACATTATGGCAGACGAAACGGCTTGGGGGTACATACAAAGGATGCAGAAAGTCCCGCCGAGGATCAACATGTTCGTAGAATGCTACCATTATGAAACACGCACACGCGTTGTTTACTACACAGACGCTAACGGAAACCAGCAGTCCCGCACTGAGACTTATACCGAGAAAGTAGTGACATTTGTTGACCAAGACGAGTTCACCTTCGGTTCATGAGTTGATGTTTCCAAGAGAGAGATGCCAGCTCTGAGTACCGTTGCCGTAACTCGGGTGAAGATCGACTCAAGTATCCTCTTCGGCGATCAAGAAACAGCAGATGACTACGAGAGACAAGTGGCAGAAATGTTGGAGAGAAATCGCCACCGAGATGTATTCACTGATTACTCGTCAAGTAAAGAAATTCCTGGGCTGAAGAAGCGGATCTCTGCCTATGTGGACATGAGGGTAAAACCGTTTTGGATTCGGCCTCTGTTCTTTTGGATCGCCACTTTGTTGCAGATGACTTGGCCTTACCGCTGGCTGTTCAGGGCTAACACAGCTAAGAGCTACTACGCCTTGAAGAAAAAGATGTACAAGAGTACAACACCGCCTATGGAGGTGGACGTGATGGATGCGATTGCAGTCCTTGCTGGCAGTGCATCCTCTGTCGTGAACTTCAGTGGTCCAGACAACACCTGCCCAGGTTACCCAATGTCTGTGATGAACAATCCAGGTGCAGGCAACCCCGCCTTTCAAAATGGCGCCACACCATATCCACCTGTTAACCCGTATCTCGTACAAAGTGATCCAGCCCAGGTCATTAGCACGCCATACCCGCCTCACAATCCAGAGGGAGGCCCCCCACTTCCTCTCCATCTAGCTGTACCGCAGCCATATGGTCATCCACCCTCGTACACTGTAGAAATAAACAATCCAGCACCTGCAGACAGTAGTGCACCGTATCCACCGGTCAATCCATTTACCGGGCCTGCCTTACCTCCTTATCCCGTCGGACCCCAGCCAAGTGCACCTCCACCGTCATTCTAGGATATCCCGCCGGTGTAATGGACAACAAACGTGATTTCTCATTCGTTCTTCGAGACGTCACGCAATGTGTTTTTAGCGTGACGACCTAAAAATTGTTGTTAACAGTGTCCAGTGTTAATCATTTTTTTGGTTGTCACAGATCTATGATATTTTAAAATCTCGTAAAGATGGCTATAAAATTGCTATATGAATGTAGTTCTTTTGTGTAAACACTGTTCATCAATGCTGTATTACTTTTAACGATTTGAAAGTAGTTAAGAAACTTTGGGCTAAATTACTGTAAAGACTTTAAATCACCGAACGGAACATAGGAAACCAAAAAGAATATTTTTTTAATCCGATTGTATCGAATCTCATGTTTAAAATAATCGCAACATTTTAGAAGCCTGTGACTACGCAAAGAAGAGGATGGTAGTCCTGTTGTCTAACCTTTTTCATTCAGTTGTCTATCAGTGCTACTCTTTAGTTTGGAGCGACAGTACAAAGTCAACATGTTACTTAGCTTCAGCTTCGTCCCCAGGCTTACCCGCGAGAGAGCTGAAGAGGCCTGGAACCGAGCGCGATAGCGATTTCTCCCGACAAGCTTGACGGGTGACGTCACATCCAAACTCGCCGGGGACGACTGGAGACCAGGCTGACTAAGCTTAAAAAGTTAATGATATTTTACAGCGACGAATGCATATGTGCATGATTTTCAGATTTGTGGGTTGAGTAGTGTTTGTCAGTTCTATTACTTAGCCGTGCATTTTTTGACTCCTTCAAATGGCAATAGCAGTAAACCAAGAGTAAACTCGACTACAAGGTCCTACAGAAACGACTAGTAGCTGCTATGTAACTGATATTGTGGACATTGAACAAAACCAATTCTCCGCACGTGATTGTTAAAATGCTGTTGACCGCAACTTGGATGTTTGATGATTATAAGTGGAGGTTATAAGTGGAGCGCTTTACTGTTATGAATTCACGTAAGCTTGCAGGTCCGGCATCGCTGGCTAATATCTTATTGTGGACAATATTTTCACTAACCATTGTTCGCGTAGTTCCTCATAAGGCGTGGACTTTTCCATGAAAACAAAACGGAGCGCTCGTTTGTTAGCAGGATTTTCCGCTTCCGAAGACCTACCGAGTCAATGTTTACAACAACGTGTGCTTTATTCAAAGCTGTGAATCTAATTATGATAATTCGCTTTGTTCCAGCGCACGGAACGCAAAGCTGAGAACAATAACGTGTAATTACTTGTACAAAAAACTTTGAGAAAATATTCTCATGAATATTTCGTTTGTTGTACTCTTTAAATAAATACAAACATAATTATTTCAAGAGTCCTGCGCGACCTTAGTCGTTTCAAACTTCGTTGCTTCGAGCGCTGAATCCCTCACATTCTCAATTGGTTATGCCACGTAAGATTTGGGCATTCTCAATTGGTTATGTTACGTAAGATTTGGGCTAGTCACGTTTTTAAATTGTTATATAACGTTTAAAAATTTGACAAGTCACGTTTTTTTCTACTAGATCGCAAGTGTTAACGCACTACTATTGAGTGGGACGCTTTGATCACCCACAGCGGAAAGTAATCCCTTAAGAAATTAAAAGAGTCCCTTGAGAGTTAACAAAAATGTGCGGAATTCGGTCCTAGAGTGACAAGCTCCCCCCCCCCCCCCCCCAATATCTTTACCATTTTACTTGTAAACAAGCAAATTAGTCGATAAAAACCAGTGCTTTTCAGTGCTATGGTATTTAGAGCTGTCTTCTGGTCCTTTACTGTCCTCAAAATATGGTATTTAGAGCAGTCTTCTGGTCCTCTACTGTCCTCAAAACGCCAGCCATTTTTTTACTCGCATCTCGAAGCAGATCCAAACTTCGCGCCATTCAGATCCCGTGGAAGCGTTTGATTGGCCCTCTGTGGGTGCCTTTGTCTATTAAACAATCAGAATGCTCTGGTTTTTTTTCTCTTTTTTTGCACCGAATTTCCTTTTTTCTGCACTGTATTTACTCATTTCTGCATAGAATTTACTAAAAACTGCATTTCTTTAAGCCAATCAGATTTGAGAAATTTTTTCATGTATATTATTAGTACCAAAACTATACAGTGTGCCTCGGGAAAATTACACCAAAAAAGTGACCAATCCTGATTACAGTCGGTTCAGTTGTTGTTCAGGCAGATTTTAGTCTTCCGAGGATAGAAGATATTTCAATCTAGAAATAGATATGAATATAGAAATTTGACTTGATGGATGTGCTAAAAGCTGAGTCTGAGTTTGATTGCATACGTCATAGTTAGTATCTATGCATACGCAAAGTTTAAATCGTTATAGAATATTCTCGTGGATAGCTTTTTCATACAAAGAGCTATTCTTCATCGGAGTACAAAGAATATATATGACGGCGGTACGTCTGAATTAACCTCGCTGCTTTGCATCGAGTGTAGTAATTTCATAAAATGAATAAAATCTTCATTTAATTCATGTGTCTTTATAATCTGAAAAAAGAACATGGCATTTTATTTCACTACTTTGAAAGATTAATAGAGCCCTCGCCTGAGGCTTGTGTTCTATCTACGCCCTACTGGATGCGGGGACTTGGATATTATCTTTACTAGAGTATAAAGACATAGAAACGGAGTATAATCAGTCTATAAAAATGAATGGCCAGTGTGATATATATTGGCTAAAACTTCTGGTTTTTCCTAGAATCCATGGATGGAATCATCTACACAATGGTCTGTTCGCCGTTACGCTCAATTGCTGAGTGTGTTGACTTTCAAGTTGGCTTTTTCAAAACAGTGATAATTAACCAAGCTATTTATTGACTGTTTCTTCGTTATCTTTTGTCTAGAGGTGACACAAAGACTGCTGAGCGGCAAAACGCTTTTAATCTTTAGTTCACAACCAAACTCTGATAAAGGTATGTAGACTTTTGGAAGCGCATCACTAAGAAGTCATTTTTAAATTGTGATTTTTTTAACAAAAACCTATCTTAATTTCTCAGACGCAGTGCGTGGATTCGAACTTTGGTAAGTTGTTATTTTTTCAGTTATTGCATGGTTTGTTTTCTATAGAGATCTATAGAGAGTGCAAACACAAATCTTTTGGCTGAGACGTTAAGCTGAGTAGTCGTTAAAAATAGCGGTCGAAATGTGTGTTTGTCAAACTGTTTTTAATTATTACAAATAGAAACAGCTTGAAACACGCAACGTTCTGTTTGTATAAAGACTCTTTTCTGTGGTTGTTTCAGTACTTTCTTTATTTTGATTTCGCAGTTAAGTGATTAGTGAGTACTAATGCCTCACTTAGTAAAACTCCCTATTGCATAGTGGGTCTCAAAACCTCTGCCATATTTAACTGTCTGGAATGAAAAAAATGTTTACAAACACACAGCTCTTAGTTTCAGTAAAAATTAAATGAGCAATTTCCATTAGTGTGCACACCAGGTAGCAACCTCTTCACCTTCAATTGTATTTTTGCGGCAACTGTTTTAGCTGTGCCTGGAGCATGCAAGTTAAACAGCTCTTATGGATAATTCCGAATGCTGCACAAATTGCTTGTTTGGTTGTTTTCAGACGAAAAACGTTTAATTAAATAAGTATAATTTCATCAATAAATGCATAAAATGATACAAATTTTATCGAAAGGCACCCGTAACTATAAACATGTCTCCTGCCAGTTTCTAGAATCAACGGATGAAATCCCATACACAATGACATTATTTACTACCACGTTAGTAAGTATGTAATGACGTTCTATTTTGGAATTGTCTTGAATGATAAATTATTAATTTTATTATTCCTTTGTTTTCTTTCAATTATGCCGCGTCCCCTACTTCAGAAGTTGGCTCAAAGAACTTCCTTCATTTCCCAGTAAATCTCGGAGAGGTAAATACATTTTTTGACGCGCCCTACCGTAAGTTTTCGTACATGATTTGATCTCCATTTTTTTATTTTAGTAGCTACTTGACTGTGCTGGGTTTCTGGAGCAGAATCTTAAGCGAAGTACTTTCAAACTTTGGTAAGTTGCCACAGTTAAGTTAGCATGATAATCGTGTCTCGAATTCTTTCGCAGAAAGTGCAACCGCAAATTTGTTTCTTTAAAGTTTGGATTTCAACACAGATAAACATTATTTTGCACATCACCAATGCCTTTTAGAGCGTCAACAAGAAAAGGAAAAAAAATCAACGTTTACTGTTTTGTCAATCCCGATCGCGTCTCAAATCATAGAATAATACTCTGGGATGATCTTATAAATCTTTGAAATGAACTCTCTCTTAATACGTCGATCTTGCTCAGAGTTTTATCGCGGTATTTGCTATAGAAAGTTGGCGAGCTACGTTTAATTAGCTTTTTATTCTGAGCAACAGTTTTAAGGTCGGGACACACTTGGCGACAAGTTGCTGCAACATGTTGCCTCGTGTGACATGGTGCATTCTTGCGACAATCTATGTCGCTGCGATAGAATTTTGTCGCTGCCATGTGTCGCACGAATTCAAACCAGTTTTAATTCGTGCGACAGATCGCAGCGACAAAATGTGCGAAGCAGCGTGTGTACACGTCTGCGACAAGTCGCTGCAACAAAATATAAATTAACCAATGAGAGAGCGTCATGTATTTGTGCCATATTGAATTGGAAAACATGTTCACATTCGCACTCATCAAAATTCGCTGCGTGAGCACCGAACAAGCGCCTTGTCGCAGCGACTTGTTTTGAAGCAGTACACACGAAGCGACTTGTCGCAAAGACCTGTCGCTGCGACTTGTCGCCTAGTGTGTCCCGACCTTTATAGCCAAGCGTGTGCCTCAACATTCTTTATCATGTTTATCCTTGCATATTTTGTAAAGGTAATGCAATGACTTTAAATGGTACTGATCAAAAAAAAAGTATTTTATGAGTCCAGAAAGCAAGTTTTAGTTTTTGTTATATCATAGACGAACTCTTTTTAACTAGTAAGGTGTGTTAGTTGTTAAAGAAACACCTCTTTGTGAAGTACCGCGCGGCATTTGCTCGTGCCATTATCATTGTTGTTTGTTTGATTTTCGACGATTTTGAACTCCCGCTCAGTAGAAATTGATGGGAGAGACTTATATTTATTAAGGATAATAACATTCTTCTCTAAAATGCAACGTTTGTACTCAGTCATCTTTATTTCTGACCACATCGCCGTTTTCAGTAAAGGAAGGGTTTTTTAATTGTAAAGCGCGTTCGACTAAACATTGTCAGGAAGGAAGGAAAAGGAAGGGAGGCGAAACGCGCTCAGAGCTCTTGAGCGATGTGTGATGCGGAGGCGGACTGTGTCGAGCGTGCTCCACGGCAGCAAAGTGAAAAACATGGCGGCGAGTGAGATTCAATGGCTGGTGGAGAAAAGTGATTGTTACGCGGAAACAGCAAGAGATTTCCACAAAATTCTTTTGGGAATGGAATAACGATAAGTTTCCTCGACTGTCAGAAGTTAGAAAGTGCTCGATTCTGTGAACACAGTGTTGCATTATCACAAATAAAACCAACTTGCTCGAAAGGCTTTTAACCTTTTCTTTGCACGCTATATAGCAATCAAGCACCAATTACATAGAAGATATGGTCAGAGATGGCTTAGTTTCCAAGCAGTAAATACAGTATTCAGTTGTTGCTCTTTCATCTAGCTGTGTAAATTTCATGTTGAACTTTTCTGAACTTTTTGAGTTAGAGGTTTTGAGGTTTTTTGGACTGTGCAATCAGGGTGCTGTTACTAACGTTTTAGCAGTTTCCACTTCTCTGCGACCACATTGTCGCTGTCTGTGACCATGAAAACAAAAGAAGTATTTTTGGAGATTCTGAACTGCGAAATTCACAATTAAACCCTGAATAGCTCAGTAAACTGAGTGAAAATTGCAGCTTAATCAAATTTGTTTCAAAATCAAAATTACATGATTGCATTTGTTAGACTCTTCATTATGTAGCAGATCATGTTAAATCATCAGTGATGCCTTATAATAACTGCTTTACTTAATAATTTTTCACCAAAAGATATTTATTAATCAGTTTTTCTTTCTAAATTGCCCAACAGGCACATAATTTCAATCCTCAGACTTACACTACTTTGAAAATAGGTGATGACAGTTGTAGTCACAAAAAAACCGCCTCATTTCATTGGCAGAAGAAGATATTTTGAATCATCCTTCTGCCATAGCCAAAAGAGAGATGTGTGGAGGTACACAAAACATGACAGGTTATGTATATGAATGTCAATGCACTCAATGAGTACAAAACTTTTCAAGCATTCCCTAAACTGGGCCAAGCAAATGTGTATGTGTTTAAAGCACAAACATCACAATTTTATGAAGTTCAGATCCCCACTCTTTTCAATTATCAAATGCCGGGCATTGTTTATGAAATTTTTGTTTTAACAATTTGCCTTTTATTTTAGTGATGTAAAGATAAAAAGCAAACCTTTGCAAGAGTTGCTTTACCATGCTTGTTGTAAAAAACAAATTCCTCTTAACAATATACAAGTATTCAGTGAAGAAAGAGGATGAATGTCAGAAAATCAGTTGCGAATGCTTTGGCTAAGAATTCTTTCACTGACAAACATCTCATTAGTGGTGTGTATGGAGATCTCAATCAGAAAGAAAGTTACCAAGAAATTTGTCAAAGAGTAAAGTGGTCCTCTGCATTAACAAATAGGGACATTTCATTACACTTATTATAAATCAAATATGAAATCAAGAGCAGATCCAGGATATTTTTTTAGGACGGGTGCACCACAAATTTTTACAGAACGTTTTTTTTTAATTATTTATTTTTTGCAGAATACCAGTTGTATTACAAAGCAGCAAGTCATGTCAGGGGTGGGCCCTGGAAACAATACATTCCTTGGTGTTTTCCAATACAACATTGTCAACATGTGATAAATAAAGCTGACTGAGAGCAAGATACATTAAAAAAATCAATATTAGTAATAAAAGATCATTGGTCACACTGATGCGCCACTGAGTGGTGTGTATGGAGCACTGACTAACATTTTCAGCATGCAGGCTAAATCTGAAACTCTAAATTTTAAGATAAATAGTAACATATTTTGAAAAAATAATGGCCTGTTATTTTTTAACCCTTATATGTACAACTCAGTGTATCTGTTGAAATCTCTTAGAAACACAAAGGAACATTCTGTGCCATGAGTGATTTAAATGTAATTACAGAAAGCATGTTACACTTACTTTTACTGAATAGTTGATATGGATATAAACTCCACACTTCATTTTTATTTTATTTACTTGACAGATATAATTCTTCAGATGCAGTTTTCACTCTCAATTTAATGAGGTTATCAAGGTGAAAGTAAGATTTCAGTGATTTTCGCAAGACAGATCTGGCAAAAAGACTCCATCATTATTCATGATCATTCACAGTTAGGCAATATGATCGCAGAGAGAAGTGTAAACTGCTAAAAAGTTAGTAACAAGTAACAGCACCCTCATCGCACAGTAGAAATCGAGTAGAAAAGAAGTATAAAACCTCTAACTCAAAAAGTTCAAAATGAAATTTACACAGTTGAAAGAGCAACACATACTGCATTTGGCTAAACTATTTATTGCTTGGAAACTAAGCCATCTCTGACCATATCTTCTATGTAATTGGTGCTTGATTGCTATATAGCGTGCAAAGAAAAGGTTAAAAGCCTTTCGAGCAAGTTGGTTTTATTTGTGATAATGCAACACTGTGTTCACAAAATCGAGCACTTTTTAACTTCTGACAGTCGAGGACATATATCGTTATTTCATTCCTGAAAGTATTTCGTGGAAATCCCTTGCTGTATCCGCGTAACAATCACTTTCCTCTACCAGCCATCGAATCTCACTCGCCGCCGGCATGTTTTTCACTTTGCTACCGTAGAGCGCGCTCGACCCAGTCCGACCACACCACAGGTAACCAAAGCGTACTATGAGAGTTGATGTACTATAAGAGCTTGTATGGATTTGAAATAAAGTTGAGAAAAATAGCTCTTTTTACCGCGTTGAAAAGTTAAAATAAAATTTAAACCCCCCCCCCCCCCTCTCTCTCTCTCTCTTAGTGCTCAACAGACGGTTAAGTCAAAAATCACGCGTATGGCTTTCTAAAGCACTAGAAAGACAAAAAAGTGACACACCAGGTAAGGTTTTAAGTTTTATTTTAACTTTACAACGGTAAAAAGAGATATTTTTCTCGACTTTATTTCAAATCCATACAAACTTTCATACGGTTGTAGTACGCTTTGGTTAGCTGTGACCACACATCGCTTAAGAGCTCTGAGCGCGTTTCGTCGCCCTTCCTTTTTAACTCGGAAAAGAGTTGTAGTGGGCGAAGTAAATTTTACTCCTTCACTCCTTCACTCGTTTCCTGTTAGACATAGGCACGCAATGGGTGCAAGTGTTTTAAGGCCTCTAGAGAATTAGACTTGTTCTCTGATTACCTACATTTCTAGTTAAATAACATAATATAAACATGCTTAATTACCAGCCGAAGTATTGTATTAATGTCAGTTTCCTTGAAATAAACCAAAGCTTAATTTCTCCAATATGTTGCCTAACCTTCAAAAATCAAAAAAGAAAGTTAAAGAGAAAGAAAACAATTTGCAACGGATGGGAACTCTATCTCTTGTCCTTTCGGCCTGCTCTCGATGAGCAGCTAGATGAAAATCAAACTAAGTGAAGTGAACTGAAGTGTAGAATGTTTAGCATCATTCGTTTGGGCAAATCTTTATTTGTCTGTTTGTTGGTCGATTCTTGTTTCCAAATACATTTTCCGAGTTTTGTGGCTTATAGCCACTTTGATTACATTTCAGTGCCCAGCATGACATTGTCTGTAATGTTTTTTTCCCGGGGGTTCGTTTTTTCGCTTGTGCGGACACGACAGCTGTGCAAGTTTTTGATAAATGTAAAAGCCATTCGCCTACGGCTCATGTTTTCTACATTTCCATCGTGTTCTCAAATGCCCGTCATGTTTTATGACAGTACAAGACATGGCTTAGGCTTCTTTATGGCTTAGGCTTCTTCTGGTTGAATTCGCAAGGGCGGTTAGTTCTTCACCCTAAATTTTTTTATTAGTATTGATATGTAAAGTAATTATAATAAAAATGTAATTTACATAAAAAATGTTAATTACAGAATAAAGTTTTGCGCACAAACATTTTTATATAGTACTGTATAGTATAATACTAATATTGTAATAGTGTAATTTTTTTAAATATATTAATTCCCATAAATCCGTCACAGTTGCAGTGAACACACAAGCAAGAGTAATCATGGTGACAAATCTTCTCCTCTGGTTTATGCTAAGCACATTACTCGCAAGTACAAGTTCTAGGACGTTATGCCCGAGGATTTTCTTTCAAAACATTAACGAGGACACCATGCCCTACAAAATCATCGAAGGCGTCTACACCAAGCAGAAGGACGATTACAACAATTTTCCGGTGTACCGCCGAGAGAACGACAACTTGCTCTTCTATCACACCGTCAGCAAAGGCAGAAACTATTTGGTTTTTGGACTCAATCTAAACGACTACTTTGGCGTGGCTGCTATTCTCTACAGAGAACCCTCATTTTGGCTGCGTTCTGGGGTCTTAGACAGAAATGATGTATTTGGTGGAATCGTTAACAAGTGGCAGTACTACAACAAACGCGAAAAGACCAACTACTATGTGACAATCACTAACTCTTCTCCTATGATCAAAGCCGTATGCGTCGATGAAGATTTTCGCGAGTGTAACTCAGACAGAGTTTACTTGAACGAGAGTTTCGACGATGGAAAGGGCAACACATCGAACGATCCCAAAACAGACTACTTCTATCGCACAGAAGGTTTGTTTCGCAATCTTCGCCCGGTTTATACACACAGCAGCCAGACTTGGTACCTACAGTATGTGGACAGCTACTGGGTAGTGACTGGCAAGTATAGACCGAGTTATAATGAAGATAACGTTTACATGAGAGTTAAGGATTTTGCCCAGAGACCTGAATATATCAGCAAAACTTGGTCGGTGAATTACCAGGGATGGAATGACCAACCCAATCTCAAGGTCATGTGCAGGGGCGTGTCTTCAATGGCGAACACTTGCCCATCAAATCCGTGTGACAGCAATGCCACTTGCGTTTATACTTCCGGTAGCGAAACTCTCTGTCTTTGCTCTTCTGGCCACACGGGACTGACATGTTCTGTTAATAAACAGTGCCCCACACCAAACCCCAAAGTCAGTACAGAACTCAATTTTGCCTACCCGGGGAGGCGACCCGGGGATCTTGGCATGGCATTTTGCAGTGGGTCGTATCCCTCTATGAGGTATTATGTATGTGTGGATCATGTGGATAGCAACTACAGTTCGTACTGGAGTGGGCAAGGGTTGGCCTGCACGCGAGAAGACCCGACTGACCCGACTACGGCTCCTTGGTATCCTCGCAATCAAGCCGGCAAGCCCAAGGCTAAATTCGTCAACTTTTATGAGAAGCCTATTGTATACACAGTGGTGATCACTGCGGCTGTCCTCGTGCAAATTCTTCTGCCGTTCGTCCTGTGGTGCTGCGCTTTGTGCAGAAAATGCTGCAAGGAAGTCGAGGAGCATAAAAATAACCAGAGGAGAATGAAACATGCCGGCGAGGAACTTGGGAGACGTCTTCAAAGGGTTGCTACACCAGGAAGTCGAGAGGAACTCGACCAAGGCGTTCAAGAGTGCCAACAAGCCGTTCAAGATTACCAAAGGGAAAGCGAGGCGAAAAAACTGAGCGGCATACGAGGTTTCTTCAGAAATGCAAGTTTATGTAGGCTTATTTCCATGGACATGTATTTCTCATTCTACCTGTGGCTCATCTACTTTGTTGGTTGTGAAGTTTCCCACTGCACCATTTACGCTTCAGTCTTTGAGATGTTGAGAATCATCGCTATTGTAATGCTTTGTCTCTCCCCTGTGATCGTCTTCATAGAGAGCTGCTCCTCTCACGAGCTGGACTACCTCAACAACATTATGAAAGACGAAACGGCTTGGGGGTACATACAAAGAATGCGAGAGGTTCCACCGAGGATCAACATGGTCGTAGAATGCTACCATTATGAAACACGGACGAAAGTTGTTTACTACACCGACTCTAACGGAAACCGGCAGTCCCGCACCGAGACTCATACCGAGAAAGTAGTGACATTTGTGGACCATGATGAGTTCTACTTCGGTTCATGGGTTGATGTTTCCAAGAGAGAGATGCCAGCTCTGAGTACCGTCGCTGTAACTCTGGTGAAGATCGACTCGAATATCCTCTTCGGCGATCAAGAAACAGCGAATGATTACAAGAGACAGAAGGCAGAAATGTTGGAGAGAAATCGCCACCGAGATGTCCACCGTGATTACTCGTCAAGTAAAGAAATTCCCGGGCTGAAGAAGCGGATCTCTGCGTATGTGGACTTAAGGTTGAAGCCGTTTTGGATTGGGCCTGGGTTCTTCTGGATCGCCACCTTGTTGCAGATGACTTGGCCTTACCGCTGGCTGTTCAGAGCCAAGACAGCTAAGAGCTACTACACTTTGAAGAAAAAGATGTACAGGAGTAGAACACCGCCTGTGGAGGTGGACGTTATTGATGCGATTTTTGGTTTGGCAGTCCTGGCTGGCAGTGCATCCCTTGTCTTGAACCCCAGTGGTCCAGACAACACCTGCCCAGGTTACCCAATGTCTGTGATAAACAATCCAGGAGCAGACAACCCCGCCTTCCAAAATGGCGAGACATCATAACCAAATGGTCCTCCACCCTCGTACACTGCAGAAATAAACAATCCAGCACCTGCAGACAGTAGTGCACCGTATCCATCGCTCAATCCATATGCAGGGCCTGCCTTTCCTCCTTATCCAGCCGGGTCCCAGCCAAGTGCACCTCCACCGTCATTCGAGGATGCTGCAGGCAGCGGAATCCCAAGGAAACAATGAAACATGTTTCCCGCTGGTGTGATGGAAAACTAACGTGACTTTTAATTCGTTATTCGAGTCTTCAAGCAATGTGTTCTTAGTGTGACAACCCATAAAATTGTTGTTAACAGTTTCCAGAGTTAATTTTTTTAGAGAGTCACAGACCTCTGATGTTTTAACATCTCATAAATATGGCTATAACGGCTCTGTATATTTTATAAAAATGTAGTTCTAATGCGTAAACATTGTTTATCAATGCTGTGTTACTTTCAACGATTTGAAAAGGGTTTTCAAGTAGTTAAGAAACTTTGGGCTGAATTACTTCCCCAGTGCAAGGAACATAGGAAACCAAAAACAATGTATATTTTGATTCGATTGTATCGAATTTCATGTTTAAATATAACCGCAACATTTTAGAAGCCTGTGACTACGCAAAAAAACAGGATGGTAATCCTGTTGTTTAACCTTTTTCATTCAGTTGTCGGTCAGTGCTAGTCTTAATTATAAGTTTGGAGTGACATTACAAAGTCAACAAGTTACTTAGCTTCAGCTTCGTCCTCAGGCCAATCCGCGCTATGTGAGAGAGCGGAAGTGGCCTGGAACCGAGCGCGATGGCGAACTCTCCCGACAGGCTTGACGGGTGACGTGGCATCTAACAACTGGAGAAAAGGCTGACCTAGCTTGAAGAGTTAATGATTTTTTCAGCGACGAATCAGATATATGCATGATTTGAAGTTTTGTGTTTGTCAGTTCTACTACTTAGCCGTGCATTTTTGACTCTTTCAAATAGCAATAGCAGTAAACTAAGAGTATTACTACTAAACTCGTATACAAGGTCCTACAGACATGACCTGTGGCTGCAGCTGCTATAGACAGCATTAGATATTGTGTCGTGAGCACTGATTGTGGACATTGAACCAATTCTCCTTCCGTGATTGTTAAAATGCTGTTGGCCGAGACTTGAAAGTTTTATGATTAAAAGTTCAACTTTATAGTTTATAAGGAATATGTTGTTTGTCATTGTGTTCGTGCATCTTATTTTCAGTATCTATTAAGTTATTGGCTAACCTGCGCATGTTTAGCAGGCGCAAAAGTGAAGTTGCAGCTCGGAATGGCAGGGTGCGCGTTAGTAAATGCGCGATGCTTTGCGGGTAGTCCTCTAACGCGCGGCAAGGAAACACGTGGCTTAGTTAGTGTTTATCTCTTGTGCTTGAATTGCTAAGGCGCGCGTGCCAAAACCTGTGAGGGTTCCATGTTGTGTCCACGAAATAGATCCCGATTTCACGAAACAAACAGCTTTTGCAGCAGGCGCTGGGGGTGGAGAAAGGGACAAATGAGCGAAATTAGTGCAGAATGCGATCCTGAATTCATTATAATCCAAAGGTTTTGCGAGTGATTGCGCAGGCTCCCCTTGAAGGCTTTATCACCCGGCCGCTTGAATATCGTCGTGAAAACAGCTTTGGCACCCAGTGTAGGCCCGTAATAGGCGACTATCACTGAATTAGTATAATTTCAGAGGTGATTATAAGAATTGGGGCATTCTGATTGGTCGAGAAACTCGGCTTATGAGGCTTTAGAATATAGCCGCTGTATACGCGCGATGGAATTCTAGCGGGCATTTTTTTATATAATATATAACCTGAATTCTACGCGCATTTTGATTGGTTCTTACTTATGATCTATTAGAGTACAGACGCATAGATGACGTCACGCGGTGGTGTGACTCGCGCGCGTGATCAGAGTTCATAGTCCAAATCAGAGTTGTCGGCAAAGTTTTTCAGCTTAATTACAAATCTTCAGTGAGAAACAATACGCCAAGCATCGTTCACCTTTCGAAGCATTTAACTGGGCGAAACAAGCTTGAAGAAGACCATGTACTTATTGACTGAGTGGGAGGGCCGGACGGGAAAATATTTGGCTCGAGGTCAGGACGTACGGACCGAGCGCAGCGAGGTCCGTGCGTCCTGACCGAGAGCCAAATATTTTCCCGTCCGGCCCAACCTAACTCAGTCAATAAGCATTTTATCATATGACCACTGAATTTTTTTGTTTTTTCTTTCGAGGATACAGACGCGGCGGCCCGTTTCGCGCGCATTTTGAAAAGCCAATGGTAGCTCACAATTTGTTTGGGAAGCCAGTAAAGTGCATTTGAACTGCGATGTGCGTACAAAGTTTTTGAACTTTTGTTAAAATTGTCAACCAAATCTCCGAGTTTCAGCTCCATTCCAAGAAGATTTTAATCCGACTGAATTCCTCGTAAATGACTGCAGTTAGTAGAAATTTCAAAAGAAACGTTTATGAAGGACTACAACAAAGAATTTGCACGACGTTTCGGCTAGTCGTGCTCGTCACAGCGAAGACTGAATTTATCCTGATTGAACAACTTAGCGACGTTTCTTCTGAGCCGAAATTCGCAATTGGTTTTAAACGAGAGAATTAATTTATTTTTCACCAAGAAGGATTTTGGACGTTAAAACAACATTACATTTTAAGCTATGATAAAGACTTGGAAAGGGATTGTACTGGCAGTTCAGGATTTTGCTTCGAGCTTCGCTTCCCTTCGGCTTCAAGTTGTTTTGTTTACCACGGATCGTAGGATTCATGAACGTCTACTGTTGCTTCTAAGTCCCTGAATTCGTTAGTTCCTCGACGATGTTGAGCTCTGCATTACAGTTGATGTCCCAATTGTGCTTAAAATGCTTCGTGAAAACAAGCGGGAAACTGTGTCATTGATCAGGTTAGTCGTAAACATGTACACTCGTATTTTGTTTGTTGTGAGTTAAAATTACGCAGCAGAAAGAGAAATTTGAGTTTACTTCGCATTTGCTTTTTTTATTCTTCAATGTTTATCATGACTACAAACCAGGATATGTCTTTGTCCGATTATGTTGGGGTTTTTATTTCGATTTTATTGTTGTTGTCAGGAGTATTTCTTCATCATTTGCCAAGTTTAAACACGTTTTGTTTAAATTTTTGCGCCTGCAAACTACATCGCTTTCTAGATAGTAAAATTTTAATAAACATGTTGGACATTCTTTGCTTTTAGAAAAATCTTAACTATCGTTCATCTGAATTCAAAGCTGTGGATTCAACTGGTTCCATGCTATTTCGGCATCCCGCAGCAGCAGCGGGGCCGTACGCTTTTGTAGTGGGGCCGTACGGCTTTTTATTTCATAGGTACTGAGATTTACTCATGAAAATCGTAGGGAGTAAAAATCGTACTGATTCAGAGATTAGCCAATCAGGAGCACGAACGACAAAATTTCACTGTGAAAAAATATCGTTCGTCCAATTAGCAACGCGAACGACGAATTTTCACTGGTGATGAATGAACGTATTGAAGGAAACGTCATCCCACAGCCGTTGCCGACAAGAAAACCCGCGCTTTAAAAAATGGCCGAGGGAAGGTTTGCTTCTGTTTCCTCAGTTGAAGAATTCATTTTAGAACAGGAAAACAAAAACACCGCTCAAAAAACTGAACGAGATGTAAAATTGCTTGAAAGATTTTTGATAACGAAGAACGAAGACAGAAAAATAGAAGATATTCCGGCTGTTGAGCTGAATGAATACATCAGCCAATTCATCATTGCCGTCCGCACCAAAGATGGAAATGAATACGAACCGACTTCTCTTCGAAGTTTAGTGGCTAGCTTCGAAAGACACCTGAAGAAAAAGAGCTATTCTGTAAGCATAATTAACGACTTGGTGTTTGAGAAAACCAGGAAAGTTCTACAGTCTAAACAAAAGCAGCTAAAAAAGCAAGGAAAAGGAAATAAACCGAAAGCGTCGGTAGCTTTGACAAGCGAAGAGTTGAAAATATTGTACGAGAAGGGTTTGCTCGGTATGTGTAGTCCCGAGGCACTTCTGAACACGCTCTGGCTAAACAACACTCTTCACTTCGGACTCCGTGGGTGCCAAGAACATCGTGATATGTGCTGGGGAGATATAAAGCTACTGAAAACGGCAAGCGGAGTCAAGTACTTGGAGTTCAATGAAAGACAAACAAAAACTAGAACGGGATCAGACTGCAGCGATGTCAGAACCGTACCGCCGAAAATGTTTGCGACCGACGGAACTGAAAGAGATCCTGTCGCAGTCTACAAATGTTTTGCCAGGAAGAGACCTGAGGAAATGAATCAAGATGATGCTCCCTTTTATTTGGCTGTAAACAACGGTTTTAAGACGGACTCGCTCACAACAAAAGGCTGGTTCAAGTCCGGTCCTGTCGGCAAAAACAAACTCAATGGTTTAATGAAGACCATGGTTCAGAAAGCAGGAATTGAAAACGACAGGCTTCGAAATCATAGCGGCCGAAAGACAATGATCCAGACGCTAAGTGAACACGACATTCCACCTACGCAAATCGCACAACTATCTGGCCATAAGAATTTGAAGAGCATAGAAAATTACAGCACTGTTTCAACGAAGCAACAGATGCACATGTCAAAAGTGCTAAGCAGTGTGATGGCTGGTACCTCAGCTTCGTCCTCTTCTGAGACAGCTTGTTCGCAGTCCTCCGACTCTCAGAATGGTGGAAAGCAGCAGTCCATGGCACTATTCAGTGGCGCAGTTATTCAAGGTGGCAATTTCTCCATCAACATTAACACTTTAAATCAGTCTCCGACGCTTTCTACAAACCCGTCAAGCTCCGAAGCGATGCGATGGAAACGTCTAAGGCCTTTGGAACTGGAAAGTGACTCTGATGATGAATAAATTGTGATTTATCTTCAGGACTACTTTTTTATTGGCATGGCTTCCTTTATTAACAGAAATTTGACTTAACTTAAAAATTTTGAATGCTGCAGATCTTTGATTTACTCAGTTGTTGAGCACTTGAATGGTTTTACAGTGTCATTTATTTGTGCAAATAAATTTGTCTACTCAGTAGCACGGAAAAGAAAATCTCAGTACCTATGAAATAAACATATTACAGCATGGAAAATGCTTTGTACGATTTTTATTCACTCGTTGATACGTATCAGAAAACTCACTCGTTCGCTACGCTCACTCGTTCGTTTTCTGACACTACTCAACTCGTGAATAAAAATCGTACGCGCGCATTTTCCATGAAGTAATCTCTATTTCCGGCCCTGCTAGAGCGAGGCGTACGGCCCTCATACGGGACTTTTTCTCATATGGTTTTCCAAGGAAATTGCGCGCGGGTCCGTACGGGTCATATGATAAAGTGAATTATTCGAGAAATTATCCGAAATCTGTATGAAAGTTTGACCGATGTTGTACAGTTGGACGACGCCACGGGAAACAAACGAATTGCGGTTGAACGCTTCGGTTAATGCTTACAGATTTGAACAACTTTCCAAATCGGAATAAAGGTTACTTTTTTCATTGACTTTCAATTGACCATTTTTCTGTTTGTTCAATCGGATTAACAGTGCTTCGTGTTAACAAAAACTTAATAGTGAAATCAAAACAACTTAGCTCATCGGTACGGCGGCATTGCTCACACTGAAGTGTGCTGAAGTCTTGTGTTATTATATAAAAGAAATAGATTCCATTTTGCCGTGGGTCTGTTCAGTTATAGATCACAGAAGACGTCAAAATCCATTTTGTATGTGCGTTGGATCGCTTGGAACCTGGGTAAAATGTCACTTCCTGTTTTCCAAATTCATTTCCGCTTCCTTATCTTTTATTTGAAACAAGAAGTTCTTTAGTTGGATCGAATATCTTTTAGTTGTAACAAACATCTTTTAGTTGTATCAAATACTTTTATCTTTTAGTTGTAACGAACATCTTTTAGTTGTATCAAATATCTTCTAGTTGCATCGAACATCTTTAGAGTTGTATCGAACATCTTTTAGTTGTATCGAACATCTTTTAGTTGTATCAAAAATCTTTTAGTTCACACAACATCGATGTATGCAACATAACATTGATGTATAGTCATTCGTTATTTAGTCCGTAAATGGCCGCCATATGTTTGCATAGCAGAACCTCGATTTAACGAACGGTATTCTTTTCCCCAATGATAGTAATATATACAGAAAAGAACCTCGATATAACGAAACCTCGTTATAGCGAACGTATTTTGCCAGTCCTTTGGTCCTTCGTTATATCGAGGTTCCACTGTAATTGTTGTATAACTGTTATATACTAAGCCCCATGGGTTTCGAGTGTTAGACCTTCGACGAAGGGCTATCATTTGATCCAAATCAACTGGAAGTCCGTTATTTTCGGACTTTCTAGGCCGGTCGCTTGTTTTCCGACCGCTGGTCAGGGGTAACGGAGACTCTGGGTACGAGGTGGAATAGACCATACAATATACGTCCTTCATCACCAACCGACCAACACGGACATAATCGCTCGCTAGCACTTGGCTCACTCATTTCGGGGCTAACGCGTTCGTTTACCTCGGCAGCCACCCGAACAACATCAACTTCAAATGCAACAGGCTCTCGAAGTGACCAGCAAAAATCACTTCAGTTGTTCATTAACTTAAAAATTGGAATATTTCGAATATTTAGGCAGAAGAACCCATCAGTGCAAGGGGCATCCTTATTGAAGGGGTCTTGTGAAAGATCGAATTGGAATTTAGACATCTTGGTTTTTGTCGAGGGAGGAAAGGCCGAGATCCCGGAGAAAAACCCTCGGAGTAAGGACGAGAACGAACAACAAACTCAGCCCACATATGACGCCAGGTCTACGATTCGAACCCGGCCCACACTGCATTCGTGGGGGGTGGGGGAAGGCGGAGCAATACCACCACTGCCTGCTCCCCTAGACTTCTGGGGCTGCTGTCATGGTCTTTACCACATTACTGATTTTAAAACTGCTGAAGAAAAAGTCAACTTTAAACAGTTTTATTTATACTTTTTCACTCTACATACACAATAATATTCGGCGTTATACTTTAAAAATATAGTAAATTCTTTTAGTATCGAATTCAGTATTAAATGTTTACTTTGATTGGAACTGAAAGGTTTTCGGGGGACGCAATATACCGGAATCATTCCACGATTAAAACCAATCGTGTTGTGAACCAACACTCTCGACTACGAACCAATATGAAACTGATTTACTTGCTGACTTTTAAAGCCTTGATTCTTGAAGCTTAAATTAAAATATTACAGAGGATTGAACCTTCTCTACGACTACCCCAGAAATATGCGAAACTATCGCAATATACTAGAAATGCGACAAGAGCTGTAGAAAAACCTTCCTGTCTCTATCTTTTTGTATAATTTTTAAAAGGCTGAAATTGTTCCAAAGAAAAAACGTAGCTTGCAGGGACGGGTTGTTCGAAAGCCGATTAGCACTAGCCCAGGATTAAAAATTGATCGAGGGTTCAATTCCTCTTGAAGGAAAGTGTTTTTAATGCTTATGTTTTATCCAGTATGAGATTAGCCGACCTCAAAACTGGAGGACAAAAAGTAAAAACAGAAAACCTAACTGAAAAGTTAAAAAAATGAAATCAAATTCGCACTTATCCTGGATTAGCATAATCGTGCTTTGAATAACCCGGCCCAGTTTCAGTGTCCGGACACTTTTTCTAGAATTACATAATCTCAATTGTCAGGAAGTTTTGCTATGCTAAATTCGGACGTCACAGTCGATAATTACAAGGGGATATTGCCATGTTTCTTCCAGGGATTGTCCAGTTTCTTTGTAGCCAATACTTCCAAATCTCTGCAGATTCTTTTCCGGGTCATGTGAGGCTTGATGATGTCATCTACAAATCCTACAAAAAAAATCCAAGCAAAGTTAATTTGTTTGTCGAGTAAAGATTACCTAGAAGTACATTTAAAACCGGCATGGCGAACATCTATTTGTTTTGCTTGATATTTGTTTGCACATGACGAGAAAAGCCCAGTCAATGTTTTCCCCTTTTTGTGTGTGGTGAAATGGTCATTTTCATTCATCAAATGTTTAGAATTGCTGTATATAACTTAGCCTGTGTACAGCCGTCCCGCTCCGCTCAAAAAAATCGTGGAGCGGAGCGGGATGGCTGTACACAGGCTATATATAACTGCAATATAATAAGCAACATGGGTTTGGGGCGTTACAGTAAACACCCGCGTGTAAGAACCTACAATTTTCTAAGTTTGGCAAAATAGGTTCTTGTATTTGGGGGTAGTTATTGGTAATTTAGGCTAAGTAGGTTCTTAATAAGGTTCTTAATTTCTAAGGAGGAGCCATAGTTTTTGGTTGTACGAGAAAAAAAAAATGGGTTTGGTCCTTCATTATGCAGCATTTATTCATAACTGTATTGCTTCAAGCCTCATGCAAGGTCCAAAGAAGACAATTACAGTCGATGTGAATCTGTCTTTTCTTTATTTGTAAATACAGTTTGGGATGTTCTGTTAAAAATGTTGATAAAAATTTTCTATAACCCACATATAAGAACCTGCTGAAATTTGCTTGGCTAAACAGGTTCTTATCTTTTGGGCTATTAAAATGGCAAATTTCTGCCAGCAGGTTCTTAAACCACTAGGTTCTTACACGCGGGTGTTTACTGTATCATTCGACTCAAATACTGCAAGCTATATCTCAGTGTAAACCATTTACCAGATGTTTTTACTTTACAGACTTTGAATAATAGGTCAAACATTCTGACCTCAAGACTAAGCAAGGTTCAATAACATTAACAAAACGTTTACCTCTGGTTGCTGCTGGGAATGGATTGGCAAACCTGTCTACATATTCAGCTTCGTATTTTTCTAATAAAAGTACAACAAAAATGGTTTTAATTAACCTTGACACTCATGATTTATCAGCAAAACAGCACAATATTTCACAAACTAGATTCATAAAACTAAGTGTGACACTTGCGAGGGAAAGTTAAAAGAGTGTGGTGAGGAGTTAAATAAGCGATTTTAAAGGGGTTGTGTCACGGTCTCTTAGGTAATTCTATTTATTTTACACATAACAAACAAGGATGATTTTCGAGCATTGTAAATGACATTTTCATACAAATTGAGATATACTTCAAAAAAATCGGGCCGATGTTTTTCAAGTTAACCCGAACGCAATCCGTTTTAATCTTCTCGAAATTTGCCAGTCATGCCCCTTTGTAGCCTTTCTGTGTTTCTTTTGTGTTATTCTACAGTTTTAAACCGTTATTGCGATGTTTGAGTTAATTCTATGAACAGTAGGTTAGAGCAGTTTTCAATTGAGTGTCGTAAAACCAAAACCAAAGTTATTACTCTGGCCAATCACAAAGGACACAGACAATCTAGTGAACCAATCAAAACACGAAGCAAATACATGTAGCTCGCACGAAGCGCGGGAAAACGTGCGCGAGCGAGACACGATTGGTTTTGGTTTTAGTTCTGATTGGCTGAGAAAGTGGCGCGAGATTTTTAAGCCAATCACAAAGCGTAGTAATGCAAAACCAAAGTAAACGCAATTTACTTTAGACACTCAAGTGAAAATCGCTCTAGTGCTGAAATTGCCTAAATTTGCGTGAGGTAGCCCCTAATCCACAAAACTCAGGCTGCTCCGAAAGGTTTTATAGTTCACTCATGGAGCATTTGCATTGGTATTAGTGACGGTCATGGGTTTAGGGATCTGAGGAAAAAAGGTAAGCCTCGAGCCAAGCGGCACATACTACCGGACTCGGAGTTTATCCCGGTTTCGGGATGCTGGTCCATTGCAGGTTTACCCCCGAGCAGATCCCCCGAGCATTACTTCGCTGGTACTTAATTGTACACCAGGGTGTAGAGAGGCACTATGAAAGTAAAGTGTCTTGCCCAACAACAAAACAATGACCCCGGCCAGTGCTCTAACCCAGACTGCTTGATGATCCGGAGTCCAGCACGCTAACAATTAGGCCACCGGGCCTCCCATTTAGAGATGTGAGGGTGCCTCAGATTAATTTTGGCGCTTTTGTTGTAATTCTAACAGCATTTCCCCCAATCCAGTAGTTGCCAACAGTTCAGTTGCTTCACTCACCAATATCTTCCTTTCCTCTGAATATGATTGAAACAGCACCCTTTATAGAAACAAGAAAGAAAACGAAAAGCAAAATGCAAATATTAACAGAAGTGAAAACAAGCTTTCACAAATGTAACAAACTATAGGAGCGGGACGGCTGTACACAGGCTAAACAAACTATAGTTATCAGCAGTTAAAAAAGTGATAGCTACACACCTTGGCTCCCATAACTGCTACCTCAGCAGTGGGCCATGCATAGTTAAAGTCGCCACGAAGATGTTTAGAGCTCATGACATCATATGCACCACCATACGCCTAAATTAAGTAAAACAGTGTAGGTTTTATTCGTATGCAAGTGAACAACTAGTCTCCTTCGCAGCCCTTATTTGGGTCCTCATGCAACGCTTTTCCCCAGTTGATTTCAGCGGGGCAAGCAATTTGAAATCGGCAGATTTTAACCAGTATCTTTGTACAGTGATGAATGCATTCCATCGCAATGTCTGCTTACTGCATTAAAGTAAATAGAGCGGTTTTCACTTGAGTGTCGAAAGTAAATTGCGTTTGCTTTGGTTTTGCATTACTACGCTTAGTGATTGGCTTAAAAATCTCGCGCCACTCTCAACCAATCAGAAGTAAAACCAAAACCAATCGTGACTTGCTCGCTCAAGTTTTCCCACGCTTCGTGTAATTGCTTCGAGTTTTGATTGGACAATGGGTTGCTCTACGTCCTTTGTGATTGGCCAGAGTGATAACTTTGGTTTTGGTTTTACGACACTCAATTGAAAACTGCTTAAATGTGAGTTGCTCTTGCGCTTGAGTAAAAGAAAGTGCCTCTTTGTGCATGAAACCATCCACGACCACTCCAGGGTCCTAGAAACAGTAGAATCCCGATTTCTCGAGCCTCCAGGGGAATGTTTTGTTATTATTAACAAGAACTGCTTCAAGAAATTGGGGGTAAAAATTACAGAGAAGTACTATCCAAGGGAAATAAAACTTTGCTCAAAAATTCCGGAGTTTCGAGAAACCGAGGGTTGGAGAAATCAGAATTCTACTCTAAGTTTTAAAATCAAAATGCCGTCAAAAATTCTTAGCGGTCAAATTCCTACTGCTCCCACCAAATAATAATAATAATAATAATAATAACTAGTAATACGTGACTCGCAGGGCCTCGCGAAGCTCTGGGTTGGGGAGGCGGGGGGGGGGGGGGGGTGGTGTTATAAATAAGGAGTGGATTATTTGAAGTTGAACATTGTACATATTCAATTTTCCACAGTAGGCAGGAAGATATATTTGTTAAAAATTAGTAACGGGCATGGCCGCGACACCCTCGTTCCCAGGGTCTACTCCGCTTTGAAGATGGCGGCTCTTTCAGGTTCGTAAAGAGGTATAAAGCGTTGGGAAGCGCAGGCTATTTTCAAAATCATCGACAAATTATTGGATAGTCGCATTTTGGACATTTATTTGAGGGCATTAAAAAAAAAGAAGAACGAACGGCAGGAGGATTCGAACCCTCCGCCCGCGCGCCCCTGATGGCGATGAAAGGTTTATAGCCTGAATACCTTTTTCAGGGAGTATTATGTGGAAATCAGTGTTATTTTAATCCGAAAAGAAAAACGATAAAAATGAAAGGCTCAGGATTCGAACCCACAAAAAAAAAATAAGGAAAAAAAAAAAAAAAAAAAAAAAAAAAAAACCCTAGCCGGATTCGAACCCGCGCCCTCAGTCCCGAAGATCTGATTTCAAGTTCGACGCCTTACCATTATGCCACCAGCGCGCGGCGGCCGTGTGACGTCATTTCCGCCACACACCAAGCTCACAAATAAATAAATATATATATATGACCGTAAACTCCACACGAGATTTCATCCCGCCTGAGCCCTTTGAGGGACAAAATTATACACCCCGCTACGCTCGGCCTTCGGCCTCGCTTCGCGAGGAATAATAATAATAATAATAATAATAATAATAATAATAATAATAATAATAATAATAATAATAATAATAATCTTAATTGACCACTCCCCCAATGGGGCATTTCAGGGCCAATGTGAAACAAATATTTTAAATGAACATAACATGGTTAAAAATCCCAACTGGCAGGAGGCAGACCAGTTGGCTACTTACAAGTGTGGCCGAGGAGTTGAACTCAGGACTACTGAGAACAAATCCAGCTAGTGGTCAGAACGGAACTTGAACCCGCGACCTCCGGATTACAAGTCCGGCGCTCTAACCACTCGGCCACACCAAATCACTAATTTGCCAGGTCAGGTGGCTGACATTTTCAGGTTTTTATTTCTTTCAACTCTTTTTCTTTATTTATACAATGCTAGAACACATTCTCTTCCTTACAAACCTTACCTTTCTGGTGATCACAGTGATCTTGGGAACAGTTGCCTCAGCATAAGCATATAAAAGCTTGGCACCGTGACGGATTATACCACCATACTCCTGTTGTGTTCCTACAAAAGAAAAAAGCTTTGTAGTGTTAAAACCTGATTAAAAAACTCATTAATAATCCATAAAGAGAATACAAAAGAAATTAATGTTTAATGAGTGTCTTTATATCTGATAAAGACACGGCTAACCTTTACGTCCAATTTTCTAGGGCAAAATAACCCCAAATCTAAATATTAGTGGAAAAATGAGTTGATCTACCGTAAAGTTCCGTGTATAAGCCGCACCCGTAGATAAGCCGCACCCCCGATTTGGAAGCTCAAATTTTGGAAAAAAATATACAGACCATAAAGTTTGAAGTTCAAGTGAAGTTCTATTGGTAAAAAAACAAGGGCAAACAAGGACGGTTTCGAAACACTGACACGGTGGTTGTTGCAATGTTTAATATAAATTAAGTTTTAAGAAAGCTAAATTTCACTTGTCATAGCTTCTTTTTAGTTTGAGTTCACAATATCTTAAATTTGGATGCTCTCTTGATATCATTTTTTCGAGATTATCACTTGTAAGCACTCCTGAAACACTTGTAATTCGTTCGAATCGTTCGCGAATGACGAATGCTTAGTAGCCAAGCTCTGAATTGTAGAGAGGAGTCTGGGCATTAAAAACAAACATGGCGGCATTTTCTTCGGAAGAAACCACGTTTTATTTCAAGATTCTTGGAAACTGCTACCCGCAACAGGATAAAAACTTCATGCAGCATAAGAGTTTGTTAATCCAGCAGATGTATTTGCTGTGAAGGTCAATAAAAAACCGAAGCGGTCGGCCATTTGCCTTGTGAGTATTTGCGTTTATCTTGGTGCCTTCTCGCACGCGGCGGAAAGACACGATTCGAATGACTGGCAGGCTTCACTGCAAACAGCTTTGCAGAGGAACTAAAAGGTAGTGAACAACAACAAAGTTTTCAGGTTGTTATATGTTCATTCAATGACGTCTTGAGAAGTTTTTTATGAATATTAATTAGGCCTTTGAGAACTCCAACCAGAGATGTTTCCGTAGATAAGCCGCACCCCCGATTTTTGACTTGAATTTAGAGGAAAAAGGTGCGGCTTATACACGGAACTTTACGGTACATCAGAAGATTTTTAAGCTGTTCAATAAATTCGCAGTTCGTGCTTTATCAAGTCAAAAACACTCAGCTGCGCCTCGTGTTTTAAACTTGATTAAACTCATCAACAATAGATGAGCTTGGGGAATGGTGCCTACAAGGAGGGTGGAGCATGAATGCCGCTGAGCCGAAAGCGTCTAGGGTATCCATGACAACCCTGTGAGCGGCAACCACCCACCCGGCACCGTCATACTGAAAAGACAGTTGAAACACAGATACTTACCGCATACTTACCATGACAAAGGGGAGGGATGGGCCGGGAATAAAGAGACTGTGCAAACTATCTTTAGCGAAAGCAAAAAGCGGAATGACTTGACATCTGAGGCCACGCTGTAAGCCATGTGAAGCCCCTGAACGAAACCCCCGGCCACCCCGCACCAAAACCCTGAGAGAAACTGCTGGCCAGCATTGTTTCGCGTTTAACCTAGCCTAAATTACATTTAGCCAACTAAACTACATTTAGCCACATTAAAACACTGCTGCTCATTAATTAAACATTACATGAATGTTTTAGATACTCAACAGAGGAAGAAGAAATTTTCCTTGTTTAGACAACTGTAAAGGGCATCTTTAAAATTTGAATTGCTTTCTTGATGATCGCAAACAAATATGGTAAATTTTTCTACCATCTTGCGATCAAGTTCTAGAAGAACTGTAATGATAATGATAATGATAATGAATTTATATAGCGCATCATATATATATGTTCAAATGCGCTGTACACATACTGTAATTTACTACATGAGGCCAGACCACAACACCGGGAGCTTCGTGCCCTACTCTTTGCGAATAGTGTGTGGGTTCTTTAACGTCCCCTGTGATAAGGGTGAAGATACAGGAGACGGGACCTACGGTTTATCATCCTTTTCCAAGAAGACTAAAATGTCTAACCATTTGCAGATGTAATTACAAAGGCAGCACATTCTCCTCAGTTATTTTAGGACCCTGAGTGTTGGTCCGGTCTGGGGTTCGAACCCACGACCTCCCGCACAGCAGTCCGGCGCTCTACCAACTGAGCTAACCAGGCGGCGGTTAATAATAATAATTAAAAGTAGGTTCGCTGTCAAAAGTTGGTGACCACAGGTGCTTTACATACAGTAGAATCCCAATTTTCGAAATCTCCAGGGAAACAAAAATTTCTTTGAAAAATCAGAAGGTTCATGAAATCAAGGGGGGGGGGGGGGGCAATACAGAGAAGCACCATCCAAGGGAAACAAAAACTGGTTTGAGAAATCGGGAGTTTCGAGAAACCGAGGGTTCACGAAATCGGGATTCTACTGAAATTTATTCCACAGTGGAGTTTTCTTCTTCACATAACACTCAGAAAATGTAGCAATTATCACTAAGCACTATCCAAGAAAAAGGAAAACTGGTTTGAGAAATCGAGAGTTTCGAGAAACCGAGGGTTCACGAAATTGGGATTCTACTGAAATTTTTTCCACAGTGGGGTTTTCTTCTTCACATAATACTCAGAAAATGTAGCAATTGAGTCATAGTACAAACATGTATACAGACCTGGAAGAAATCCTGGCACATCCACAAACGTGATGATTGGAATGTTGAATGCATCACAGTAGCGCACAAACCGGGCCCCTTTAACAGAGGCATTGATGTCCAAACAGCCTACAGGTGCAAAACAAATGGAAAAGATCATTTGAATGTAAAAAAACCCTTAAAGTTTGTTCTGATAGTAAGTCACACAAGAAAGAGTGAAGAAGTACGAAAGTAAATACTTTAAACTAATAAATAGCAGCCTAAAGATAAGATAAATAAGTGTGCTTTGTTCTGTCATTAAGCAGAGAAGTGACAAGACCATTCAAGAAGAAGAGCAAAATGTTTGCCTGTGACTCGTGTGTCTTGTGCAGCATTTATTTATTGCTAAGTGTTGTTTCGCGTGAAAACTGGACAAACTGTTTTGAAAGCCTTTTACAGCATTTTGAAAGCCTTCTACTATGCAACTGTAAAATTTAATACAAAAAGAACACAAGGCTGGCCTTTACTGTGATACAATTACTGATAACTGATTCTCACCTGCTGCTTCTGTTGGCTGATTGCCGACAACTCCAACAGTACGTCCATTCATACGTCCAAATCCAACAACAATATTCTTGGCATAGTCAGGAGAGATCTCAAAGAACTCACCATCATCTACAATCTGAGCAAAAGAATGATCAGTGAAATATTTATGAGAATTTTTCTGCCAGGAAATCTGTGATTTTCCAAACCTGATTATCACCCAAAAATTAAAATTCAAGGACGTTTCAACAAGGATACAAAAGTAAATTTCAAGGGCTTGATCTAGTTGCTCTCCTGAATGCTGAAGACGTTTGTCACTTTACCAAAAACCAAAACATATTTGTACTAAACTAACTTGTTGTGCCTTTTAAGGGGTGAAATTTGAGGATTGGTACTGCTTAGGGTGCTTAAACCTGAAATGACCACTGCTAAAGTTGTCAATTGAAAATACATTTTGGAAGGCTTTTAGATTATTGATCTAAAAAATGACAGGAACCATAACTGTATTTGTTGGGCACGCACCTTTAATGTCTAAAAACTATCAAAATTGCCAATGCAAGTTAATTTTTATCTTAGAATAGTTATTTCTTGAGGGTAAAAATGAATTTGGGCCACACCCACAAGAGAGGATTGTTTTCGAAATTTTCTGACAAGCACCCCTGTCATGAGGGTGCTAATGGGGGTACCCAATTGTCAGTTAACTACTAATGTTTTGGCCAATTGTCAGTTAACTACTATATTTTTGGCCAATTGTCAGTTAACTACTAATTTTAGTTATCTATTAACTTTCACTTTTTTACAGCGAAAACTATTGCATCATAACCCAAATTTTCTTTCCTTCAGTACGTCAGTGATAAAAAATAAATCAACAATACACGACTCTCACGCACGTGCAGTAGCCATTTTCATAGTTTAGATATAATAAGTATATCTTTGAGAGATCTTTGTTAAAACAGTCCTTGTCTTTTAATAATTTGGTAATTTTCTGCTCGTCGTACTGCATAAATCTCGCTATTTTCCCGCTTTTAGTCGTTCTGCATCAGAGCATTTGCTGTCGATAACGTGGGAACGAGGTTGCCATCGGTAAATGCTTTTTTGATGTAGGACAATTGACGTCAATCGTCGTATAATAGATTCTTCTTCTAAATTTGGTCGCCGCTAGCCGGTTAGCTGGAATTAACGGGGGATTGGAAAAGAAAACGGAGAAATATTTTGAATGAATAACAATATCAGTTAATATGTTAGCTGGTAACGCAGCGGGACAGGTAAATGTCACGAAATAGCTTTGCTGTTAGGAAAAAAATTGTGATTTTTATTAACAACAACAATAGTATTCAGTTAAGTTAATAGAATGTCACTTAACTGTTAACGTTTCATTTATCAGTTAACTACTAATTTTTTGGCCAAATATCAGTTAACTATTATTTTTTTGGCCAATTGTCAGTTAACTGTTAACCCCATTAGCACCCTCCTGTCATTTTAATAGGGAACCCCCCTCCTGGGGTTACACCTAGGGAAAGATTGCCGTGATGTACCTGGCACCAAATTTTCACAAATAATATTACAAGAAATGTATGAAAACTAGCTAGGAGAATTTCTCTTTTGAGCTAAGTTACCAAGGGGTTAATTACTTACTGGATAAATCACATCCAATATGTCGTAAGCCTTGGTTGAGTCAAATGGAACAAGAGTATCCAAGTTGGGAATTGTTCTATCACTAAAGGAAAAAAACAATGAAATTTATTAGTACATATTACTAAAACAGTAACCTTTCAGTTAAAGGAAAAACCTATCTGATAGATGAACACACATACCGTCCATTGCATCTACCTGTGAACGCACGCACTAAGAACATGTTTTCAAACGACGTCAAACGTCATCGTTGCAGGTGTCAAACTTTGAAGTTTAGCAGACTGTAACGACAACTTTTGCGCCGAAAGTTCAACGTACACATCCCGGTTTCGAAATGGCGGAAGGATTAGATATAGAGACTTCTTCTGAGAAACTGATGCTGATCTGTGTCGATATGCATACACAGATTCACTTGAATCATTTCTAGTGTAAAGTTTCGCCCGTACTCAGTGTTTATGGTGAGTATATTGAGTGCAAAAGTTCGCATTACAGTCTAATAAACTTCAACGTTTGACACCTGAAATGCAGACGTTTGACGTCATTTGAAAACATGTTTTTGGTGCGTGCGTTCACAGGTAGATGCAATCTCGAGACGGTACAAAATCTCATCGACAACGTGAGGTCGACTTGTGGCAAGTCTATATAGACAAACTACTGATGAAGTGCTGTACTATCATAATTATCTCCAGTAGTGGATTACATCTTTTCCTACTATACAAGTATTTGATGTCCCTTTGCTGAAATGTGCTTTCTCTGGGGGCTGTCAGTAAGTATCTTTAGTTATCAAATCTCAGAGCAACATGTTGTATTGATACTCACCAAGGATCATCTGACTCTCTGATTGGAGATGGGTTCTTGTTACTGAGTGGCAGGAAGTCAAAGAACTCTCTCATCCTGAAAAACAGGACAAATTATAAAAATACTGTATTGCTACCATGAAATTCTGAAAGTAACTGACATCATGATGATATGATGATATGGGTGCTTATGTAGCGCATTTACAAAGCTTATGATCAATGCGCTTTACAATTCAAATCTATGGGATGAGACCGGACATCAGCATATAAGGCGCCTATGGCAGCCGCTATCTGTCCATGTGTATGATCTCACCTCACCACCCAACCCATGGAATAGAACAGACCACAACACCGGGAACTTCATGCCCTACTCTTTGCGATGAGTGTGTGGGTTCTTTAACGTCCCCTGCTGATTATAACACTGAAGATGCAGGAGACCGGCCCTACGGTTTATCATCCTTATTCGAGAAGACTAGAATGTCTAACCATTTGCAGATGTAATTACAAAGGCAGCACATTCTCCTCAGTTATTTTAAGACCCTGAGTGTTGGTCCTGTCTGGGAGTCGAACCGACTGTCTCGGCGCTCACCACTTTTTACTGACCAAGATCAACTTTGTTGGCAACCTTGCAGTGGACTGATAAACACTCCGTGAAATACTGTTTGTAACCAATACTTACGTTGCCAAGGCCTCAACGTCATTTTCAAAAGCACCAACAGCAACTCCTGTAAAAATCAATAGATTTTTATGATTCAGAGTATTATTCAAGTGAAGTGTTTTTAGCTTCATGCTATCTCAGTTGCTGTACAAGAACAGGTTCTTATTGTGCCTGAACAATATATTAATTAAAGTATAATTACACATAACTAAATCAAAGAAATCTGTTACACAATGATTGTATACTTAACAAAACTCTGTATATATTTTTTTAGCTTTTTCCAGTGCTTAATTAGCACAAGATTTTGACCTAGAGATGTAGCAAAGAGCCAGCTATCAGCTTTTTTCATAAGTTGAAAGAGAACTTATTAATTAATAAATTAAAGTATAATTACACATAACTAAATCAAAGAAATCTGTTACACAATGATTGTATACTTAACAAAACTCTGTATATATTTTTTAGCTTTTTCCAGTGCTTGATTAGCACAAGATTTTGACCCAGGGATGTAGCAAACAGCCAGCTATCAGCTTTTTTCATAAGTTGAAAGAGAACTTATTAATTACTGGCTTACACTTCACTAGAAAACAAAGACATGGGATAATTTTGAAGTTAATAATAAAGACCAGAAGAGACAGCTGAGCTTGTTAATGAGCCAGCAATAGAAGTTTTTTCTTTAGGGGGGGGGGGGGGGGGGTACTTGGGTAAATTTTTGTTGGGTACGTGCCGCTGGCCTCTCAGAACCCCTACCCCATTATAGTCTTATTCTATGGCCAATTATAGACCCCATCTTAGTAACTTTTGGGTAAATTTGATTTTTACGACCCCAACTTAGTCACTTTCTGGGAGCTGTTTGTCAAATATTGAACAACAGCAATAAATACAGTAACATTTTTTTCGGCGAATATTCCCGTTCATAAATCACAACTTGCCAGATTTTCGTACTCTCAAAATCCCGGAAAAGTGTGACCCCATTCTAGTTACCCTATAAAAAATGCTTGAAATGGCGACCCCATTATAGTCAGTCCAGTCGCGAAAATGCGACCCCATCCAGCGGCACATCCCCATTAGCCCATTTATAGGAAGTGCCCCCCCCCCCCCCGGGGCTAGATCACTGCTAATCAAACCAGTAGGGCAGCTATTTCTAAAGAACCTACATCACATTCATGTAATTTTTACACATCTGAAACTCACCTGATACAGACGTGTGAGTTTTAGCTCCTCCAAGGTCCTCCTGGGTCACATCTTCTTGAGTAACAGTCTAAAACACAAGACACCAAAATATTAATTACATTAAGTATAACAATAGTTATAGTACACTCAACAATATTTCAAGATTCTAAGAGAAGTACAAATAATTTGAAATCCCAAGCTGTACTTTGTATGAGTACATACAGTATAACTCTTCATCCAAAGTTGACCCAAAGATTTCCGAAGTTGACCTACAGTCTTCCGACGATTTCTGAAACTGACCTAAAGACTTCTAAATTGTTAACCCGACAACTTATCAAGATATTTGAAGTTAACCTGAAGAAGACTGTCACAGATAAATCATGGAGTTCAAAAGCTTATAATAACTGTTCAGAAGGGTCATCAGATCATCCTTTTTCTTAGTACAGAAATATGCTTGTAAATAAATTAGAAAAGGGCTTGTGCAATTTTCAGAACTTTCAAAACATCACTTGCATTCAAGGCCATGCAATTTCCTATATTAATGTAACCAAAACAACAAGGTTTCTTCTACAAGGTCTAAAGTCCAACTATTTGAAGTTCAATGCAACGGAAGGGAAACTGGTAAACTTTTAACTTAATTTATTGGAAAGCATAGGGAGGCATGGTTGCCTAATGGTTAAGTTTGCTGGACTTCGGGTCAAGCAGTCTGGGTTCAAGCCGGCCCTGGCCAAAGCATGATGTTGTGTCCACCGCGGTCAAACAACAGCAATATGCAAAAAATAAGAAAAGTACTGCAAAGATAAGGTTTTAATTTTCACAGTTCAAAGTTCGATACATAACCGGTATCCTAAGGGTTTACTAAGTTTTTTGGAGCTTTACTAAAAAAGTTCTACGTGTTTGAAAAAAGCGATATGCGGACTTATCGGCGCCATTTGTCAAAGCACCTTTGGTTCGGATGCGAAACATTTAAAAAGTAAAAACACTGGTTTACCTGAGGGAATGGGATTATGCTTTCACGAGTTCGGCAACTATTTTTATCTATCTTTGCTCGTAATAACACTTTAATTTGAACAAAAAACGGCGAAATGGAAAGAAAACCTGCCTGAGACATTTGACCGCGGTGAAGATGTTGTGTTATTGTGCAAGACACTTTACTCTCACAGTCTCAGTGCCTCTTTCTACCCAGGTGCATAAATGGCTACTGGCAAATTTACTGCTGCAGGTATTGATCCCTGCAATGGACAAGCATCCCATCCAGGGGAAGTAGAAATACTCCTAGTCGCTTCACGCTACAGAAACTGGGATAAGCTTTGGCCTGATCGCAAGATGGGCCAATAGGCTTGCATGCAGACTTATACTGTATTTACCTATTGTAATGCACACTGTCTAAGTCAAATGAAAACACAGTTATTATTTTAACTATGATCAAAAATCACCTTCACAACATCTGGTCCAGTAATGAACAAATATGATGTGTCCTATAAACCACAATAGAGATATGTTTAAAATGGTTGAACAGCACTTTAACCAGCAGAGTAAAACAGAAAAGAGGGCAAGGAAACATTAAAACATCATAAAAACTAGTAAATATGCCCATCCAGAAAATTATGGGTTGTGACGACTTGGAGACAGAAATCGTTTTAATAAGTCCTAACAGTACAAGTTGCGCATGTCTCATTCATGCAGATGTATGTTGTGGCTCAATTTTACCCTTTGTGAAATCTAGTATTTTTCCATTGTTTCATATTCATTATTAGAGCAGTTTTCAATTGAGTGTCGTAAAACCAAAACCAAAGCAATTACTCTGGCCTATCACAAAACACAGAGACAATCAAGTGAACCAATCAAAACTCGAAGCAAATACATGTAGCTGGCGCGAAGCGCGGGAAAACGTGCGGGAGCGAGTCCAATTGGTTTTGGGTTTAGTTCTGATTCGTAGAGAAAGTGGCGCGAGATTTCTAAACCAATCACTGAGCGTAGTAATGCAAAACCAAAGCAAACGCAAATAACTTTCGACACTCAAGTGAAAACCGCTCTATTAACTCACACCAGAACAAAGAAAAATGGAAAACTGCAGTCACCGTGGTAACTCCAGACCATCAGGTAAGTGGGGGGACTGATCATCCAGACTCCAAGAATATGAGGGGGACCTACTCACAAAAATAATTTTTCTCAGCCCTATAGGCCTTGGTTTGGCCTGAAAATAAGGTGGGGCCCGGGCACCGGCACCCCTCCCTTAGATCCGCCACTGAATTGTATGTCTTAGGGTACAAATGAACCACAACATGTACATCAACAAATTATATTTCCGGGGTGTAACATTGTTTCATTTAGTAATCGTATCTATAACAAAATTCTCGATTTTGATTGGCTCTGTGCGCGCCTATTTGTCGCGTAATCGGCGCGCGAATGGCGTAGGTGTCCAATTACAGGTATCCAATTTGAGCAACTTCAAATTGGATACCTGTAATTGGACACCTATGCCATTCGCGCATCAATCATGCACATTTGAATGGATTCTTTTTTTGCTGTTTTCCTGCTTTTTTGGACTTTGACTTATTCAGACAAAAAAGGTTCTCCAAGACTTCCTAACTTCGAATTTTGTTATTAATACGTTTAATTAGTAATTGGACCTTGTGTCGTACAATTAAGAGAGTAATCATGCTCATAATTTCAAATCGCGCTGCACACTTTGCCGATTTTTAAATCACTTGCCCGATTACTCTCTGAATTGTACTCCACTCAGTCCAATTACTTTTACTTATTACACACACCTTGACCATAAAGGTGAAGTCAGTGATAGCTGGAGAGTACACAGCTCCTCCAGCACATGGTCCCATGATCAGTGAGATCTGTGGAATAACTCCTGATGCCATCACGTTACGCTGGAAAATATCAGCATAGCCTGCAAGCGACTCTACACCCTCCTGGATACGGGCACCACCGGAGTCATTCAAGCCGATAACTGGAGCACCAACAAGCATAGCCTTGTCCATTACCTGTCATTAGAGAGTTACATGAGATACTTACTACATAAAAGATGCAAAATTTTGATCGGAATTGAATGGTTCAGAAAAGTTTTAGAAATTCACTTTCATATAATTATGGAGAGAAGACTGGTCCTCAAACTGGTCAGGTAAACTAGTTAAATGGCTGTTAACATCTTAACCGAACAACAGTTTCTAAACACTTGATAATTGAGCCAATTCTTTCTTGCACCAGAATCAAATCCTACCTTGCAGATTTTTCTTGCATGAGCACTGGACAGGCTTCCTCCAAACACGGTAAAATCCTAAGATCCAGAAAAATTAAACTGAGTGGGCAGTTCACATAAACAATGATGGTAACCAAAAACAATTTGAACAAACAACAATATTTGACAGCCAGAATAAATGAAATTGCTGTACAGCAGACAGAAACAAGCAAAGACCTGATCCACACCATCAGCCCACCAATTTAGGCTATTTGGGAAAAAGGAAGCCTGAAAAAATTCAGGGCTATAATGGGGGTGCAAACCTCTGATGTCTGTGATACTGACTGGTGTGAAGCTTTACCAACTGAGCTATGTAACCATGCATCTGGAGCCAGGTCATTTTTTGTGGAAAAATAGAATCCACATCCTTCATAGCTTAGTTGGTAGAGCACTTCACTGGTATTGTGGAAGTCAGTTGAAGCCCTGTAGAGTTTTTTTCAGGCTTTTTCCCCCGAAAACAATATTTTATTAAAAAAAAATGTTTACAGCTTACATTTGCAAAACCTTTAGCTCATCTATAGCAGTTACTCTAATTTGTAGTTATGACAGGCCTGACCTTTTTCAAATTTTAATATTCAGGGTTGCAAATATTCTTTTTCTTTAAAGGACATACACCCAACTATGTAATCATTTTAGTTGGACAGAACAAAAATGTGATTGGTGTATGTCACTTCTTTGTGTTATAATTAAAGTTTCCTTGTCATTAATAAAATAAATATAAATTACTTTTATTTATATACGCTTGTTTTTAAAGCTAGAGGCTTGTGGGGCCGTGTAACCCTGGTCGAACTAGAACTGTCGTTTTTTTTCAGAGGGATAACACCAAAAGAACCTGGAAAAACCCTGAGCGCATGGACGAGAACCAACAATAAACTCAACCACATATGAGGCTGGGTCAGGGAATTGAGCTTGGGCCACATTGGTGGGAAGTTAGTGCTCTCACCACTGTGCCATCCCTGCTCCCCACTGACTCCAACTATTCCAGAGGCACATTATACACTATAATTCATTCAATCAAATTAATTAATATGCCTTAGTTTGGCTCTTAGTGTCTACTTCATGTCATGATATACACTGACCAGAAAAACTCACCTGACTGAAAAGGAAACAGACTCGTCCATTGATTGTCCCCTGACCAGTAACCACACTGTCACCAGTGAACTAAAGCCACAATAACAATAATGCCGTTTTTCAGTTTGAAGCTCAGATGATAATATAAAAGAAGGGGGATGTACCCTTCGTGTTATGATCTGATCTATTCACATTAATTTTAGTCAAAACTTAACATTTTCTATTGGAAATCTGCGAATCTGATCGGTTCCCATTGCTTTATTCCCCCAACTCCATTCATTGATAGAACACAACATTATTGTGCCGATGATGAATATAAGAGGAAAAATCATTTCCTTTTTTTTTAAAAAAAATCATTTCTTTTTTTCCCTTTTTCTAGACTGCAATCCTTGTAAGTCTCCCTTAAACAATTAGACAACTTGTTTTCATTTTCTGTGAGCTGTGCCTTGTTGACTACTTGATAATAGATCCTTATAATTCTTACTGTAGACTAGTATTCCTATACTGTAAAATTCCGGTTATAAGCCCTGGGCTTATACAACTTCATAAGGGGTTTTGGGTGGGCTTATACGTGGAGGGGCTTATATCCGGGAGGGCTTATAAGAGGAATAAAAAACGTCCCGAAACAGGCCACAGGAGTGTTAATCGAAATGTGTTTTTTTTTAGTCAAAAACACATAATAAAGCAACATTTAGCCCTTTTCAGCACTGTCATCCAGCAGAGGGGGGCTTATATCAGGGGGGGGGGGGGAGGCTTATAATTGGATGTATTTTTTTGTTTCCAGGTAGATGGGCCTATAACCGGGGGGCTTATAACTGGGGGGCTTATAAGCAGAATTTTAATGTATTCCTTTTATATAGGCTTTGACTGGCCAGTCCAGTTAGTTGCGGCAGAAAAAACTCCACCAAAATATTGTATCCAATTTTGGGACACATTTGACATAAAGGAAATGCGGCGTATAAATGCACAACCAAAATGTCCCATATTTTGCTTAGGGACTTTGTTTGTAGAAATACAAGTATTTCAGCCTTAATGAGGACTTTACACACTCAGGTTTAATGATAACAAGGACAAGTTGTAACCTTCTGATTTTCCATTCCAAACTCAGTGCAGTTGTGTTCCATAAACATGTCATATTCCACAAATGAGTCTGGGTCACATAATAGCTTGATTCTCTCCCTTGCAGTCAGTTTACCCTATAACATCAATCAAACATTAAAAAAAAACTGTTAAATTTAAAACCACTGTCTTCTCATAGACAAGAAACTTTATGGGCCCTGCCAGGGGGGGGGGGGATCCCGTGTCACTTGTCTAAATTAAGACACTTCCCGTCACTTTCTGCAGTTGAATTTAAGGAAAATTGCTTCTCCTTTTTTTTTTGGTAATTTTTTTATTTTATTTTTATTTGCTGTTACAACTTTTTGGGCCATGTCACTTGTCTGAATTTCACCCTGACAGGGCCTCTTGATGACTATGTTGATTGTTCCCATGTTGAGAAATTAGGAGGGTGGCAAAGGGTATTTTCAGGATTTCACAAAATGGCCTGCTTATTTTTTCCTGTGAGATGCAATGGTAGTTTTTCTCTCATGAAGAGTTCTCTGCGTCCTTCCACCTCTCGCCTCCGGGAAGGGGTGAGTTATGTATCAGTCAATTCCAAGCGAGAGCGTTCTCTCCCCCCCCCCCCCCATAAATCAAACCAAATGCAAACCCCGGGGCATGTAACTTTTTTCAAAATGCCGGATCGAATTCCCCACTATGTGGGCCAGTTGCACAATCAAATGCCCCACTGGTCGGGGCTGAAATGTCATTGTGAGTCCGTTTTTTCGTTGAATTGTGGTCGTTTTGCCTACAACCTTCTCATTAACACTTGGTCTAAACAGACAATCATGGCCTATTTATCAGCCAATTTTAATAGGAAAAGATAGATACTTTTTTTTATAAAACCCCCCCGCGGTTGTTTCAAACTGGGCGCCGGGGAGCCGGGGTTTTTTGGAATGGGGGAGTTTTTTCGAGAAAAATGTTTATTAAAAAAGGGGGTATAATAATTATTTTTGACATAAAAATATCTTGCCATCATACCAAAAACATATTACACCCCGAAAAAAAGCCAAAAAGCTTACCATTTTACCTTGGAGACCCGGCGTTTATTCGGGGCCCGCCGTTTAATCGAGAAAATATGGTACGTTGAAACTGGGTACTTTGCATTAAGGTAACAAATACTTACTTCACGCGCTAGAGCTTGCTAGCATTTTATAGTTATATGACACATTTTGTCAATGGTCACATGCCTGACCATTCGGGGTTCTGTTCGATCAAATTCCTCACTATCTGGGCCTCAGTAGTGGTCAAATGCCCGGGGGTTGCCCGAGGACAGGGGGGATCTCTCTTGGAACTGAATGATACATTATTGAGGGTAAAATTAGAAAGAAAATAGTCTGGAGGGTTCGAGTTATTGAAGTTTTGAGTCCTCCAGATTCAACTGTAAATGTCTTGTCTTGAACCATGTCCTACAGTATTACGATCTATTACTTTTGATAGGGGGGTTTTTTTTTGGTGGGTAAAAAAAATATATTTTTTTTTTTTTTTTTTTTTATTATTTTGATTTTTGTTTTAAAAAAAATCCCCCAATTTTTTCCCCAAAAAAAAAAAAAAAAAAAAAAAAAAAAAAACACCCCCCCCAATTTTTTCCCCCCTTTTTTCCCCCTAAAATTTTTTTTTTTGAATTTTTATTGGTTCACTGGATTGTCTGTGTCCTTTTTGATTGGCTAGAGTTATTACTTTGGTTTTTGTTTTACGGCACTCAATTGAAAACTGCTCTACCCATCATTACATAACAATGCAATGTTCCATGAACGGCACGTGTGAGAGGCGTATCCTGTTATTTGTGGAAGGACTGTTTTATTTTCTGTGAATTATGATCTACACCCCTTCTCCTGCCCCCCTTTACCACCCTCCATGTGGGGTTTCGCAAAAAAATTTGAAATTCCGAATTAAGAGAGGGGGAGGGGAGGGAGGGTGGTTTATAGAGAAAGACGAATTTTTGGGGTCAAAAAATACCTTTGGTTACATATAATATTTACGATCTCCACCTTTACACTAAAAAATATCTCTTAAAACTAGTCAAAAACAGAAACGATTGAAACAAGGTAAACATACCTTACGGTGTTGAGTGTCGATCCGTTTCTGTCCTCCGCCAACAATGGCTTCCCCTTGTTTCTTCTCGATTCTCTGCAAAACGCTCCCTGAACAAGCCCTTATTATTACAGCATTTTTCGTGAAGCGTGCTCCGTTGGTGCCAGTAGTCCTCGCAATAAATCCTGAAGAAACGGGGAAGAAAGATTTGAGCAATCCTCCAGCTCTGCAGACACCAGACATCGCCATTTTCCACAGAACTCTGTGCTGTTGTGTATGCCTAACCAGGGGTAGGGTAAGGAAAATGTTCAATTAAAATTTTGAGAAATTGGATTATTTTTACACTGAGTAAGAACTTTTGCTTATATAAAATGACTCCCTTGTCTCTAATGACAATTTTTTCGACAAACTAAGGGGTTTCTTTATTTATGGGAAAAACTTAATACAAAAATTACAAATTATAGGACATAGCGAGTCACCCCTCCCTCAGGAATGTATTTCCCCACGTCGCACGTGCAGCCGAACATGCATGAAGGCATGCTCAGTCGAAGCAGTCGCCACTGACCAAACAAACGAGGGCTCATATAAGAAATTAAACACAATCGAGTGAAATAACTGGAAATTTACAAATTAGCAATTTTGATACGTTTTACAATCGTCCAAGTAGCAAAAAGACGCGTTTAGAACTACGCAATGAACGCTACAACGCTTTATGTCGAAGCGTGCAAATGCATGTTGTCGCTCGAAACCGACAATCAAGCTGTTTGGGATCAACTGTTCCATTTGCTGCCAAAGCTTCGCCAAGCCCTTTCTTGTCGAGTTTGCCGCGGTCTGTTGATCGATCCGTACGGATCACACAGCTGCGAACACCACGTCTGCAAGGGATGCCTTCGAAGGAAGCGGGCCTTGACACCTGGGTGCCGATGGTGCACAAATTTGGAAAAGCTGACCGAGGATAAACAAGCTCGAATTGTGCTGGCTTGTTATCAAAAGCTTTGTGAATACATCGCGCAAAAAGCGGCAAGCGTTCAAAGGCTCTCGACACAAAACGGCGAGTACAACAAGACTTTGGCGATTATTCAAGAGGCCGTGACAAGTCCGATCTCACTTGCACACTTTTCAAGTCACCAGCCACAACAGGTACCGGCAAATTACTCGGAATCAAATTCCAAAACTTCCCTTTCGGGCGGGAATTTGAACATGGCGGCCGAGTCACGTGTCACGGGAACAAAACTTCCGCCGGAAATGAAAATTCTGCCTCCCAAAAAAGTTGCAAAACTCTTGGCCTCGCCAACACGAAACGAAAATCAAACAGTGAAGAAAAGAAAGAAAAAGCCTTTCAAAGGAAGTTATTACAATTATGGCAAAAAGAAGAAGACACCTGTGAAGATTAATACAAGTGCAACTAATATGTCTTATAGTTCAGAAATGGAAAACGGTGTCTTGGTGAAGATGGATTCATTGAATTTTAAAACTGGGGAATTCTCTCAAGAAGTCACAAGAGAAGAAGAAGAAGAGGACAATGAAGAAATTCAGGTTGTTGATACTATTGAACCTGACTTCCCTGCTAAACCAGAAATTCAGCAAAAAGAAGTGGTCGTTATAACTCCGCCTGGAAAGCATAAAAAGAAAGGTAAGTTAAAGCGGTGTTCTTGCGGGACGTCATCCAAGATTCAAAGCACCAGATGTATCAGTACGCGCTGTCCATGTTTCAGTGACGGAGGTTCATGTGAACTTTGCCCCTGTTTACGTTGCGGCAATCCTTTTAATAACAACAATGACAAGGTGTCACCGGATGGCAAATGTAAACTGAAGTTTGTTGATGAAAAAAGTGTGCTGACATCTGTGGAATGATGGGTCAGCTATGTCCTGTACTTCTCAATTTAATTTATATCCATCATGGAAACAGTCAATACATTTTAACAACATTGATGAAGGGGAACACAAGATGAAACTGAAACATTGTTTTTACACAAGAATTGGATTGCACATTTTCAAACGTTTACAGTTTTTGTTTGATTTTGTTTGTGGTAGTGTTTTATAATTACAACAGTTTGCTATATGTTTTAATGGATCAAAGCAAGTCTTACCTTGGTGCTAAGCAATGCCATCTGGGGCAAATTACTGAAAGTGTCGCTCTTCTCTTCCTTTGGAATTTAGCCATTTTAACCTATGTAAAGGTGTTTCAAAGGTGTTTTCTATGATCGCAAGCACCATTATGACAGCCTCAAAGATGTGATAGTCAATACATGTATAAGCCTTACACTTTAGAACAGCCCCTTCTCTGGAGAATTTTTACACATGTAACTCTTGATCCTAAAACAACAAGTTGGAGTTTGTTTGCTGAGAAGAATATTGTGATTTTCAGGAGATGGACGGTGCTGTTCAGATGTATCAATGTCTTGGCTTGATTTCTTGGATTACTTTGAGTAACTCTTGGATTTCCAAACCAAGCAAAGAACAGTTACAAGACATCTGCCATAATCACCCCAAACCTTGATCTGTGAGCTCTCTCTTCCAGCATGAACTAGGCATGACTGCACTAGGATACAAATGAATATATAAGTTATGTTTATGTTATTAATTCTGATTCCAGCATCCCGTATAAATTAATGTGTGATGTTTGGCCTTGTTTTCCTTTAAAGAGTTTATACCTGAGCATGAACAAACTGGTAAAAGAAATTCTAGTTTTTCTTAACTTCATTCCGGTGGGAATTGATCATAAGTAAAACATCTGAATTCTCAGCTTGATCAAAATTCAGGGCAAACATGTTCCCCATTACTGTAAGATTGATTAACCTTATATGACAAGAGATAGTTTATCACTCCAACACCTTACCAGCCATTCATGAATCAAAGAGTTCCAAACATCTGTTGACGAAAACAGTGGTTAAACCATTTAATAACTTCATACTTGCTTTCTTTATTGTTACAAACGTGTAAACTACTCAGTATAACATTATTGTATATAATGTAAATGTTTATTTATTGTTGTTCTACAGAGGTGTTTTGTTATCTATAAATGCTATCACCAGGGAGCAAGGTCTCCCATTTGAAATGGACAGGGATACTCATGGCAAAAATTTAAATACAGTCGAAGCTCTCTTAAAGGACACTCTCGTAAGCAGACAGCTCTACTTACGGCCGCCTTGTTTGAAACCCCGTTTTAACTCCTTTACAAACTCTGTATTTTCACATAATTATTTCTCGTAAGCGGCTGCGGACACTTTCAGAGATTACGACTTAGACTTTTTCTTTGTTTTTAAGCTCCCGTAAGCGGACACCCCAGAGAAAATCCTTTTAACAACCGCTATATCTTGGTTTTTTCAATCAACTTCAGTCCCCGTTTGTCACAATGATTTTTACAGGACCTTGCACTAATTACAGTACCATATTTCAGTGCTTGTTTGTCGTCATCCCTATCCATCCGGTTATTGTTAGCTGGGCAAGCTCCTGTAAGCGGCCGATCTATCCCCTTCGCCTCTAGTGGCCGCTTACGAGAACCATTCTCGTAAGTGGCCAGCTCCAGTTACGGACACTTTTTTCGAGTCCCGAGGGTGTCCGCTTACGAGAGCTTCGACTGTATACCCCTAAAGGAGATCAATCAAAGTGTGGCTCAAGCTTTTTTCAACCCCTAAAAGAACAATTTTTATGAATGATTGGTCTAGATGACCAACACAGTATGGCACTATTTGTATTTGTATTTCCTCACATGCAACCCTTAGTGAGACCTTGATGGTTAAAAATATCGGCCTTCTGTCCTTAAAGGGACTATGTCATGGGGATTTCAAGGTCTTTTGGTCAAAACTGTTCTGAAATAAGTGGTAGGCAACTTTAGTCATAAAAAACATTATCTTTGAACATTTAAAGGAAGATATAACCTTAATTTGCGATTACAAATCAAGCTATGGCTATAAATATTGATTTTGTGAAGACGCACGGAAACAATTTGAAAACGTTTGTCTAGCGTTTTCAAATTGCAATCCGTTTCCATCCGTGCCATCTGCAGCCAAAGATACTTGTTAACTGCTTCAGTGCTCTAATATAGCCATTGTTAATAAAAATGGACCATTATTTTTAGGTTTCATGTGACACAAATATAAATTTTGGCGGTTCAAAAATCTGGTAAAATCCGTGACATAGTCCCTTTAACTCCTTAATTGAGACCGAAATCTGTAATAATAATTATTTACATCGATCCCTAAGTGAGACAAAGAGCATCCCTGCCCCTTTCATTTGGGAGTCCCCCCCTGGATACTATAGCAACAAAGAGGCCTTCCAAGGGGGTTTCTGATGTGATTTTGTGGCTCATTTCCAACACACCTTGTTGCTGTCAGAAATTTACATCCTTATAGTGCTAGTTTTTGTTGGCTGTTGGTGCTTTGGAACAAGATGTTTAGCTATTTTGGCGCAACATCGCCTGCCACCAAAACCCCTTTTGAAGGCCTTGACAAAGATCTATAGATCTGAATGAAAGACTGAAATTATTAGAAGTTTGTAGTTTGATGTACAGTCAGGACTCTCAGTGTAATTATATAATATTATAAATTGTTTCTTTTCGCAACTGTTACTTGTGTTCAAGTTGTTTATTATTTATTGACATGTACAAAGTAGCTAGTTTCTCGTTTGTGTTGTTTAAGTATGTGTATGCAACATAATACATAACAGGAACATTTGCCAGACATGTTACAAATTGGCAAAGTTTTAAATAGTTAACCTAGCAATGTGATATGTAACCTTTGTTTTATTGTAACAACTTTCTGAGCAATAAATATTGCTGTTGGTCTTGCATTTTGTAGTACATGGTACCTTATCAAAAAAAAAAATATATAAACTGTGAAAAAAAAAAGTTTTTTTTTGCCTGATGTCTCACACAGTCAAAAAATACAGTGTGAAATGAACAGGTAAAAAAAAAAATTGGCTACCTTCACAGGTTGGCATGGGGCTAGATATGTTGTTGCCTTAACAAAAAAAGTTTGTGTTTGTTTGTGTCGCTCTGCATTTCCGATCTAAGGGATTAGAGATGCCTAAATTATTAAGTATTACTACTCCCCTAGCTAAATGAAAAGCTAGTAGGTAAAGTGCTTTTTCTTGGAACGACACCATGAGGACCACTGCCAGACTAGAAACACGATCTCTTGATGCAGAGTTCTTCCCCTAGGCCCTTCTCCTATGCATCATTGCAACGAAGGGGTCCCATAAATAAATTGAATTTTTCAGGGCAAGGTCACAAAGTTTTGATTTTTTTGCAAGGCTAAGAAGGTCTGGGGCTTGCAGAAAAGATATTAGTCAAATTCACCATTGCCCAGCCCCTTTTATGACTGGGAGCTTACAAGCAGAAAATACCAGCCAAGATTCAAATTAACAAGAAGATTTGGCATCAGCTTTTGTGGCCTAAACAAGCAATGTCATACCCAAAGAGCTAAGAGGAGGTACGAATTGAGAGAAGGCAACGAAAACAAGGAGATATACAAATACCCCTTCATGATCTGCTTGTGAAGTACCGACCCGGGGGTACCGTGTGGGGTGGTTTTTGTTCCTCGCGTTCAAGAGACTGGAAACTACTCTGCTAATTTATGCACATCGACCGCTGGTCATTGTTGTGTTTGCTCATTCTCGACCGCGCCGTATTCGATTTTCGATTTTTTCCTCGACAAAAAGATCGAAATATAGTGTAAAGTTGATTTAGTAGGTCTTTGTCTTTGCTCTCCCGGTTTGCCATGTTATGATTTCAACAAAGGGCTGGTCTCAAAGCGTCTGAATGTTGGTAACGACGATTTGAATTGTCTTGTGTAAGCTTACTTCAAGTACAGGCTTGTATTAACGAGATCAACAACGGAAAACTACAAAGTCTTGTGGCTACGGGTCTTAACGTGCATATAAATTGCCGGTTTATAACAGTACCTTAATTTATTTATTGTTTCATAGTTTGGCTACTCAATCACAATGGAAGGAAGTGATACACATTCATAGATAAAAGGATTGTCACCTCGAAACGTGGACAGTTGATCTACTGTTTCAAGATTCATGGCACATCTGTCGCCGATTCTGAAAGTGAAAGTGGACGAATTGTTTCTTCGCTGGTTGTCCATGCCCGAAACCCAACGAGTTCTCAGGAATGATTTGAACAAGCTAATCCAGGGCCGCCCTCTGTCGCCAAGGCAATTGTCACATTCTGGGTCTCCCAATTCAATAGGCGGTACTTCAAGGCCAATTTCACCGCCTGCTCCGCCAACCAGCTCTCCGTCTCAACTACTGCGGTCGCCGCGAAGTCCACGAGAAAGATCTTCGCGAAGACCTGGCTCAAAATCGCCTCCGCGATCGCCTCGATTAGAGAACAATGAAGGGACGAAGTATCCGATGAAGGATAAACATTTGGTTTTGAATAATGTGAGGATTTTCGCCGGTTGTGCTGCAAATGTGGCTCCGTTTTACTTCCCGCTCGGAAAGCCTGAAGATTCTTCCAAGTGTGAAGTCACATTGGAGAGGGTCGCTAAAATTTTTAATCTTTACGAACGTGGTATACCCAAAGAGGAGTTTGGAGCTGTAGCAAAGGTATGGTACTTTTCAATGTCGATGTTTATATACAATGTAACTTTTTTTATCTCAGGGAAAACTTGATACCCAGTTTTATAGCGTGACGTTTTTAGAACTCATGATCGAAACGGTGTTTACTAAACCACCGAGCGGGATCTTCGTGACCTCTCAAAATAACACGAAATGGGCTCTATGCCGTTTAAATATTTTATTGATTTTCTATATTAGACAGACGTTTTATTTTTAACAATGTTTTACTGTTGTTTCAAGTTTCATTCAACTTGAGAGGAGGCAGGCATATAAACATAGTAGAATATTCAAAGAGCGTGTATATCAAGTGGCTATATCACGTTTATGTTGTCGTGTCGATCATCGAGTCACGTCCATTGTGATTCTATGAGTTTTCAATGAAACTCAAAACCAATGAAAGACAATTTTCCCACATAAGTTGGCAAGAGGATACATCTTTAAAGACTGGCGGAAATAGGCTGGGATTAAAAAAACATTCCATCTTTTTAATACCGTCGTGTAAATTTGTTTGTCCATACGTCTAGAAGCGAGAGACAAGCTAACCGATAAGCTCTTGAATATATCAATCAGGCAATATGTCATTTCGGAATTACTTATGTCCTTAAAATCTGTCATCAGAATATCTTCAATATATCAGGTTGTTTTCTAAATTTTGCAGTGTTTTATGAAATCAGTTTGCGTCTTTTTGTTTCGAAACTGGTTGATTCCTTTTGTATTCTTTTTGGCGCAGTAGTCGCATTTTCAACATTTGGATGAGCTTTATTGTTAAAGGAAAGCCTATATTTCTTTTGGCAGTATTTCAAGATCAACATGATAAAAAGTAAATTACTATAAGACTTATATTTGAGAAGTCAGACGAAGGGAAACGTTTCAGTTAAAAACGTAACGTATTATTCAATTTGAAAACCATCATGATAATTTACATATTCACCGAGTTGAACCAGTCTTTTCATCTCCGCTCAGCTAAGGTTCAAACTATGTAGAATAAAGTAAATTTTTTTATTCATGAAGAAGTTAATCTTAAAAGGAAAAAATAGAGACCTTCGTTATCTTGCTAATCTTTTATATAAAAAATCTATATTTATGTTCCATGTCTTGTTGCATGAATTCGAATTTTTGTCTTGAATATTTAATAAAGTAAACTGTTTCCTGGGAATCAATAACTTATAAGGGCTTAGCAAACAGGGAAATAATGTTGTCTTTAAAGTTATTGTTTGAGATTCTTTGATGGTTTTCCGTTCAAACGACTCAAAAGTTAAGCAAATGTTAAGCTAACGGTGAACATTTTGATGTGTTAAGAACTTTCTAGTTTGACGTGAACACAATTGATTAATAATATGGAGCAGGTGAAATAAATAATAATTGTCACAAGGCCATACTGGTTGTATCATTTTAAATATTTCTTAATTTTTATTTTTAATTTGTTTTTATTACCCATTTTACATCTACTTATTTAATTAAAGACCGTCAAGGAGATGAGCAGACCTTTGTTCAAAATTATTTCAACAATTTTCTTTTGTTGTTGAATTGATTAAGTTTTGTTGTTGTTAACAATATTGTTGAGATCGTTATAATTATGTCACTTTTGGTAACTTCCATAACATTCTTTTACTAAAAAATCAACATCTGTTTAAATATTGTGTTACACGTTGAATGGTTTGCAGGTTACAGTACATTGTATCAATTTCCTTTTTATTAATCAAAAGTTTGGTTATACAATGTGACTGTATGCTTTGAATTAATTGTTCAGTATTTTGCTAGAGGGCTGTGTAAACAAGGTTATATGATATCATGTCAAACGTTTCCCATGTGAGATGATAATTTCATTAAAGGGTCAGTCTCGCCAAGATTTAGTGCTTCTTGAAAATCCAATGAAGGTATTGGCATTTAATGGAAATCCACTAATAGTTACCTGGCCTTGCTAAAACATATTGTACTTGAGATGAAAATTGTCCGGCCTGAGATCTGGCAGATCCTTCCCTTTTAAGATCTTATAATATTTTTCACCAGGGTTGGCAGACAGTCAACAGTTTTCTAGTGATATCGGTGAGCTGTCTGTAGCAGCTAACTCACATATCCCTCTTCATGCATTTCTTAATATGTAACAGACATGCAAAGAAAATAAATTGTTTGTCTTCATTGTTAGGGACTCATCAGATGACTTGAATAATAAGTATGAGTTTTTGTCCACCAAAAATGAAATTTTGGGGGTCAAAATTAATATCCAACTTGCAAGGAATGAATTGAGATTGCAGACAGAGGTTTAATTTTTGGCTGGTAGTAAGATTCATTAACTAACTAAAGGTGACTTCTCTGACAAGAATCAAGACAGATCTTTGTCACCTTATCTTTCAGGCCTGTGGTTTACCCTTCTACTGGCGAGAACCTTTGTTTTCTACGGCAGGAGGTCATAAACATGGATATGTCACTTTGCCTATGTTTAATGTCATGTGGAAAAGGTAACTTTTATTTTATTCAGTAATTGATGGTTAAATCTTAAATGTGTTCATAAATTCACAGATGGTCTTGTAAACAAAGATTGTTTTTAAAAACCATTCCAGTGGAAATCTTCCAACACCCATTCATGACACTTATAAATAATAAGTAAATAAATAACAATATTAACCCCAGTTAATTGCAACTGGGAGGTGCGATGGCCTAATGGTTAGCGTGCTTGACTCCGAGTCGAACGGCCCGGGTTCGAGTCCTGGCCGGGGCACTGCGTTGTGTTCTTGGGCAAGACACTTTACTCTCACGGTGCCTCTCTCCACCCAGGTGTATAAATGGGTACCAGCGAATTTTCTGCTGGGGGTAATCCCGCGAGGACTGACATCCCATCCAGCGGGGTAGCAATACTCTCAGTCGCTTAAAGCTACGGAAACCGAGATAAGCTCCGGCTGTATGGGCCACTTGGCTCGGACACATACTTTACCAATTTTACCTAATTTATTGCAACTGAACCTCTCATCTACAGTGACCACTCTGGTAAGAATTAACTGTAGACAGTGGGCCACTGTTGTAAAATTTCAATTATAGCAAATTAAAAATATTGAAGTTTCTCAACAGTAAGTCACTGAATCAGAATTACCTTCAACTAGCTATTGTAGGGAGTTTACAACAAAAAGACGTGTATGGATTGGCACATGGTTGGGAGAGGTTTAAGGACTAATCATGGAGGTGACACTCTGATAATTCATTTGTTTAATTGTTCTAATATTTACTTCTTTGCTTGTTGCAGCTTAACGTCTAAATGCCATGACGATGCATCAAAATTTGTTCAACTTTTAAGCGCAAAACACTCTCCTAATCATCTGGAGTCAGAAGACTTTATTCCACTCTTGCAGGTAAGTACTTGTTAAGAAAACGGTTACTACTACATTGTAATTAGCAAATAGGTTTCTGAGGCTATGATTCAGTTAGGCTTGTTCCAGGTTTTTTCCCACATTTTCCCTTTACATGCAGATCTTAAACCTTTACTTGAATAATCATAAATTCATTATGAATTATACCATTCAGTATAAAAACCTTCCATGTAAGTTGTGTCAGTTGTTGAGAATTGTGTCATAAGTTTTAACATTGTCAAAAGTTCTACATGTAAGCCTACTTGCATGTATCTGCTTTGTGGATGGCTCATGGATTTACATTGGACATATCGTGGTGTATTTTTAATTAGTATTCTGGGCTTAAATATTACTGTACCTCACAGCTTTTCCAAAATTTTTTAAGGCTGATAGTCCATTCAATTCCTCCTGGTTTGTGTAAGTGCTGCCTTTACAATTTTCAAAACAAACATGTACCCGTTACGGTTATTGTAGTAAATCATCTTTGTTGTATTTTAAGGACATTGTGGAAACACATCCAGGATTAGAATTTCTACGAGATGCTCCTGATTTTCATTCTAGATACATCCACACAGTAAGTAGAGTGTCAGTAATAAATATCTCACTTCTTATTGCTCAAGGCCAATTTTTTTTGTCAGGCTAGTGAATTTTCTACAGTCAACTCTCTCTAAACTGGACACTGTCAGGACCGGCTCTTACTGTTCGTCTTAGAGAGGTGTCCATCTTATAGGGTGTTTAGTTACTGACAGTAAATGGACTAAGGAACAGTAGGGACTGGGCCAACACCAGGGCCGGGTTGTTCGAAAGACGATTAACGCTAACCCAGGATTAAAAGATAATCAAGATTTTAATTTCTCTTGTTTTAAAGGGTTTCCCAAAGCTAATATTTTGTTAAGTTTGAGATTGGTCCATGTCAAAACTGTGGGACAGAAAATATTAACAGAAAACCTCAACAAAATTATATAAAATTGAAATCAAATTTCACGCTAATCCTGGATTAGCTTAATCGTGCTTTGAACAACCGGGCCCAGGTGTCCATCTTACACCTCTAATAAAGGTGTCCGTTAAGATCTAGAGTTGACTGCATACTGTAACTAACTGTCCCCAACCCCCAGCCAAAAAATGGAATTCCAGCCTGTCCTTAAATTTTGCATACCTTGGACAGTGTGAGATAACTCACCTGGGTCCTTGCCCAACACACATGTACAATAGGAGTTATGGCACAAACCGTGACAACTCGCTCGGCTCGCCCAGGCTCGCCTCGCTCCTTGTCACGGTTTGTGTCCATAACTCCTATTGTACATGTGTGCGCGGAACGCAAGACGCCTTTCTTACCCCCCTCGCGAAACGAGTTGCAAAAAAAGACGTTTAATCCCAGAAAACTTAAGAAAAAAGAAAGCTGCAATCGTTATGCAAAGCATGGTTAAAACTAACAAAAAAAATCGGGAAAGCAGGCGTGGAAATGGTAAAAAAAAGGATGAAAATGTGAGTGGCTTTCACATTCCTAACTTCCTGAAGCAGATTCGCCGGACCCGACAGTGTACCAATCGTTGTATGGCGCCATTGTATTAAATTACAACCAACCTTTAATTGCTGTGCCAGAAACAATTCCTATTGAGCAAATGCTCTTATTGAGTAAACGAAGATGGGAAGAGGGAGAACTGGAGAAATTAACTTGAATGTAAAGAAAAACTTGAAAAGATCTCGTGGAAAAGCGTTTACAACATACAAAAAAACTAAAGAAAATGAAAAACAAATAACAATCTTTTTAACAGACGAGCTGATTGAAAAATTAAAAAAACTTGACAGCAGTGTTGTCGCAAACGTTTTAACAAGCTAAACAAAACTTGCACGCTCCGGTGAGTGCATAAATTAAGTTTTCCGCGTATTGCTGCCTCGATGTTGTTGATCTTTTTCAGGCTTTTTTTTTTCTTGCAATACAGATTCTTTGGTATTCTATCTGTCGTTTCTCTTGTGGAGTAACTGTTTGTGTTGCCACTTCTTCCAAAAATTGATAAACTCGAGGATTGTGAAGTAAAACACGTTCTGTTGGCGTTTGGCTCGTCATTCTTTATGATATCCAGGTGTTAGCTTGATTTATATACAGAGTAAAGAAAATGACATCATTAAGCTATTTTTAGTGACAATGACTCACAATTGGCCGTCACGTGCATTAAATCAAAAGAACAATAGTTGTGCACGTGTAAAACAATAGATTTTACATTCCTGAGTGCTTAGAACTCAGATTTTAAGCACACAGGAATGAAAACAACTTACAAAAGTCTAAAAATATCATTCGGGTAATACCCCGACTTTGTACGCCCACGCACGCAAACACAAAAAAAATTTGCATGCCGCTGTGGGTCACGCAATTTCTCGCTGTTCGCTTCAACTTAATTGTATTTTTTGCACACTCAGATTTAATCCTTTCGACTCGGCTGAAAGTCACTTTAAGTGCGCTGTAACCTTTTATTTTGCCTCGTTCAGGCAATTAACAACATCGCGGGTTATGTCTCGAACATTTTTTTGCAACTCGAACGACAATGCTTCCATCACAAAGTAAACAACAAGATGAGCGCAGACAATCATTCTTTCATTAAATGAAAAAATGTTCTATTGGACTGAAATTTTATTTCGAAATGTCGGTGGTGCTTTCGAGAAGTTTTTTTTTCATTTTTTGTCTTTCTGCTTTCATGATCTCTTGTCGTATTTTTTCGATGTCTGGCTGTGAATTTGTTTGTTTGTGTGCAAAGCTTGAACGTAAAGTCTCTTTAAGTTGACGATATTTCTGCATTTCTCGTAAGATCAGTTGAAACTCTTTGTCAGAAACAAGATTATCATTGAGAGCTTGTGAGACAGAGCTGTTTATCGAGTCATGTTTTGCAACAGCCAGAGCGAGGATTCTTGAGTGCTTATTAACTTTACGTTCAAGCTTTTTGTTGATAACTGACAGGCCAGTGGAAGCTGCGCCAGATATACCTGCTACTGCTGCAACAGGCACGCCGATAACAATTCCAACACCAGTAAGTGAAGTCGCAACAGCTCCAGAAGACAGAGCTGCCGTCACGGCGCCAAGACAGACCACGGAATAGTGAATAACTTTCCAGACTTTTTTATATTTTTTTAACACAAGCCTGAGCGTTAGTCAGCCGAAAATTGTCGGCATTTGTTGGGAGGCTTGGATAAAGTTGTGTTTGTTCGCGATCACCATAAGCAGGGGCACTCGGGAGAACATTAGCAGATGACATGGTCGTATACAATAAAAAAATATTAATTTAATTCTAATTGAAAATGCAGCGGAGCTCCAACAAAGTCAAACTTACTGCCAGTTTTGTCTTTGACGGTCAATGTGACACTGTTCACACTCTGAACAGCGTTGGTTCGACGTGAATTATTGATAAAATTTTGAGGGTAATGAACCAAATCATAAGGTTTCCCGGTTATTGGTACACAAGCGAGAATGTCACTTGGCTTTCCATTATACAAGTTATTTTCTTTGGAAAGTAAATCGCAGTGAATGTAATAAAAGTCTGGCTTAGTAAAATCTTCAATTGTTGCGTTAGCAGCATCAACAATTGTGTTCTTAAAAAGTTTAGAAAGATTTTTATCAAAAGAAAAGCTTTCAATATTTTTTGTTTTTGTTATTGAAAAGCCTCTTTTGAAATCATCCCTTTTTACTGTTAGCTTTTGTTGATCTTTGAACTTATTAGTCAGGTAAGTTGTAATTTCATCAAAATTGTAGTTGCCTGGAAAAAAATCAGCAACATTGTTGCTCACATTGTTTTGTTTAATGCTTATGGAGCCAATTCCTTCGAGATTATGCCAGCTGTTTTGTAACGAGCATGACAGCAGGCTGATAAACCTTGGTTTTTGAATTGGCTGGTCAAAGTAAACAGCTTCCCCGTTGGAACTCGCGTTGATTGTGAGCACAACCATCTTTATAATTATCTTTTGAAAAATAAATCTTTAATATAAAATGGCTCCGCCTATTATGAGAGCTGATGACATTTGTCAATCAACTGGGGGTGAATCAAATTTCAGGCGGTTTTCCACAACAGCTGTCACCAAGCGGCGCAAAAGGCTCATCTTTGCCAATTCCAGCTGTTGGATTTCACGAAGCCGCACCAAGTTTCAAAAAAATATTTAACAGCCAAATAAACATCTACGTCACACCAGACCAATATTTCACAACGAAATTAAGAGAGATTTTTCAAAAAACAAAACTGAAGCATACATCAGGAAAAGAGTCAAAAAGGTGGCTTGCTAGCCAAAATATGGGCTACTGGCCTCAGCAACTTAACTTTGCTGTTTGGTGTGCGACAACAGGCAGTGGGGTAAGCCGAGAAATTTTCGATGAAGAACACTCATCTCTTAGCTTGCCACCGATTGTGTGAAATTTTTACCTTTTTCACGTTTATTTCACGATAAGGCGAATATTGTTTCAGATGGGGGGGATTCAGAGCGTAAGCGCCTTGCCTGGCGACCCAACGTTTAGCCAGTTTGACAACAAGTACGACGTGGCTTCTTACAAAACAATATGCGCTGAGTTCGGTGTCGACCCGTCAAGCGATTTCCGTTTCACAACAGGCGCAAACCACGGACTTGGTAATGTTTATATCTGGATATCAGGGCATGGTATACAAAAAACTGGAGCAAAATACCCCGATTACGATAAATTTTCGGATGAAGGTGGAACTGCAAGCAAAGGTAACTTGATTCAATACATCGAGCCAGACGACGCTGCATATGCACAGGCAGACTGGTTTTGTCCTAACGGCACTGAAGGGCTTACTCAGGCAGGTTTGTCGAGAGTAAACCAGTCGATAGAGGCTTTTGTCTACTGTATTCTCGGTTCGCAGGTGAACGTTCGAAGTAGCATACTTGGAACAGGCGGCCGTGCAAAGGAAGCGCAAAGTGAGTTCCTCGTGTTGGTTGAAGACGCTATAAGGCAACCTGATCTGGCAAAGTCGGTCCAAAGATACCAACTCGCCATCGACCAGGCTAAGGTTCGGCTTAACCTTGCAGTCTGCCCAGGTGCCTGGCTGATGCCCTCTCGTATGGTGATAAACACAGAAAGCGTTGTTGGTTACAATAACCAGCTTAAGCAGGCTGTTGTTGGGATGAAATTAGGAGTGAATGATGAGGTTAATAAAGCTACAAAAAAAGCAGCTCTTAAACTGATGGCCGGAGGAAAATCAAAAATCAACCCACCAAACAGCCACCCTTCAAATCCTATACACAAGAGCGCCACAGCAAAAAAAAATCAGGCACCCGCCGCAAGCGCTGCTGAAACACCAGCTAGCAACGCGCAAAGCGCTAAAGCTACGAAGGCCGTAGCCAATGATTCACACGAAATAAACAAAGCAACTGTCGCTGTTGGCGCAGTTGGAGCAGCAGCTTTGCTCTACACCCTTATGCGTTAACGTCTCTTTTTGATGTATTTTTCAACAAGAAAAGCAACCACAGCAAGGATAAGCAGCCAGGTGTGCTCTGCAAGAAATCCAATTACTTGACCAGCGGTTTTGAAAAGAAATTTCGCAATCGAGCCAATGAGACCAGGCAGAGCTGATGCTACCTTTGAGCCAATATCACTTAGGCCTTTTCCCAACGCTTTGCCGGTTGCCTTCAACGCGTTTGTAATGGTTCCAATAACAGAACCAATCGTGACACCAGCAGCAAGAAGTATTGCTGTTACTGTCACGCCATATTTTTTGAAGATCTCTTTGATCCTCTCACGAAGTGGAAGCGCCCTTTCTCTTTCTGCAATCTGCGTTTGTAAACGCCCGAGCTCCTCGGTTCTTTCCGCAACTCTTTCTTCCGCGGCTTGTTTGTCAGTGGGGGAGGCATTCTCATCCTCAATAATTTTTTTGTCTTCCTCGTTTTGGCGCTTGAGCTCATCTTCTTGCTCTTTAAGATCATCCAACGCTCTTGTGTCGTTGAGCCTTTCTTGCAAAGTGTTTCTTTCGCTCTCTTTGGCAGCGAGGCTTGCCCTTAGTTGGTCGACTCGTGTTTGTTCTTTTGCCTTTTGCTTAGCTTGTTTTTCAAGAGCAGCAACTTCTTTTTTTGCGTTTTCAAAATCCTTTTCAAGATTTTTTTTCAGTTGCTTAAGTCTGCGCAATTCTGATTCATTTTCAACATTTGACCCAAGTTGATCAATCTTGGCTTGAGTTCGCTCGATTCTTATTCTGAGATCTTCTACTTCTTGGGTGGCTTTTTCTTTCTGCATGGCAATTGTTTCTGCCTGTTGTAGTTGACTTTCAGCTTCTCTTAATCTTTGTCTGCTTTCTCTTATTTCTTCATTGTCTTGAGCAATCAGAGATTCCGCTTCTGGCCCAAGGGGGGCTTTAAACTTGTCTGTGAATTTTTTGAGAAGGCCAGTTCCGTCTTTTTTGAAAATTTCGGTCTCGCCACCTTTTGATCCAAAGGATACAATTGTAGTTTCATTGCCACTCTTTTTGCTAAAACCTATTGGGTCTAATTTTGCGAAGTTCACTTTGGGGAATTTTCTTTTGATAAAATCTTTAGCTCTGTCAATCATTGCCGGTTTGTCATCTTGATGAATAAAGCTTCCCAACAAAGGTGTTTCGTCGTAGGAGGTATCAGGCAGCCCGCTCTGTTCGTGCTGCATCGTTTGCATTTCATGTTGTTCACCCCCATGGTAGGGTGTGGATGCCTCCCCGGGCTGAAATGGTCGGGTTGTGTCGACCTCTTGTCCCTCTTCATCATCGTTATCACTGTTGTGGTCAAGATCTTGGTCCAAATCAGGGTCCTCGAATCCAAAATCACCACCACCTGTTGCCATCGCTTAATTTATATATATATATTTTCAAATTAAACTTTTCAATTTAACAATAAAACCAATCGAGAGATGGCTGCTGTTCAAGAAAACCTTCGACCGGGACGCACAGAGAAAATACTCGGCGCACTGAAAGCCGAGCGCGCGGTAAAACGAATCACTTTTGACCGCACAGAAGCCAATCCAGAGGAAATGTTGTATGTTTCAGTGCCCAAGCTGAACGAAAACGAGGTCATTGTGCCTGGCTCGCTGGCGCTGCGCTTCAACATCGACTTGAGCGGAGGCCATGCCAACAACTTTCTGGTTGACAACGTCAGCCGAGCTCTGGTCGACAAGTTTGTTGTAAAGTACGAAGGCACCGTCGTGCAGGACACAGTGGGCTATGACATCTACAAAATATTTGAGGATTTTTTCCTTTCGCAGGAGGAGCGCGACGACAGGGTGCCAGAGGGCATTCAGAGCGAGGACCTCAACAAAATTCGCTCAAATGCTGGCGATAAGAAAACTTCAGGAGTCGAAGCAGAAAAAAAGCTAAATGAGCTCTATGGTAATAAATACCGCATCCGTCTGGATCACCAGATTTTAACTGACCATGGGGCATTTTATCCTCAGGCACTATACAACGATCTTGTGTTCGAACTGAAGCTCGCGGCAGCCGAACATGTGGTCAGAGGCTCAGATACAACAAAACTAAAATACAAGTTGACAAACATCCAGCTGGAGTACGAGATGATAAGAAGCAAGGAAATTGCAGATGAAGCGTTCAGCGCTTATTCGGGCGGCAAAGAGTTCGCTTACGACCACATCCAGCGTGATAAAGTGACGACTTTTGCAAAAGGCTCCGACACACGTCTGAATCTAAGGGTCAACCCGCAGAGGAGGTCCATGAAAGGTATCTTGCTCCTATTTATTGAGCAATATAACAAAGGTGCAAGGAGCTCGGAAAAGTACATTAACCCGGACCTTACAAAAGTAAGCATCACTGTCAACGGCTCGCCAAACATGCTGTACAACAACGGCATCGAAGGAATGGACATTTGGGGAGAAGTTAAAAGATTCTACATGAAAGAAAAAAATAAAACGCAGCACATGACTCTGCAAAAGTTTTACACAGAAGACAAGTTTGGCCTTCTTATTGATCTGCGTTCCATGGCTGACCACTCGATGCACGGAAGCGGCACGCGCCTTGTGAACACAAAGGACGGTGTCCAGCTTGAGCTAGAGAGGAAAGCAAGCGGCTCAGGTAATTTGAACTGCCACATTTACGTAATCAGCGACGCCCAAATGAATATAATTGGCAGGCAGTTAGATTCTGTGCTTTTATAATATAAACGAACAAAGATGGATCCTGCCAATATACCCTTCAACGCCCTCATTGTGGGACCAACGAACTCAGGAAAAACAAGATACGTGGTCAATCAGCTTTGTGGCCCTTTCCGAGGCAAGTTTGACTACATCGTGCTCATCTGCCCGACTTTCGAGCACAACAAGACTTATTATCGCTTTGCTGAGGAAGATATTCGATTTTTTGTTTTCATTTGCGAGCAGCACGAGGTGGAATCTTGGTTAAGGCTTTCAAGATTTCTTTTTGAGGGTACGAACACGCTTATCATCCTCGACGACTGTGCTGCATCGAAAGATGTAAAGGGAAGAACGGGTGAATTGGTGAATCTTGCTTTCTCTGCTCGCCACGCAGGCTTGAGCATATGGGTGTTAACTCAAAAAATGACAAGCATAACAGCCTCATTCCGCGAAAATGTGGCGGCAATCGTTTTCTTTTACACCCCCTCTGCCAAGACCACGAAGGCAATCTTTGAGGATTACGCTGGCGAACTTGCCAATGAGGATTACAAAGAAATCATTTTAAAGCTAAAAAAAAATAAGTTTTCGCATCTTGTCATTTCTCATCGCCACCCTTACGGAACAATTTTTTTTTATTGAACATATTTTTTATAGTAATAAATGGCTGACCCTTTCGCAACTTCTCCTCCCGAGAGCGTCAAGGGCGCTGCAAGTGAACAAGAATTAGCTTCCGTAATGGAACTGCTAGGAGCTGAACCAGAAAGTACAGAAAGCGCTATGGCACTCATTCAAGGCCCTGACATTCCTGCTTTGCGTGAACAGCTTGCAATCCTTGTTTCAACAGGAAAAGCCAAAGAAGCAATCGGTGTGCAACTGACACACGAGCAGGTGAAGCGCTTGACAGATAAAGAAGTTGAAAAGTACTTAAAGAGATACGAGGCATACGTTGGATCCAAAACAACCGACAGCTTGATTGACAGCTTTATTTTTCTTGTAACCAAAGTCGTTGGTATGGCAGTAAATATCAAGGACGTCAATGATTATCAGAATGAACTCAAAAACGACTACATCATCAGCAAAGAGCTGTCCACTGTGGCAGGCGGTCTGGCTTTGAAATGCGGCCGCTTTCTTGCCCTTGCCAATGCTGTGCTTATCACAACAAAGCACATTGATTTAAACGAAGCCGCGCCTGGCGCGGGGACGTGCGCAGCACGCGTCAAAGACGCCCAAGGGGTCCCGACAAAGTTGCAAACCAAAGAAACACCAACTACTGAAGATTTTTCTGAGCAATGCTAAGAAAATGCTAAGTAATTACTGAACAATGCTTAGCAATTGCTTACCAAAAAATCTTGCTGAGCATTTTTCATTTAAATATTATTTTTTTCTCATTATATAATGGCCGAGCTCGAACAAACTCCGATCGCTCAAGAAGAACAGAAACAAGTTACTTCAACAACTCCTGCAACAAAGCCTGCCAAAAATCCAAAGCGAGTAGCTGCTGGCAAGCTTGCAGCTGAAAAAACAAAACAGGCTCGTGAAGCACAAAAAAAAGCCGCGATTGATGCCCAGGCAATCATTGCAAAAGACAAAGAAAAGAAATCTGCCGCTGCGAAGCAAAAGGTAACTGCTCCCGAAGAGACACCCGAGGCTGCTTCCCGCGGTTTAAGCACAACCCAATGGATCTCTTTGCTTGGTTTGAGCGTTACAATTATTACAACTTATGTCAAACGCGAAGACATCAGAGCCTTTTTCAATAAAATAAGAAATGCTCCTGCTGACTCTCAAGTTACAACAGAGAAAAACGAAGGCACATTTTCGCAAAGTGTTGAAAACTCAGAAAGAGAGAGAGTGCCAAAGGCACCTGCGGCATCGAGAATCCCGCAACCAAAAAGAGGAATCCGTCCGATGGATTAAAAAAATTTCTTTTAAACATTTATTTTTAATTTATTATACCGACAATGTCCCTTGGTTTTATTCTTGACAGCCTTGTTAAAGGTGCAGCTATGGGTGGTATTGCATTACTTTGGTTTGAATTTACCAAAACTTGCGTTAAAACCGCTATTCGGATGCATAAGGATGAGGATACAATTTTTAAAAGAGGTATAAAAAAAACAAAAGAAGTTGAATCTGGTGAAGAAGTTGCAAACTTTGCTTCGCAAAACGGTGAAGAATAAACAAAAAAAAAAATTTTCAATTGAATATTTTTTATTATTTTATACTGAACCGTCATGTCGGACAACAAGCTCGTGAAAACACTCATGGATGCCGCCACCATTACAGGTCTCGCCGCCGGAATCGGCTGGGCTGCCAAAAAAGTTGTGAAAGAAAACTTCACATCCGACCCAAGCAGCAGTTTTATGAACTATGTAAAGTTCACAGCCGTCATGGCTGGCAGCGTTGCACTTAAACAGTATCTCGAGGACCAGAAAATTCTCCCCACCAATTAAAAAAAAATATCATAATATAAGAACAAAAACACACAATGGCAAGCGTAGCGATTATGGCTGGCGGAGCTATCTTGAACGCTGCTGCTTTCATTGGCGGCAATTACCTTGCTCGAGCTTTGGGTGGTGGAGATGACGCCGCTTTGAAAGAAAAAGAAAGACACGACAAAGCTCTCGAGGCTTACCAGGCAGCTTACGCGAAGTACTCTCGCGACCGCACGAAGCTTCTCGACTGGATCGAAACCAACAATGAGATCAAACAGCAAGCGAAACAAAACTTTACGAACACAGACTACGCTTTCAAACTCTACAACCAGGCACATCCTGACAAACAAATGATTCCTCCGAAAGAACCCAAGTTCTCTGATTTCTATCAGCCAAGTGAGCAGCAGAAACAAGGTGAACTTATGTTCGTTGGCGCTGGCGCGCTTGCACTTGGGTACGCTGCCTTTCGGTTTCTTTAAACGTTTCTTTTTTTTCTTGTATACGCATGGATGCAAAGATTTTTGCGGAGCAAAACTTTTCGAAGAAAATCTCGAAAGTCTACTATAGCCCCCAAGGCTACTGGAAGGGAATTGCTGCGATAAAAAAATTAGCCGAGACGGCCAAGGTTTCCGAAGATGCCGCAAAAAAGTGGCTAGTTAAGCAGGCCCTTTGGCAGATCTACCTACCGGCACCACGATACGTTCCTCGCCCAAAATTCGATGTTTCTTCTCCAAACGCGGTCCACCAGGCGGACCTTCTTTTTCTGCCACACGACAAACTGCCGCGAGGGCGAAAAGTTTACAAATACGCGCTGACTGTTGTTGACGTTGCCAGCCGTTTCAAAGAGGCCGAGCCTTTGACCTCCAAAGATTCAACTGAGGTTGCAAAAGGTTTTCAGACAATTTACAGGCGAAGTGCACTAAAATGGCCACAGATGCTGCAAGTTGACCCTGGTCGCGAATTCATGGGAGCTGTTACTAAAGAAATGGAAAATCACAAAACCTATATTAGACGCGGGCGTGTTAACATTCACAGAGATCAAGCTATTGTTGAACGTTTTAATCAAACACTGGCAGGGCGCCTGTTTGGTTATCAGTACGGTGTCGAGATGAACCTGCCATCTGGCCAGCGGTCGACAGCGTGGGTAAAAAGGCTTCCCGAAGTTGTTACCGCTCTGAACAACGAAGTAACCAGTCTTACTGGCAAGAAACCTGCTGCTGCAATCAAAGAAAAGGCTGTTTCGTCCAAGCCGTCCTCAAAATATACAAGACCTGTTGGCTTGAAAGAAAAAAAACTCCCCTCTCTCGTTAATGTGCGCTATCTCTTCCAACCTGGCGAGCTAGAAGGCGGCGTAAAAAGGGCAACAGATCCGATTTGGTCATTAAAAGTCTACAGCATCAAAAGGTCTGTTACTAAACCTGATCAGCCAGTGCTTTATTACTTGCACGATGGTCCAAAGCGCGGTTTTGTGCGTGAAGAATTGCTTATTATTCCTCCAAATACACAGTTACCACCAAGCACTTAGTGCTTGAGCCCCTTGGGCTCAGAAAAGCTATAAACGTTCTGTTTATGTCGGGGCCCCAGCCCCCTGCAACAAAAATACGAACCTTTTTTATGGGAATTTCTGGCGTTGCAGCCGGCGTTGCTACTTCTTTTATTGTTCAGCGAGTCATTTAAACACTTGCCCCTTTTCGGTACAGCAAAAAAAATGTTTTGTCTTCTTGTTTTTTGCGTCGTTGCTGTCACTTCCTTCTTTTCTCACACGGGTGCGTGCCGGTGCCCCTTGGGCACTCCTGAGTGGCTTTTTATTTATTAAAGCACTCTAGAGAGACCTTTGCTTGGCGTCTAGTTAGTTTTTTCACCCCCTTTTATGAGGCGGTGGGCTCTTTTTTTTGCCCCTTCTCTGCCGCCCTTGGCGCGTGCTCCGCACCCATCCGATAGTGCCCATATGCCAAAGTGTTTATCCCATCTTCCTCTATCCATCGCTTTGAGTCAAATGGCGAAAGCGATTTTTTGTTTACCACTATAGAATGCATCTCGTGGGCATAGCTCCTTAGCATGTGCATTTCGTGAAAGCTTTCCTTGTTTTGAAAAAGTGTATCTTTGTAGTCTTCATGATCTATCTTCTTTTTTATCACACACTTTTTTACCCCCTTTGCTTTTTTTATATTTTTTTCTTGCTTTTTTTCACTTGAAAATCCCCAAATTTTTTTACAAGCTAGCGAATACATTTTTGACCTAAGACAGGCACTTTCTGAAATAGTGAAAAGAACTGGATACTTTATTTTTTTAATTTCCCCCTCTTTTTCTACTTCGTCCTCTTCTTCTACTGCGCACTCGTCTTTCATTTTGCCTAAAACTTTTTTGTTTTTCGTTAAAAAAAGTGGATGTTCTTGGGGGTAGTTACTCGTGTCGTACTTGTCAATGTTTTCTGCCATGTCCGCGTAAACGTCTTCTGTTTCTATCTCAAGCAAAAGGCTGTCTGTGTCTGTATACAAAAGCTCGCAACGCTCTCCATAGTTTTCTTTCAGATGGTTGTAAAAGAAGTCATACATGCATAGCTTGCTTACGTCAAGGATGGTCATGCCTGTGTAGACCGGTTTATTAAGAAAAAGCCTGCTTTTCCGCATGTCTATTCCAACTAGATCGTTTGAAAACATTACATGCCTTGAATACAATGGACTTGCAACTAATTTTCTTATTTTATTTTTTTCGTCGCTGCGCACTATTCTTATGTCTACACGGTTTCTCAGGTTTTCCATTGTTTTTCCAAAAACCGAGTTATTCATGAGCTTGTAAAAGTTCTTTTCAAAGTCGTTCTTTGCTTTTTTCCTAAATTCTGTGTTCATCCTGATGTAGGGCTCCATCCAACATTCCTGTTCGAACTCTAAAACCCTGTGCACTTTTTTAAGTTTCATTCCTTGTTTTAAATAAAACTGCAAGTTTCGGTAATGCACGACGTAATTAGTTTTGTCTTCGAGAGTCAATACAAGCTTTTCGCTTTCTGGCAGTTTTAAATCAAGATTTTTTATTATTTTCTTTTGGTAAGGTGAAAACATTTCTTTGTTTATTTTCTTTTTCTCTGGCGCTAATGGATAGCTGTTTTGGGCTTCATGCAGCTCTTTCGGGTATTCTAAGTCCACCTCTAAAATCCATCCAGCTTTTGCAAACTCTTTTTTTGTCATTATTTCTTTTTCTGTCGGCATAACCTTTTTCCATCTAAAACCACTTTTTGGGAGCGGCTTGCTCATTGCCCACCCGTAAAGGTTATTCGCATCGAGGTACATTATGTATTTTTTTGGCTGGCTCGGGTCAAATCCCTCAACATAAGGGTTGTTCGCCTTTGCATATCTCTTGCTTACCATCGAAATTCCGCCTCTTAATCCCCTTTCAACAAAAAGATGCATTTCATAGTCCGTAAGTAACTCAAGCTCCACGCCTGTCTTTTTCAAAAGTGCGTCCCAAGAAAGGCCTGGCGTCGTGTAATAATTCGCGGGATCTAACCCGTACTTCTCAAGACAGATTTTTCGGAAGTTTTCAAAAACGTCAGCCAACAGAGAAACGTCTGTCTTAACGTACAAATCGTGGTAGTCGCCCAGGGTCTGGCAGCCAAAGGTTTCCCACACGTTTTGCGCGTGTTTGTACTCTTCATCCGTTATGTTCTCATCATTAAGTTTGCTGTAAAACTTTTCTTTTTCAGGCAAACTTGTTTCGCTAAATCTTTCCCATGAGTCCATGTATTCGTAAGGATAGATTCCCTTTTTGCAAAGAAGTTCAAAACTTTCATCAGACTGTGTTGAAATAGATTTTGTTATATTTAATGACTCCTTCGGTGTCGCTGTTACAAGTGAATCAAGACTTCCTTGAAGAAAGTTTAAGCTGTCAATAAAACGCAGTCCGCCAAATGAAAATGTGATGTATTTTTCCATGTTGTTTGCGACACATTTTACCTCTTTCTGTGCCTCTTTTGAAATCTTTGACATTGCCTGCATTAAATGGTGCGCATCATAGCCCCTTAGGTTGTGAAATACAACTGGTATTTGGACATTTTTTGGATTTATTCTCATCATCAAGTTACAAATGTTGTGCGCGGCTCCTCGAAACTTCCCTGTTATGTGGCAGTGGTCCTTTACCACATCTTTGTAGTTCGGCTGGATAAGCGGCTTGTGGCACTTCAAACATTTTTTTTGGTTTTTTGCGGCCACTATGTGTGTGTTTTGTGTCAGCTTTTTTAGCTCATAGTGGTGTTCGGTACCAAGGCTTTGCTCCGCTTTTTTCGTGCTGTAATAACATTTTTTGTGAAGCTGCCCAAAGTAATTAAGTTCACCATAATACCCAATCCAAACCGGCAACGAGTCTAAAAAGTTTTGTTTCATCAGCGTTTTTTCGCAAATGTGGCAATCGGTTGCATTTTTGAATTTTTCCCAGTCTTCCGAAGTCATCACAAGGGGTTTTTGCTTTGACAATTCAAATCTTATTTTTTTCTCTTCACTTAAAAGGCAGTTCAAAAACACTTCAACGGCGTTTTCACCCCTGTAAACGTAAGGTTTTTCGTGTTTGCCGTCGCTCCTTACAACTGTGTAAGCAAATCCACATGCTTCGTGCTGTTCTGTCTTTTCTGTGTAGCTTTTTTGCTTCAAGTCTTCCAGTTCTTCTCCTTTATCTTTCCTCTTCTGGCGGTCCTCGGGCGTTTCGCGTTTACATCCTTGCATCTTTCTTAACAATGCCTCAAAGTCGGCATAAATTACAAAAGGCACTTTCATTTGCTTGTGATAGTTTTGAAAAGAAAGGGTGTTTTTCCCCTCTTCCGGCATCTCAATCCTTGTCGGCCTGCCGTTAATGCCATTGCAATATTTTTCGTGGTTCTCGAGCAAGTCTGCTCTTGTAAAACCGGTCAAGCACATCATGCAAAAGTGTTTTTTGTTGTGTGATTTGCTCTGATCGTAAAGCAGAGCGCTTACTCTTTTTACAAAACAGTAGTGCTGAATTAATCCTGACTCAATTAACATAAGACAAATACGAGGAATGCTTTTTTCTTTTTCGCTTATTCTAAGTGGTATTACACAGTCGTTTTCCCATCCAAACACATTTATTGCGAGCTCCCTGTTTTGCGCCTCAAGCCTGTCAATCTGCTTTAGTGGTGTTGGAAAATCGATTCCATTGTAGTTTATGCCGTCGTTAACGGGGTATTTGCTTGTTCTTTGTGGATTTTTCCCATCGCTTGGTGGAAATAAAGCAGCTCTAAGAGCCCACTTCAAACATTCGTTACCCCTGTTTTGCACGTTAATAATTGCTTTCTTTTTTGCCAAATTAGCTGGAAGAGGCAAATAAGTTCCACCGCGCAATGGCTGATAACGTGCAACTTTGATGTACGCTTTGGTTATTCTTTCAATAACCCAGCCTGAGCCTCTCTCTGACCAAGCCTCAATTTCTACCTTTGCTCTTTCAATGAATTTGTCAAACTCTTTTTTTATTTGGTCTTTGTTGTTTTTTGTAAAAACGTGTGGTTCTCTTTCTCTAAAATAGTGTTCCATGTGTTGCGTCTCACCGTCTCTTTGTATCGAAAATTTAACTTCAAGTCCAAAGCTTGATTTTAAGCTTCGTAAGTCATCAATTTCGCTTACTAAAAGTTCATAAAACCTTTTTTTGTTTTTTCTTGCAAAAGTGTAAAGATCTTTGTTGTTTTCGTTAGCTTCCGGTATGTTCATTTTCCATACACGGAGCCATTCGTTAAAATCGGTGTGGGCCAGTAAAAAAGTTAAATTTCTTTGGGGGTTTCTTTGAAATTCACGAAGGTTTTCCTCCATCATAGCTTGCAAAACTTCTGACGAGTAACTTGCGGCAGCCATCTGTTGCATATACTAAAGAAAAATATTTGTTCAATTGAAAAATAATTGTGGCACATTGGTAGAGCTCTCTATTTTTTTTGCGTAAAAAACTTATTAAACGTCTTTTTTTTGCAACTCGTTTCGCGAGGGGGGTAAGAAAGGCGTCTTGCGTTCCGCGCACACATGTACAATAGGAGTTATGGACACAAACCGTGACAAGGAGCGAGGCGAGCCTGGGCGAGCCGAGCGAGTTGTCACGGTTTGTGCCATAACTCCTATTGTACATGTGTGTGCCCATTAGGCATGAAGTGAAAGTAAAAATACATACATGTACTAGCCCAGCAGGAAAATCTTCTTGTCCTGAACAATCAGACAAAACTTGTTTTGTCCCACTGAATGGGAAGCTAAGTCTATCACAGGTTACCTCACAGTAAATCATCAGTAGCTATAGGTACTGAGCTATTGTTACTGAGTGAAGTTTCATGCAGGCATTGTTAGAGTAAAGTTAGACAAAACACAATCAATCCAATTACAGCAAGGCGTCCAAATGTGTGACCACTTTTAATTCATTCACATTCTTTCGTGCAGATTTAATCCAATCAGAAGTCAACTGCAAGCTATCCACAGCTTTTGATTGGATTAAATCTGCACGAAAGAATGTGAATAAATTAAAAGTGGTCACACTTTTGGGCGCCTCAAGTGCTGTAAAGGAGCAAACAACAAACTTGATAAAACTTGTCATTTTTTTTTAAATTGCATTGTCTGTGACGTAGCACCTTTAAACCCAGAACTGTTGATCCAGTTACAAATCAATGTATGAGGAAGGTCTTCCATAAATTTGGCATAAAAGGCAAACTTGCAATTTAATTCTCTTTGCACTGTGCATATTCATTACCGTAATGATTCGATTTAGGGCCCGGGGCGCTTATTTACTTTTTGCACCTCAAGGGAGGGCGCTTATTCGAGACAGGGCGCTTATTCGGGACAGGGCGCTTATTTAATTTTTTGACAAACAACCAAATGTTCAAATCAAAATTTTAATAAATATTAAAAGAACTTAAAATAACAGAAACTGTAACCGTGACAAATTGTTGAAAGTTCAGTTACTTTTAAAAGAAAATTCATTTTAAAAGTAAATATATACCTGATACATGAACTGTCCGGTGAATGTTCATGAGTTTATCTTTTCGTCGTCGATGACTTCAGTAGGGGCAGTTATCCACAATAGCGGCGCTTATTATAATAGTGGCGCTTATTAGAGTGGGGGCGCTTATTGGAATAGGGGCGCTAATTGACAAAAATACATTCGAAGGGGGGCGCTTATTCGGAAGGGGGCGCTTATTGAAAGGAGGGCGCTAAATCAAATCATTACAACGGTAAATGAACAGGAATGCACTTGTGCTGACTGCAGTTTGTGATATTAATTTTGTCTCTGCTTTACAGGTTATAGCAAGAATATTTTATTGTGTAAATAGTTCATGGACAGGGCGTATCACAATCCCAGAATTGAGGAATAGTAATTTTTTAGATGTAAGTACACCATTATTCTAATGAAGCCTTCTTGTAAATAAATTGAAGTACCAGATTTGGACTGTGGAAAAACTTAAGTTATGAATCTGGAGCAGGATATTCTTCAGTAAAAAGTTATTTAATAAGTTGACAATGGCTATTGAGCAACATTACTCATTTTTACTAAATTATCTGACTTCCTGAAACCATTTGATGACTTCTTTTTCATTAGTGTTGGAGCAGCAATTGAGGTATTGATGTCTCCAGTTTAAATTAATCATCAATATTAATATTACTTTTTTGTTTATCAGGTTTTAGCTGTTCTTGAGGAGGAGGAAGATATAAATGAGGTACTTTTAGAGAGAAAGATCATGGTTATTTTGCTCAAAAACTATAAAAACAAGAATAGCTTAGCTGAACACCTTAAAAAATGAACACAATTTTTTAAGTGATTCTTAATCTATGTTTTTCTAAGTTATTAATTATAAAAATACATTCTTTTGGATCACCATACATTTGTTGTAATTTTTGTTGAAAAGAATTTTGTAGCATGATAAATTTTACATTAACTGATAAACTCGGAAAGAATTTTGTGATATACCAAGATAACTATCTCTCAGTTAATTAATTTTTCAATATTAGCCTTACTTGATATTGCTTTTGAAATGTTGGAGATATAATTGATAAGGAAATTAAGTATGCTTGTCAAACAGGATCAAAATGTCGAGGAGTGATATTTATTTATCGAGTTGCCATATTTATGTCCACATTGCATTATATATATCCAAAGTGCAATATGTATGTCCAAAACTAATATATATATCCAAAAATCCGGCGACCTGTTCTCGTTGTATATATTACAATCAAATGATTTCACACATTTGGATACAGTTTCGATATACATATTTCGCGGGCTTTTCTCGATATATATATATTTCATGCGTTCTATTTCGGTCAGTATTGCATGTAAGTCTACATGACCTGTCCCGCATCCCGCAGCAAAACAATATGGCGGCTCGGTGGATACCAAACATCGATTCCTTTTTCGAATCTCTGGTGGGAGTCATACGAGGAGCAAGAAATCACTTGTCAACCAACCAAGCCGACAGTGCAGAATTCTGGTGTCGCAGACTTGACGATTATGAACGAACTGTGAGGTTGTTGTTAGCTAGAGTGATGGAATCGCGGCCCGATCAAGTTAATTTTGTGCGAGATTTGGCGTTGTTAATGGATACAATGGGAAATCTTAGAGAAGCAACAACTTTGATGACATTCCTAATGACGTGCTGGATAATCTAGTAAGTGAATTACTTCATAGAACACCTCAGGCAGGCGTCACATGGTGCAAGGAGCGCTGAGAAGTCGGGGTCTACGAATACAGAGAGAAAGAATTCGTGATTATCCAGCACGTCATTAGGAATGTCATCAAAGTTGTTGCTTCTCTAAGATTTCCCATTGTATCCATTAACAACGCCAAATCTCGCACAAAATTAACTTGATCGGGCCGCGATTCCATCACTCTAGCTAACAACAACCTCACAGTTCGTTCATAATCGTCAAGTCTGCGACACCAGAATTCTGCACTGTCGGCTTGGTTGGTTGACAAGTGATTTCTTGCTCCTCGTATGACTCCCACCAGAGAATCGAAAAAGGAATCGATGTTTGGTATCCACCGAGCCGCCATATTGTTTTGCTGCGGGATGCGGGACAGGTCATGTAGACTTACATGCAATACTGACCGAAATAGAACGCATGAAATATATATATCGAGAAAAGCCCGCGAAATATGTATATCGAAACTGTATCCAAATGTGTGAAATCATTTGATTGTAATATATACAACGAGAACAGGTCGCCGGATTTTTGGATATATATATTAGTTTTGGACATACATATTGCACTTTGGATATATATAATGCAATGTGGACATAAATATGGCAACTCGATAAATAAATATCACTCCTCGACATTTTGATCCTGTTTGACAAGCATACCGAAAAATATCCAGATCAGTATGTATGACCCAAAATCTTCATGAAGCACGTACCCTCAAATCTTACACTCCCTCTAAAAAAATGACAAACTGAGGTTCTGATTAAAAATAAAATAATATCGGAGGGGATTTAATGGTCTCCACAACTACCAGTATTCAGATGCAAAAGAAATCCTTTTCCATAATCATAGGCATGCAATGCATACGAAGAGCTACAGCTCTGTAGGCCTGTGATGATAGGCAATTCACAATTGGTTTTGCTTCAGTGTGCACTATCAAGTTAGGGTCCACGCTGGAAGTGTGGAGAGCACAAAGGGAGCACAAGAGTTGTTCAAGGTGATAGCCAAAAGCAACTCTTGCTTCTTGACTGCTCTCTAAACTTCCTGCATGCACCATAATTAAATAGTGCACGCCTAAAAGCATGAACCGATTGTTTTATAACATGGTTTCACCCCGCTCTAGCTCTGGCCACTTGCACAAGAAAACATTTTCTGGCAAAGCGATTTGCTCACATTATCAGCGCGCACTATTGACTTATGGTTTATGCTTATGTTTACCTGATCAGTCACTGTGTTCAATTTCATACTTTGTAACATACTTTCCTTGACTTACCCCCTGGGGAACTTATCTTAAAAAGTTTTCATAAGAAATTTTTTCCTTGTTGTCTTTCAGATAGTGGACTATTTTTCTTACGAGCATTTTTATGTAGTTTACTGTAAATTCTGGGAGCTTGACACAGACCACAACTTGCTGATTGATGAGGAAGATTTAATGAGACACAACAACCATGGTAAATACATGATAACATTAATGATTAAGAATACAATGAATTATAAATTGTTTATAATTATTGTTATTATTATTATTATTATTATTATTATTATTATTATTATTATTATTTTTATTATTACTATTATAATTATTATTATAACCATTTTCGAGTTATTGTGATCAGCCAACTTTTTGCCTTTTTTTGTCACGCATAAAACATTCGTGTTTGGCTAGACAAACCATTGTGTTTTTAACTGCACCAATAAACGTTTTGGAGTGTGAACATGACAAAAATTTAATATTGACAGCTCTGTGTTTCTGCATGTGAAACACAGGTTTTTGTCAAGATTACAGTCAACTCTCTCTAAAACGGACACCTTCCGGACCAACTCTGGCTGTCCATCTTAGAGAGGTGTCTGACTTATACAGAGTTTAGTTACAGTAAAATGGCTGAAAACTGGCAAGGACAGGACCAACACCAGATGTCCGTCTTTTGGAGGTGTCCGTTAAGAGAGAGTTAAATTATTTTGTTATTGTTAAAGTTTAATTATATTATTATTCTACAAATATTACAGCATTACTGATGATTAAATTTTAGTACAGTAAATTAATTTCTTATTAAGCCCGTGAACGCAGTTACAACTTGTCACACATCAAGGGATTTATGGTGCAAACTTGTGTTTGTTTAACACCCCTTTCTTATGATTATTTTTGTAGCTTTGTCGTCAAAAATCGTAAAGAGACTGTTCTCTGGGTGTGTCACAAGGTATGGATAACAGTAAAGTGATCTTGATGTTATCTTAGCATGTACACATAGTTATTGTTTGTTTTGATTTTGAGTTTACACGATGGGCTGGTTTGATAAAGAAATTATGCAAAATACTTTATGGTCTTTGAACTCAAACAGAGCAAAACGTTGGTCTTCAAACATGAAGGCCTAGATTCGGAATATCAGTCAATTTCCTGACACACTTTTTAGATGTTAGCTGCAAGTTACATGAACTGGTTTTATGCTAAGAGTTCTGGTTGACTACATTTTGTAATATTCTTGTAATTTTCACTGTAATTCACTTGTGTCCTAAGTGGCTTGCTTGGAGATAACTTTGGTTTTGTAATTAGGGAAGTCTGTCATGCACAGTGCTTGTTACTTTAATTAGGACTTAAAACTTTATGCGAAATGTCATATTTTTGAACGCATGATTTTGTGATTGGTATTTTCCCTTTAGCTCAGAAAGGATTATGAGAACCTTTGCGCAGTTTTGAATTTAACAAATTTCACTGTTTTTTTTTTTTCAAAGTATTATTTAAAGATGTTGACAAAAAAACTTTGGCAAAGTGCTGTAGGCTAAGTGTTTAATTTAAACCTTGATGATGCACTCCCCACTTCCCTCTGAGCTTCTAGGCATACAATTTACCGTTTATGTTTGATGACCATCTTTTGTCATTTTGGTGTCTTTCAGGGGTCCAGCGTGCATGGATGGGAAGATGACTTATCCAGAGTTTGTTTGGTTTCTTCTCTCCGAAGAGGACAAGAAACATCCAAGAAGGTGATTATTTTTATACAGGGTTGCCATAGGTCAAGTCATAATGCCCCCAGGACAAAACATCCCCAACATAATGCCCCTCAGAATTTTAATGTGAAGCATGTTTGTTAGGGCAGGTTTTAAGAACAAGAAATATACAGCCCCCCTTTTTTTTTCCTGAGGGAAGTTATTTTGTTATGTGAATTTATTATTTTCTATATGCTTTTAAGGGGGCATTTAGTTGGAGGCGTTTTGTCCAGGGGCCTTTTGACTTGTTACCAGAAATGGTCAGGGAAAAAGAAAAATTCTTGAAGGTCAGGGAAAAGTCATTGAATTTTATTTGAGTCAGAGGAAATTGACATTTTGATGAAAAGCCAAGAAAAATTGAAATTAAACATTACACTCCTGTTGTAACACCATTGAAGGCCGAAAGAAATCCAGGGGGGAGTAGCAAAACTCTTAGTCACTTCGTGACATTACAAAACCAGAGTCAAGCACTCACATTGATGAGCCTTCAAATGTGCAAGGCAACAAGGCGTGCAAGGCAAGGCAACAAGGCGTGCAAGGCATGCAAGGCAATGCAGTGAGGCATGCAAGGCTTGCAAGGCAATGCAGTGAGGCATGCAAGGCGTGCAAGAAAAGGCAGTGAGGCATGCGAGGCGTGCAAGACAAGGCAGTGAGGCATGCGAGGCAGAACTCCCTACTCCACATAAAAAGGCTACCGGTAACCACAATCTAACTAAGCTAACTGTAGGCTAACCAGAGTGCTATTTAGTCCAACTGGAATGGATGACACGCTTAGCTGCCTTGACTTTGTGACAACCTGATGAGCTGCCAGGGTTCAACATTGCTTGTAACTTTCCTGTTTTATTTTCTCCTTCCCCTCGTTAGTATTGAGTACTGGTTTCGATGCATGGATTTAGATGGCGATGGTGTCCTGTCTATGTATGAGTTAGAATATTTTTACACAGAGCAAGCCTCCAAAATGGAAGTTCTTGGTATAGAGACAATGGTGTTTGAAGACTGTCTTTGCCAGGTATGATGATGGTAGTGATAGTGATATTTTAATATCAAAATACCGGGTAGTTATTGAAGGAGAAGTTCACTCCAGAATGGCCATTTTTTTTCTTTATGCCAATCAAAAGCTTTTACAAAGATATGTTATTCACCAAAGTTTCAGCCTCCAACGTGCGCTATAACCCTAAGAAATCTTACCCAAAACTCGACAACTGAACGCCGCCATCTTGGAGCTGGTAATGTATGCGTGACGTCAAAGAGCTCAGCCTGAGCTCTTGCTTCTTTATCGGTTTGACAGTATTGTTTCATTGTGTTCTATCTTAGATGTTGGACATGGTCAAGCCTAAAGTTCAAGGTATGATTCTCATTATCAGAATGCACTAGTGAAAAGACGAATGCACAGTCGTTGTAGGATAGTCACACAAAGCTGCGGTCCGGCCCATTGCGTAACGACCAAAATAGTGGGCGTGGCTGAATGAAGGTTGCGACCAGTCCCTGATCCGCCAAAGACCGTCAAAAGGGGAGCGTAAACTAACAAGCGCCTAGTCTCCTCCCTGCCATACCTTAAGAACAACTTGCTGTGTGAGGAAATGTGACTTTTATTTACTATAATTAATTTGTGTTATTTTTTTCATCATGTTTCTTCAGGATGTATAACGCTGAGCGATCTAAAGAATTGTAAATTGGCGTACATTTTCTTCAACACATTTTTTAATCTGGACAAATATCTCGAATATGAACAGAGAGATCCTTTCGCTGCAGTAAGGGTATGTCGTTTGTATGGACTTTTAAACGAGTATTTGGTTATTTTGGGATGAGTTTTAAGTCATTTTTCTCATTTACAAATTACTTCCAAATTAAAAGAAACGTGAATATAATCTTTTTTCTTAGGTAGAAAAAACTCCAAAGAAGTAAGATACCGTAGAATTCCAGTTATAAGCCCTGGGCTTATACAACTTCGTAAGGATTTTTGGGTGGGCTTATAAGCGGAGGGGCTTATATTCAGGAGGGCTTATAAGCGGAAGGAAAAAAACGTTTCGAAACGAGCCTCGGGAGTGTTGATCGAAATACGTTTTTAAGTTAAAAATGCACAAAAAAGCAACATTTAGCCCTTTGCAGTACTGTCATCCGGTAGAGGGGGGCTTATATCCGGGGGGGGGCTTATAACCGGATGTATTTTTTTGTTTCCAGGTTGATGGGCCTATAACCGGGGGGGCTTATAAGCGGGGGGGCTTATAACCGGAATTTTACGGTATTGTATTATCGTTCCCTTTCTTTTTGTTTCATTCCTCTCATTTTGGACAACAAACTAAAACAGTAGAAACACAAATAGCAGTATTATGGAAAAAATAGCCATACAGTAAAAACCCGCATATAAGAACCTAATGCACCTATCAATGTTAAGCCCGAGGGGGGGGGGGGTCGGGCTAACCACGGGAATTTGATCGTGAGGTAGGTCCCCAGGGTAGGGATTTTGATCGTACGTGATGGCCCCAGGGTAGGGATTTTGGTCATATATAGAAGGTTTGAAGGACATCTGACCACCTTTCATGGGGATTTTGACCAATTATTTTGTCCCGGGGTGGGGAATTTGACATTTTTTTATAGAAAATGTCAAAATCCCCACCCCTTGCCCGCCCCCCCCCCTCGGGCTTAACATTGATAGGTGCATAACCTTTAAGAACCTGTTAGACTAAAATTTCATTTTTAAGCACCCTTCATATAAGAACCATTTTAGGCTAGAATTCTAAAACAGGTTCTTATTTTCAAAAAGACATTGTATGAGATAAGTACAAATTCCAATCAACTGTCAGTGGACATTTTTAAAGAGGAACTTTGACATTTTATCATGTTGTGTTGTTTTGTATACAAGATTTATTGGGAATTATAGTGAAGGTTACAGTATAGGTTTGATTTTAACAGAATCAGATCAAAATAGTATAGAATTTTGCTTACCGAAGCCTTCAAGAATACTGTTATTGGACATTAAAGACCAGATCATTTAAAAATTCTACTTTATTTCTTGAAAAAAGTTAAGAACCTTATTAAGAACCTAGTTAGCCTAATTTAACACTAAATACCATTTATATAAGAACCTGTTTAGGCTTACTTGAAAAAACCTAGGTTCTTACACGCGGGTTTTTACTGTATTGCAACCTTGTCATGTGGCCTAGCTCCCACGAGCCTCATAATTTATAGCACCGTGGTTGAGTGGCTGGACAGTGTGCAGACGGTTCGACCCTTTTTGGTGGAACCCGGGATGCTTTTCTCGAGTACCTTTTGACACTAACTAAATTCCCCTGGAGGGGAGGGGTTGGTACTGAAAGAGAGCCTCTGCCCCGAGGTCCGACCCTTACTCATTTTCAACTAAGATAATACAACCATCCAAGTAAAGACCATTTTAGTCGCCATGGCGACTAAAGTAAAATTTTGGAACTGAAGTCGCCAGCCAGGCGACTAAAATTGAGAAGAAGGATTGAAAGAGTAAGCCTGATTTAGCGACTAAAATTTTTCACTGGCGACCAAACTTGAGCAGTTGGTGGCCAAATGACCACTAAGGAAAAAAAAAATGAACTTGGAGGGTTGTAATAGACCCGTCCGGCACTCAAAACAAACAACCTCCCCCCGCCCCTACTTCAAGAATTCTGATTTAATGTCTTCAACGAAACAAACCTTGTATCAAAGTATCAAGTTGTATAAAATTGCTATTTTTCATAGGATTTACAAGACAGCGATGGCAATGAGCGGACAGACTGGGAGAGATACGCACAAGAAGAATACGACTTACTGGTGGCTGAAGAAGGAGCCAATGAACAGACAGAAGGGTACGTTTTTCCGCGCCTAGCACCTCATTTATAAGATGCTACTTATCAGAGAACTCAAACCAACTTTGAACGTGCAATCAGACTCCATCCGAGCTAAGTTATTTACGTAACTAATTTTACTTAACACTAAAATATTTTTTCACTGATATACCGTAGAATTCCGGTTATAAGCCCTGGGCTTATACAACTTCGTAAGGGTTTTTGTGTGGGCTTGTAAGCGGAAGGGCTTATATTCGGGAGGGCTTATAAGCGGAAGGAAAAAAAACGTTTCGAAACGAGCCTCGGGAGTGTTGATCGAAATACGTTTTTAAGTTAAAAACGCACAAAAAGTGACATTTAGCCCTGTTCAGTACTGTCATCCGGTAGAAGGGGGCTTATATCCGGGGGGGGGGGGGCTTATAACCGGATGTATTTTTTGGTTTCCAGGATGATGGGCCTATAAATAACTACCGAGAGCCTGGAACAGGCTATAACCGGGGGGGGGGCTTATAAGCGGGGGGCTTATAACCGGAATTTTACGGTATATTCATCTTTCACCTCGGAACTGTCACGTTACATTTTACTTAAAATGGCGCCATGATACACCACGTTTAGAAAACATTTCTTAAACTTACAAAAGCTAAACATTGTACACTCTACAATTTTATTTTGTTGTTGTTGTTGTTTTCTCTCTCTCTTTGAATTTATCATCATCATCTTTATTTTACAAATCAGGAAACCTGTAATTATGTAATGGTTTTCAAGTGAGCCGCGAGCCCTTAAACTAAAACTTGGAACCAGATATTGCTACTGAAAACTACATTATGTACTATAATAATCCTACAATGAGGGACAAAAGTCCTTGAGAAAGTTGGTTGAAATGAATACTTAATTTAACATTCCCATTTTCCCTCTTTAAATCCGTTGCAGCTTGTGAACCACTTCCCCTCCCCCTTTTCACTGTTATACACAAACGAGGCCAAAGTCTTTCAGATAGTAAATCCAACATTGTTTCGGGGGAGGGGACTATATCGAGTGGTCAACGGTAAAATTTGTCAAAGGTACTCAAAAAGTGCCGCCGAATGACTCAACACTTTTGGCGCTCATTGTAGAATTAGATCTACTAACAATTTACAATTTCTGGTAACAAGCTGTTCAATGTGCTGTTTAAGAAAGAAGTATATTTTATGACACGTTGTTTTGTGTCTTACCCCCTCAGTTTGTACGAGGATGATTTTGATGAAGACGAGGATCTTCCCGAAGGAGACATAATGGCGCTAAAAGGACTTGAAAACGATGATGAACTTGCTACTGACAAGAACAGAAACAAACCCTGGACAATGGTGACCGGGATAGATGATGTCATTGATGACAATGATGATGATGATGACGACTTCTATTAACGGAGTTTGCGTGACCGCGTGTTCCCTTTGGAAAAGGGCGTAGCCGTCTAAACCACTACCTTCCGAGGGGTTGAGGGGTTTAATGGGATTCTAGTTTCTGAGTTTAATTGGTTCCCAGGTTAAAAGCTAGTTAGCAGTTGTGAAGGGTGCGTAGAATGGGTTAAACGGATAAGACAAAGGAAACCAACTTTATTCACTCATAAGGGTATATGCACAGTCATTAGAGACAAAGCGTGGAAGAGGGCCCCTTACTGAGAGTGACTGCCACTGGAAGCCAGCCCGAGACCTGAGGTGGCCCATAGTTTGAAGTTCCACCGTAAATGATCGAGAGGTGGTAATTTTGGTCTTTTGTTAACTGTAACAGTAATACAACTTGTGAAGAACAAAGTTAAAGGACTTAAACTATGAACTCATCATCTAACTTAAATAATAAAGCTATGGTGTATGAAAAGAACAAAATATAAATCACTATTAAAAAATTTGAACGTGGTGTTGTATTTGACAGAGGTGAAATATTTAATATCGATCTCACCGCTTCTTTTTTTTTTTTTTTTTCCCTCCCCCCCCCCCCCCCCCCCCCCCCCCCCCGCCCCCCCCCTTTTTTTTTTTTTTTTTTTTAAATGGGGGGGGGGGGGGGGTATATTTTATATGCCCGGTCCACCCAATATGGAGATAGAAAGGAGAGAGGGGGGGGGTGGCGGGGGGGGGGGGGAGAAAAAAAAAATTTTTTGCCTTCTTTTTTTTAGAAAATTGGTCTGCAGACGAGCGGGCCTGGTTCAAAATGAAAAGGATCTTTGTGATAGAAATGCATACGGGCAATTTGTTAGGGTTACTTCACAAAAGTTTGGGGGAGGGGGAGACGGGCTAATTAACCTGCAATGAACTAGCATCGCTTTCAGAGGGAAGAAGAGTACTTCAAGCCGCTCTGCGCAAGACACCAGCGTTTTATAGCGCAAGTTCATTGGGCAACAGATCCAAAACGGACGGTGAAGACATCTGAATTGCAACAGGCATTTCCCGTCGTATATCATTTTATTATAAAACCTTTAAATCTGATATTTCCACCGCAACATATACAGGTTGCTAGAACGATGCAACAACCGAAACAATACTATTTACATTCAATTACGAAATAAGATATATAAAAAGATAATGTTCTCAATAATATAATGTAATCAAGGTGTGAAAAAAAATCGATTTATTCTCAAGATAGCCTCCTGCGCAGACGTTTTTTGGCTCGTCACGCAATATTTCTTCCCACGAGGAAAGACTGCGTGACGAGCCAAAAGAACGTCTGCGTGATGGCTATTCTCAAGAGAGATTAACATCGGATTTCTCCATACATTTATACATTATCAAACAAACAGGTAATGAGAATAAATATGTTCAACTAGTGGATAGTCTTGATGTAGAGCGAAACTCTCATAACAATCATTAAACGAAATGTATGATAATTTGTAAGTAGTATTTGAAGAAAACGTGTCACGGATTTTAGCCATAAGAAAATGGCCAGCAAATTTGAGTGGAATATACAAATATAACCACTTAAAACAGTAAAGGAACATTTCCATAACACAGCAAATACAAAAGAAGGTACGGATGGGAAAATATTGAAGAAGATTAAAACGGAGTTCGATATGGCTTTAAGGAAAAACTACTGGGCTGAACAGTTTTTCAAACGCCCGGGAAACGTATTTGTTTGTAATAGGCCGTTTTACGGATATTGACTTTGCCCCCTTCGCATCCTATAATATATATATTTTCTTTTATTATGGTAATTGCGGAATTATCACAATAAAAGAATAAATCATTTTAATAAGCATTATAGGATGCGAAGGGGGCAAATGCCGTATCCGTAAAACGGCCTATGAAGCAATGGTTTGCATTTTAGATCCATAGAGGAAATTTCTTTTTTCATAGCATTTGTCAAAACGCAATGAAAAATAATCTCAGCCCTGACACAGTCCCATTTACATATTTCAAACTTGAGGCAAATGGTTCAGTAACGTGAAAAACAAATAAACTTGAAACAGACTGAAGCAATAATTCTAATATACAGAAAAAAATGGTTACGATGATTGTGGATTGATTTCGAAATGAATACAGTTTATTTACCACAACTGAATGAATTTAAAAAAAAGCTTTGTATAGATCTCGAATTTGTTGTGTAAATCTCGAATTTCACCACAAGGTGAAAGAAGTGGCCTTTGATATGAAATACAAACAAACAAATCGCGCATACCGCTTGCGTATGATATATATATACAATAATAAAACTGATTAATATAACGGGCATTCTGATTGGATACACTGATTGGTTTAACACGAACATGGTTACGTAAACGTATTTTTGCAATAATTAAAAAACTGCTGTACTATTTATATTGCTTGATGCTGTAAAATGCGTTTATGAGAACTTGAAAGTACTTGCGTTTTTCCCTTGCCTCTGGCACTTAATATTGCTGATTGGTTTTACACGAGGGTATACGAACATGCTTAACGTATTTTTGCAATAAATCAAAAACTGCTGTACTGTTTATGTTGCTTGATGCAAACGCTGTAAGAACTTCAAAGTACTTGCGTTTTTCCCTTGCTTCTGGCACGTTGTATTGCCTGAAAGTTAATCTATTGGAACCACGAGTATATGGCGTGTGGACTTTTGTTTTTCTCAGGACTGTGTTTTGTCAATTTTGGACCCACGACGTTGAACTATATAGATTCAATTGGTGTGAACAAGACGCATGAAGTTGTTCTAAAAATTCTGTCCAGCGGCATTTCCTTGCCCGGGATAATACCCGTATCCCTCGGGATAAGTCCACTGGTTACCCGCAAGGCCACCTTCTTGTGTATTGTTCGTGTAGAAGTTCGCATTTAGTGAATTCCCTGAAGGATAAGGTGGCGGCGGCTGTTGAGGCGTAGCTGGGAAATAGCTGCTCTGTTGTGGTGCAACGTAATTATTCTGCATGTTAGAATTTCCTTGAAACTGTTGGTTGAAGTTTCCATACTGGTTGGCACCTGCAAATCTTGCCGCAGGGGGGTATGGTGGGGGCGGTAAAGTCTGGTTGTTTGTGGGACTAGTGACGGGAGCTGGTGCCCCTCCCGTTGAAGAAGGAAATCCTTGATAGTTATACATGTTGTTAAAGTCATTCTGGGCTCCCCAAAAAGAGCCGGGCACATTTTGCGTTGGGTTCTTCATGACACCAAAACTTCCTACGCCAGCCCCAGTTGCGTTACCTCCACCGAAATTGGTTCCTCCAAAATTGGTCCCCACGCCAGTTCCTAAGTTGTTTAGTTCTCCGACGAAAGACCCACTAAAATTTGTACCAGAGATATTCTGCCCTCCTAGATTGCCACCTGGAAAATTAGGAGTGGAACCTGGAAAACTTGGCGCTACCGGATTAGGTCCCGAAAGACCGGGTCCCCCGAAATTTGTCCTCGTATTTGGAGTTCCAACTCCTTGAACCCCGGGAAAAGTTGCTCCTCCTTGAGTAATTCCTGGTACATTACTCGGCGAAATGTTAACACTTCCCGAATTGTTGCTCGTAAAGTTATTTCCTGCAATGTTTGGCGTAGCTAAATTAACGCCTCCAAAATTTGGTCCAACGAAGTTTGGAACCTGCTTTGCAGGAAATTGTGGCTTGAACATGTCAAAGTTGGGAGGATTTGGAAAAACGCCCTCTGGGGGGTAGTTGGCGGGGTTTCTGTAGTTGTTCATGTCAGCAACTGGCTGACTGCGAGCTACTGGCGCCACAGAAGCTATCCGAGAGTGCGGCTGGATCTTGTTACCTGGGAGAGTTGTGTTTTGAGGTTGCGAGGGTGAAATATTAGTCGTAACGGCTTCTGTTTCACTCGCTAAGCTCATAACTTTCTGGTTTGCGTCTTTGCCGTCTCCGCTCGTTTTCGCTTTTTCGTTGTCGGATTTCTTTGCCGTTTCTTTGTCGTTTTCTTGTTGTTCTGCTAATTCTGAACTTTCGGGCTGCTCTTCGTCTGAATGATCCTTCTCTTTCTCCTCCTCTTCTTTCTCACCTTTCGTAACAATCGATTTCTCCCCTTTTTTGCCATCGTCGCCGTTTTCGTCGTCGTCTTCATCGATAACCCTTCGTGTCCTTCGGAGGCGAGAGAATCCGCTGACCGTGGAACTCCGCTGACTATCGTCATCAGAATTTGCCTCGTACTCGTACCCACTCGCCCGCGACTCCGAGTCACTTTCATAATCAAGGTCCAAAAGTCTACGGGATCTGCGGGTGTTTCGTTGTCTTGACGCGAGAAAGTTGCCTGTCTCGTAAGCAGGTTTGGAGTACAATAAATGTTGTTCCTCTCCGTTAACCTCCTCCCCTTTGAATCTCTTCTTGTCGTGCTCCACGGCCGATGTGATGTCGTCTTCGAATTCTTTGAACGTGTAGTCGACGTTTTTCCTTGAGCGACCAGATCGTCTTATTCCTTGATCTTCTTCATCGTCTGATGTTTTCTACAAAAAAGCAAGGAAACAGTTAATACTGGTTTGGATAGGCGACACAAAAGCGCAAAAACACTGAGAAACGCTCGCACACGGATAGAAATTTTTTGATGTTTGTGCTTGCAAGATGTTTTGATCTTACAAAAATAATTGATCCCAGATGTATGATGTCACAAAATGTTTAAATCTTAGACAATGTTTTGATCTGACAAACATTTGAAGTTGCAAAATGCTTTAACCCTTTCAGTGCTAAATTTCTCCAATAACAGGTTTTTTTTTACCGTTAAACTGAATTTGTGATGCTACGATCCTGAATTTCCCTTAACTTTGCTTAAAAAACACTTTTCCACGATGCAGCAAGATTTTGACGAAGATTCCATGGAAAAATGTACAAAATTGTACTTTGGCGCATGCGCATAAGCCACAATTTGGACTTTTTTGTTTGTTTTGCAAAATCGTTTCCATTTTTTTTTTCTTGCTCCTTTTCCTTTCGTTTTTCTCGGCTTTGTTATTTCCACTTCTTTCTACTGTATCCGTCCTTCCTTTAGACCAAAAAAGTTTGGACTAAAACACTGGTAAACCCTGAAAAGAGGACCTCGATCTTTTACAGGTGTTTTGACCTGTTTAAGCACCGATTTTGCACCAAAAAGTGATGAGATCAGGATGAGATCGATACGCAAAATGAATAGTTCTTTGAAAAGGTCAAACCTAGCTCTATCAGATGCTTATCGCCAAAATCTGCTGGCTTTCAAATTAATGACGTCACAAGTGGTTCATTGACTGCTCCTCCAAATGTCGACAAAAGTCGACTTTAGCACTGAAAGAGTTAATGTAACAAAATGTTTTGATCTCACAAAAGGCGGTTTGATCCTTGCAGTTTTTTTAAGATGACTGCACACGCCATTTCCGACAACTGTCACATAGAGCCTATCAATTTGCGACGACAAGACCCGCATGAAAACCAGCTAGGGCTGATTAGGCTTTTGTACATTATGCTAGCATTTTTTCGGGCATTTTAGTGAGGCAAAAGCATTGGGCATTATTTGAGCATTTTAGTGGCATTTTCCCGGAAAATTGTTTTTTTTTTTCCGAGAAATTAGAATTTTTTTTTTGAATTTTTTTAGAGAAAATGACAACTAAAACTCAAAATTCACTCTACAAATAATTTTCTTGAGATAGTCAACTACTTTCTGTACTTAGCCTCGTAGATGATTTCGAGGATTATGTTTTTTGGCTGTATTTATGAACTTGTTTATGTTGTTATTGTTACTTGCAACACTTGTACGTTTGTGTAAGTGTTAACAGTTACCACAATGTTAAAAGCTTTAAAATTAATTTTAAAAAACCGTTTGTATAATGAGCATTATCCGAGCATTTTAGTGACTTTTTTGGGGGAGATCGAGCATTTTAGTGGGAAAAATGGAGCATTAAGGTGGAGCATTTTAGTGGGAAAACAAAAGCATAATGTACAAAAGCCTAGAGCTGATGTGGCTTCCTCTCTAAATGTAGCAATTTAATACTGTCAAATATAAGCGAAATACCAGAAAGCTTAACGGACGGCCAAAATCGCACATAAATGAAACTAATTACCAAAATGGTGAATTAATTTGTCACACCAATAGATAACAAATTCAAGAATAAAAACTGCATGGACACTTGGTCGATAGCGCTCACAAATCTTCACGCATTCGGTTTTGTCTTTCAAGCTCGCACCTAATTATTTGGGGATCTTGGTCACTCTCGTGTCACGCTATGCTTAAATGGCTCACGCCGGTGTCACGCCACATCAAACGTGTAGATCACACAAGTGCCACACCACGGTTTCATTTGTTCTTTTGCGTTAGTGAACGCGAAAAGGCGCAGTTCGTGACCTAACAGGTAAATTTGAAACGAGATTTTGCAGCGGAAGTCAACAAACAAGATGCCACCCGAGAAATGCGCAAAACCACCCCCTGCCCACCCCCTCCCCCAAAAATCCCCCTGTTGTTTGAACGTTTTAAAAACAATAGATTCTTAAAACAAATACGCAATATGCGAATAAAATACCTGCAAGATGTTGTCCAAGTCAATACCAGCAAAACCCAGCCTGAAAGACATAACCAGACAAACAGTTAACGAAAAACGCTACTGCGCATGCGTAGTTGACAACTACACAATAATTATTTTTTTTTAAAAACACACGATTGTATAGCGAAAGATGAACAGAAAATCACTTTAAAAGTACCGCTTTCATAGAAAATAGGGCATAATTTAATATTCAAGTAAATGAATAGTACCACAATTGTTGTGGTGAAGTACTAAATAAGAGAACAAGGTGGTCCCAAGAAAAGTTGATCAAAAAAGTTTACAGCCGTTGACCTGCCACACATGGCCACCCTATCTATGGCGGATCATGTGCCACTCAACAGGCTCAGAACAACTCCAGTTTATATGAAACAGTTGTCAAATTAAATTGACATCTGTGCCGACGACTGGAGACATTACTTCCCAAAATATAAAAGAACTTCTGAAAAGCTAACTGAAGCGCGAATGTGATGTTTTTACAACGAGTTTTTACCTTCAAATCAAAAGAAAACACATCAAAGTTCTATTTTCACAGTACTCTTGACAAAAACTTCATTCTTTTATCCGTGTTTTTCCTTTGTTTTTCAAATTTCGTGAAGTTTTATTTGTTTTGAAGCCACTCATTGTGGCAAAATGACACATCTTGAACCCACAACCATCTTCGTTCAATATTTGCAATGCTTCAATCACATTTTTGTCGTTTTAATCCTAAAATTCCAGGGAGAACTTTCTTTGTAAGAGGTCACAATTCCACATCTATCAACCGTCGCTAAGTTTACAGGCATAAATACAGACCGCCCTTAGTATTTTAATAAACATTTTTTCACTTGGTACAAAGCATTGAGTAGGTGTAATCTTGTCCAGAATTACCCCCAACATCGTACATTTCGGATTTTCGAGCCGGCTGGATTGAAAACGTTGGATTGAAAAGGTTTTTTTTACCTAATACAAGAAATGCCAGAAAATACAAAGTAAAATGTATAAGAAGAATTTTATTCTTGTCTCTGTATTGACGACCGACAACTAGACTTGCTTTTTATTAATTTCAAAATAAGTTATAAATATTCTACTCCACTTATAGCTCCACTGAAAAAATAAATGTTTCAATTGATTGCCTTTAATATTATAAATAATTTACACGTATAAGCTGCCTACTTTTACTAAATTTTTCGAGAAACGGAGCCGTTATCTGCATTATTTTGGAATTAATTACAAAATTACAGTAAAGGACGAGTTTCTGATTCTTTGAATCTAATATAAAAGCGCGCGAACACTTTGTCAGTTTGTACGATAATTTAGCTTGGTTTTTACCACCGAGCGCCTATGTGTTGACTTAAGGTAAACCACAAACAAAAAAGTGGCGGTCCGTGTAAAGTTCGTTCGTTTTCACTGCACAGCTCATTAAGTATTTTCCCTTCGGTTTGCGACCATCACAGCTTTTTAAATCCGTGGATGGCGTAGGGGCCGTAGAACAGTTCGGCTAGGCTGCCGATGCTAACAGAAGTCAAGGCCCGATTGGAGCTGGGCGGTAAATGTGCTTGTCAGTCGTTGCAGCAGGAAAACTGCAGACTTGCATTATTGTAGCGAATTGCTGGACTTTACGGGACATTTTGCCTGAAGAACAAAGAATGAATTCTGGTTTTAAAATATAAATAACAGCGAAAGCCGATAGTAGTAAAGAAGGCAGTAAAGTAAAATGTGTTCGAATTACGTCAAACGTTTTGTAAAGAATTTCAATTATTAGTTGGAGAATTATTTTTATAACAGATCAAGAAACGCATTTTCATGTTTTATCACGTTGTTGTCGAGCAGGTTGTTTTACTTTTTATCACTGGAGAAAGTGGTGTCATTACTCTGATTAAAGTGCCAGCATAACAAAATATTTAATGTTTCTTTTTGCGAATACGTCTTCATCATCTTGTTCATCTTTTTTCATAGTTAATGTACAGGCGTTTAGCTGACTTCGATTGTGTGTGTACATATGTACGTCTCCCTCTCCCCCTCCCTGGATTTTAGCCTCGCCCAACTCCCTTTGCCTAATTTCGAATAGCTCCCAGTTCTCCTCAATTTTCTGAAACTGATTTAAAGATATGAGCTACACTACAGACTAACAGCTTTTCTATGACGTACAGTGATAGACAATTTTTGACCAGCCTTAGTTGTCCTTGTCTTGTTTTCAACCACATTTCCTTCGGTTGTTGATTGCTTTTAAACGGTTAAAGAGCGAGAACTATTCGCACTAAGTACGCACGTTGACAGGTTTTTGTGAAAGTAAAAACAAAAGTTCTGTCCCCGATTCCAACATTCTATTATTTCTGTCAAATAAAGACGACGAGGGTGCATGCAACAATGAAATGGGAGATATATTTGCTAACTCTGGCTAGAAAGAAAACGATTTTTAAGAAGAAAGATAAGATCGCTGCAACAAAACTTAAAATACATATAAATGTTTTTAATACCATTTAAGGTCACTCTAAATTTCACAGTTTAAAGAGATGGTGCTCAATGGATGGACTGAATACAGCATATTGACAATTTGAAATAATTTATTCTAACAATTTTAATTTAATAACAATGCTAATTTTATCACACTATTATCACCTTTTAGCTTGTCTTTGCCTGAGTTTCATTCGAGCTGCTAACCGTGTTTTCTTCTCTTTTAAAATATCCAACAACACCAACTGAAAATTAAAATTCAAAATAAATACATGTGTATTAGAGCCAGTTTATACAAGTATGGAGAAATGTTGTCCCAATAGGGAAAGTTATCATCCTGCCCTGTATTTTAATATGAAAAAAAAGTTGCCCCTGCTGACCAAGCCAAATATTGATATTGCCCACCCCCACCCCCACCGCCTATTCATGCCTGCGACTTGCCCTTGGAAGGCAGGGAAATTTACCAGTGTGTTTACACCAAAACAGTCCCCACTGCCCTCCCTTATGCAATAGTCACCCTTTCTGGAGAGAGTGACCCTTTACTATCATACAGACCAGAGCCAACATTGCGACTTTTCACGCAATTTTTTAAGAAATGTATGAAATGTTTTCTTGTCCCCAGGTACGGAAGAAAAAAAAAAAAACAGCTCTGCTTGCCCGGGACAAGTGAATTTTGCTGTTTGGCAAGTAAAAATAAATGTTTGGTGGCCTGTAACCAAGTGAGATTAGCCTCAATAGAGCCTGAGTGATGGCAAGAAATATTATTTTTTGCCAAGCAAGTGAAAACTGAGATTGACTATCCAACTGGGCAAGTGGATTTCTTTTTTTCTTTTTGCCCTGTAAAGAGTGACCTTCCTTGTACAGTACCATAAATATACATGTACCGGTAGGTGTTCATAAGTCAACAATACCTTGATAAAAATTAATAAAAGGTTTTGTGTTACATCAACCCTCCAAGTTAAGACCATTTTAGTCGCCATGGCGACTAAAATTTTAGAGCTGGCGACTTAATTGGAACCAAAGTCGCCAGCCTGGTGACCAAAATTGAGAAGAAGGATTGAAACCGTGAGCTTAATTTGGCAACTAAATTTTTTCACTGGCGACCAAACTTGAGCAGTCAGTGGCCAAATGGCCACTAAGGAAAAAAATAAACTTGGAGGGTTGTACATGCAAGTAAAAGTTACCAACCTGTTGACAGAATGGGCAGAACCAGTCTCCTTGTGGCACAGTGAGCAGAGGGGGACGAAGGCAAGCTGTGTGGTAAGCGGCATCACACTTATCACACAGAAGAATCTGTGGGAAAATGATAATAACTATTTTAGTGCTACATGGATACCACGGGTAGCACATATTGAAATATTTAGCCCAAAAGTTCCCCCTTTTGTAATTTGGCATCTGTTGCCATCTTTGTCACTGAATTCAACAATTCAAGTTGGTTTTATTTTTAATTGGCCAAGCAATGTACAGTGTGAAAAATTCAAGTTCAAAATGTCACAAGTAACAACAACTGTACTTTGTGGCAATACATTGTATAAAATGAATATTATACTGGACTGTAAATCCTTTGTTTTAGGCAACTTTCCAATTAACTGCCTATCAGTATAATTATGTATACTTAGCTCTCTGCTCAAATTAAACACAGCAAATTAACTCACTGAATCTGGCCTGACATTTGAAAAACATCTTGCACATGGGTTGTCGTCATCATAGTCTTCTTCTGCTGCCTTCTTTTTGCCTGCAAAATTTAAGTAAAAAAGCATAAGTCCGCATATGAGCCAAGTGGCCCATCAGTCAGCATCAAGGTGGTGTCTTTCTTTAGTTTCAGCAGAAAACAAGTGTCTATTATTTATACCCCACCCCTGGGTGGGATGCTTTTTCATCACAGGGTTTCCACCATTCCCTAATATTTACAGTGTAGTTCTATACACCTAGCGCACTTTCACTTGAATTGCTTTCTTATATTCTGTGATGGGTAGGGACTCTCATATGTAAGGGGGCAGGGATGTTTGTCTCGCTTAGAGGTATAAATTATGGGTTGTGGTCTCATCAGGGTGTTCAGACAAGAAGGAAAGCCAACATTTTAAGCCATCAAGGTCTCATTTAGTATTGCAAGTAAAACAATATAAATTGCCATCATGCTGTGTTGGTGGTCTAGACCTATTCAGTATCTTTAAGCAGGGCTGTCATTACAGAGGATTTCAGTTTACTTTGGCCGCCTGCTTCGCAAAGTTCGTTGGGAAATTGGAAACTTTGTTATGAAGTTGCCAATTATGTTGCGAGTTTGTGAATCAAATTGCAAACTTCGATACAAAGTTCCCAACTTTGGCCCGACTGAACTACCCACCAAAGTTTGGTAGTTGAGGAGAAACTAGACATGTTGTAAGGTTTTTGTTGACTTCAGTATATTTGTTTAAACAAGTATTTTGTAGTTTGAGTCGCAAGAGTCGCTGAGATATTCCCACTGCAACCTTGTTTTCTTAAAAGTTATAGAGTTCAGATCACCATGACTTCCTTCCAGCATGTCTTGTTTCTCCTCAACTAGCAAACCTGCGAATTCACTTGGGTCGAAGTTAGGAATTTTGTATCGAAGTTCGCAATTTGATTCACAAACTCGCAATGTAATTGCCAACTTCGTAACAAAGTTTCCAATTTCCCAACGAACTTCGCAAAGTGGGCGGCCAAAGTAAACTGAAATCAACTGTAAGTTTTTAAGCAGCCATCACATTAAAAGTTATCACCTGTAGCATTTCACTCTGTACACAAGGGTAACGTGCAACACAAATCGACATCTTCAACCGTAATGTCAAGTAAACTCAGCCGTAACAGGAGCTATGGGTTACGCCCTCAATGACAGCCCTGTTTAAGGGGTCGCAAAAGGCACAAGCAACACTGAAATTGGTCTCCTTTAGCAGTTTCATTTAAGTTTCTGACAAGCATCTCTGTCCGCTTCCCCCACAGACTTATAAACCTTATCCCCCCTTTACAGGGTGCTTCCTTTATTACAGATACTTGTGGCAACAAAATTGAATGGAACTAAAGAAACACACTTTTTCTTCCTTTCTTCTTGCCAGGGCTCTTGATCTCTCCCTTCTTTTTCATCTCCTCCCGTTTAGCAAGCGCTATTTCCTTGGGGTTCACAACTGACTTGGTCTCCAAAAATTCAACAACTTCCACCAGTTCATCAGTCTCCCTACAAAACAATCAAACATTTAAGGGACCATTATTTTTTGAACAGCCAAAATTTATATTTTTATCATAGGAAACCTAAAAATAATGGTCTGTTTTTAGAGCACTGAAACAGTAACTGTTAATAAACTTTTTTGGCTGTGGATGGCTCAGATGGAAACAGATTAATTAATAGGCTAACACTTTCAAGTTGTTTCCATGCATCATCAAAATAGGTTATAGTTGTAGGTTGATTTCTATCTGCAAATTAAGGTTTTATCTTCCTTTTGATGTTCAAACTTAATGTTTTTATGGGTTTAGTTGCCTTACACTAATTTCAGAACAGTTTAGACCAAAAAATCTGCGAAATACCGTGAAATAGCTCCTTTAAAATTGCCTGTTAGCCCCTTTTTTTGCTTGCCAGAGAACAAGGCATGTGTGACTACTTATTTTTTAAACAGCCATTAATAAAAACCATTGCATTTTCAGATTTCTTTTCTTTTACAAACCAAATGTAAGAACCTTACTCACCTAGCTAACAATCTCCATGATTCACAATTTACTTCGTCTTCCTCGGTGGTATATAGCCGTACACCATTTGACTCATCCTAAAACAAATCAAACAGATCCACTAATAAGTTGACAACAGCAACATAAGTACCTGTACTGTTGTAGTTGTAGTTGAACTACATGATTGATCTTGCAAAATATTGTCTGACATCCTTCAAACATCGAATTTTGACAACCAAACATTCAATATTCAATACCCGATTAGGACGTTACACACCACATGTTTTGGTTGTGATGTTATCAACTACATTCTATTGCTTGCTGAATATGTTTCTTGAAATACACTGTCAATAAAGTAAAATAATAAAAAGAAAACAGAAAAATTAATCTGTCTAACCTCATGATACCAGTAAATGAGCCCATCTACATCTCGTCCAATAGGCTGCATGCGCAGTTCGTCAGCATCAAAGCCTTTATTTATAGAGCTCTTGAGTTTATCATTCTGATCAAATTGGCATTCTAACAGCAGCTACAAGTTACAGATGTTTAAAAAAATATATGTTAATTTAAGACGGATTCCGCTGAAAGTTCGAGCAAAGAGTGCGAAAATTAAGTACCAAAAATCTACTCATAGTAAAGCAACATTTTGTATACTGTTTAAAAGATCTTATCGAAATTCATTTGTCTTAGTGACCCCGTAATAAAATTCTAAAGCATTCTCGAGAAAATTAAAGTCAAACCTCATAAAAATGTTTATAACGCGCGCCATTTTGTTTTGAACTGGCGCGAAACGTCCGTTTTAACTGAAATATTGACAATTTCAAATCCATTTCTCTCTCGTGGGGTCAGCTTGAGTGCTAAATTTTTTGCAGGTTTTTGTTAGCTATACTTAAACTGTTACCATGCTAAGAGGTCTTTTTGGTAACTTTATTTTTGCCTGTATTGCTCGAATGTTGGGCGGAAACCATCTTAATATTTCTGTTTTGGGGTTGGGTAGTAACTCTCACTAGGTCTCACATGAATGGCTCGCTACCTTCAAGGGAACAATATAACAGACAACAGGAACAATGCTCCTAGTCCCAAAAACAATAGCAACTTCTACACTAGAAGAGAATTACAAGCTTATAAATGAGACCTGCTATACTGCTACTACTTTGCAGGCCAAAATTACAGGTCATCCACTACTTCTAGGAATGTGCTCCAGGAAAACGAGTGTATCGAATTTATGAGTTTGAGTTAGAAATTTCGAGTTCGAGTTAGACATTTTGAGTTCGAGTTAGACATTTCTAGTTCCAGTTAGAAATTTCGAGTTCGAGTTATGGGTAACATTTTCCCAGTTGGTCACGTATAGTGTCGCCCTTATCACCAAATGAGAGCTAACCACAAGCACATAGGAGTGGAACTAACCCCAAGCAAATAGGAGTGGAACTAACGCAAGCAAACCAGAGAGGAGCTAACCGCAAGCAACTCGAACTCGATATTTTAACTCGAACTCGAAATTCTAACTCGAAATCGAACTCAACTCGAAATTCTAACTCGAACTCATGAAATGGACAGACCCCAGGAAAACGCCTCTCAAAGTCACACTAAGGTCAAATGGCACACACAGCCAGAACTGTATGTGTACATGTATTGCTACTCCCACTGGATGGAATGGTTGTCTACCACAAGCTATTTAATAGGCCGCAGAATTGTTTTAGGTTTCCCTAAAAGATGGCTGGTATCCAATTATACTCCTGACAGATAGAGGCACTATGAAAGTAAAATAATTGTCTTGCCCAAGAACAATGACCTTGAAAAGTCAGCCAACCATTAGTTACATGTAGTCAACTAGAATCATACAGACCTTGAAAAGTTCCAGTTTGGATGAGATCTTAAGCTCCTCGTAACCAAATTGTTCCAAATCCCAAGAACAATCAAGGCTATGTTCTTTAGCAACCTAAAAAAAGCAGCAAAATTTCAAACCCCATGGAAAAATCTCTTTGTTTGATTCCTTCAAAGTTTTACCATAGAGTTCTTATGGTAAGGTCTGGATTTGAACCTGTGACCTTTGTGATACTGGTGTGATGCTCTACCAACTGAGCTATGAAGCTACATATTGGCCACATAGGTCAACTGTAACTTATATTTATTTGGTAACTGTAACTGAGGTTACAGGTTCAAATCCGTTCAAGCCCTGAATTTTATTTCAGGCTTCTCTCTTTGAATTTCTTTAACTGCAATTTTGCTGCGAGGATCATTTCTTTACTTTACATCTATCTGCAGTTCAAATATGAATTCTTTCATACACTTAACGTCATTTTTGGGCATTGTTAAAAATTAAAAGAGGAAAGCCTCAAACCAAGCGGCCCATATTGCCGGAGCATATTCCAGTTTCGGTAGCATTAAGCAGCTACATGTAGGTATTTTACTCCCCCCTGAATGGGATGCTAGTGCATCACAGAGTACCCCCCAACATTATGTCACCGGTACCCATTTATACATCTGGGTGGAGAGAAGCACTATGAACACAACACAGTGACCCCAGCCAGGTCTCTTGTCACTAACCATTAGGCCACTGCGCCTTCCATCTTAAAAACTAAAATACATCATGATCACAAACCTTAAGCAATGACTTCTCCCATTTTTCTGGGTTTACTGAGATTCCTAGTCGTCTTAGTAGCTTCTTGAAACACTCTGTTATCATCTCAACATTACCTATGGTTTCAACAATAGTACATTTGACCATTTATCAACAGAAACATGTTATCAGATAGTGAAGCTGATGCCCAAGAAAAAGAATGCAGATTTCTCAGACACCTCTCCTGGTTTTTCTTGAGGATGGCGGGTGGCTGTTAACAGACTTATGAAAATTGTTTTATCAAGGGTTGGAAAGTACCAGTTAGGAAAAACATTTAAAATAGAACCTTGTCTGATTTTTACACATACATCTACCCTGGGAGAGCAACCAAACTTTAAGGGGCTATGTCACGCAATTAGGCAATTTCGGTACTGACCAACGGGTCATAGAATTACCTGAAATATCACAATAACGGCTCACAACTATAGAATAACTCAAAAGAAACACAGAAAGGCCAAAAAGGGGCAAGGATAGGCAAAATTCGAGAAGATTAAAACAGATTGTGGTTCGGATAAACTTGAAAAAGGTCAGCCTGACTTTTTTCAAGTTTATCTCAATTTGAATGAAATTGTCATTTACAATGCTTGAAAATCATCCTTGTTTGTTATGTGGCCGTGTTTTTGCCAAAAAATGACTTTTGTTCTGCAAATTTGAGGTTTAGTACAAGTAGTTCAGAGACCATCTTGTGGCATATGTAGAAATCTGAATTGCAGTTTAGAAAATTCAACTGATAAAAAAACACACACACAAATTCTCCATACTGTCTCTAGGCTTTAGACTTGGTGATGGAACTTGACCTTCAGTTGACGTTTAACTTAAAGAGAAGTTACATTCTGATCAACGTTGGGGCGAAAAAAATTCCAAAATACGGTACCTGGATTCGAGTTTAAAAACTGTCATTAATGTAACATTTTTGTGTATAAATACTACATGGCGTTGTTATGAATTTTTTCTAAAAACATATAATATTAATTAAAGCAGCTCGAAGCAATTGCAAAGATTAGATCACGAAGATCGAGTGATGACACAAAATGCGCTACGAATTTGCCTTTTGCGTGGACATTTAGATCCAATTTCAACACCCAGATGTTAAAAAGATAATCGTTTAAGATAACTTAAGAAGCGATTGCCACAAAATCGCTAAAGCTACGGTCAAAACACGTCTGGCGCAAATTAATAATGAAAATTCGCGCCAAATACATAATTGTAAACTCGCGGCCGAGAGCTTTCACATTCAATACTGCGTTGCCTTAGTTTCTGTCACAGCATCATCAAAATCTCCAAAGCTTTGCATGCAATGGAAAATATTTTCCTAAAATATAAAGGTTCAGTGTAGGATCTTTAGGCAATTTCGAAAATTATAAAGCCATCTGAGCTGAAATCGTGAAGAAAGTTGAAATTGACACTCGAGTGAGACTCTGCAGCTGTTTGAAATAAAAGCGCTTTGTTCGCGCGCCCAACAAAAGCTGAGCCACGAAGACGCGAAAAAAAGGGAGTTTGCAACAGACGTCGACATTTACAGGCTCAAAAACAAAAACCACAAGGCAACAAACGCCTTCAAAAGCGCCGATCTATGTTCGCAAAGCAAACAAATCTGTCCGATTTTGCAGAAATAAGCCATGATAGTTGCAACCAAATGAAATAAATAGTCGTCAATTACCATTTTCCGGCGAATGGCTGTTGAACCCATCTTCTAAATCGTCCAGGGACAGATCGGGAAAGTGCAAAAGGTGTCTAAAGTTCTCCAGAAATGACCAAATGATTGCAAAGTCTGGATTCTCGGCTGCTCGGCCCGTCTTATGAGCGTCAATTCTCATTCCGCCGGCATCTTCTTCGGGATCCACTTCGCTACTCGCAGGAGTAGACGCCATTTTGATTGACAATAATTTATGCCAGCGTCCAGACCTCCTCTTCTTTTGACGTTCTACTATCTCCAGGCCCCTTGAGAAAAAATTGGCGCGTTTTCCTGATGCCGCACCCAGCTGTGACAAGCTCGTGACGTCAAGAACCGGACAACGGTTCTATCTCAAGCATGAAACTGGTCTTTTTCCTGAAATTCATACTTTTTGTAAGAACCTCCCATCACTTGAAAGATCATGTTAATTTTGTTGGTGTTTTTAAATATGTTGTATCGACTAACAACCTTCACAAATTCAATATTGGTTTAGTTGGGGGAAGGTTTCCACAAGGCAAAATAAGAGACGTTTGTTAAGCCATCAATGTTGGAGGAATGTTACGATATTTTAAGTCATTTTTCAGCTGGAGGAAAGAAACCTCAATTAAAATAAAAGTTTCAGTAACAGAAAACAACAAAGGAGTAATATAAACGCGAAAATAACGAAGGATGGTTTCAACTCACGAAGATTAAGACAGTTTACGAACAACAAACATGAAAAAACTTGCGTTGTCCGTGACGTGTAGCTCCTTTAAAAGGGTCCTATCAGGAGCCTTGGCCCCGGATCCTATTTAAACAACTGTAGAGAACTGATGAAGTAAGTCATCCTCTCTTGTAATAACATATTTACAGTCAACTCTCTCAAAACGGACGCCTCTATAAGACGGACACCTCCATAAGACGGACACCTGGTGATGGTCCCTGCCGTTTTTCAGTCATTATACTGTAACTATTAGTATAAGACGGACACCTCTCTAAGACGGAAAATCATTAACGGACACTTGAGAAGTGTTTTTTATTAGTGAAAATTCTTCCAAACTTCGTATACTCACTGCAAAGTTAGTCTGCGCCCTAAGGATAAATGTATACCAAAAAAAAGACGCTTAAATGGTAACCTCTCTGCTTACGTGTATAGGCACTGTGCATAGGTTCAGCTTTATTATCTCAGCATTACTGGTGTCATGTTACCTCGACTCTCTACAAAGCGGACACCTCTCTAAGGCCTGGTTCACACTAGCGACATAACGACATAACGGCAAGGTCACGCAAATTCAAAAAGCACCTCCCATTGATGTTTTATGTCACCAGTGTGAACAACATAACATAACGACATAGTTGGAACATAATGACATAAGCATAACGACATAAGGAAAGATCTGAACTTTTCTTTATGTCGTTATGTCCATGTCGTTATGTCGCTAGTGTGAACCAGGCTTAAGACGGACAGTTGCGGCCGGTACCGAAGGTGTCCGTCTTAGACTGTAGTTGTAAGCGTTATGTTATTTCAGACAGAGTGAGAGGAGAAAACACGACAAAAAGAAAAAAAGTTAGGGCGAGAGTTATTACCCATTAGCTTTATTGCGGCCTAGATTTTATATATCCAGTGCTTTTCCATTTTGACCATATGTACTCAATTTCATAACATCGAAACGTTACACTGAAGTAAGTTTTTTTTAGTATTTTTAGTGTTGCCTGTTTTCGGCAGCGTAACCGCCATGATTGACGATCTAGGGGGAAAGGGGTCTGAGTAGTTCGTAGGGGAGTGTCTGAAACAAGTCAAGCAGGAGTCCATTACATGGAAAGTGCAACTTCTGTATATTTGTGCAACGGCTGAGCCTTTCCCGCGAAAATTACTGTTTCTGATGTAGCCAGCTACCACTTTGCGCTGAAATACTGATATCATCGCTTGAAATGCTGTCAGAACACTCCGAAAAAGTTCCCTCGCGTGTATCCGCTATGTTTTAACTTCCCAGATAGACGAGGTACTTAAGTTTTATGTCAACAGTCTAAAGCTATTATGAAATCGCTTGTTATTGCCTATCCGAAACCAATTCGCGAGAAAATATTATCTAAAAATAAGTTAACTTGTGAAAACGCCGTTTTACAGACGCAGTATGGAAGTTGCACACTCCGGGTAATGGGGTACTGGTTGAAGATTGTATCACTTTTAAAGAAAATCTCGGCATTTTAAGAGTGAGAGGAAGAAAGATAACGATTATAAAAGCTAAGGCAACATTTACAAGGGATTTCCTTGCTAAATAAAATGCAGGAATAACTTTGCTTGATCTTAATGTAGTTCATTTCCTTTAATTATAAGTTCTTTCTCTAAATATAGTCTCACGTACTGGAGTCTCCTATGCGAATAAGGTACGGTCGATTAACATGTAAAACTGAAAACCCGGGGGGGGGGGACGGTACTCCCATAAATTTTGGATAGGGGTGTGCCGCTAAGGTTCTTAAACCCTGACCCTATTTGAGGATAAAGAAAGCGAAAAGTGATACCCTTTTTAAGGCCCAAAACCGAAAAATGACACCCTATTCAAGGGGAGGAGAAGAAACCTTTTTTTTTTCGTTTAGCTGGGCGTTTATTTTAGCTAATAGAATTTAGGTACCCTATCTAAGGATTACACCGGGAACACATTGCCAAAAGGAGCAAAAATGATACCCTATTTAAGGACCGAGAACCTCAAAAACCATACCCTATCGGGCGGCACATACCTATATAGGCCACATATGGGAGTACCCCCCCCCCCCCCCGGGACTGAAAAAAACCATTTGCCAATGTTTGTATAGAAACTGAATAGATCCCCAGTCAGTCCACAGGCAGACCAACCTATGTGTTCGTGGTTAGTAATTGTTCACATAAGACGAACAAAAGAAATATGTTGAAATCTATAAAGGTTAAGAATATAATAAAGCTCTGAAAATTACATTTCTAAATAAATCTCGTTATAATATTTCAGTAAAGGCGAATTAAATGTCAAACTACTCGTGTGTGGTGTTTTTTTTTTTCGTTTTCCTGGGCCGTGTTAGGCGATTTTGTCCAATGTTACGTTCGGCCTTCGGCCTTCGGCCATCAGTCAGTCAGTCAGTCGGACGAGAGACTGGATCGGGTGTCAGTTGGTATATATAGGTATAAGGGTATTGTGGGCTAATTGTGTAACATCGTAGTTCATTTTTACCTCATGGTAATGAGGTATTAAAAATGACGATTTATTTCACTCATGGACTCACTCACTCACTCCATTCCGATATAAAACCGCAATTAATTCATGCATTAAACGGTAAACGTGCTGACAGAAAGGTCCGGTTTCCCCTGCCTCCCCGCCCTTGTGTTCTGTTCATATATCTGGGGGGTGGGATAGAGGCCAAATGTTTGCTTGAGTGCAGAGATGAACATTCAAAATGGCATGTCGGGCCTAAATTCTCAAAGGTGGTTTTTCGTTCCTTTCGCTTCATCCTCGATCTAAATACACCTTTGTAGACCTTACAAACGAAGAGGAAATGTTCCGGAAAATACTCAAGTGGAAAGAAATGGGCTTCAAAGCAAAGGTTGTTGAACCTGTTTGATCAGAAAGATCAGTTCATTTGGACAACGGAGAATCGATCAGGCGCAGGAAGAATGCAACTTTACCATCCTGGAGAAAAGTACTAAGCGTTCCTTCCTCTGTTGTATTTTTGTACAAAACAAGCAGGATATATAAATGCACTGGTTTCACCAATCGTTCGGAAGCTGTTCGGTAAATGTGACACGACAAAGCACATGCTTTTCGTATTGAAGTGCCGAGAAGTGCTGTTATTATACACGCGCACATGACAAAGGACATGTTTTTCGTATTGAAGTGCTGAGAAGTGCTGTTATACACGCAAATGACAAAGGATATTTTTTCGTGCTAAGACGTGCTGCTGTTCGTCTCTTTGCGGAGTAGATTTTTGGTCTGTTATTGATTTAAGTATGGATGTAGATACAGAAAATAAATTAAAGTAAAATGACAGGTGCGATGTCATTACAGTGTAAAAATGCCCTTTAATTTAATAAGAAAATATTAAATTACACTTTAATCACACAAAACTTGAAGAAATGTTTATTTTCAATGGAATGAAATATGAATTAATTGACACTACACTATGTCCGTAGTGTCTATCACGGACCAGTCAAGGAGTGAACTTGGAGTTTAAAAGGAAAAAAAAAACTATCAAGTTTCGGCTCAACTAGAGACAACAGCGCTACCTATTTACATCTTACAGAATAAGTATGATTGGCTGTTATTCATGCTGCTAAAAACACCTTCCAACAAACTAACACTAAAAAATCTTTACAAAGGCAGTCACTTCAGAAACACAAGTCATGTTTGTGTGAGTCGCGGAGTGTGCGTGACATGAATTTCCTTCACCACGTCATCTTTTGCTTTAAACAACATGTCTGGCTGGATAAAGCAGGGGCACCCAACGGAATATTTCGTTAAAAATGTCTGTTCGGAAGACGATTTGAGATCTAGAATTTTCGGAACATTCATTGTAAATTTTTTTGCTTGCCTGCCTTTCCTAGGATTTTCGAATATCTAAAAAATGGTATAATTGTTCATTTTTAACGGATTTTTACTCTAAAAAGGTCACCTAGAATTTTCGGGAGCCCTTCTCTGGCTGGAATTTTTTCGAAAAGGTAAGTTTTGATCCCTATAACTTTAGGATCACTAGACTTTCATCTAGGAAATCCGAACAGATAAAAAATTTTTAGGGGATAAAAATATGCCTACATCTACCGTTTGTACTAAAATACGTTGAACGGTGCTATCTTTAAGTGGTTTTGAACTATATTCTCGATGGGTGCCCATGATAAAGGCCTGCTAACGCATCTAAATATTTATTTTGTTCCGAATGTTCAATAAAATATGGTCCACTTCACGCCAATAAAATGTAGACTAAGGCCATCCCGTTGTATTTCTCCGTTTAGCGTCGACCGACGAGCTTTTCGAAATATACCTTATTATAGGAAATTAACGCTTGTGTTAATTACGGGTATTTGAAATTAACGCGACTTAAATTAACGCGAATTGAAGGAAAAATTACTTACCAATAAAGGAAAATAACGCGAAAGAGAGGGTAACATTTGCAAATGAAGGAAATTAACGCGACGTACACAACAGGAACAAGTTTATTTCAACACCTGTAGGCGTATAATCTTAAACGAAAACAATGTTCGTGGTACTTTTCCCACTTTGAGTGTTCTTCGCAGTGTCAATGATAGTGGCAGATAAAATAATGCTTTTTCCTTGGAGTCAAGATAGTCTGGACTGTAACGAGAAATTTGGGCCAAAATAATGGAAATTAACGTCGTGGAAATTAACGCTCCACTTAATTAACGGTGCGGAAATTAACGTTAACAAAAATTAACGCGGCTTAAATTAGCGCGAATGTTTGGAATTCGCGTTAATTTCATGACGCGTTAATTTCCTATAATAAGGTAAATAGAGCAATCTAACTGCACATGTTATTCCCCTGGCGCGTTGACATATATCCCGTGCCTTGACACATTGTTGCTGTGCTTGCAATTTACGTTTCGATTCCCAAAATAAACTCAAAAAAAAATATTCAACATGTTCTGGGTAAATTGTACAACTTGTACTCGCTCCGAGCCAAACACCTGACTTACACAAAAATAAATACTTCACACATACAGACCACAGAGTATTCGTAAATATTTACACGTCCAAGCGGTCTTTGCTTACCTTTTCGCAATGTGATTAATCAGTCCTAAGGATCAAAGGTTACACTAAAATATTTTGTGGTGAAAAAATAGAAATCGCGCTACGAAACCTGAGAGCACGGACCATCAATGCCGCAACTTCCATGGAAAAAAGGCATTCAAAGGCAAACAAAGTGACATGTTTGAACGCTTATTTGAAAAAAACCTATCAATGACCCATTGACGCAAGAAAACATTCAAAGGCAAATTAAGTGAGATTGTGACATTATTGATGGCAGCTATAAGCTACATGCAGTTACGCTTAAATTATAAAAAGTATTATTGCGCTTGCCGTGTGACGTCTTTTAGTTAACACGACATTCACAGCACGTTTTTGTTTCGTGTCACGTCATCTCGTGTCACGTTAGTATTAAACGCTAGTAATAAAGTGAAATTGCGTTACATTATTGGATTTCATCGAATTACCATGAGGTTGCTCGAAGAGCCTTTGATTTATCTTCTGTCTTGATGTGAAATCACTTTAGCAGCCGTTTTGTCACGTAACACGTCACGTCCACTAAGTGGACAAAGTACGTATGGTATTACGTGACACCGGGCTCGACTTGTAACGACTGTGCAAAGAAAACAAATGCCGATAGACACGGCTGTTCCTTGTGAAGCGCTAGCTCGGGTCTCCTTGAGACTACCAGAAGTCTTTCACATTACAGTTTATTAAAACGGTCTGCTAATCGAAGGCTTCAAGACTCGTGGCCAGTCGTCTAATAGAGGGGGGCAAAGGGTTTATGCGTGACGCGTGAAAAGGGCAAAAATTAGTCCGTGACGCGTGAAAATAGGGCAAAAATTAGACTGTGATGCGTGAAAAATAGTAAGAAAAGAAACGTGATCCGTGAATTCTGCTGTTTCAAGTATACGTGACACGTGAATTTGGTTAAAACTTGTGCGTGAAACGGGATCACGAACCCCCCTTTGGTACCCTCCTAATACGCGGAGAATGGCAGTGTATTATACGCGGACTGAGGACTAGTCCAAAAGGTTTAACTGATGTTCTTTGAACGTTTTTTTTTTTAACCATTTTAACTTAGTGGTGTCCTCATCTCGACCTTGGAAATTTTCCTCAGTTTTTTCTTCTCTGCGTCGTTGTTTCCGTCTTTCTTCTTTTTGCTGAAGATTTTTGGAAAATATGAGAAAGTAAATGGTCTTGTCATTTCCATATCTATAAATAAGAATAAACAGAGAAGAAAATTAAATCAAGGGAAGGTAAAAGTGTCTGGGTTGAACTGACAGTGATCAGTTTTTTTTTTTTATCTGAGACTGTTGTGTGCATCAGTTTGTATGTACTGCTCATGATCACTACTGTTTGTTTCTAACTATCCACGAGTATTCGTTATTCCAATACTCTTCTCCAGTCCACTTCGCTACAATCAATTCAACTCTACTCTACTCTACTCTACTCTACTCTACGCTACTCTACGCTACGCTACGCTACTCTACTCTACTCTACTCTACTCTACTCTACTCTACTCTTCTCTACTCTACTCTACTCTACTCTACTCCACTCCACTCCACTCCACTCCACTCCACTCCACTCCACTCCACTCCACTCCACTCCACTCCCTCCCTCCCTCCCTCCCTCCACTCCCTCCCTCCACTCCCTCCCTCCCTCCACTCCACTCCCTCCACTCCACTCCACTCCACTCCACTCCACTCCACTCCACTCCACTCCACTCCACTCTACTCTACTCTACTCTACTCTACTCTACTCTACTCTACTCTACTCTACTCTACTCTACTCTACTCTACTCTACTCTACTCTACTCTACTCTACTCTACTCTACTCTACTCTACTCTACTCTACTCTACTCTAACCATCAATTCTCTACCCTCGATAACATTAAGTATTCCAAAGTAATTATTCCAAGCAGGGAAAATGTGCTTTTATGTCGTGTAATCAGAAGCGCCATAACGCGTATTCTCCCGCGTTTTCCGCACCGGCTGCATTGTTTTGCTTCGAGTTCTAATTTGTTCGATGAATCGCCTTTTTGTGATTGGACAGCTGCGATAACTTTGTTTTTGGTCGTTTTTCGCAGTTATAAGTGAACGACTTACTGAAATCTCTCCTGAGGTCCAGACCGTACTTGTTGTAAAAGTCGCCTTCATCGTTTGCACCGGCATCTTCCGAGTTCCCATTATTTGCCCCAATTTCTTCCAACCGAGTTTTCATATCCTCTTCTTGACTATCTTTAATTGAGTTGTTGTTTTGATCAGTGGTGCTTATCTTCTTTCGTTTTGAGCCCTTGGAAACTTTTTTCTTGGGTTTTAAGATTTTCGGAAGTTTGTTTGAGTCCTCCAGCGTGTAAAGTAGAAATCCAGTGTCACTTATTTTCTCCGCCGTGCTTTTTTTCCTTGATTTCAGCGGTAAGTAACCAGTTTCGCCCACAATTGTCAGTCCGGTCTCTGTGTTGTCTTGATCACGTTCTTTATCTACTGGCGTGTTTGGGTGAAGCTCGTCCAGTCCGCGAGAGGTTGACGTTTTCCTAAAGGAAGGCGTACTTCTTGCTGATGGAATTGGTGGCATCAGTGACTCCTTTCTCACTCTTGTCCCCTAAAGATTAAAATATTTACTATTTGAGTAACCTAGCAGTGGTTAAGGGTGTTTACTTAACGCACTTAGGGATGGACCATTTTTAAATTAAAATTTTTCAGCAAAGGTGAGGTTAGGACACAAAAGGGGCATAAACTTAAGGTAAAAAAATCTTTCACAAACACAAGACGGAGAAAAAATCGAGCTTAGAAAAAAATTCGATTGATTGTCGTTAGACCAAAACCAAAATAATCACTGGAGAATCACAAACGACAGAGGCAATCCAGTGAACCAATCAAATTCGAAGCAAACATATGTGGCTGGTACCAAGCGCGGGAAAACGTGCGTGAACGAGTCAGGATTGGTTTTGGTTTTACATCTGATTGGTTGAGAAAGTGGCCCGGGTTTTGATAAGTGTATGCAATAGACGAGGCTGATATAGATCATCCTCCCTTAGTGTATCCAGTTTATAAATTTTCAGTGAAATATCAAACCACTCCAGAACCAAGTGTATAGGATCAGTATATCATAATCATGATCTAAGTTTCGATATTAGCTTAGCTACTATGGTCTAAGATTCGATACCGAATTTCTTGGTCAATATATCTAAAGTGCTATACCGTTATCTTATAAGATTTGATACCTTCTTACAGTGGAACCCCGATATAACGATCTTCGATATAACGATATTCCTGATATAACGATGAATATGTTTTATCCCGGCAAAAGTAAAATGTATGAGACAGAACCCCGATTGGCATATCGTTATATCGGGGTTCCACTGTATTATCATAATATTAGATTTTGTGTGCTTTATCAATGGCTATCACTTATCATGACAAAATCTTATGGGGTGATTCTTGATATGTTTAGAACTGATACGAGTGGCAGGTGTTTTGATATAAATTTCTCGTTTTTTTTTCAATGCTGCCTCTCTCTGGTTTTCGAAATGGAAGGAAAACGCTTTGAAAATTTAACGTATACCTTTTAACGATCCAAAAAGATTTTAATTAATTTTAATTTCTTTTACCAATCATAAAGTACGAATCATATAGTGTTTTTTTTTTAAAAAAACGAAGTAGTTGTCGCATACTCACCACGATCATAAGTGCAGTACTCAAGCTTTTGTAATTTATTTGTTCGCTCGTTTATTTGCTTACTTCATGATTTTCAGTCACCGTCAGTGTTATTTGTTTGTAATAGATTTTCAGTCGAAATGTTCGTTCTCAGATACAAGATCGAGGTGAAAACTAATGAATAATGAAAGTTTTACGTATAAATAGTTGTCCGCATGCATTCAAACTTAACATATATTTGATTTGGTAACTAGGCAACTTTATTGTCACCACGAGTGAAGCGGACTGCGGGAGGTAACAGATTTCATTTACATTGCTTTTATTTGTTGAGTAAAAGAGATCACCAAAGAATTAAAGAACAAGATTTCAAATTGATTCCTTTTTCAATGGGCTAAGTACAGTAAGCAGAATTTGTGTACATAATGACATGACTCAGTACGCGTCAAAATTAACTCATCAAAATCTTTTGCGCTATTGTTCATTTAAACTGCATAACAAGAGGCACTATATTGTAAATCAATGAGTGAATTTAGAGAGGTGATAACCGCAAAGCTCTATATATAAACCAACCTTTTACATAGGCCCGCATTCAGAAGATTTCAAAGACAACAATGCAAAGTCATTGCACGCACAGGAAAAATGTAAGCGGAAAAACTAAACTCGGTTACTTCTGTAGAATAAAAGCCGCTTTCTTTTATTTTATCATTTTAATCAGTGCATTTATCAATAAAGTCTGCTTTTGAGGTAGCAAAGTGAGGCTTTTAGTTGACGTTTTTGTGAACTTGATGGACAAAACATTCCGCTAACAAAACAAAACCGCAAGGCAGTAGAACAGATTTTCTCTCTAGCTTGCAAGTCTTTGCATGTACTACAATGGTTTTATTTGAAAGTTGGTGGATATTTAGAAAACATTGTTTTATGGACCTTCATGTAGGAGCCTTTAGGCTACGCATGGCTGTCTGTATTAATAACTGTACTTACGCTGACTTGGTTTCTCGTCGGATAACGACAAATTTAAACTTGAAGCACTGCGAACATACAGATAGATTAATCTTTCAACAACAGTTGCTAACTTTTCTTGACTTCGTTTATACACGAAACCCAGCATGAGCTCGAACTACTTTGACACGATCGCCGGCAAACTAATTATCTGTACGTGGAATTTGCTGTTATCAAAGTAAACCAAACTAACCTGTTTTTCATCCTGTAAACCTCCATTTCTTGAGTGAAGTTTCGCCGTTTGACCGTGGCAGGCGACATTGCCTTCTTCTTTCCGACCCACAGGGTCAAAAAGAGGTGGAATGCTTGCAACTGAAATCTTCTTCATCTCGCAGTTAACTGTTAAAAATACTGTCTAAAACACGGTCTATAAACCCGGTGTGAGCAACTTCAGTTCGAAGGCGATAATTTGAATAAAAAACTTCGGCAATGTACACTGTTTTAGTTGCTTTTGACCCTTGCTGTTCGGTGCAGATCTCTACAAAGTCAAAGACCAATATAAGAAGAGTTAGGTGTTTTGAAACCACTCTACTGAAGTGCTACTTATGCATATTCATTTTGGAAAGAACTCGATCCAAATTAAAATAGACTGTTATCTGGAGTAGATCGTTTCACGGTAGCTTGTGAAATAGCCTGGAAATAATAATAGTTCAATCAAAACTTAGTTTAACCGTGGTTAAATACATAAAGGAAATGTAATTGCGTCATGCTTACGTTCGTAAAACAGAAACAAAAAAGCCAACACAATGGAGTTGCAATTAACAGCTTCGCTCAAATTATGTTGTTTTGAAAAGTCTACCATTGTGATAACTGACAGAGCGCAATATTGCTACCAGGGGGTGTTTCGTTATGCAAAGTTGACGAGAATAACTAACGGGTTGTAATTGAAATGCCTTTGATATGGTTGATTACTCAAACTGGTTAATTGACTTCGGAGTGAAATAAGATTTTTGTTTCTTTGTTTTCTAATTGTTCGCGATTCAAGAGACTTTAATACTGTTAACATAACTGAGGAGGGGTGCTGAAGATTATGAAACAATTTTTATTATCTTGAACGCACGAGGCACCTTGTATTGAAATTAATCCGTTATGTAAACGGAAAAACAAAATTCGATAGAACTAAACAAATATGAGTTAAACGTCAAAAGAAATAAAAATCTTTTTTATTGGCATATCAGGTATAAGGTAAAAGGCATATATTAAGGTAGAAGGTTATATTTACTTTTCATTGTCTCGTTTAATTGTTAGCGATTCTGAGAGAAGTTGTTTAAAGAGCAAAGAGGAGGAAAACGGAAGAGTTATCAAGCAATTTAATTGTAGGTTTATGTGCTGTGATTGTAATCCGGCCGTTAAGCAAACAAACGGAAAAAATGCTTTGAGGAACCGGTAAAAACACTTCATTCCTTTGTATACGTCATTATACGTCATCTCGGTTGATTTGTCATGGTTGGCTTTACACCTTGCATTGTTCATGCTCTCGACGCGACTCTGCCTGTTTGTCTCTCAGGATCTGTTTATATGAGGAAAAGTTGTTCTACTCTAGATAGTAGGGTTCCACTTTCCCCCGAGCGATTAACCTTTCAAAAAGAGAAAAAATCACGCCTGATCGCAGGTTACCGAGCGATCTTTTACTGAGCGTCTACGTGAGAAAAGTTGTCCCTGCTTACTGAGCCAAAAAGCTTTTGTCGACCCCAGTGCTAAGGCTTATGACGTCATCATGACAAATTGTCCAATTCCCGGTTTTGCGCATGCTCATACCAGAAGATTAAGCTGCAAGAATCCCGATTTATCGAACCTTCTCAAGGTTCGAGAAATCAGGAGTAATTACAAAAAAGTACTGTCAGTACTATCCAACGAAAACGAAAATACTGTAATTTTCCCAAAAAAATATTTAGTAAATAAACCCCTTCAGGCGGCTGGTATATTGGATGATAATGCCCGAGGCTGAAGGACTGTCGAAAAATGAACAGTTGGCCGAGAAGCGAAGCTTCGAGGGCAGCTGTGAAATTTTGAGGACAATCTTTCAGCCAAGCGCATTATCCTCCAATAAACCAGCAAGCCAGAAAGGGGTTTATTTATTTTATAACCCTTCGATTAATTATTACAACCCGCTTTATCGCCAGTAAATTTAAAGGAAAAACCTACGTAGTAAACCCGGCGTAACTGTGGTTAAAACAAATGTAAGTTAATTGGTTTACGTAAATTTTTAACTCCGTGATTTTATTAAACGTAAAAATTGAATAAAGTGACTTCATTCGTTTGTTTTGTGCTTGCCTACAAAATCGGGCGACGGATATCAAATCGGACGGGGTATATTCGCTGATACCCGTCGTCCGATTTTGTACTACGTGATGCGTTTTGTCCAATAAGCGCGCGCAAAAATTAATGGGTGGGTTATAATTTGGAATAAACCGGTTGTGAAAATATCCAAAAAACATTATCCACGTCCCCGTATAGGCCATATAGGGGGGTGCCTCCCCCCCGGGGGATGAAACCGTTAGTATTCGTCCCCGTTAATTGTATACTCCTTGGCTTGCAAGAGCAGACGTAAGGTAACTCTAAATGGACCAAGCGTTCCATAACCTTCAGAGCCTATCCCGGCCTCAGTAGCCTGAACCATTTACAGGTTAAAAATGCTAGGGATGGTAGTCCATCTCTAAAATTTTATTTTCTCCCCTCCCAGCTAGAATATTGCAAGGTTACGCTAGTCAAATATCAATAAAAATACCTTTTTTACTTCTTACTCAACTTCCGTTTACATCTTCTTCAATAGACCATTTGCATTATGACGTAAATGCGCAACGACTTCTGGTAGTTGTAGTTAAGTTCGCGGGAAATTTTGAATCGTCATCAAGCCCGCTTGGCCAAGAAAATCGTAATGGAGGTGAAGAAAATTACCCTCAACGAAGAAGACGTCCCTGTGGCTTCATTTAAAAGGCAAAAAGCAAGCTCTCAGTATAAAACCAAGTCCGTCAAAATGAAAAAAGTTATGCAAGATATCGTTTATTTGCTTGGTAGCGTTTTGTATTGAGGTTTCAACGAGTGTTTCAAATTCCTCCGGTGGAGTCTCAGTCGCTAAAACTTTTGCTTGCAAGGTAATATGTATATATTTTTTATTTTCAAATAATTTACGAAGAGAAGTTGTCGGCCGCGATGAATGAAATTCTACCAAGTCAACTCCGCCACACAACGTACATATTAAACTTACTTGAACACGAACAACATTTGTCAGTCAATATTCATTCCAAAGCTATCATCCTGTTTTCTATATTTTTGACAAGTAACTGAAATATGAATGTATATACCGGTATAAGCAAATTTCGAAACGACAAGAGCGTAAACTTTAGCCGCTCGACTAGCCGCTCGGCTTCAAATAAATGTCATAGATGTCCACCTTCCCGCTTAGCTGCCCTTAGCCAATCACAAGCCAGAAATGTTTTTTCCCACGAACCTAACTACAACTACCAGAAGTCTTTGCGCTTTTACGTCATAATGCAAATGGTCTATTTCGGAACAAAGGTCACAAAGCAAAAGGGTTACATAGTTAGTATGTTATCCCTTCAAAATTCTACTCAGAGACTTTTCAGGATCCTAACACAATAATACCGAACTGAAAAGACGGTTACATGATCAAGAGGAACGTTTTCGGTTAACAAATAAATTGGCTGCAAGGATAAATTTGGTAAACCCTTAAACTGACTTACTTCAATCTAATCATGAATCAGTGTAAAAGCAAGTAGTCCTTGGAAAGGAAAAGAATACTTCGGTTCTCTTACACACCCAATTACATAAAGCACCTAGAGTACTAGAGTACACCAGATTGAGTAGTACATCAGGACGCTAGAGTACAGCTATACAATTATATATTGGGGACATAATAGTTCCCCATACATAACGTTCCTACCCTAAAAAAGTTCCGAAACGCCGCTGACTTTATGCGTCTGCAATGAGAAATCGACTGCGCGCGACTGCAAGAGTTCTTTGACAGCAAGTCTTGTGAAAGTGGACAGTCGTTATTTGGCATCGTTCAGCAAAACATGAGATATTATGGATAACCGAGCATCACTTAGCATCGGACAATTTCTTTGGAAATGAGTAGGAACATTTCTCGAGGCATAAACATGCTCACACAACTCCACCAATACGAACCTCCAAAGTGGGCCTCGTCACTGAAAAATATTCCAAAGCACTTTGTAAAGGTAAATTGTTTTACTGTTTCAATTTTTTATATAACCTTAACGGAACTTCCGTTGAACATCCAGGTTTCTGTTCGTATAATTGGAGATTACAGGTTTGTTTCTAAATAAATCCTTATTCTGTTCTCGAGTTCTACAATCTCATTTCCAGAGCCTGCGTTCCCGCTGACCAGCGGTTGGTTAAGTCAATTGCTCTGGGTTAAGGTATCAGTATACCCCAAATGACCAGTGTGCGTTGGAGCTGCCTTACCGTCTGTTAATTAAAGCAAACCCCAGCAAAGTATATATTTTCTGAAAGCTTAGGAATTGTAGATTGCGGAGATACATTTATTTTAAGTTCAAATATTAATGTTGTCCAAAAAGAGCGTGTTTTTTCCAAAAGTACCGAGGCTCATAAATCGGGTTCGTTTCCGGACAATTTTGAACGGAAAGAAGCGATCAACATCGCTATGTGTTCTTCACACCTTTCTCTAAAAAACTGTGTCGGGGAAAATTAATTACTTGTCTGGTTTGTTTTTGACACGCAGTTAAACTTCAAGAGTGTAAGAAACAACTATTCTCTGCGTTAAAACAGCCATAACTTTTGAAAGAAGAAAAAAATAAAAATTCGCCGACACAGTTTTGTTGCTCGTTTATCGGGCAACATTGTTGCCAAATTTCAACGAAAATTGTTGAAACTCCATTGAAAACGAACTTAAAATGTGCACCTCTCTCTTCGAAACTCTGTTTTCGAGATACGAACGAAAATGTATTTTGGGCCGTTCTTCCGGTGTAATGAGATTAACTACACAAGACGTGTGAAAATGACCAGGCGTTGAGCGATAGAATGAAGGTTCATTTTACTTTAACAATACAACTTGTTCAAAGCAGTGTCAAATGTTGCTTCTGGCCGGAAACAGACTGTTGCATGATTTCATACTCATATTCTACCGCTTGCGTTATAACAATTTTCGTCTCAGTGCAACAGTTTTAAATCTAAAACAACGAAAACGTGGAATCACAAGAATCCTAAAGTAGTCAAAGTAAGCCGAGGAACTGCGGGTCGTGATTCCAGGTCGTGCTGTTACCCCTTCAAGCGGTGAAAAACCCGTTGTCACTATCTACTAGCGCATCTGCCAAATCTTTTGTCCTTTCCCGTTTTTGCAACATTCTTCGAACTTGAGATAGGAATGGGAAAATGTTTCTTCACTGACGTCTGGAAAACTATGCATTTTGCCAGCGCAAAACACCTAAAGAACTCGTCGAAAACCAAGAACTCTGATAGTCACACAACGGTAGCATCGCCGCGCTCCTTTAGACAACCTGTTGACAGCTATCAATATCAAAATATAAATTATAATTAATGGCAAGAAATGTTTTTTCTTCATAACTCTGTGTAGAGTGAATCTTTTTCCATAAATTTTTTTTGAATGAAAGGTCTTAATGAGATCTATCCGAAAATACAAAATATATTTTTCTTTGAAATGGTCAATTTTGGGGTATACTGATACCTTAACCAAAAACCGGAACCAGGATTTCCTGGTTCCAGTTTGATTGTGTGCATAGGGCTGGAGATTGTGGTGAAACGAACCAGTTTTCAACTGCCAATCAGATTCGATCATCTTTGTGACAGCCTTTTTAGATAATTTATTTTAGCCCAGAGGTCCTGATCCCTGGTGCAGACCAGAAGAATGCTCTATCCTGAGAAGTCAAACTAAGCATTTTATATTTTTTGTTATTTTTGGGGTAGTCCGTGGAGGGGGTCTGTAGGGGTGGTGTTATATCAATGTCTTTCCATCTTTTGGTCAGTGATGGAGAGGAGCGAAGAGGGGCGGTAAGGGGGGGTCATGCGCACAGTTCACGACTATTAAAAATGGTAAATCACGTTTCACGGAAAATAACATAGACGAGGAAGTCTTGTGCATTTAAGCCTCCATATCGAAGTGTTTTTAGTCTTGCAAGGGCGATTTTGCAAAAATGACTGACTACCTGTTCTTAAATATTTAGCCATCACGCAAATTGTGTCCAAAAGTAATCTTCCTTGCACAGCAGGTTGGTTTTTACGGAGAAAGTGCTGAATTCTAGTCAAATATTATGATTACACAACCTTATTTTTTGCTTTCACGTGTCACAAAAAGTATGTCATTCACAGTTCACGGACAATATTATTTTATAATCACGGATCACGGAAAATAAAAACGTACAATCACCTTTCACTAGAAACCCCCTTACGGCCCCTCAGCGAAAGTTCTGGAAATAAAATGATTTTCTTAACTTTTTCTAATGCTAAGGCCTTGATACATGTAAAGATCTCTAGTAGTTGCAAATATCCTTATATGCCAGCTGGTCTTGGCTTTGTAGCTCCCTCGCCCCAGCTCCACATTAACCCCTTGCCTACCAAGGACGTATATATACTCCTCTCTGTTGTCACGCAACGACTGAGGACGTATATATACGTCCTCAACCAAACACATTACTGAAAGCCTGGTTTTCGCGATGCCTTGAATAAATCATCGCCGGTGTTGAGAAAGGACTGGCACTAATTTTGAGACACCGCTGACCCAATAAAATTGATTTTTGCTCAGACAATTTACAAAATGGCGGCTCGTGTGCGTGAAGGCAGAATTGACAATGAAGCTATTGTTGAAATGTTTGCAGATAGCTACTCTGATGTAAGCGATTTAAGTCACAGCGAATTTAAGCCAAGTGATTCTGAATAGTCTGAAGAAAAAAAGAAGAAGGAGGCAAAGAAGAAGCCTCGATCGATCGAAGAAATAGACTGAAGAAATTGAACCTCAAAATGCACATGGTCAAGGAGTTCGCCAGGGAGCTGTACGACGCTTAGTGATTGGCTTAAAAATCTCGCGCCACTTTCTCAGCCAATCAGAACTAAACCAAAACCAATCGTGACTCGCTCGCGCACGTTTTCCCCGCTTCGTCCGGCTACTGTATTTGCTTGGGTTTTGATTGATTCACTGGTTTGTCTGTGTCCTTTGTGATTGGCCGAAGTAATTACTTTGGTTTTGGTTTTACGACACTCAATTGAAACCTGCTCTATCCAACGAAAACGAAAATACTGTAATTTTCCCAAAAATATTTTGGATCCCGGTTGTGAAAATATCCCAAAAACATTATCCACGTCCCCGTATAGGCCATATAGGGGGGTGCCTCCCCCGGGGATGAAACTGTTAGTATTCGTCCCCGTTAATTGTATATCCTTGGCTATCCCCTTTTTAATGGTTTTAATATTTTTAACTCTTTTTAGGTGCCTATTATTATATTATACATATTATATTATTATATAAGTATACATATTTATTATATTATACATATTTCACATAGATAATTATATTTTTTTTTTCCTTTTATACAATTTTGCGTTCACGCACACATTTTAACGAGCGCTTGCGCTCCTAGGAGTCGCGTGGGTAAATAAAGTATTGTTGTTGTTGTTGTTGTTGTTGTTGCAAGAGCAGACGTAAGGTAACTCTAAATGACCAAGCGTTCCATAACCTTCAGAGCCTATCCTAGACTGTCCACAGCCTCTCGATTTTTCAATTTTTCAATTTTTTCAATTTTTTTTGCGCTGGCGTCCAGTTCTCTCCCACTCTTTTTGCGCGCTCATCGATCGAAAACGCGAAAATAGAGGTCTTGCGTCTACTTCCCGCCTCATAGCCTACCTTTAATACAAGTAAAAATGCTAGGGATGGTAGTCCATCTCCATTATATTTTCTCCCCTCCCAGCTAGATATTGCAAGGTTACGTAGTCAAATATCAATAAAAATACCTTTCTATACTTCTTACTCAACCTCCGTTTACATCTTCTTTAATTTCATAACAAAGGGTCACAAAGAAACAGATTCTATTAAAGGGTTATGCATAGTTAGTTGTTACCTCTTCAAAATTCTACTCAGAGAGAATAATCCGATCTAAACGGTTAATGATCAAGAGGAACGTTTTCGGTTAACAAAAAATTGGCTGCAAGTAGGCTCTTACCGAAAGTGCTCGTAAAAAAAGCATTATGCTAAAGTGCTCGTTTTTTTGCCAACTCACTTTTTCCGTTTTTTTAAACATTTTTAATTTTCTTTTTCAACAATGTACTATCATTTTGATGGTACGCTCTCGAGCTATCTCTCCTTGGCTGGCTGACTTCCATTTTTCTCGTACAACGTGGATGACGTCATCTTGAACGAGTGTGTGGACTGGGTTTCTGAAGGCAACCACTGACGTATCACCTTTCCCCAGGCCTCCTCTCCTTTACTAATGAGGGCTTCATCTTTGACGCCATTGTCAGTTGTGCTTTTAACACAAATTATCTCTATCTACAGTGCTTTTTGGGATGAAAATGCTCGCGAAGCCAAAAATCCAAAAAAGTGCTACACTTCGGTGGCTACTGCAAGGAATTTGGTACCTTAACTACTTAGGGTTTCTTCTCCAACTTTATTCCGCGCCGCTGACTTATCGTCTCGTCGACTCGACTGCAGAGTTGACAGCAATCTTGTGAGTGGACAGTCGTGCATCTTCACTAGATTTGGCATCGCTTACATCGGATTCTTTGGATGATGATTTCTCGCCTCTCACACTCCACTCCCTCCTGGCCTCTCACTACAACACTTGAGGTAATTTTTACTTTTCTTTTTTAAACTACGGAACTTCCTTGTCCAGGTCTTTCGTGGAAGGTTTGTTTCTCCTTATTCTTTCTTTCTTTCCCCCTCCGACCTGCCTTCCTACAAACACAGTTCTTCCAGTTGTTGTGTGCTGGGCTGGAGGTGGTGGATTCTATTCTCTTGTGCAGCCTTTTTAGCAATTTGCCCAGAGGTCCTTCCCGGCGCAGACACTCTATCCTGAGAAGTCAAACTAACTTTTATACGAGCTCCACCGCCGAGGCGCGTAGCGTAGCTCCATTGGTACATGCGGGTACAGGGAACAGACAGGGCAAATGTCCTATGCGAGAATTTTGGTTGTCGCGTACGTCGTCCGTCCTCCCGAGGCCTGGGAACGAGCTAGGCTCCGGTGGCAACCCGCGTCTTAGCGGGAAAAATCATTACTATCAAGGCCTTAGCAAAAAGTTTTTTAAAACGTTTCTCTCAGCTAAGCTTTATATAGTAGGAAGTTTTAACGCGGGAAAAATCTTCTTCTCTTTGACTGTTAGATTACATGAAGGGGAGACTAACTTGAGGAAGTCCGCTGTGTGAAAAGTCAGGAAAAATCTCACAGCATCCGATTTACCAACGTACGCATGAGTTCATTACTAACTGAAGACTCCTCGATTGAACACACGAAGAACTCATTTTAAGAAGTTTATTAAGATACATTATTTCTGGATATTTCCTCGTTTCACCCGCGATGACAACCATAGTTAGTAGAGGAGTAAAGATTGTGGCCGATCGAAATGGAAAATCTTCCAACATGTCCAACTTCTTGGTGAGTTTGAAGCAAAGACGGTCAAAGACAACATTCCTTTACGAAAACAAGGTGAGCTATTGATGTTCATTTTTTAACAGATTAGAAAAGTCTTTGTATTTAATAACCACATTCACCTAATACACTGTACATCATTTTTAAACGAAGCTGGGTTCTAGCTCTCAGTCGTGTACCGGTATGTCAAACAAGATAGACTTATAATGATTCGTCTTGTCTTAACGGTTGTATTCAAAGCATACCTTACTTCTGGTTTTTCCTATCCGCGTTATTTGTTTATTCTGTAGTTAATCCCCCAAGTAGGAAGAACACACCACTTTTAAACGTTGGAAGAGTACAGAAAAGTAGAGAAAAAATTTATAAATTTGTATGTGGTCGAGTCGATGCAATACAGTATGGGGCCCAGTTCTCGGCCACTATAGACGTAAACTAGTATTTCTTTTCTCAGACAAAAACTTGATTTCTCCCGGCTTTCTACATTATTCACTTTTTGGTGTAGCTATTGACCGGTTAATTATTTCCCAACAATAATAAAATAAATCTCCTTTTGTGGGCCAGTTCTCGGCCACACGGCCCATTCTCGGCCACCAAAACTTATCGTCCGAAGCTCAATTATTTTCACGTCATAAAATCACTCTGTAAACTTATTTTTTTTGCTTTTTATGGCTTTTTGCAGTTCTTCCTTGTTGTGTGACTCTTATGTACTTTGCAGTGGAAGGGTCTTGGAGTTAGGTGTGTAGAAAGAAAGAGTTACTCAATATTTTTTTATTTTTAAATTTTTTCTTTTATTCTGGCTGCAGTGTTTAAACAACGCTAAGCTGTGATAGCGGGGGTGGCCAGCTGGCAAAACGCAAATCCACATCGAAGAAATACAAATAACGAAAGTTAAGAAAGCTGAATTATTTTACGTTTCACATCAAAATTACTCTTTTGGTTGGCGCTTTCGGATAAAATACGAATTTAACTGCATCCAAGATTTCAAGGAGCCGTAAACAAACAAATTTCGGGAAAAAAATTAACTACCTCCGCGTAAACTCGACGTGTGAGCTTTCTATACGTGTTGAGGATCAAATAACGATTTAGAGCACAAAATCAGTCTATCGCAATGTAAATTATCGCTGGATGTAATAATTTTTGTTTTAATTCAACTGAGGCGTGAAAAACGCGTTGAACACAAAGTGGCCGAGAACTGGACCCGGCCGAGAACTGGGCCCCATACTGTATAGGGGACATTGCTAGCTGAGAGTCTTAGCGAAATATAGTTTCTCCATGGCCTCTGTTATTTTTCACTGAGAACTTTGCGTAGTCTTCCTTATTTTAGTTTTTATATTTTTATCATATGATGTTTGGTGAAAACGTTTTGTGAAAGTTTTGTATTTCTTATCTGATTTTACAGCCTTTCTCAGAAATTGATTAGTTTTTTCATATTTTTATACCGTATTTAATCGATTAAACGCCTCCCTCGAATGCGCTACTATTAGAAAGAAAATTAATAACGTCGCCCTCAAAAACCTCATCTTCTGATGCAGCATTCATTCGAATAAAGACTCGGAAAGCAATAGTAATATACTTGAGCAGGCCAAAATATTTTTCTTGATTGTAACAATTTTTAGGTTGATGACTTTTCAGGCATGCACTAAAAATGTTTCTGTTTTTTTTTTATTTCAACCTTTTTTTCGCCGCCCTGTATAACCTTTCCTCTAATACCCGCACTTCCCTGGGCGTACTAATTCTTTCGTTTTAGCTGATCCTGAAGTTTTAGGTAGGGCTCCCTGCCCTGTGGTTAACAAGCAGCTCTCAATTTTCTTCCTAGACTGTGCTATTATTTTCTTAGAAACTTGTGACTGTATTTAATTAGACGACTTCCTGGGCCTTTTAACCTAATTACGCAAACAGGCGTGAAAAAAATTGCTTGAGAAATCTCTTCCCCAATATAGAGGGTACTTTTTTACCCTGTGGCTATGGATTCTGAGGCAACTCGTAATTCTTTAACTTTCAAATTTTCAACTTAAATGATAAATTTTTATAAGTAATTTCGTCCTTCTCTTCGGTTATCATTTTGGGGTGGATGATTCTTTCTCTTCTGCCTCCGGTTTTTTGCGTGCAGTGGAGGTTTCCTTTTTCAATTTCTACTTCCCTACCTCTCTTTTGTACTGGTTCCTTCTAAATTCCCTTCCCGCTCTTATTTAGGCTGGATCACTACTTTATTTTGGCCGGCAGATCCCCGGAGGGATATCTCTTTCGGGCCCAAGGGTGAGTAGCTAAACAAAAAACAACAACAACTAAGTGTGGCTGAAATGGGGAGTGGGTGACAAGTGCTCCACCAAAAATATGTCAGCCCCTTGTACTCCTGGAGTGTCAAGCTAACAAAACCTACAGCCCAGGGAGAGGCACACGCCGGATGGAGAGGAGGGAGTGGGGCCACCTCTCAGGGCCGACAGTGAGCATTCCTGGGTAGAGAAGAGGGAGTTGGGCCTCATCTCTGATTGGAGGGAGTTGGGCCTCCACTTACCTAAATCCAGGGAGTACAGAATAAAGGGAGTTTGGCCTCCAAAAATATCGAGTCTATGGGGGCATAGTGTGACAAGGGAGCACTTTATCCCCATTCCCAACTTTATTGAAATGGTCACAAATAAAGAAAATGAATCCTATGCTACAATAGAAAAATATACAATGTACATTTTAATCTAGCAAACTGGACTGGCCTGATACATGTTCATCTTCCTCTGCTAGCTACTTATTCGTGTTTTACTGTTTATTATTCTTGTTACTTGTAGTGTTGGAAAAAAATTATGGGTAGTTTCTAGCTAGCTTATACATCTAATTAATTATGATAAAGGTTTGAGAATTCCTCTGTCCAGTGACTGCTGGCAGCACTTAAAAATAACTCTTTAGGGAGCTATAGGGTGGGATGGGAGGGAACAAAATAAACCACTAACTGCTTGAAAACAGTACTGACTTCAGTGCTGCTCGTGGTGAAACTGAACAAAGACAATATGAGCATTGAACATGATCTTTACAAAGGCCCGATGCTATTGGTCGATGATGGGTTTCCTGGGGTACTCACGTGAAAAGTTCACATGAGGTAGATCACTGGACAAAGTTCAAACTCAAAAAGAGTTATTGATTAATGAATTTATTTCCGGTGGTCATAAATTGTGATTTAAAGGCTCCATGACACATTAGTGCATGAAACTTGTTTTTCAAGTGTAAAACTTTTGGGTGTGAAAAATGGTATGCGTTTTAACCCCTTGGTAAGTTTACATTGTATATTTCCCTAAAATCCTCGTTCAATTGAGGAATTTAATATACACAATTTATGTGTAACAGCACATGTACATAAAATGTTTTTATTGTTCAAGTAAAATGTTTTCGTTGTTCATACAATCACCCCTCCCCCACCGTGGAGGAGGGGTATGAGGGCAAAGAACCAACAAATCTGCTACCTGACCCGACAAAATACCGGAATACTTGTATGATTTTGTGGGAGAAGTGCAAATTGACCTGTTGTGTTTGAATTCCTTTTAATTGTTAATACCTTAATTAAACCTTAATAGCTAATAAGCTCAAGCCCTAACTTAACATAAATTGTCTTGTTGTGGTACCAGGCAAATGTAGAAGAACTTAAACTCAGTGAATTTTACGTGAACAAAAGACTTAGTAAATTTTAGAGCTGTTTAGGCAGAAAAGCCAGCTGGGCTTGTTGATGAACCGGCTAAAATGTGCTAAAATGTGATAAAAGTTTTAGGGAGAATATGCAAGCTTTCCTGGACTTAATCACAGTACTTTCAAAGCACCTTCAGAGATAAATTATAAGAGTCTAAAGAAATCATTTTGTAGGGAACTCTTGAATTAGCCGGTGTTTCACACCCCAAAACATTCATCAACCTCGCCTGTGCCGGGTCTTTTTGATAGCACTATTAGTGTCTTAGGGTTGTTACTCTGAAAGGACTTTTTGGTTCTAATAATGTCCCCACTTCCCTGGCCCATGCAAATTGAAAACTCTCTTTTTTATGTTCTGTTATTTCTTTAATTAAATTATAAATATTCTTTGATGTCAATATCATCAAAAAATGGTATCTGTTATTTTCCCTTTTTCAGGGTAACACGAGTAGCAATTTCCAAGAGTTGCAGAACAAGAGAGAGAGAGATATATATTTTTTATTCATTACAACTATACTTATACTCTGTGTGATACTTTATTGGTCAGGTGTAATTTTAAAGTATGAATGGCAGATAGGCTCATCCATGTACGTATTTCTTAAGGGATCTCTGACAACACAATATGAAAATATCCGGCTACCCAAACATTTGTGGGAGGTTTGGTGACCTGATGGTTATTGGGTTATTGTGCTGGACTCCGGATCGAGCGGTCCGGGTTCGAGACCTGGCCCGGGCACTACGTTGCGTTCTTAGGCAAGACACTTTACTCTCATAGTTCTTCTCTTCACCCAGGTGTATAAATGGGTACCGGCTTATTTACTGCTGGGGGAGGGGGGGTTAACCCTGCGATGGACTAGCATCCCATCCAGGGGGAGTAGAAATACTCCTAGCCGCTTAATAATGCTGCAGAAACCTGGTTACGCTCCAGCCTGATGAGCCACTTGGCTCAACAGCAGGCTTTACCTACCCAAACATTTAATTCCCAGTGCCCACACTGTGAAGAACAGTTATCATGATAATGAGATACACAGTTCATCAATCTCTAAATCAATCTCACATGTTGCAATACAATAATAACTGATAAAATATATGTTGTTCATAGGCAAATTTTTACTTCACCAAAACCGAACTCAGTCATTAAATAATAAAACATTAAACACAGCTGTTTTGTTTTGTGGGTGTGTCTCACAGATTAGTTATTTGTTGTTATTTATAGTATCGGGAAATAATACTGTCACTGTTCCAATAGGGCCCCCGTTTGAGGGGGAGGGGGGGGGGTGGGACAAGCTACATGCAAAACTTTCCAGTTGTATGCTATGTACAGCTATAACATACCAGTTATGGTGGGTGTATGGATATTTTCTAGAGCAACGCTTTCTTTGTTCTAGTTTCTCTTTGAGAGTTTATATATCTTTGGGAGGTTATGCACAAACTGCTAGATGATCATCCTCTTTTGATTGATCAACTATTTTTACTTTTATTTGGTGCTGTTGTTCATGGTGAAAAACAATACATAATATATATAAAGAAAATAACACGAATAAAAAATCATTCTAAAAAAAATGTAAAGGGCCTATAACCGGGGAGCTCCGCTTTTAGGCTTGCCTAAATCTATATATTATTTTTTGTTATTTTTGGGGTAGTCCGTGGAGGGGGTCTGTAGGGGTGGTGTTATATCAATGTCATTCCCATTCCAAAGTCTTTCCATCTTTTGGTCAGTGATGGAGAGGAGCGAAGGTTCTGGAAATAAAATGATTTTCTTAACTTTTTCCTGCTTTTTCTAATGCTAAGGCCTTGATACATGTAAAGATCTCTAGTAGTTGCAAATATCCTTATATGTCACTGGTCTTGCCCTTGTAGCTCCCCCCCCAGCTCCACATTAAGGACAGTATGGGGCTTATGGACACCGTAAGCCCCATATTGATTCTTGTAATGAGGATGCTAATCAATAATTCTGCTAAAATAAGGTTCAGTTATAACTTGTTCCTAAAGTTTCTGATCTTTAGAATTATTATGTAACTGACAATAGTTACGTGTATCATTTTTGATCTAACTTTAGGTCTTGCTGTTTTGTAGCTTGCACAGCACAACACTCCAATCCATCCATGGAATATTCCAAATCTCCCAAAGGAATTTTCATTGTTTATCAAAAGGGATGACATGACAGGGAGCACTCTATCTGGAAACAAGGTGCAAAGTTCAGAATTTGTTTTAGTTACTAGATAACGTCTGCCAGGGGGAAACATGTGAATTCCTCCTACCCTTCTTGGAAAATGGGCCTCTCCCAATAATGCACCATCTGCTCCCAAGTCAACCCATTGGATTTCATTTTAAAGAGATGGCTCATTCCCTGACTAGTGGGAACAAGCAAGCCAGTAAAATTCCTTGTGGTTATGTTGGAGTTTGAAATAAAATTCAATAATTTTAATTTTTCATATTTTGTTAACACCTAAACCAACATTTTTTGAAAAAATTGTCAGGCATAATGAGAAACCAGCTCCAATGTCAATCAAAGCTACATTGCCCCTAAGTGGTACAGTTGGCATCACCATGATGCAGTGTATTGAGCTGAAAAGAAAGCATGGCCCGTTTTTTTTTTATATTATATTTTTTTATAGAATATTTCTTTCCCCCCCCCCTCCCCCCCCTCTCCCCCCTTCCCAATAAACCCCCCCAATTTTTTTTTTGTATCAGCTGCCATTATTTTGGGAAAAGAGTCTGCTCAGATCTGTTGTAAAAATACTAACAGTTATTGTGTTTTAATTGTTGTATAAGGTTCGCAAGTTGGAGTTTTTACTGGCAGATGCCCTAGACAAGAAGTGCGACACAGTTTTGACTTGTGGTGGTATTCAGTCCAATCACTGCAGAAGCACTGCAGTTGCTGCAAGGCAACTTGGCTTGAATTGTTACTTGTTCCTAAGAAATCCTGAACAGGCACGTCTGAAACTTAACAATAAGCTAACTGAGTACAATGTGTAGACCAAATCTGTATTGTGTTGTTCTAGAAAAATATCCACACCTCCCCCACAGATGGCTTTTTGGTTTGAATCCCCCCCCCCCCAATTACAGTTTGGCTTTAAACACATGTGCGATTTTCTCTGCTACAACTACCGGTAAGAGGTCATAAATACATAAACTTACTGAGGTGAAGGACATTTCGTTACCAAATACATAAAGTTTGCGTACTTTGGTCATGTGACTTTTATCGCTGTGTGGATGTTTTGCGACCATGTGGAGAAATTGTTTACTAGATTTAGGCTCGTAATTCGTCGTAGAAATCACTGTACTAGAGTCAAGTTTGATTAAAATGGTTTAATTTGAAACGACTTACTGCAAAAAAAACAAGCAAACAATAAAAAAAACCCTACAGTTTCAACCACCCTATGCTAATTTCTGGTAAGCCCTTTATCAAGGGACCACATTTGTGTACCAGCATTAGTAAAATTAAAATTTAACTGTTGTTTTTGTCTGTTGTGCAGACTACAGATATTGGCTGTAAAGGGAACCTTCTTTTAAACAGAATGGTTGGAAGTCATGTCATTGTTGTTCCTCCACTCCAGTACGAATCTGGCCTAAAACAAATGATGGAGAAGATGGCAGAAAAATTGTAAGTAGTTATTTACTAAAGAATGTCTTTAAGTCTTTGGAGAAATACATGTAGTTATAGAGCAGGCTGGTGGAAATGAAGGGGGAGCAGGGTTACTGTAGGCCCCCTCTGCTTGTTCTAGATTGTGTTTACTGACAGGGCTCAAAAGGAGTCCTCTCCTGTCATCTGGGGCATGTAACTTTTCATTCTAACTTGCTTGTCTGATGGGCAAGGTCAGAGGCAAGTCATCTACCAGCTAAATCATAAAATTGTAAACTTAGAAAAGCACACAACTGCCCTCTCTTAGTTTCTTCTTGCCACCAGGTGGGGGGAAAAGGGCCAGAAGTTAATGCTCTCCACTTGTCCCTGTTCTTGGCCACAGCTGCTACTGCAGCCCATAATGTTAATCCCATCTCAACGCAATCCCTTTCTACTGTTTTCCTCCAAGTTTCTCTGGGCTGTCCATGTTTCTTTTTCCTGCTTATTGTCCAGGTTATTGCCATATCATGATATGTGGGTCTCAGCTTTTGCCATATACAGAACATGACCTATCCACTTCCACTGCCTACATGTATGTTGTTTCAATCCCCACTCAGTCTTCTCCATATCTTATTACTGGACACACACATGGGCCAATGGACTTACTGACGTAACAGGCTTAATATAATTTAAGTGAGTCTAAGAAAAAACAAAAAATGTGTTGTTCCAGAAAATATCCATACCAGTTTCACTGATATTTTTCTGGGTTGAATTATTAACTTCTCTGGGAATTCTAGTGTCAAGCCCCATACTTTCCTTTAAAAGTTTTGGCTTTTGAGACCTCCCTCAGAATTTCCAAAGACTATCCATGGGGTGGGTATGGGTGGGTATGGATATTTTTTGCACAATTCATGAAAATTCCAATACTTTACTCTCGGAAGGAAGGGTTGTCCCAAATCCACCTCTTTCTTCCTGACTTTTTTTAACGTTAATATTTATTTTTGCAGAAAAGAGCAGGGTTCTTCTGCATATCTGATTGAGGTGGGAGGTTCTTCATACATGGGGATGTTTGGTTACCTAACAGCATTTCAAGAAATGATGGTGAATCAGGTGAAGCAATAGTCATTTATCATTTATGTTTCAGTTACTGTCATCATTTAGTTTGTGAATGGGACTTTGAGTATGATGCTCAACGACTTTCTCAATTGAAAGCAGATAGGTCTCTGAAGAGTCCCTTGGCCGGTATGAAATGCTGCCTCAGACTAGCCATGAACTATGTTATTTCACAAGTAACGGTCAGCTTTTATTCTAAATGCTAACTTGGGATTTCATGTGGTTGAGAATCCTTGGGTGACATAAGGAAAGATCGCTGTCATTATTTTGTTTGTGAACAGGACTTTGAGCACCATGCTCAATAAGAGTGCCAATTGAAAGCAGAAAAGTCTCTGAAGGTCCCCAACCTCGTTCCCATGGTCTCTGTCTTCCTGCCTCCCAGAGCAAAAGGAGAGAGGCCATGGGAATAAGGTTGAAGAGTCCTCTGGCCAGAATGAAATGCTGCATCAGACTAGCCACAAACTATGTAACTTCATGACTTAAAAAGTGTTCTCAAATCAACAAAGATGATAAAGTTGTTCTGTAATAAACAATAATAAAAGTGAATTTAAGATGTTCTTGCTTGTTTTAGAATCTGTTGGAGAATTTTGATGACATTGTAATAACAGTTGGCAGTGGGGGAAGTGCAGCAGGAATTGCCATCGCAAACTACCTGACAGGATCAAAACTCAAGTAAGATTTTTAATAATAAAATTGTTATTACATAGGACAGTAGATATAAGGCACTAGACATTAGACATTGAACACTGGGCACTAAACAGCTGTAGATGTTACAGGTCAAAATTAGCTTAAGGTCATTTTTCCAACCTAGGCTATTGTTTTCAATGTAGTTTATTTTTTTTATACCAGGTTACTGAGTAGAAAATTAAATTAAAACACCTCTCTCTCTCACTGTCTGTGAACCATTTTTTTCATTTCTGACATAAGCTCTAACAGTAACTAGTTAACAGTTTGAAAAATTCTAAAATGTGGAACCCTCATTTTTCCCACAAAATACCCTATTAATCGGTGACATGGAAGAGCTCTGACACTCATTGTTTTCTTGTGCATGTAGGTGCCATGCTGTAAATGTGTGTGATAATGCGGCATATTTTTACAACAAAATAAATGAAGACCTTAGGACAGGAGGACTAGATGTCAAAGCAGAAGATATAATTGATATTATTGACGGATACAAGGGAAAAGGATATGCTATATCCTCTCATGAGGAACTAGGTGTGTGTCAACTTTTTATATTTTCAAGATTTAACCCAGAGGTAATCGGCTTATTTTTTAACTCATTTAGGGCTCGAGACTAACGGTAGCCAACCAGCCACAGGCTAGTAGAAATGCAGTTTTGGCTAGTAGGTACTGTAATGGCTAGTAAAAAGTCCAGTAATTTGATCAGAAGAAAACTATGCATCGAAATCGACTCTGAGAGAACAGAGCTTATCAAGGACTGTGGACAAGCTGAAATTCCCAAAAAGTAACCTAAAATTAACCCTATGGCTACAGATAATGATAACAGAGCCTGTGAAGAAGGCAAAGTGCCTCTCAGTGCCCAAATCTAAGTTAGCTTGAGAATTCTGGCTAGTAGAAAATTGGGTTTGGCTAGTGCAATCAAAGCTTTCACTAGCCAATAGGCTAGCTAGCAAAAAAGTTAGTTTTCAAGCCCTGTCATAAACAATTTTTTAACCAGACTAATGACGTTATAGAAGTCCATTGTTTCATTGTAGAAAATGAGCGCTTTGCAGCAAACTGCGTCATAGTACAAAATCTAAAAATGTTTTGGGCTTCCAGCAGGGCAGATTTGTTTCCCTTGTGACCATTTGTGCCAAAAAGCCCCTTAATAAAGGGGCTATGACACAGACAATGTATCTTGTTGTTTGTAATCCATCTAAAGGTTCTTCAGCTGAAACTATTCTAACTTGGTTATTTTCACATTTTTATTTCTCCTTTGGTGTTTTTCTATGTTAGAAAACTATTATTTTGAGGTTTCCTTCAATTTAGAAGTACCGGTAATCAGAAAAATCACTTTTAATATCATGCCATTGCTCTTTTACCTGGGGTGCCAGAGGTTTTTCTTGCGCAGTTTCTGGTCTTGGTCATTGCCACTCGCCGAAGTATCCACCACGCAAGAAAAATCCTTTGGTATCCAGGGTATTGCTCTTTTAACATGTCATGGTCTTTGTTTAACTCTTAGTTATTATTCCAAATTGCCCTTGCCACTTTCAAAATGGTCATAAATCCTTATCATGTGACTGCAATCTTTTGCTGCAGAGCACATTATAGAGATCTCCAGTACTACAGGAATATTGGTGGACCCTGTGTACAATATTAAGGCAATAAGAGGGATGCTTTATGAGATGAAATACAATCCTGGGAGATTTAAAGGACACAGAATACTCTACATTCACATTGTTAAGTATAATGTTGGCCATCTCTGGTGTATAAATGTATGGATGAGCTGGTACTTAAACAAGTCTTTAATTCAGCTGCGCTCAATAGAGTACAAATATTGCACAATACTTGTGTTTTTTACAATTATTGATTATTTTGTTAAGCTTGCTATTAAGTTGCCATAGAAACCATATACACAGTTAACTCTCTCTGAAACGGACACCGTCAGGATCGGCTCCAACTGTCCATCTTATAGGAAGTTTAGTTACAGTAAAATGACTGAAAAACAGCAGGGACGGGACCAATAAGATAAGACTGTCCATCTAAGTTATAGAGGTGTCCATTAAGAGAGAGTTGACTGTAGTCAGGCACATTTCTCAGTCTTGGCCTTTAAGGATGCAGCGTATGCTTATTTCGTTTTTATGGACACATAAGTACCGGTCCTTTAATTCCAATCTGTTACCTATATGTTTAAAACAGACATATACTTTCTTATTATAGGCCTCATGGTGGCCTAGTTTGCTAGCACACTTTACTCTGGATCAAGTGTTACAGGTTTGAGCACTGGTCAGGGTCTTGTGCTGTGTTCTCAAACAAAACACTTAGAAAAAACTAACAGGTGTATAAATGGGAACCAGGCAAATTAAATTTTTGGGAATAGCTAGCCCTGTGATGGACAAGTATCCCATCCAGGTTGGAGTAAAAATAAATATTCTTAGTTACTAAGATTCCACTGCATAAGCCACTTGCCTCAATGCAGTCTTTACTTTTTACTCTCGTATACAATGCTCCTTTTACTAGATCAAACACAAGAGAGAGTGTTTCATCAGGATACCCAAACACTGAGAAGAGAGTTGAAAATACAATGTGAAGCACAGTATTTTTGAAGAAATTCAAGGTGTTTGGATAGCCACTCTCTATAGTGTTTGATATATCTTCTCAATTGACACAAAAACTATGGAGTAAATGCAGAAATAAAACCGTAAAAATCTATGTTAAAAAAGGGCTAATTAAGACCAGGTGTCCAAACCTACTTCTTGGTTATGATTTTCTTTGTGAAGATGAATTATTAATGAGTTTGAGAGCTGAGTTTCCAACATGGTGATGAAAAATTATTTCGAATCTGCATGCCTGTGAAATATCTTTAATCTTCTGCACCAGTACGCACTGCAACCTTTCCAATGTATCTAAATATTAGACACTTTTCTTATCATAGGAGGAGTGTTTGGTTTGTATGATGGAAGAATGGATCCATTAATCACAAGCTCTGCATTGGATACAAGTAAAGTTCTTTGCTGGGGAGATGTCAATGATCCTGTGCCATGCTGACATTAACTTTATTTATATATAATTATTGTAATAAATTATATATAATAATTATTATATAAAATTTTAAAATGACATTTTTAAAATTATTATGATAATTATATTTTTTCCCACTGACTGCATTGCCAAGCAAGAAGATCACATGATAAGAATACAGGATGTTATCAACTGGGTGATACTGACCTCATGTCCTAGCTAAGAAGTAGCATGCAATGTAAAATGGTATGGAGAATCACTGTTATGATCTTGGAACTGTTATGCTTTGCTGTACGTGATCTTTGTAAAATGTACACAACTGTCAGGTGTGACCAGTTAAAACCTGCATCAGTCAAAAGAGATCATGGCTGATACAATTGCTCATAATCCTCGTCGCGCCTAAGAGGCACATGAGGCTGAGATACAATTGCAATTATCTTTAAATACTGGCTCTTGAATGTTGGCTGACTGAACAGCAAACAGAACAGTGCAAAAACCACTATTATCGCGTGTACACATTACAAGTAGGGGATATCTCAACTAATGGTGTCCCTTCACCACTCCTCTCTGCTAAATCTCCTCTATTTTGATGAATGCAGATGTAAACCACCTAACATTTCCAAAATGATCAAAGTGTCCGAACTGTGGCATGACTGGACATAAAATAAACATCAAATTTTCACTTAAATGGTGTCCATTATTTTTATCTTTCTTATTCATCCCCGGATTTATTTAAAATTGTGTAGCAGCTGCCTGACGTCCCCAGGCATCCTTGTCCTTGGTTGTGCACGGTTCGCTTGACGTTGTGGGACTGACGTGCATGGTTCCCTTGGCCATCAACCCCCGCCCTCCCTGTTTTCCCCCCTTACCGTCTCAACATCCGGCCAATCGGTGCCTGGGGACGAGGCAGGTGTAACAGTGATGAGCCAAAATTTTTATAAGGCCTGACTTTGTCCCCATAGGAGGGTCTGAGGAGAGAGGTGTTTTTCTGCAGTTATGAGTACAAAGGTATCTAAAGATTTCCAAATTTGCTAAAAAAACCCCTCTGTATACAGTTATTCATATTAATTTTCTCTGAAGAGTGGCCGTCCATAGGACTCCTGGACTCCCACCTGGCTAAAAGCCTGGGGTGGGATGAACTGTGGATGTTGTACTATTGAGCTATAGGCATAAAGTGCTGTAAGCAATATGATCAAAACATTGCTTTTCAACTGTTAGATTAATTTTAGTTACCCTGATTTTACATGTGGACATAAAAGTACGTATTTTTTTTTTCAGAGGAGGGGGGGGGGGGGGATGAGGTAAAAATGTTCATTGCTAGTTCTTTTAATCATTAATCCTTTAATCACCCATTATAAATTATAAGGCAAACTCATAATCTCATTGGCTACACAAGGGTCGTCTTATTTTCGATAGACTGCCCTTGGAGCATTTGCAAATACAATCCCTGGAATTACAAACCAAAATTCTATATATAAAATACTCTCTTTGGACGTTTTGTTGCTATGCAAAAACAACTAGACAGTTTATATTATAATAATAATTAACTTTATTTATAGAGGGTGAACACATAACAGTAAAAAACTGAAAAACCAGTGGCCCTCTAATAAAAATACAATTAAGAACTAGAAATAATGGTAAAAATTAAGAATCTAAAATAAAAATTAGTTAAAAACGCTATAATATTAGAACTAGGTAAAAATTACTCTAAAATGACGAGATTGATATAAAAGAATTAACTGAAAGATAAAATGATCTAAATGTTGTATGTATCTTTAAAAAATCAAGTAGCCTTCTTAAAACTTACTAAACTAGGCTTGTTCCTATGATGCTAGTGTCGTATTCCGGAGGCGTGTAGTCGATACTGTGAAAGACCTTCCGCACTCTGACTCCCTTTATCGGGGGCAGAAAAGGTTTAGTAGTCCATGTCTGCTCGATCTTTCATTGATGTCGGCGTTTCTTATCAGTTTGCTCTTGTTTCCTTTCGACTTTTGATAGTTGACACGGGGCTTTGTCCCCTTCCCCCCTGGGCGAATCTCATATGAAACAAGCGGGGATACTTGTCTTAAACCCCAAAAGGTGATCAGTCTGGGCGTGGCTCAAGCTTTTTTGACTCCTAAACGGTAACAAAATGCTAAAAATAAATTAGTATTACTTCTCGTGCAACCTTAAACGAGATCACAATTGACGGTTGAAATATAGGCGTTTTGCCCGGACCGACACCCTGAGCGAGACGACGAGCATCGCCGTTTCTTTTATATGGGATCCCCCTCCCTACCCCCCACCACCCCCAACCTCCCCAAAGGCAGCTGACAGAAACGCGACCTTACCTGTCAACAGGACGGGCGCACACCTTTCTCTTCAATCACCGTGCTTCATACATCCTGTCTCTCTGGTGTAAATAAACTTGTTGTTAGTGTCTGTCTGTAACTCCGCAAGCATCTACAGATTTTGCATTTTTATATTTTTAGTGAAAAGAAGTAGCGGAGTTAATTTGGCGTGACGTCTGTTTCGTTTCATTCCGGATGAGTGCATTTGATCTCGTGATCAAAAGTGAGTGTAAACTTGTACGTAAACACCTTCAGTTCGAGGAGTGGCTTTTCAGTGTTCCAGCGAACTAAAAGAGATCGCTGAAGTTCCATTAACCTTCACAGAAGAAAAAGATTACAAGATACGTTTATGTTACTGACAACACAGGTGAGGAAAAGAACTTGGAATTTATTACAGACTTCGCGTGACTTTATATCCTTGTCTAGACGACATGTTCCATCAATGGTTCTTTGCGTGAACATTTTATCTCGAACCACGAAAATTGTTCGTTTCATGCAGCAATACATCTGCCTTTGAGGACCACAGTTGTGCTTCCTTGGTGACTGCGATTAAAGAAAAGCGTTTCCAATCGAAGAGAACTTTCACATTCAGCAAAAAGGTAAGAAAGATGCGTGTAATAGTAAGTTATGAAACATAAACACATTGTTGCTTGCAAGGCATCGCGCGCTGAGCAAAATCTGTCGTTGAAATTATTTTGCTGTGGATAGATTTGATCTCATTATTGATGTATCGTAACTTAGCAGTGACTTATCATAAACAAGGACGGCAAGAAAATGTTATTAACTAGTCTGTAAGCGGAAGTGTATTTTAACATATTGAAAGTGAAACAAATTTCTCAAAAGTTCCCAAATATTTTTAAAGCGGAAATGCTTTCTGAAGTAAGAAACGCTTTTTCGTAGGAGCTATTAATTTTTCTAACAAGTTTGATTATGTCATGCGTTTCAAAACCTAAATCTAATTCTAGAAGATGCATACCGTATCGGCAGCATCAAATATCGTGCACAGGAGTATAAATTTCCGATCCAGTGTTTTATATTAACTGATTTGCATATGCAATGTATCATGACCAATTGTCCGTTATGTTGTGGCTTATCGCACCACTACTGTTTTTGTCTCGTGTTACGGCACGGTCACGTCGTAAACGACGTGACCGTGACGTAACGCGAGATATTGCAGTGTAGTTGGTCCCTCAGGATAGTGCTTTGTGTAAGATCTCACGTAAGGTAACGAAGTGATAAGGTAGCAAGGAAACAAGGTAAGAAATAGACCTTTGGTTGTATTGCAAGTGAACTTTTTAGACCTTCATTCTAACGCTCCTGGCATAATATGCGGTTTCTCTTCGAGTTTAATTGTTACACATATATTGTAAATTCTCGGAATATAAGGTACGTAGTATTTTGCTTTTAGGCGATATGGGGCAGGGGTTTGGGCAATTTTTCTGGGCAGTATTTTTTTCGCTTTCTGGTTATGCAAAAACAAACTTTAAGATTTTTTTTTTTTTCCTCATGGTTCTCCTTGCACGATTTTTTTCAGCTTTATTTTTCTGTGCTGGAAATTGTTCTATCTGTTCTCTGTCCCCTTCTTAAAAAAATAATGTACATTCCGGTCTCTAATGTGATGTATTACATGAAGTACCTTCCCTTTGTTAGTTCGGCAAAATGCCGACAATATGATAAAAAGATGATAAAAAGATTTTATCTAAGTGAATTGAAAAACAGATGCTAATGTTTTGAACTTGGTTGTCATAGTTGTGGTTATTTTAAGACCTCATGTAAGGTGAAGAAGTGACACAGTAGCAAGGTAAATCTCTCAGGTTTGCAGTCGGAGAATAAACTCATTGTCTCTTGTGTGTGGTTAAATGTGAACGATTAGTTGATTCTTATTTGTTGCAAGATTACAGCCGGCGTTGTAAAAAGATGTCTAATAAATGGTCGCACCAATTTACAGATCTGTCAAACAATGTGTCAAGAGGAGAATATTATTAAGCTAAAATTGAGTCAAGTTATCACGCAATCAAATAAAAGATTGGCACACAATTACCGCGGTTAACGTTATCTGAAAAAAACGGAAATTAATTTGCTTTGTAAATTGTTCATGATTGTACTTATGTCTTACTTATCACAAAATCATCTGTTCTCCATTTTTTACATTTCAATAAAAATAAAAATCTGTGTCAAAAATATGGCATCTTAACAACTTTGAAAACAAGAGTATGCATCTAAGACGTCAGTAAGGTAAAGAAGTGACAAGGTAGCAAGGTAAATCGGGTTTGCAGTGGTAGAATAAAGTGATTTCTCCTTGTGTGTCGTAAAATGTGAACGATCAGTTGATTCTTATTAATGAACTGCTCAAGTATCTTGCACGGATGTGCGACGGGTCACAAACGGGTCAGATTAGTTTGAAGGTGTGGAAAGAATAGGGTTACATGTTTAATAGGCGTCCTTATTGTTCATATTGTCATTACCGGTATAAGTAGGTAAGCATCACAGATATATTTAGAGCGGTTCGTATGTTAATGAAGGTTTTCAGTTGTTACTTAGTTTAGAGAAGTAAGAAGTAATTTGATAGACGTTTAGATATTTAAGATAGGTGAGTGATATGAGTACGTGATGTTATGTGTTAGTTTTCAGTAGTTGTTGTTTTAATGGAATGATTATTGTTTTGTTTTTGTTTTGTAGGTTTTGTTTCTGTATAACTTATTGTTTCTGTTGAAGACAGTCTGAAAGAAAGTTTGAGGAAGGCAGTGAGAGAGAGACCTATTATCAATTAGTCGGTTTATTTATGGCCAAACTATGAGGTAGGAAGTTTTGTATTTCATTAGACATTTGTGGAGTGTTTGACAGTTTTGTAGCATTTTTAAGCTGCTTTGCATGTTTTGAAAACGGGTTGTAGTTTTCTTCCTTATATGGAGTGTTTGGAATGTGGTTGTAATTTAGAGAGCGTTATAATATTTCTAAGAAAACGTACATGTTTGTTTGTTAGTCCATGTTCTTGTAAGTTTTTGTAAAATAAAAATAGTGATGAATAAGCTGCTGATGTATCAGACTTGTCAGAAATGTCAGAAATGTATTAATGGTGGCGTTTGTGAACGAGTATGTGAAAGAGGTAGGGAATTGATGAGAAACAAAGGTTGTTATTGTAGGAAATGTTTTGACTATGAAAAATTGCAGCTTAAATCAGTGTCTGATGAAAGTAAAATTGATAAGTTTTGTTGCGATAAATGTTGTTGTAATGGGCGAAGAGTTTTAAAAAGAATCAGCAGAAAAAGAGATAGAGCTCCATCGAGAATTTGCTTGAAGAAAATTCATAGTTTATTTCATAAAAAGAGTGTAGTTAAACGTAGTATAAAGAATCATATTAAACGCAATGTTCCTGATTCTTCGTGTTTGCGTTTTCTCTTGTCGAGTTTTAAACGTGCTTATTTACACGTGTGAGACATGGTGCAAATGTTTGGATTACTAAGGTATGTGAATAATGTAATATATTACATGAAGTATCATCTTTAGTAATACCGCCAAATCTGATAAGGAGATTTTATCTCACATATGTTGCTTAAATAGGTAGTTTTTTACATGGAAAATGAATTTATCTTTACGGTAGGTTTGTGTTTTGATATTATATTTGCGGTGGGTATTGTTAAAGTATGCGGCTGGCTGAAAAGCAGTTGTTAAATTTCTGTTTGCGTTACAAGAAAGCCATTTTGGTGCGTGTTAGGGTCGAGGGTTGTTGAGGTCAGAGCGGTTTTCAGATATGTCAAATGATGTGTCAAAAGGAGAATATTAAGTGAAGTTACCACGCAAACAAAAATATTGATGTGGTATCTCATCTTCGGCTTTGTTCGTTTCTTTAAACTTTATTCAGTAAAGAATAGGAAGGGCGTATTATGAATAGTGTAGAAACAGAATAAAAGGATTAAGGGAAGTGCGATTATCGTTATCTGAGAAACAGGAAATTAATTTGCTTTGCTTTGTTAATTGTATACGCTTTCCAGAACGTGATATGATATTTTGAAGACACTAAGGTCACAAAGTCAAATTCATAATTCCTTTTTGTTTGTTTTTCTTAGGGCCGGGTCGCACTAAAAATTTTTTTGGAAGAATTTGTTTACTATCAACACGCAAGATTTTTAAGTGCGACCTCCACTTAAAAAGGCGAACCGATTTTCCAAAATTTTGTCTTTAATAACAAAGGAAGCCGTCTCCAGTGATAACAGAACCTGTCAGGGAAATGACATTGAAGGTCATGATCGCACGCAATCACAAAGCGCGGAAATTTCGCTAGAACACTCGATCATAGACTTGCCCCAAGTCGAAAAGCCGTAAACGGACTTTGAGAAAGTCTAACTCGATCATGGATGGAGGTGGCTTTTTTCTCAGTTCAACACCATTTTATCCGGTTACTTTTTTGATCAGCAACAGCAGTTTGGCCCTTTTATGAATAAACTGCATTCGCAGTTAGACGTGGGTGAAGGCAGTCAAAGCAGGCCAGGGAGCGCATCGAGCGATATAACGAGCTCCCCGACGAGTCCCGTTGCTGTTGCAAGTACATCTACAGCATCTTCTCCCGAATCCGGACCGGCAAAGAGAACTTACGACAAATGGGTCCGACGATGATCAGAAAATGCTAATTCGTCTTTGGGCTGATAATTTCGATCGCCTGAAGAGCAGAGAAGCACGAAAGGTCTGGGATGAAATGAGGCGAGCACTGAACTCGAAATTTGGCACGAAGAGGACCAGGGATAAAGTCTTTTAAGCGTCAAGCAATCAAATTCATTTCCGGTTGTCACTTGCGAAGCCGGACCAAGATATATTAAGTGATAATACACAATACATTTTGCAACAGTATCAACAAATCAACGTTTTCACGGAACATATATCTTGTCCTACGGCGTAAATTTCGAGATTTTAAAGCGTATTTTACAAATAGACTTGAGCAAAAACAAACTAAACTAGCAAAACATGTGGCAAAGAAGTGTGAAACAAACAGGAAACCACGCAGCGCAGACTATAAATGCAATGACCTCTAGACATTTCCTTGGCCACAGTCTTACGGCTCTATTTAATACATAATGCCTCCAGATAAAACAGATCCCCATTAGAAAGAAGTGAGAAGCAAATTACGTCGAAAAACCTTCTCAGGAAACTAATTTGCTTTGCTTTTCACCACTTCGGCTTTAGATTTCAAGTGTAGTGTCAGGTGACGTTCTTGCTAAACAAAGACTGAATGTTCGGGCAACATCTGTCGAAGATACTGTGTAGTGTACAATCGGGTCGAGGGTTGTTGGCGCCAGAGCACTTTTCAGATATGTCAAATGATGTGTCAAAAGGAGAATATTAAGTGAAGTTATCACGCAAACAGAAAAATTGAAGTGGTATCTCATTTTGCGTTTTGGTAGGTTGTTTAAACTTCATTCAGGCCATAATAGGAAAGCATTATATTGAATACGCGGTAGATACAGAATAAAACCATTAAGGGAAGTGCGAATAATAAAGAAAAGACAGATTCACATAGACTGTAATGACCTGTAATTGTCTTCTTTGGACCTTGCATGAGGCTTGAAGCAATACAGTTAGAATGTGAAGAAAGGGCACATGGTGCGATGCTGGTATAGCACGAGCTGTTGCAAATGCTTGAGAATGAAATTTGAGAATCAATATTGTAGAATCCGGAGATGGTTTTTCTGAGCTTATATGATTGTTAGCAACGGGTGCTACTTTACTGATCTGTAACACGAGACAGCCCAACGGGCACTTTGATTATATGTACGTGTAGCTTTCAATTAGCATATTTCTGTCTGTTAAAACGAAACCGAATAAATGAAGAAAAACTCAAGTCGTTTATTAGTGTGCAAAATTTGTGCAAAATTAGTTGATGAGCTTAAAAGCTCATCAACTAATTTTGCACAATTAAAATTGAGTATATTATTGATACAATGTAAAAAACTTGGAGTGAGGGATGTTGCAAATCATGTTTATTTTACTACTATATGGGGTGACAGGCAGCTTTCTGAAATAAGTACATAGGGTACGTAGTATTAATAAAAACATCATTTGCCTTAATTCCCTCTCAATACACCGCCTGCATGACTGTGTGCTATGTTTGACCATGCATGCATGATCATGACTCTTATTTATGTGTTGTTTATTTCAGAAATAATTTGCAACTTTGCTCCTGGGCCATAATTCTGTTTTTCAATGGTTTTGAGGGGAAATCTCACATGCAGTAAGTATGTAAAAGTATAAGTACTTAACCCATTACTATTAGGGTTTTATCATAACTTATGTCATACAGATCATACAATCTGGAAGCATTATTCTTCACAGGAATGATAAAATTTAATACAACTAGGATTTAAAAGCCAAAATGTTCAATATTTGTTTTATGATTTAGAATAGCTGAGGTCATTTCAATGTCCCTTTTCTCACAGTTTTAGGCTGGTATTCAATGTTTATTATTCTCCCCTTAAGATTTCTATTTCTTAATCCTATGTGTAATGTTAAACTTAATTTGGTTGTTGTGCATTTCAGGATAAATTTTAACTCTTGATACATTATTTTATTTTTTAGTGAACAAAAACTTTTAAAAAGACATTCCATGTAAATCAAATATTTTTTTTAAAAAAAAGTTCTCCCTAATATGTTATCTCTGGTTGATCTATTTGGTTGTGGGTTTAGTGGAGCTGGATAAGAAAGTGGTGGTGGTTTTGATGCAGGTGCCAGTAAAGCTGGTAACATTTATCCTCCTTGTGGCATATTCTGGTGATGGTGGTGTAGGTGGCAATGAAGCAGATGGGTTTGGTGGTACCAGTGAGGGAATTGGAAGATTGTAGTGATGCAAGTGGCAATATAGCTGGTGGTATTAACAGTGCTAGTGATTGGTTGTGGTTTTGGTGGTGCAGGTGGCAGTGAGGCTGGTGCTATTTGAAGTCATAGTGGGAGATTGTAGTGAAGGGCCTCAGGTGACAGTGGAACTGGTGGTGTGCTAGTGGTTGATTGTGGTGTTGGTGTTGGTGATGTAGGTGGCAGTTGCGCTGGTGGCATTGGTGTTGCTAGTGGTGGATTGGTGTTAATGCAGGTGACAGTGAAACTGTTGTTATAAGTATTACCAGTGGTTGTTTTGGGTCTGCCTCTGTTTCTCTCTGTTTCTCCGGCTTCCATTCACAGCACAGTCGTTGTTCACTTGTTCTTTGAGATATGTCCAAACAAACATGATCTCTTCCTTCTCACCTCCTCGCTTACTTGGTCTGCTCTTACCATCTGCAGCACTTCCTTGTTTGTTACATGCTCCTGCCATCTGATGCGAAGATTCTTCAAAGGCATTTGGTCTAGAAGGTGTCAAGCTAGTTCTCATCTCCCTTTGTCCGCTTCTACATTCCACAGCCGCAGAGAAGCACTGAAAGCACAAGCATCTAGAAGAGCATTGCTGTTGTCTTCCTGCAGATGTCTCTTACGCTCCAGATCTTGTTGAGCCTGTTAAAGCTTGCATATGCCAGTGCGGTCCTCTTCTTGGTGTCCAGTGTTCCTCCTCCATCATTTCCTTAACTTGTGCCACCAGGTGGGTGAAACTATCCATTTCCTCCACCACCCTATCTCTTATTCTCAGTTCTTCGTTGTTCCTACTGTTGACCTTCATTCACTTGCACTTCTGTGGGTTCAGCTTCAATCCCACCCTGCCAGCGTTCTCCTGTAACCTAGCTGTTTTTTCCTGTATATGGTCTGCCCTCGATGTCAGTATATGTAAAAGCAGGTTGTCTGCGCAGTCAATGTCCTTCTGTAGTCTTGTTAAGTCTATTCAGATGCCTGGTGGTATTAACAGTGCTAGTGATTGGTTGTGGTTTTGGTGGTGCAGGTGGCAGTGAGGTTGGTGCAATTTGTAGTGTTAGTGGTAGATTGTAGTGAAGGGCCTCAGGTGACAGTGAAATTAACTGGTGGTGTTGATGGTGCTAGTGGTTGATTGTGGTGGTGGTGATGGTGATGTAGGTGACAGTTACGCTGGTGGCATTGGTATTGCTAGTGGCAGTGAAACTGTTGTTATAAGCATTACCTGTGGTAAATTGTGGTGTTAGTGTGATGCAGGTGGCTATAAAGCTGAAGGTAGTGATGGTGCTAGTAGTAGAGTATGGTAGTGAAGATGCAGGTGGTGGCGAAGCAGTTGGTATTGGTACTAGTGGTATGTTGTGGCAAAGGAGATGGTGATGGCAGTAGAACTAGTAGTATTGGTGCTGCAAGAGGTAGTTTGTGGTGATGCAGGTGGCAGTGAAGGTGGTGTTATTGGTGCTACTAGTGGTATGTTCTGGTAGTGGAGATGGTGATGGCAGTAAAACTAGTGGTATTCATGCTGCAAGAGGTAGTTTGTGGTGGTACAGGCGGAAGTGAAGATGGTGGTTTTGGTGGTGCCAGTAGATTGTGGTGCTGGTAGATACGGCTGTGGAGCTGTTGGTATTGGTAGTGCTGGCTGTAGATTGTGGTTATGGTTACAGTGAAGCTGAGGCATTAGAGGTACAAGTGATGTGGTGTGGTGGTGAGGCAGATGGTATTTAAGCTGGTGGTATTAGTTATGCTAGAGGTAGATTGTGGCTGTGTAGTTGGTTCAGGTGGCAGTGAAGCTGGTGGCACTGATGGCACAAACTAGTGGTTAACTGCAGTGATGTTCCTTTTTTATGGTACTTTAAAGGAAATGGTAGTGCTTGTAGTAGTGGTGGTCAAGGTGGCAAAAGCTGCCATTACTGGTAGTGGTGCAATGGTAGGTGGACAGTGGTGGTTAATCCTGTAGTTTTTTTTGCCAGTGTTGGTGTAGTAACAAAAATAGTGTTGATTAATAATAATAACAATAATAATAACATTTATTTAACCTCGGTTTGATGGGGCTGATTAGGCCCCTAGCAAAAGTATGCTAATGTGCCGAGAAAAAAAAATGGCAATAAAAAGAAAACACAAAAAATTAAGAAACTGTTTACAATTATATAATTATATGAAAAAAATACACTTGATTGTGGAGTTTGGAGTGGGCTGATGATAGTGGCCATATTGTTTGAACTAATGGTAGTTGTGGTGCAGGTGCTGCTGCTGGTAATAGTGGTGCTGATGGTTGTAGTGGTGCAGGGGATGACGATGCTGATAGTTTTACTGTTGATGCTAGTGGTGGTCCTGGTCAGTGGTGGTCTGTTGTGGGGGGAATTGGTCAGTGATGGCAACTGAAGTGGTGATGCCAGTGTTCGTGTTGGTAGTACTGGCGTAGTGGTTGTATTGATAGTAGTAGCAGTTGTGTGGTGGTACTGCGGCTTCTGTTTATGCTGCAGGTGGATGTGGTAGCGGCGGTGGTGGTAATGCATCTGGTGGTGGAAATAGTGAAGTACTCATGATATCACTTCTGGTTATGGAAGTAATAACAGTAGTGTTGGTGATCGATGGTAATGAGTAATGATGCTGGTGGTGCAGCTCATGCAGGTGCTGATTAGTTTCATTCTTCTCTTCCGTAGAGGGGTCTTTTGCACATTGGAGTCTTGTCTCACACTTTGGTTTTTCTTCATTTCAGAATAAATCACGCCTGGACTGGACGGCCGCTGTTCCATGATAGTTGAAAACTTCTAAACAGAAAATTCATGTACAGTAAGTCGTATCTGCCTCATACGAGATTCAATTATGTTCAGACAAGTTTAGGGTAATGAGGGACCTGAAGGGTGGGGTATAAAATCCCATTTCCCAGCCTATTGTTTCCCAGATTTTCTAAATCCCAGTCCCAGTTCTAATTGTTTGTGATTCCCAGTCCCAGTGACTCAAATCCCATTTTCCTAGTGAACAATTGCCCAGATTCCAGTTCCCATTTTAGCGCTTCAGATTCTCTTTAATAATAATTCATACTTGACTGGATTATTCGTAATTTTCACACATTTTCATATTTGACAGAATTATGAGTAATAAAAATTTTGGTTTGTATCTGATCTAAAAGAGTGCGATGAAGAGTTTGATGCATTTTTAACGAGGACACAGTAATTCCTCTCATAAAGAGCGTGCATTTTGTTAGTGTTCAATTCTGGACATATTCAACTCTTTCGACCTGCTAAAAGCTAAGTCAACTTCTTTTTCATGACACAAGTAATTTTGTCAGCAGTTTAATTTTGGCTTAATATGTAACAACTTCAACATAAAACTGTTTGCAGGTTTATCTGGTGACCAGTCCATATATGGCTTCTGCTCCATCACCCTTTGTGTCCACCAAGGAGACGACCAACTATGCCCGGCTGTGCCGTCTCTTGGTGGATGTGGGATCCCAGGCCCTGAGAGATACATTTGACAAAATACATCCACCAGCGACTCTACACGCAGTTTTATCCAGTCATCCTGTGCATTATGCTACGCTGCAATCACTTTACCGAGGTAGGAAGAAAGTTCTGAATCCTACACAATGGGGAAAGTTGTATCCTGCTGTCTCTTCAACTGTGTCATCAGGTAGCTTTGATATAACCCTTCTAACGGTGCTGCTTAGAAATATATGTGGTTTGAGCCCCCCTGTCTTTGGCTGGGATGCTCTTCCTGCACCTACAGACACAAGCATTGCAGATGACATTGCCCGAGTGAAGTATTACAGAAACACTGTATACGCCCATGCCAATCAAGCCTCTGTTGATGATACAAGTTTTAACGCTTACTGGCCGGAAATACGAGAGGCCCTGGTAAGATTGGGAGGACCAAGTTATAGAGTAGACATCGACAATCTTGAACATGATTGCATGGATCCTGATATCGAGGAACATTATTGTGAACTCATGAAACAATGGAAGAAAGATGATGACAGCATCAAGGACAAACTTGAAGAGATGGAAGGTAATATGAACAATATTTTGAAAAGATACCTTACTCTTGGCACAAATTAGCCTCCTACAAGACGTACTTTGGGTTCGTCACGCATTCCCACCCCACGATGGGGAGGAAAGATTGTGTGACAACGCTTAAGACGTCTGAGCAGGTGGCTAAGCACAAGTAGTTTTATACAATTTGGCCTGCAAACAATGTACCCAATATATAATGTGATATATTTTGGCGTGGAGGAGGAAGTGGTATAGATGCAAATGAGACTCAGCGTTGCATGGCTACTACAAAGTACAACAAAACGAGAAGTCTCTGATTCCCCAATCTTACCAGAGGACCCATTCTGTTTGTTCACCTGGCAGTACCGTGCATGATTAGAAACAAGTGGTACTGTTTAAATGACCTTTAAGAAAAGTTAATTTTAATCTTTAGAAAGCATCAGGGTCTCGTTAGACCAGACGAAAAGTGAAATGGAGCGGATTGGAAGTGAGATGAAAGAAAGGCTCGACATCTTGACGACCTCATTAGAGGAGAACAAAGATAAAGGTCAGTCGCAGAAGAGGATAACAAAGATAAACACAAGTTTATAACTGGCACAGCTTTCTCCCGCTCATTAGTCAAGAGCTGGACTATACATCCTAATCAAAAGGCATGAAAACGAACAGTTGTTTTACAAAAAACTGTAGAATATTAACGCGAAATACATTATTCTTTTAAGGTCTTCGTTCATCCACTAAAAAAAGTTAAAACTGCCTTTTAGTGTTGCTAATCAAAAAATTTTGTTTTATTGTAGCGTGTCATTCAGGGACCTTTCATTTTTATGGGGTAGTGGGAGGGGGAGCTGGTGGGATTTGGAGGGGGAGTGGAGTTCAGGCCACACAAATATGGCTTCAAAGGTTGGCCATGCGAAAACATTTGCTGTGTAAGGTGGGGTCACTCAAAATATTATTTCATCTTTGAAAGTGCAAAACGTTAAACAGGAATGCTCAAAATAGCATTGCTTTCGGAAGATCTTAAAGTTATAATTACTCCGGGGAGCATGCCCACGGGACCTCCCTATTTTACTATATACCGAGCAGCATCAATCCCACCAACTTTTTGGTTGCAAACACAGCAGACCTACACTGACAATCACGTGAATTAACAGTTAATCAATACGCTAGCAATATTATTATTATTATTATTATTATTATTATTATTATTATTATTATTGTTATTATTGTTATTATTGTTATTATTATTATTATTATTATTATTATTATTATTATTATTATTATTATTATTATTATTATTATTATTATTATCGCTTTAAACTGTAAATTTGTCTGATGTTCTAATTAAAGCTTGATATCATTTTCGGGAAGTGGGGGGGAGGGGTCATACAAAAAAAAATTGAATTAAGAAGGAGAGCCAGGGTTAAAATTTCTGATGAAGATAGATGAGGGGGACATAATATTTTACAGGCACTGTCTATCAAATCCCACCAGCCCCCTCACCCTTGCCCCATAAAAAAATATACCATCCCTCACAACGCGATATGCGATACTTGCGAGCAAGGTCAATCCCCGGGCTCAATCGCTGTCTAGAGATTTCGGTTTTCCAAATCTAAGAGAACTCATCAAATTTGTCTCTTTCGGTTATACTTTATATAACTTGTTTCTAACTACCCGGGTCTATTTTGCGTTGTGTTCTACGCGACGATTTCGTATTGAGTTACATTTGACTTCTGCCGGTGTTTAAGACTCTTGTGTTTGCAATTTTAATAAAATTGAAAGGGTTTCTAAAACAGCTTTTCACACAGGCTAGAATCTTGTCACATATCATGCATAATAAAAACAAGTGTGACTGTTTGAAGCCCAGCAGCGGACCGCTGACGAGTTAACCCCTGTAAAAGATGGGTGGATAGCCTGTTGGTGTAAGGTCTTAATAAAACTGATTGCAGAAGCCGGCTCAGCTTTAAACTTGTCCTTAATATTTTGTCAGTAACTGCCTCTCTTGGTGAAAAATTGAATTAGGTTTACTGCATCTATGACCTATTCGACATATTGTACTAACTATTATTTAATTAGTTAATAGTTATAATTTAATGACCTTAAAGGAAAGAAAATGTTAATCTTCAGAAAGCATCAGAGACTCATTAGACCAGACGAGAAGTGAAATGGAGCGGATAAGAAGTGAGATGAATGAAAGGCTAGACACCCTGATGGCCTCATTAGAGAAGAACAAAGAGAAAGGTCAGTCGCAGAAGAGGATAACAAAGATAGCCACAAGTTTATAACTGGCACAGCTTTCTTCCGCACATTAGTCAAGAGCTAGACTATAGATCCTAATCAAAAGGCATGAAATTAAACAGTTGTTTAAAAAAAGCTGTAGACTATTAACCCCAAATACATTACCCCTCTTAGGTCTTTGTTTATCCACTACAAAAAGTTAAAACTGCCTGTGTTGTTCATCTAAAATTGCGTTATATTGAAGCGTGCCGATGAGGAACGTTAATTCCCGGGGTTAGTCGTTGCCTCGTATATATCCATTTGCATATCTAAAGGATCTCATGAAATAACATTTTTGGAGCAGGTTAACATACAAAACTGGATGTAGAAGCTCTCAGCTTCAAAAGTGTCCTTAATATTTCGTCTGTAAGTGCCTTTCTTGTAAAAGATTGAATTTGGTTCACTGCATCTAGGACACATCCGACATATAATGTACAATTAATATTTGCATTTTTAATGCTCGGGCAAATTAAGGCATGGGTCAACAGTTATTTCCCTCAAGAAAGTGAGGGGTGGTCTAACTTCTATGCGTTGTTCATTACAACATAAAATTGTGGTAGACAGATAAGTCCCCAAAAGCGATGAGTTTTTGACATGTTTCATGCTGCTACAAGTAAAACTGCAAGAAATAAACTACCCCCTCACTTTTTGTGCGAATAACCGTAATATTAAATGGTAAATTTTGAACTTCAGAAAGCATCAGAGACTTACTGGAGCAGACAAGAAGTGAAATGGAGCGGATAGGAAGAGAGATGAAAGAAAGGCTCGACACCTTGACGGCCTCACTAGAGGAGAACAAAGATAAAGGTCAGTCGCCGAAGAGGCTAAACAAATATAAACACTACTTTTAATAACTAACAGAGTTCTCGCGCGCTCATTGGTCAAGAGCTACAGTATAGATCAATGACGTAAGCTATTTTAAACGTGCGAGTGTCGAGCTATACTAGGCATCTAATTGTTACATAGTGTCTCTCCACAGATAAACATCGCGTCGCGTGATCAATTTAAGCAAACAATCTCCTTCATGTAACAATTGTAATAATTATATAAAAATGTGTTTTTATAGATCCTTTTTATCCATCTGAGCTTATTGACGGAATTCGCCAACTCTACGAAACCCGCGAAGGATGGCTGTCACCATTTCCTTGGTGCGAGGAGTTTCACTTTCATCTTAATGATATTTTTACCAGACTCAAAATGATCAGCAGGAAAAAAACAAGAGGAACAACGACTGATGAAATCGTGAACATGTCTGCTATCTTCAAACCGCACGAAGAATGTTCAAAGCCAAGAACAGTGTTAATTGAAGGGGAGCCTGGTATGGGAAAGACGACATACTGCAAAAAGCTCGTTTATGACTGGGCTACAGGAAAGCAAGAAGCAAAGGAGGGCTTTCCAAGATTCGAGGCAGTGTTGTTGTTAAAATGCCGTGATATCAAATCCAACCTTTGGGAGGCCATTGATGACCAACTTCTACCCCTAGACATCCAAGAAGGCATCAGAGAAAAATTCTTCAACTTTATTCGCCACAATCAATCAACCGTTTTGCTGGTACTCGATGGATTGGATGAGCTACCCTCGAGTAAACTGCCAATGTATTCAGAAATAATTCAAGGACGAGTGCTTCCAAAGTGCCACTTAGTTGTTACAGCACGGCACGAGGCTGGAATGAAGGTTAGAAAATACTGTGACACCCTATTGGAGATCGAAGGATTTACCGAAAATGATGCACGACAGTTCATCTACAAGTACTTCAAAACGATGGAGGAATTGGCTCAAAAGCTCTTGCTCAAGCTGAAGAAGGATAAAATCCTAAGAGAAATGGCGGCAAATCCTCTAAACACGGCACTTCTTTGCCTTCTGTGTGAAGAATTTCAGGGCATTTTCCCAGAAAGTAGAACTGAACTGTACTTAGAAATAACAGAGTGTGTTTTGAGAAGGTACAGAAAAAAGATAGGATTATCGGAAACCAGCGAGAAACTAACTAAAGTATACAAAACCCAATTAAAACACCTTGGCTGGATAGCGTTGAATGGTTTACATAAAGAAAACTTGGATTTTGAAGAAAGTGAGTTTGCAGATCATAAACATGACTTGCCTGTATTTGGATTCTTGTCAATGCAGCCCGGTGGTAGCAAACTAAGACCATGTCGACGTTACGCGTTTCAACACAAGAGTTTCCAAGAATTTTTTGCTGGATTCTATCTTAGTTGTCAGCTTCTTAATGACAAAATCACTCCCGACCACTTAGTTTCCGACTTCAGATATTTTAATAAGTTAAAACAGGTGCTTCTGTTTTCTTGCGGCATTGTATCAGCACAATGTAAAGAAACAGCAGTGAATCTTATGGCAAGTATAACATCACAAGTGAACAAACATGGCAAAGATAGTGTGGACGTTGCACTGGATTGCATCACGGAATGTAAAAGAGCAAAAAGTGATGTTTTTCTGACACTAGCACAAGTTTTCGGTTCGTGTCTTAAACTTCAATATATTTCTACCAGCCTTGGATGGGCTCATGCTGCTCCCCTTGCTGAAGTAATTAAAGTCAACACAACACTGGAAACATTAGGTGTTTTCCTTGGCAACATTGCTGATGCTGGCGCTGCGTCACTTGCTGAGGCAATTAAAGTCAACACAACGTTGACGATATTGTCTTTGAATAGCAATAACATTGCTGATGCTGGTGCTGCTTCACTTGCTGAGGCAGTTAAAGTCAACACAACACTGACGGTGTTGTCTTTGGATAGAAATAACATTGCTGATGCTGGCGCTGCGTCACTTGCTGAGGCAATTAAAGTCAACACAACGTTGACGATATTGTCTTTGAATAGCAATAACATTGCTGATGCTGGTGCTGCTTCACTTGCTGAGGCAATTAAAGTCAACACAACACTGATGATGTTGTATTTGAATATCAATAACATTGCTGATGCTGGCGCTGCTTCTTTTGCTGAGGCAATTAAAGTCAACACAACACTATTGTCGTTGGATTTGAATAGCAATAACATTGCTGATGCTGGCGCTGCTTCCCTTGCTGAGGCAGTTAAAGTCAACACAACACTGGAGACGTTGTATTTGGATAGCAATAACATTGCTGATGCTGGCGCTGCTTCACTTGCTGAAGCAAGGAAAGTCAACACAACGCTGAGACTGTATTTAGAGTAATAAAGCGTAGTTTAATTTATTGTTAAGGTCAATAGTTATTATTAGTTTGAATTAAAAGCCGTATTTTTATTCAGTTATAAACTGAAACCAAAAACGAATAATGTACCTAGTGAAAATTGGTTATAAAGTAAATCCTGTAAGCTTCTCAGTGTTTTTTTTTTTTTTACAACAGACTGTTTGTCATACATTTCTACCTCTATACCATTTTAATCTAAAGAACGTTTTTGTAATTTTTTTATAATTTTATATCTTTAACATGTATTTTTAAATTTTAAGTTGTACATGGCCCCACGAGCTTAGTAGCTTTAACCTTTTACCGTGTACAGATAAAGTTATTATATGTTCAGGGCGTTGCCTTTGTCGGGACACGGTGTTCTAATATCTTCTTTAAAACATGCAGCACTCGAATTCTACTTTGAATCTTCAAAGGGATTCATAATCAAAACCTATTTCTATCAATTAGTGTATTTATTTCTTTATTTCATTGTGTTAACATTTTTTACGATATTGTAACATTGCTGTGTTAGTGTAAAAATCACTTTAAACGATATTTTGGATGTTGTAACAAAATCAAAAGTCGCTAGAATGGCCTTTGGCATATCTACAACGTATATAACATTTGACCCTTTGGCATATCTACAAAATATGTTACATTTGAGATGTTTTGACATTAATGAGTGATAAAGTAGAATCGCTTGTAAATTTTGTTTGGATCTTGTTACATTCGTTCATGCTTGTACCTGATTTTAACCTAAGGAATAAACTTTAGTTGGGTTAGTCCCGAGAGGTGATTGTTGTCTCTGTTGTCTGTTGCAAGCGCTCCCCTCTTTTGCACAACTCGTAAAAGTGGATATTGTCCATGTATATTTCTCTGGCTAGTTCAATTGCATACAGATCAGTTCTAAATTGTAACGAGTTTTGGATTTACATGGAGGGAGCGACATCCTAAAGTACATTGTAGGTTCGATTTTTTGTTAGTTATCCAAACCGGCTGGTAACTCCACCCTATCACCCCATACACTCTAGTCATTCCATGACTTCATGAAACTCAAATCCGGTAAATGGGGAAGAGGGAAGTTCTGGAAGTTCAAAACATTTTTTGTCCGATGCGCGTTATATAAGCCAAATCAAAACAACTATTTGGACTCTAGACGAGTAAAAAAACGATAACTTGGTCGACCTTGCACTTCTTTTGTAGATGATAAGAAGTCTCAGAACAAAACAAAACATCGAAATGCAGAAAAAGAACAAGCTTAAGCAAGAATAGAAAGGGAAAATTGTAAGTTTAGTTCACTATCATGAGTGGCATACAAGCTACAACTCGGAGAACAACTTTGAAAGGAGCTACCGTATTTCAGAATATTTTTAGTGATTTTTCTGATTTACAACAAACATTTTTATGTTTTTTTGTACGAAATTAACACCTCGAAGAGCAACTTTGAAATAGCTTCCGTACGTCAGAATATTTTTAACGATTTTGCTGATTTACAACAAACCCTTATATTACGTAAGTCCCTTATTCAACGCCTTGTTTTCCAATTCACTTGACAACGGCAACCAAGCAATATTGTGAGTTTTTTAGACGGAAATTTTAAATTCTTCTTCGTACTTTTAATAATTTTGCGATAGGTTATCCCGATAGTATTTCGTTGACCGCGTGCAAGATCCAAAAATTCCGCCCGCTACCAGACCAATCCGGAGGCTTATTGCAGAATTCGCGACGTACCGCCCGTTCGCGCTCTGAGTGCTTAAACTGCCATATTTTTGCGGTTTCAGTTAAACAAAAAAGCTTAATATGACTGTTAAGGCCTGGATAAACTAGGAAACATTGTTGCGGAAACATTGCTGCGGAAGCAAATGTTCCCAGTTTAGCTAATCGGGAAACATATGTTACGGAAACAAATTTTTCACGGAAACAAAAATTGTTTCTGCCTCAATTCAAAAACATTTTTGCTCTCCCGGACACAAATTTTGCTTCCGAAACACATGTTACCCAGTTAGCCATGAAATCGATGTTGACTAGTTTCCAGTTTAGCCACTTGGGCAGGTAAATATTTCTTTGCTTCTCGCTAATTTTGTCACCTAGCAGGGCCGTACCTAGTGGGGTGGGGGGGGGGGGGCTGGAGGGGGGGGGGGGGGGCAGTTGCCCCTGCCAGGAAAACTAAAAAAAAACTAAGAAAAGTAAAGAAAAAAAGAAAAACTAAACTTAAAAAAAAAAAAACAGTTGCCCCGCCAAGTAAACTTGCCACTGCAGAGAAAGAATCCTAGGTACGGCCCTGCCTAGCAATCATGACAAGGAGCAATGTTTCCTAGTTTAGCCAGGCCTTTAGCAACTGCTTACAGATTGGAGCCATAGTTAACACGTTTGCAAGCATAAGGGCTATATGTCTGAGCATAATAGGTACTTCAAAGCATAATTTTTAGCTGTGTCCAAGCATTCTTAGTCGTTCTTGAGAGCTATTTATGTCCAAGCATAATGGCTATGTGGGAGGCGTGGTGGCCCAATGGTCAGTGCGCCGGACTCCGGATCGAGCGGTCCGGGTTCGAACCCTGGCCGGGGTCACTGTGTTGAGTTCTTGGGCAAGACGCTTTACTCTCATAGTGCCTCCCTCCACCCAGGTGTATAAATCAGTGCCGACGACCTAATGCTCGGGGGGTACCCTTCGATGAACTAGCATCCCAAAGCATCCCAAAGGGGAGTAGAAATATTCCTAGCGGCTTAAGCCTGGTTTTCACTAGCGACGCAAGCACAAGCACAAGCATAAGCGAAATCACGCAAAAATGACAAATTTTGATACTTGTTCTTGTACTTGCCGCAAGCGCTGTGTGATCCTTTATAACTACAGCAAAACAACGCAAACGAAAACCAAAGAAAGACGCGAGGAAGCTCTTATTTAAATTGTGTTCAGATAACACTTAGCAGTTCTCCTGCAAAGAGGATTTCCTAGGCTTCAGTAAGCGTGGTAAGAAAAAAAAACGACCCAAAAATTGGCAAGATCGAGAAGGAGACACGAACGACGTATCTTTTTGTCTAGATATATAGGTTTTTCAAGGCGGCTTGCTTTTCGTGCTGTTGCTTTTCAATCCACGTTGCCGGGCCAGTTGTATTTTTCACCGGTGTGAAACAACATGCCAAAATTCTAATTTAACGTCTTACATACACACACATACATAAACTTTATTTAAGTGTCAATGGTATTTAGCTAAATAGCTAATTGGGGACACTAAAATTAATATACAAATATAAAATATAAAAATACTAATATTATATAAATAGATATAAAATGTAAAATATAAAAACACTAGTATTATAGCAAATATTATAGCTAATATTATAGCAAATCGACAGAGCACGCCTGGTATCATGGGAACACACTCGAGCTCGCGAAACACGATCTGATAGAGTTCCTTTAGTAATCACATACAATCCAGCAATTCGTAACAATCAGAAAATACTTCACAACAAACAACCTCTTCTTAACTCCTCTTCCAACTGTAAAGAAATCTTCAAAGAAACACCCGTGGTATCTTACCGGCGCTCTCCCAACCTTCGAAATTTACTCGTCCGAGCGAAACTTAAAAGCCCTAACCAATGCAGTCAGCTGCCACCCGGCACCTTCCGCTGTACTCTCATCATAGATGCCTCACTTGCCCCCACATCAAAGATGGCAAAACTACATATACCTTCAGCAGTACTAACGAAGCCAGACAGATTAAACATCACATAACATGCAACTCAACTAACCTTGTATATATGATAAAATGTAAAAGATGTAATAAACAATATGTAGGAGAAACAAAACGTACTCTTCGGGAACGTTTCACTGAGCACAGGCAGGCCAGCAATAATCCAAGGCACAAGAAAGCAGCCACTGCAGTCCCTACTCATTTCAACATGCCAGGTCACTGCACATCAGACATGTCTCTAGTTCCTCTTGAATTGCTACCCACTAAAAGTACTTCTCGTCGCAAAGCAAGAGAAGCATATCTCATAGACCGAGGCAAAACTCTTGAACCAAATGGCCTCAATAGACGCTCTGAACATTGATCTGTTATATCTTTAGATGATCGTTATATGAAAGTTAGCTTTAGTTTATTATTATTTTTATTTCATTTTTCCCCATCTTTTATATATTATTATTACGTGTATTTTCTTTATACGTATATATTACACCCTCGACGCTGTATTTTATGCTTTTTCCTTATATGGCTATCGTGTTACGTATTATCCACTTGTATACTTTAATTTAAATTTTAGGAGCCGTTAAGTTTTATCTCACTCCAGCTCTGGCCCTGTAGAAGACTAGTTGACTAGTCGAAATATCGGCCAAATAAATTGTCCAATACAAGTGTCGTCGTACTAGCCGTGCATTTAAAATTACTAATATTATATAAATAGATAAATAGATATAAAATATAAAAATACTAATATTATAAAAATAGATATATAGATAGATAGTTAAAACGACACAAATATGTTTTTAAAATTCTTGTTCATTTTTGAATTATTTATAGAAAAACAACTACAACAACAACACTATTTTACGTCACTGAATAGGTATGGCCAACAACAGCGAGATGTCACCTGATGTTACTCTCTCTCCTTGGTGCATACTGTAAGTATGACGGCACTATGGGCCAAGAGGATGAGTATAACTAATTATGTCATCATATTATACAGAAGGTAAATGCGGACTGAAAAAAAATTCACTCGATGATTTTTAAATAAAATGGCAGCGTTTTTTGTGGGGGAGGGGTGGGGGCTGAAATATATTTTAATAAAAATAAGTTATTATTTGTGGAAAATCAGCTCACATTATAAATTCTTGCCTCATATTTCTCGCCATCATATGGCTGTTGTAAGAGGACTGATCTGATTATGTGGCGGGTCTTTTGAGCTACACCGAGTCTCAGCGAGTACAGAAAATAATTTCCGCTTATCGTAAGTAAATTTGATCTCACCTAATTAATCTTTTTTAAAAAAAATTGTAATTGCTGTTTCAAGCGCACAAGGCAAGTTAAGTGACCGCTTGAGGCCCAAGTTATAAAGTGCGGGACTGTAATCGAGGAAATAAACTAAAACATGTTTTACAGATTTAGATAGAATATTACAAAATTCACTATTGAATGTAAAATGCATGTATACTATCAAAATAAGTAGGTCTAGCAGTAAATTGGATCTCTGAGCTCGAAGCTAATTGTTCGTAATGTCGACCCGTCAATTTACGCAGTGACGTGCCTTTAAATCACCAGTGATCAACAAACCAGCAGCATCCAGGAACCATTTTGAAATGATCCCTTGGCAGGTTCTTTGCACATAAAATGGTCATGCATGCTATGATAGGTTGGATGCCATTCGCAAAAGCGTCTTGTAAACATAAAAAAGTTGCTCATTGTTTTTTGGGGGTTTTTTAAGGTCGACGTTTCGATCGACAACAGAGAAACAGATAAAAACAAAAATGCAAGCCCAAGCGGGAAAGAACAATCAATCAGAAATCAAATCCGTGTGACGTTTCAGCGGTAATACGCACAAAGCGTAATGTGGGCTCACTTTGGTCGATGCTTGCTCAAACATCGTTTGCTCGTTTGCCCATGTTGTATGCCTCAAACACGATGTTGGGCGAGACTGTTTGATCGTTTTGCCGCCCGCTCTGACAGCATTCTATCCGCAATCGATAGGAGATGCCCGTTTAGCCAATCAGATAGCGAGTGTTCTAGTCGTAAGTAGTAGAAGTCTTTAGAAGTCTTTATTAAGAAATCAGTCACATACATACATACATACATACATACATACATACATACATACATACATACATACATACATACATACATACATACATACATACATACATACATACATACATACATACATACATCAATCAAAACTTTATTTATAGAGGGTTACACGTAATAGTTTTACAACTAATAAATTTGTGGCCCTCTCTAATGTACTGTCACTTGTGATTTATTTAAGTGTCAATGGTATTTAGCTAAAGAGCTAATTGGGGACACTAAAATAAATATACAAATATAAAATATAAAAATACTAATATTATATAAATAGATATAAAATATAAAAACACTAATATACAACATACGTGCGGCTTTAAAATCAATAACAAACTAAGCTAAACTCGAAAAAAGAACCTATCATATGTATTACAAGTAAGATTTTAAGAAATAAATTTAAAAAGACATCTATTTACAAAAGCCCGTTTGAATCGTTCCGTTTTTACTTTAGGGAGTATGAAGTCATGATCATGGCCACTTGCTCTAAGAGCTCTGTTACCGCGTTTGGGTGGTAGCAAGTCATATAATACATGGCCAGTGTCACTTGTGATTCTTTTGAAAAGATCACTGTCCCAATTCTTTTAACGTCAGATATCAAAATGATATTATTTGTATAGCCAAAACGATAGGCTCGCCGACGCAAATTTCCGTTTCGTAAACGGTCGATGCCATTTTCAACGGTCGATGCCATTCCAACTAACGGTCGATGCTTTTTTAACGGTCGTTGCCAATGTTCCTTTTGAGGGATGATGGGAGAAATCACAAAAACGTGATATTTTGTCTAATTTTCGTAAAACGGCCGGAATTGACAGACCTATGCGTCCCCTGCTGTGTGTCCATTGTACTGTTACAAGACTTTGTAACAACGTTCGTGACTTTTGAACATTTGCCGTATAACATTCGGTCTTTCTACCTTTTTGCTTTTCACTTGTTTCTGAAGGGCACTTTATGCTGTTTTATTTGGAGGCAGTATGAATTTAAAAGAGCCGAATGTCTAGAGGACATACGATCTCTACGGTGTCCTGTTTGTAGAGTTAGGCACCTTTATAGCTCTGTAGTTTTCTTCAAGTTTTGCTAGTTCTGTTTATTTTTAATTTTTATTTGCAAGATATGCTTTAAACTCTCAAAATACTCGCTGTCAAAGGACAGGGTCTGAAATATTCCGCGAAAATGTTGTTTTATTTGCATCTACAGTCAACTCTCGTTATAGCAGATACGCTTGGGACGTTGTTGAGTGTCCGTATTAGCGAGAGTCCGTAATAGCGGGGTGTGAGGGATAAAAAGTGCTGTTAACATACGTTAAATGATTAAGACATTGGCGAGATTGTGAAACTGTTAGGCAGTAGTTGGCAATTAAGGGCCTGTTTATACAGCGGAGAGTTGTCCCTGGTAGGAGGGTTACCCTCCATACCGAGCCACCTCGGACGAGAGAGCTTTTTATACGTTTCGTTATAAATAGCTGGGAAATGTTGGCTCGGGAGGCAGGGTGACCCTGGGTGGAGGGTCACTCGCTTTGATGGTAGGGTGACCCTGGGTAGCGAGCCATTTTTTTTCATATAAACAGTTCGGTTATATTTTTGCGTCGCCTACCAGAGACAAGTTGACACAAACGGAGAATGCGCAAACGCTACAATTGGCCAAAACAACATTGCAGATAATTTGAAATAGAAGTCGGTGGTAAATTTGTCTAAAAATGGTCTTCGTCGATGTTTCATGATCAGCGTTCCTGATTTTAGAAAAGGCCGCCATAACAGATATTTCAAAATAACTTTCGCCAGTCTTTTGAACCGCCAGGGCAAGTTTTGGCTCGGTCAACAGGGACAACTTTCTCATATAAACGCTCGACAAAAAAAAAAAGCGCGGGGGAGAGTGTAACCTTCCTACCAGGGACAACTCTGCTCCATACACTGAAAGGAAAATGCGCGAACTTGAGTTAAAAAAGCAAAGTCTGCTGTTGCAAAAATATACATTCCAGAAGTCTTTTGAAGTGTTGTTTTTTTTTTGACAAAAAACGAACAACAGACTGCAATTTTACGTTATAATGTTCTGTATGAAAAGTTTGTGATGTCAGCTTTATCGAAATTCAAAACAATAAAAGCTAATAAATTTTGTCATGTTGGTTCCACGAAAGTGTTCGTAATTCTGTAATAGCGAGAGTCCGTAATAGCAGGAGTCATTTCAATCAAACCTCTGTAGTTTTTTTCGGGGATCTGAATTTTGTCCGTAATAGCGAGTTGTCCGAGAGAGATATTCGAAGAACCTCCCTTGATCTCTCATAAAAAGGGAAAAATCGCTTAAAGGCATGCTTGCATGCAACACAAGAGGCACACAGCAGGAGTCGCTACAAACGAGCTACGACTCTACGTGGTTAAGATATCACGGAAAAAAATTGCCCTTTTTGTTTCAACTGAATGGTGCAAACCATCAATGGAAACCCCAATAAAGTATACATTTTCTGAAAGCTTATTGAATAAAGATTGCAGTTTTGGACTTTGTTTTGATCATATAGACCAAAATAAGCAACGTCAGCATTTTGTTTGCAATTATGATGTTGCGCAACATTAGGTTTATTTGAGAACACATTTACGTGAGAGCCTAAACTTTTATGTGGAATTTGATCTACATATATTGGTCTACAAAACGGTGTCTTAGATTTTTATTTTCATGCTCCATTATTTTTTTTATAAATTTTTAAACTTCATTTAATAAGCTTAAAGAAAATATATATTTTATGGGGGTTACAATTGATGGGTTGCACACATTTCACTTGGAACAAAAAGGGCAATTTTCTTTCCGTGATACCTTAAATAAACTATGTCTATTTCTATGCCCCGAAGTTCGTTTGGTTTCTTTCTATGTTTTCTACTTGATAATCGAAATCTTCAGGAAGTTTAGCCAGGAAAAAAGTCTTAAGTCCTTCCGGGGCGATAACGTTAACCGTGTCTTTCGTACAATGGAAATGCTGATTCACTAATCAACTAACAGCACAATCTATAAGATCTTTCATGGACCATTCGTCCGCCATTTTGGATTTGATCTAAATCCCAGAATTTCCCGTAAGTCAGTAGCCAGGTTTTATCGAAGAATGTAAAAAGGGATCCCTGGAACAAAATATCACGTTTTTGCGTTTTCTCCCGTCATTTCTCAAGAGCAACATTGGCAACGACCGTTAAATAAAGCATCGACCGTTAGTTGGAATGGCATCGACCGTTAAAAATGGCAACGACCGTTTACGAAACGGAAATTTGCCTCGCCGACAGAAAGTGTCAATCCGATCTTAATATTTGCCTTGGCAGTAAGCCACTGGGTTATGCTACTAGCTAGACATCACAGATGAACTAAACAATAATGTCATTTGTGTGTGTTATGTTGTTGCCTATAGCTGCAGAGCCTTTGCAGCCTTGTGCTAGTGCGACTTGTAAAAATGGAGCCACGTGCATTGAACAAGGTGAAGGATATCAGTGTCAGTGTACAGACAAGTTTACTGGAAACGAGTGTCAAACAGAAATACCAGGTATACTTAGTAACATGACCTTAATATTATTGGCTGGGGGAAGGGGGGACGGTTGTTAGGAGAGAGAGGGGAGAGGGGAAAGCAGAGAGGGCAGACATCCGTTGCATTGACATTACGCACAAAGCCCATGGATTCCGGACCCATACATATCCAAGTACATTTTGTATGGAGGACTTGCTTCCAGTTCTAGAGTCACCTTATTTATGGGCTAAAGACATAACCTCAGCTAACAAATTTCACGAGGAGACAGTCTGCATCAATGGACCTTAAGAAGTGTAGTCGAGCGCGGAATCATAGCTGGACTACAGAGGGCTAACAAGAAGCAGGAGATGGTCCAAACATAAGGAGTAGGATAGTTTTTTCCCTTTGGCCCTCAATTGTCCATGGGTTTGAATCCAATAAAAACTACGTTGTACCAGGGTTGTTCAAATTTTCTACATATGCTGTTCAGATATCGCACAATTTGGATTGATTTTCTTGTTACTCTCACACTAAATAATCAAGTTTGGTTTAGCCCCACGACAATTTACCTTGGCAGTTTTGTTTCACAGCTTTCAAGAACTGTGGTGAGTTGTACAAGTCTGGTAAACAAGTTGACAGTGTTTATTCAATCAACCCTGATGGCAGCCGGTGGGGGGTGGACAGTGTTCCAGAAGAGACTGGATGGCTCATTTGATTTCTACCGCGACTGGGCGGACTACAAACTTGGCTTCGGCAACCTGATTGGTGAATTTTGGCTCGGGCTAGATAAGTTAAACCGCCTGAGTAGCAGTGGAAGATACAAGCTGCGTGTCGATCTGGAAGACACTGAAGGTAACACTGCTTACGCCGAGTACGATTTGTTTGCGGTTGGCAGCGAGGTGACTAAGTACCAGTTGAGCGTTTGTCGTCGACTATTCCTCTAGCACTGTTTCCTTGATCTTTCGTACCGGATTTCTGAAGGAAATGTGACAGGCAAAAAAAACGCGTGAAAATGTGTTTTTCTGCGATGGAAATCGCAGGCCTGAACACTTTTCATCCCTAGTTTTGTCACAGGGACCCATACAAGCGGTATGTGACCGTTTGTATATTCGAAATATAAAGAAATGTATGGGATTTCGATGCGGTTTTTATCATCGTAAATACTGCTATAATTAACAATTATTCTTTGAAATCGAGGTGAATAGTGGTAGAGTATTCACCGAGCCGCGGAGCGGCGGGGTGAATATTCTGCCGCTATTCACCGAGATTTCAAAGAATAATTGTTTTAGTATATACACACGAAGTGATCTCAACAACAAGCGATCTCAAAATTTTCATAAGGAAACCATTTAAAGTCGATTTAATTGACCTCTCAATAGCCCAATTTCGATATTTTAAAATTCAGCCTAAAACAATAGAATTAGCTACGAGGCTCCGGGGAATAAACCCCACAAACTCTATAGTTTGGTCCCCGGAGCCTCGTCCTGAGGTCTATTGTTTTAGGCTGAATTTTAATATATCGAAATTGGGCTATTCATGCGTGGAAAACGTACATATAAGCGGCACTAACCGACATGCGCGAAACAGTTTACAGAATCTTCAAACATGGCAAATCTAGTTAATCTTCGATAAAATCCTCGTCACAATCTAGCAAAATGGTCCTTTAACATCACTCAAACCTGCAATCTGATCAAAAACCTGCTTGCAAAACATTTTGACCGTTGAATCAAAGCTTTTGAAGTTCACTTGAATTGAAAATTGAAAGAGCAGTTGGCGAAGGATCCACCTGAAAGTTTGAATTATAAGCTTACTGAATGTCTGCAGAACTGTGGTGAAAACTGGATGTTTTCTTGCACAAAGACTTTTTCCTGAATATTTGTGGAGGATCTTGGTTGAATAACACTTGATGTTGCTGCCGATAAATCTGCGGCGAAGAGCGACTTGACGGTAAGCAATTGGCAATTGTTTATCGTTTTAGTACTCGAGTTGTGTGGACATTGTGCTGCAAATTGCGAAATATGTAGTCTTCTCTTACTTTGAAAACCATCAGGCCAAATTTCTTAGCCTTTTTTTGTCTTTTCTGGTTCAGCATCTTCTTGTATTCTTAGTATTTGCGATTCAGAAACGCCGGCGAAACGCGAGTTTACGCCGGCCATTTTGTTTCAGTTTGGATCAAGCATTATTCACTCCGTAGGGAGTGAATAATGCTCATTAGCCCGAGATAGCGAACCAATCAGATTGCTTGAAACACCAAGATCACTGAGTGTGTATATACTAAATGACTATATTCCAGCTCAAAATAAACGTAAACTTACTTCATTTGCTGTATTTGGGCATCTCTACACTCAAAATGGCGAATATGAGCGATTTAAGGGTTTCGCGTTGATTGTTACTTCTTGTAGTAAAGTTTGCATTATCCGCAATATTTTTACTACGATAAGACCGTTTCGAAATCCCCATACATTTCTTTATATTCACTCTCGAACACAGCTCAATTGAAACATTATGCATCTTCATTTTGTTTAGGAACCGCTGGAGACTCAATGGCTTATCATAATGGCTATTCATTCACAACTAACGATCGAGATAACGACATAAGGTCTACTTCTAACTGCGCTGTGAATTGTCAAGGAGCCTGGTGGTACGAAAACTGTTCCTATAGCAACCTGAATGGTTTCTACCGAAACGGACAGTACACACCAACCAGATTGATGGACAGTCAAACATGGCGCGACGGCATCGTTTGGAAAACTTGGAAAGGATACGAATATTCAGTTAAAAAGACTGAAATGAAGATCAGACCGGTGGACTTTTAAATTGATCAGTGTTCGATGTTTTGGCCACTGAGACAAAGCTCTCGCGCGCAAAATCCCGCCAGCTAGGTCCAGCTACGGACGCCAGGACGCGTCAGACTCGGGTTGTTTCAGAGTTTTAGCAGTTTTAGAGTGATCAGTAGCGTTCTGCTCCTAAGGGCCGAATCGCACTAGCGGACAAATTTTGAAACAAATGGTAGATTTCATCATTAATGAGTCACTTGTTGCAGAACACAAGTGCGATTACGCTTTTCGAGACCTACAACTTGTCCAACATTTTAGGAAAACAAAGAAGCAGCTGTCTTATGATTGGTCCGCGTTGCACGCGCGATACATTTTGTCAAACAATTGCAAAAACAAGTGCGTACGACTTGTTGGACAAGGGCAAATTTTGTCAAAACGGACAAATCATCAAAGGGGCCGAAGTCCTGCCTCGAGGCAGGACTTCGGCCCACTTACCAAGTGAGGTAGGCCCACTTACCAAGTGAGCTTTTCACCTATTCTTTAAATTTCACCACGTCGTATGTAACTCACATATTTGTGTACATAACTGAACAGGAAATAAACAAGAAATTTCGTTGGCATGTTGCAGTGATTCGTTTTTTCTTATTTTCTAACATTTGTTAGATTATTCTGATCTTACTCGTCAAAACAAAACTACAAACATCAGGATTTTTCTTCAAATGAGATTGTCATATGCGCCAATTTACGGTTCGGTAGATCGTGCGTGACTTGGTTTGTACAAAACACGTCACGCTGGACTCGTCACGCTCTAGTTGCTAAAATATCAATGTTATTGACGTTTTGTTGCCTTACACTTTTACCAGCAGTATCTGTCGTTTTAGCCAGTGAACAAGCTCCTTGGTGGTGGACAAGGGGAAATGAACAGGCCACAGAACTAGTCAGGACAATTAGCACCCTACCCTCCCCGTTTTTTTTTTTTTTTTGTGCTATCTCCACCCTCCCCACACCTCCTCTTCTCGGTCGCTGGCCTTTCTCTACAATCCCCGACCTGTGATGCTGCCTCTTTTCGAAAGAAAAGATGTAAATATAGGTGTATCTTAACATCAAGAGACTTTTTTATTTCTATATTTAACGCCACCCATTAATTTTTCATTTTTAGTACCAAAGACTGTCGAGTTTATTTATCATAAGGTGGCGTGACATATGGAGTTCTTTGGTCACATTGAAACCGGATAAGTGCTTTTGATCTCGTGATCAAAAGCAAATTTGCAGTAAACACCCTCGGTTTGATCGGGAGTGGCTTTTCAGTGTTCCAGCGAACGTGAATGAAACAGATTGCTGAAGTTTTAGAAGTCCTAAACGAAAGAAAAATTTAACAAGAAACATTATCGTTACTGACAACAAAGGTGATTAGAAAGAAGGAATTATTATTTACTTCGCGTGACTTGTACGCCTTGTCTAGACGACATGTTTGATGAATGGTTCTTTGCATGAACATTATTTCTATCTCGATTTAACGAAAGTTGTTTGTTTTTTACAGCAACACATCCGCTTCTGAGGTCCACAGTTGTACCTTCTTGGTGACTGCGATTAAAAGGAAACGTTTCCAATCGAAGGGAAATTTTACATTCAGCAAAAAGGTTGGTAGATGCGTATAATTATAAATTATGAAACGTAATCACAATTGGTTGACACCGCAAGCAAAATATGGAAATTTCATTATTTATGGATCGAAAAGTAGCAGTCACTTCTTATGAGCATAGACAGCAAGAAAATCTTATTAACTAGTCTGAAAGCGGAAGTGTAAACGACAAAGAGAAGCCATATGTATATTGAAAGTGAAACCAAGATTCCAAGCGTTCTTAAAAGGAAATGCTTTCTGAAGTAGAAAGAATCGCTTCTTGGTTGGAGCTGTTGATTTGGCGAGTAATATGCCAAATTTGGTTAAACCTAATTCCAGATTTAAGAGATGCTACTAATTAATCGATTCCCATCGTGCGTGTCCGCCGATGAAGGCTGTACATTAAGGAATACTAGGCATACAGTATTACTATCATGGAAATCTGTGTAATATATATATAAACACACTGTTGAGAAAGGGCGAAGAAGTGTAAATAACCCTGCCATTGTTTTATATAACTATTAACCTATATGCAGCCCAACGCTTAAGTTACATTTTGTCGTGTAGGTTTTAATAATTAAGGGCAGTTTTCTATAATTTTCATTAAAACGAAACCGAACAGATTTTAATGAAAACTCAAGTCGTTTTATGAGCAAACTTAGTTAATGAATTTCTCCGAGTATGTTACTGATACAATTTACACGTAAACAACCCCCTGCAGTTAGCGATGCTGCATAAATCATGTTTATTTTAACAACCACCAACCTCCCTCCTGACCCCAGCCCTTCAGCTTGTGTTTTGTTTTGTTACTATGTCGGACTATGCACTTCCGCTTCTGTTCACTAATAAGTCTATTGTTTGGAATTACAGGCAACTTTCAGGGGAAATAACATAAGATAAACAGTATTCAAAAAATGTATTTGCCTTATCCCTCCCTGCTACGCGGTGTTTGACAATATATCTCAAACTGAGTGTTGTTCATTTTAGAAACGATTCGCCACTTTCCTCTGGGACACAGTTCCATTTTTTTAAAGATTTTTCAGGGGAAATCTCATCACATGCAGTAACTGGTATGTAAAAATTATAAATAACACCCTTACTGAGAGCTTTGTTCCACATGCTCAACCTAATGTTTGACACTTTGAGGCATTATCCATGTTGATTGCCTCAACATAGTAAACACCACACCATTTCTTTATAGCAGAAAATTTTTGATAGGACTTTTTTAAAAAAAAATACATAATAGCAAAGAAATATATAAATATTTTCCATATTCATAAAAGATATATAATTATTCACAATTAAGTCCTCAATATTCCTACCATGTTTTTTGAATAAAATTAGTCATTCCTGGATTTCAACCTGTACAGTAGGATAGAGTAAGTCATTTTAATATTTTTTCCTTTTCCAAAGCTCTAGGCCAGTATAATTAAGTATTAAATTTTTATTACCCTACCTTTTTGATACCTTTATATCTCAACCCTATCTCTATGTTAAACTTCATTGGTTACAGGATGAATTTTCCCTTTTGTTATATAATTTTTATATTTTTTTGATGACCAAAAACTTTCAAAAAGACATTCAACATAATTCATGATGTAGACAAGATTTGAAAAGCCACCTATTGAAAAGGTCACTGATGGTTGATCCTTATGAATTTAATGGTAATGGAGCTAGTGGAAGTGGTGGTGTTGATGGTGGTGGTGATGCAGGTGGCCATTGAGCTGTTGGTATCTGTGTTGCTAGTGGTAGTTTGTGGTGGTGACACAGTTGGCAGTGAACCTGGTGGTATTGATTGTTCTACTTGTAGAGTGTGATGGCGATGATACAGTTGGCAGTGACCTTTTTGGTATTGATTGTTCTACTTGTAGATTGTGGTGGTGATGATACAGTTGGCAGTGAACTTGGTGGTATTGATTGTACTACTTGTAGATTGTGGTGGTGATGATGCAGTTGGCAGTGAACTTGGTGGTGTTGATTGTTCTACTTGTAGATTGTGATGGTGATGATACAGTTGGCAATGAACTTGGTGGTATTGATTGTACTACTTGTAGATTGTGATGGTGATGATACAGTTGGCAGTGAACTTGGTGGTATTGATTGTACTACTTGTAGATTGTGATGGTGATGATACAGTTGGCAATGAACTTGGTGGTGTTGATTGTACTACTGGTAGATTGTGATGGTGATGATACAGTTGGCAATGAACTTGGTGGTATTGATTGTACTACTTGTAGATTGTGATGGTGATGATACAGTTGGCAGTGAACTTGGTGGTATTGATTGTACTACTTGTAGATTGTGATGGTGATGATACAGTTGGCAATGAACTTGGTGGTATTGATTGTACTACTTGTAGATTGTGATGGTGATGATACAGTTGGCAATGAACTTGGTGGTATTGATTGTACTACTTGTAGATTGTGATGGTGATGATACAGTTGGCAATGAACTTGGTGGTATTGATTGTACTACTTGTAGATTGTGATGGTGATGATACAGTTGGCAATGAACTTGGTGGTATTGTATGTACTACTTGTAGATTGTGGTGGTGATGATACAGTTGGCAATGAACTTGGTGGTATTGATTGTACTACTTGTAGATTGTGATGGTGATGATACAGTTGGCAATGAACTTGGTGGTATTGATTGTACTACTTGTAGATTGTGATGGTGATGATACAGTTGGCAGTGAACTTGGTGGTATTGATTGTACTACTTGTAGATTGTGATGGTGATGATACAGTTGGCAATGAACTTGGTGGTATTGATTGTACTACTTGTAGATTGTGATGGTGATGATACAGTTGGCAGTGAACTTGGTGGTATTGATTGTACTACTTGTAGATTGTGATGGTGATGATACAGTTGGCAATGAACTTGGTGGTATTGATTGTACTACTTGTAGATTGTGATGGTGATGATACAGTTGGCAATGAACTTGGTGGTATTGATTGTACTACTTGTAGATTGTGATGGTGATGATACAGTTGGCAATGAACTTGGTGGTATTGATTGTACTACTTGTAGATTGTGATGGTGATGATACAGTTGGCAATGAACTTGGTGGTATTGATTGTACTACTTGTAGATTGTGATGGTGATGATACAGTTGGCAGTGAACTTGGTGGTATTGATTGTACTACTTGTAGATTGTGATGGTGATGATACAGTTGGCAATGAACTTGGTGGTATTGATTGTACTACTTGTAGATTGTGATGGTGATGATACAGTTGGCAATGAACTTGGTGGTATTGTATGTACTACTTGTAGATTGTGGTGGTGATGATACAGTTGGCAATGAACTTGGTGGTATTGATTGTACTACTTGTAGATTGTAATGGTGATGATACAGCTGGCAGTGAACTTGGTGGTATTGATTGTACTACTTGTAGATTGTGGTGGTGATGATACAGTTGGCTATCAACTTGGTGGTATTGATTGTACTACTTGTAGATTGTGATAGTGATGATACAGTTGGCAGTGAACTTGGTGGTATTGATTGTACTACTTGTAGATTGTGGTGGTGATGATACAGTTGGCAGTGAACTTGGTGGTATTGATTGTACTACTTGTAGATTGTGATGGTGATGATACAGCTGGCGGTGAACTTGGTGGTATTGATTGTACTACTTGTAGATTGTGATGGTGATGATGCAGTTGGCAATGAACTTGGTGGTATTGATTGTACTACTTGTAGATTGTGATGGTGATGATACAGTTGGCAGTGAACTTGGTGGTATTGATTGTACTACTTGTAGATTGTGATGGTGATGATACAGTTGGCAATGAACTTGGTGGTATTGATTGTACTACTTGTAGATTGTGATGGTGATGATACAGTTGGCAATGAACTTGGTGGTATTGATTGTACTACTTGTAGATTGTGATGGTGATGATACAGTTGGCAATGAACTTGGTGGTATTGATTGTACTACTTGTAGATTGTGATGGTGATGATACAGTTGGCAATGAACTTGGTGGTATTGTATGTACTACTTGTAGATTGTGGTGGTGATGATACAGTTGGCAATGAACTTGGTGGTATTGATTGTACTACTTGTAGATTGTGATGGTGATGATACAGTTGGCAATGAACTTGGTGGTATTGATTGTACTACTTGTAGATTGTGATGGTGATGATACAGTTGGCAGTGAACTTGGTGGTATTGATTGTACTACTTGTAGATTGTGATGGTGATGATACAGTTGGCAATGAACTTGGTGGTATTGATTGTACTACTTGTAGATTGTGATGGTGATGATACAGTTGGCAATGAACTTGGTGGTATTGATTGTACTACTTGTAGATTGTGATGGTGATGATACAGTTGGCAATGGACTTGGTGGTATTGATTGTACTACTTGTAGATTGTGATGGTGATGATACAGTTGGCAATGAACTTGGTGGTATTGTATGTATTACTTGTAGATTGTGGTGGTGATGATACAGTTGGCAATGAACTTGGTGGTATTGATTGTACTACTTGTAGATTGTGATGGTGATGATACAGCTGGCAGTGAACTTGGTGGTATTGATTGTACTACTTGTAGATTGTGGTGGTGATGATACAGTTGGCTATCAACTTGGTGGTATTGATTGTACTACTTGTAGATTGTGATAGTGATGATACAGTTGGCAGTGAACTTGGTGGTATTGATTGTACTACTTGTAGATTGTGATGGTGATGATACAGTTGGCAGTGAACTTGGTGGTATTGATTGTACTACTTGTAGATTGTGATGGTGATGATACAGCTGGCGGTGAACTTGGTGGTATTGATTGTACTACTTGTAGATTGTGATGGTGATGATGTAGTTGGCAATGAACTTGGTGGTGTTGATTGTTCTACTTGTAGATTGTGATGGTGATGATACAGTTGGCAATGAACTTGGTGGTGTTGATTGTACTACTGGTGGATTGTGATGGTGATGATACAGTTGGCAATGAACTTGGTGGTGTTGATTGCTCTACTTGTAGATTGTGGTGGTGATGATACAGTTGGCTATCAACTTGGTGGTATTGATTGTTCTACTGGTAGATTGTGATGGTGATGATACAGTTGGCAATGAACTTGGTGGTGTTGATTGCTCTACTTGTAGATTGTGATGGTGATGATACAGTTGGCAATGAACTTGGTGGTGTTGATTGCTCTACTTGTAGATTGTGGTGGTGATGATACAGTTGGCTATCAACTTGGTGGTATTGATTGTTCTACTGGTAGATTGTGATGGTGATGATACAGTTGGCAGTGAACTTGGTGGTATTGATTGTACTACTTGTAGATTGTGGTAGTGATGATGCAGTTGGCAGTGAACTTGGTGGTGTTGATTGTACTACTTGTAGATTGTGATGGTGATGATACAGTTGGCAGTGAACTTGGTGGTATTGATTGTACTACTTGTAGATTGTGATGGTGATGATACAGTTGGCAGTGAACTTGGTGGTATTGATTGTACTACTGGTAGATTGTGATGGTGATGATACAGTTGGCAGTGAACTTGGTGGTATTGATTGTACTGCTTGTAGATTGTGGTGGTGATGATACAGTTGGCAGTGAACTTGGTGGTATTGATTGTACTACTGGTAGATTGTGGTGGTGATGATACAGTTGGTAATGAACTTGGTGGTATTGATTGTACTACTTGTAGATTGTGATGGTGATGATACAGTTGGCAGCGAACTTGGTGGTATTGATTGTACTACTTGTAGATTGTGATGGTGATGATACAGCTGCCGGTGAACTTGGTGGTATTGATTGTACTACTTGTAGATTGTGATGGTGATGATGCAGTTGGCAGTGAACTTGGTGGTATTGATTGTACTACTGGTAGATTGTGATGGTGATGATACAGTTGGTAATGAACTTGGTGGTATTGATTGTACTACTTGTAGATTGTGATGGTGATGATGCAGTTGGCAGTGATCTTGGTGGTATTGATTGTACTACTTGTACAAGGCTGCTGCCTAACGGGCTCCCGGTCGCCAGGGGCGCCTAAGTTACGAGTGCGGGCGACTGAATTTTTGTTCAAGGAGCCCGCATGGGCGCCTAAACATTGATCTTCCACTCCCATCCTTTGACTTCATTTTCCTTGTAACCTTGTTTCATTGGCATAAAAAATCCCATTTAAAACAAAAAACTGCTTCATTTTAAACGAAAATGCTAAAATTGTTCGCATTTAGCGTATCAAGTACGTGACGTGTCTTTGCAAAATTTAGCAACTTCGAAAACCATTCGCTTTCAAGTGTTTAGGACTGGGTCTAACTTCCAAATATGGAATGTGTTATGTTCTGGATTACGTTTCATTTGCTTCGTTGACGTTTCGGAGAATTTTCGAAGTGAATCTGAAGAAATATATTTTACGGATACAAAAGTGAAATCTATCTGTTTGCTACTGCAGTCATGGATCAGGTCTGAAATAATTTTAATCTGCAAACGCTTGATACGAAAACCTTTCCGACAGGCTTAAACTTACGTAAAACAACGTGCAAATATCGTGATGTGTACACAAACTTACGTGGCGTGTTTTACATGTAATTCAGCTTAATCTATAAAGCATTGAACGCTTAACTTTAGAATGAACATAAAGTGTATGCCTCTTTCTTTTCATGTGACATTTCATATCTGCTGCCGCTTTTTTGTGGACTAAGGTTGTTATTTTCAACGAACTGTTTCATGTTTTCGCATTTATAATGAGAAGCATTCTCGGGCATTGATCCGTAACTAGCAAATTTTTGTGCTGGAAACCTCAATTCTTTTTGCCTGCTCAGATGTTCAGTTTGAATAAAATGAATTGCTTTTGTTACTACATTAATTTTATAAACAACTTATTTGATGAGTTAAGTAATTTGAAGTGTTTTCACAATTTAAATTTTCTGTTCTATTTTTGTCAACTGGTTATCATGTAACAAAGATAAGATCATAACTTAATTAAAGTGTTTACACAGGTGTTTTTGACTTCTTATTGGCATTTTCTAAATTATTGCTTCTTTTTTAACCTTGATTACTAAAATATTAATTGAACTGGATTTTCCTGCTTCATGTTCATTGATTTTCTATGTGAAAAAATGAAAGTACATGAAATGCACTCAGACTGGCACTGGCTTAACAAATGAATAAATCGTTCGTGCTTTCAACTAAATGCATGCCAGTTTTCATTGTTGGTTTATTTCTCCCTGCCCAGCTAGTGATTTAACCCACAGAGGGGAGAGATAATATATATTGCTGATATTGATGACTTATCAAACTTCTTTTCTCTGGGTCTCTTAGGTTGCTGCAGAGTAAAAAACAGTTTTATGGGGAGACTCTGCCCCAGGGTACCCTTACCCTTTTTATATACCCTTTCTGTAACCTCATTCCCAGGATCTCATGAACGAGGTTGCCATTTTTGGTATGTAAAAGCGCCCCTTACCCTTTTAGAAACCATATGCCCCCTCATGAAGAGGACACCCCTTTCACATACCAACAAAAGGAATACTACATCTTTTTACTTATTTTTCACTTGAATAATAACACTTTAAAAGACTTATTAAATGACTTGATCATTTGGTGGGTCTGTTCAAGCGTTATGAAGGGTTCTTTTAATACTTTAAAACCAGTTTTCCCTCCCCTTTTGTATAGTCTGCAACTCATGAAATCCCCCCGGGGGGGGGGGCACCCGGTATATTTTTGGGTGGGGGTGTGCCGCTGAGAATTTGAAGCCCTTACCCTATACCGGACCATGTTCAGCTGATTTTTGCAACCCTATACTAGACTAGACACTGAAAATCCCTACCCTATCCCAGACTTGCATTTTGTTAGAACTGTATCATTATCAGTGTTTTAATTGAAAAACATCTGTGAACAATGATGCCGCGATGATTTTATTTACGTTTAGGAAAGCCTCTTTCTCTTCCGAGTTTTTGGACTATATTCGTCATACCGTCGATCGGTTTCCCGGCAAATGCTACCCTTTTCTAGACCAAAACTCTCTGAAATTTCTATACCCTATCCCAGACTAAACTGCTTGAAAACCATACTCTTCACAGCGGCACATACCTATATAGCTCATGTATGGGAGTGCCCCCCCACCCTTTTATATACCTGGAGCCTGAAAAAGGTATCCCTGTTGGATGGAGCCTCCAGGCCGTATTATTCAATTAAGCGCCCAACCTCGAATAAGCGCCCACCCTAAAGGTAGGAAAAGTCAATAAGCGCCCAGCCTCGAATAAGCGCCCACCCCCACCCTCCTAAAATGAGGGCATAAAAGGAATTTTGATTATTGTTGAAGTTGAGATTAAAATTGACTAAGTAATACAAAGAGACTATCCCGAAGACCGAAATTTTTAATTTTTTTACTGAAAGTTTTTTAATGAACATTTAAAATTCAGCTTAAGTACACCTTCACGTTTAATTATAATACATTGTTTTCTTGCAAAATAAACGTACTACTTGCAAAAAATGGTGAAAATTTATTAAGCGCCCAGCCTCGAATAAGCGCCCACCCTCAAGATCCAAAAATTTAATAAGCGCCCAGGGCGCTTAATCGAATAAATACGGTTGTCCACTATAGGGAGTACCCCTAGGGGACATTCGGGTATATTATAGCAATAATGTTGGGGGAAGGTTCAATCCCTGGGCCCCTCTCCTAGGCCACATAGTCGACCACATATTTGCCTAAGTAACCCCCCCCCCCCAGATTTGTCTTCGGCAACTTTAGCTGGGCTCCTAACTCCTAAAAAATTTCCTTAGGCAGCAGCCTTGTTGTAGATTGTGGTAGTGACACAGTTGGCAGTGAACTAGGCGGTATTGATTGTACTACTTCTAGATTGTGGTAGTGACACAGTTGGCAATGAACTTGGTGGTATTGGTTGTACTACTTGTAGAGTGTGATGGTGATGATACAGTTGGTAATGAACTTGGTGGTATTGATTGTACTACTTGTAGATTGTGATGGTGATGATACAGTTGGCAGTGAACTTGGTGGTATTGATTGTACTACTTGTAGATTGTGGTAGTGATGATACAGTTGACAATGAACTTGGTGTGTTGATTGTACTACTTGTAGATTGTGATGGCGACACAGTTGGCAGTGAACTTGGTGGTATTGATAATTTGTACTACTTGTAGATTGTGGTGGTGATGACACAGTTGGTAGTGAACTTGGTGGTATTGGTTGTACTACTTGTAGAGTGTGATGGTGATGATACAGTTGGTAATGAACTTGGTGGTATTGATTGTACTACTTGTAGATTGTGCTGGTGATGATACAGTTGACAGTGAACTTGGTGGTATTGATTGTACTACTTGTAGAGTGTGATGGTGATGATACAGTTGGTAATGAACTTGGTGGTATTGATTGTACTACTTGTAGAGTGTGATGGTGATGATACAGTTGGTAATGAACTTGGTGGTATTGATTGTACTACTTGTAGAGTGTGATGGTGATGATACAGTTGGCAATGAACTTGGTGGTATTGATTGTACTACTTGTAGAGTGTGATGGTGATGATACAGTTGGTAATGAACTTGGTGGTATTGATTGTACTACTTGTAGATTGTGCTGGTGATGATACAGTTGACAGTGAACTTGGTGGTATTGATTGTACTACTTGTAGAGTGTGATGGTGATGATACAGTTGGTAATGAACTTGGTGGTATTGATTGTACTACTTGTAGATTGTGATGGTGATGATACAGTTGACAGTGAACTTGGTGGTATTGATTGTACTACTTGTAGATTGTGCTGGTGATGATACAGTTGGCAATGAACTTGGTGGTATATTGATTGTACTATTGTACTATTGTACCAAGTGAGGTTTTCACCTATTCTATCCTATCCTATTCGCGTTAATTTTATGTATGTTAACTATTTTACTATAAGCATTTGACCAGAACTTTTCCTAAATTTGCGTTAATTTTATTACGCGTAAATTTTGTTCTCGTTGTTGAAATGCCTCGTTATATTCCTATAATAAGGTAAATCATCAGGTCATGGGTATTTCACCTATTCTCAACAAATTGTTGTAGAGTGTAAACACAACTGAATATGAAATAAGCACAAAATTTCGTCGGCATGTTGCACTGATTCGTTTTTCTTATTTTTTTACATTTGTTAGATAATTCTGATCTGTCTTGCCGGAACAAAGCCACAAACGTCAGGGGGTTTTCCTCAAATGAGATTGTCATGTGCGACAATGTTGCACGTGCGTGACTTGGTTTGTACAAACACGTCACGCTGGACTCGTCACGCTATACTTGCACAAATATCAATGTTATTGACGTTTGGTTGCCGTCCACTTTTTCCAGCAGTATCGATCTCTTGCTCCAGCCAGTGAACAAGCTCGTTGGTGGAGGATAGGGCGAAATGAAGAGGCCACCGAAAGTATCAGGGGTCAATAAGCACCCTACCCTCGCCATTTTTTTTCTGCTATCCTCGACTTTCCCTCCCCACACGTCCTCTCCTCGGTCGATGGCCTTTCTCTTCAATCCTATACCTGCGATGCTGCCTCTTTTTGAAACGAGACGGAAATATACATGTAGTTTAACATCAAGAGACTTTTTATTTTCTATATTAAACGCCACGCATTAATTTTAAAGTTTGAGTACCCAAGACTGTCGAGTTAATCTATAATTTTATAAGGTGGCGTGACATATTCGTTGCATTGAAACCGGATAAGTGCTTTTGATCTCGTGATCAACAGCAAATCTAAATTTGCAGTAAACACCCTCGGTTTGATCGGGAGTGGCTTTTCAATGTTCTAGCGAACGTGAATGAAACAGATTGCTGAAGTTTCAGAAGTCCTTAACGGAAGAAAAATTTTACAAGAAACATTTACGTTACTGACAACAAAGGAACAAGAGAAAGAACAAGGAATTGTTTGTACGCCTTGTCTAGACGACATGTTTGATCAATGGTTCTTTGCACGAACATTATTTCTATCTCCATCTATTTAACGAAAGTTGTTCGTTTTCTACAGCAACACATCCGCTTCTGAGGTCCACAGTTGTACCTTCTTGGTGACTGCGATTAAAAGGAAACGTTTCTAATCGAAGGGAAATTTTACATTCAGCAAAAAGGTTGGTAGATGCGTATAATTATAAATTATGAAACGTAATCACAATTGGTTGACACCGCAAGCAAAATATGGAAATTTCATTATTTATGGATCGAAAAGTAGCAGTCACTTCTTATGAGCATAGACAGCAAGAAAATCTTATTAACTAGTCTGAAAGCGGAAGTGTAAACGACAAAGAGAAGCCATATGTATATTGAAAGTGAAACCAAGATTCCAAGCGTTCTTAAAAGGAAATGCTTTCTGAAGTAGAAAGAATCGCTTCTTGGTTGGAGCTGTTGATTTGGCGAGTAATATGCCAAATTTGGTTAAACCTAATTCCAGATTTAAGAGATGCTACTAATTAATCGATTCCCTTCGTGCGTGTCCGCCGATGAAGGCTGTACATTAAGGAATACTAGGCATACAGTATTACTATCATGGAAATCTGTGTAATATATATATAAACACACTGTTGAGAAAGGGCGAAGAAGTGTAAATAACCCTGCCATTGTTTTATATAACTATTAACTTATATGCAGCCCAACGCTTAAGTTACATTTTGTCGTGTAGGTTTTAATAATTAAGGGCAGTTTTCTATAATTTTCATTAAAACGAAACCGAACAGATTTTAATGAAAACTCAAGTCGTTTTATGAGCAAACTTAGTTAATGAATTTCTCCGAGTATGTTACTGATACAATTTACACGTAAACAACCCCCTGCAGTTAGCGATGCTGCATAAATCATGTTTATTTTAACAACCACCAACCTCCCTCCTGACCCCAGCCCTTCAGCTTGTGTTTTGTTTTGTTACTATGTCGGACTATGCACTTCCGCTTCTGTTCACTAATAAGTCTATTGTTTGGAATTACAGGCAACTTTCAGGGGAAATAACATAAGATAAACAGTATTCAAAAAATGTATTTGCCTTATCCCTCCCTGCTACGCGGTGTTTGACAATATATCTCAAACTGAGTGTTGTTCATTTCAGAAACGATTCGCCACTTTCCTCTGGGACACAGTTCCATTTTTTTAAAGATTTTTCAGGGGAAATCTCATCACATGCAGTAACTGGTATGTAAAAATTATAAATAACACCCTTACTGAGAGCTTTGTTTCACATGCCCAACCTAATGTTTGACACTTTGAGGCATTATCCATGTTGATTGCCTCAACATAGTAAACACCACACCATTTCTTGATAGCAGAAAATTTTTGATAGGACTTTTTAAAAAAAAAAATACATAATAGCAAAGCAATATATAAATATTTTCCATATTCATAAAAGATATATAATTATTCACAATTAAGTCCTCAATATTCCTACCATGTTTTTTGAATAAAATTAGTCATTCCTGGATTTCAACCTGTACAGTAGGACAGAGTAAGTCATTTTAATATTTTTTTCCTTTTCCAAAGCTCTAGGCCAGTATAATTAAGTATTAAATTTTTATTACCCTACCTTTTTGATACCTTTATATCTCAACCCTATCTCTATGTTAAACTTCATTGGTTACAGGATGAATTTTCCCTTTTGTTATATAATTTTTATATTTTTTTGATGACCAAAAACTTTCAAAAAGACATTCAACATAATTCATGATGTAGACAAGATTTGAAAAGCCACCTATTGAAAAGGTCACTGATGGTTGATCCTTATGAATTTAATGGTAATGGAGCTAGTGGAAGTGGTGGTGTTGATGGTGGTGGTGATGCAGGTGGCCATTGAGCTGTTGGTATCTGTGTTGCTAGTGGTAGTTTGTGGTGGTGACACAGTTGGCAGTGAACCTGGTGGTATTGATTGTTCTACTTGTAGAGTGTGATGGCGATGATACAGTTGGCAGTGACCTTTTTGGTATTGATTGTTCTACTTGTAGATTGTGGTGGTGATGATACAGTTGGCAGTGAACTTGGTGGTATTGATTGTTCTACTTGTAGAGTGTGATGGCGATGATACAGTTGGCAGTGACCTTTTTGGTATTGATTGTTCTACTTGTAGATTGTGGTGGTGATGATACAGTTGGCAGTGAACTTGGTGGTATTGATTGTACTACTTGTAGATTGTGGTGGTGATGATACAGTTGGCAGTGAATTTGTTGGTATTGATTGTACTACTGGTAGATTGTGATGGTGATGATACAGTTGGCAGTGAACTTGGTGGTGTTGATTGTACTACATGTAGATTGTTATGGTGATGATACAGTTGGCAGTGAACTTGGTGGTGTTGATTGTACTACTTGTAGATTGTGATGGTGATGATACAGTTGGCTGTGAACTTGGTTGAGTTGATTGTACTACTTGTACATTGTGATGGTGATGATACAGTTGGCAGTGAACTTGGTGGTATTGATTGTACTACTTGTAGATTGTGATGGTGATGATACAGTTGGCAGTGAACTTGGTGGTGTTGATTGTACAACTTGTAAATTGTGATGGTGGTGATACAGTTGGCAGTGAACTTGGTGGTATTGATTGTACTACTTGTAGATTGTGATGGTGATGATACAGTTGGCAGTGAACTTGGTGGTATTGTATGTACTACTTGTAGATTGTGATGGTGATGATACAGTTGGCAGTGAACTTGGTGGTATTGTATGTACTACTGGTAGATTGTGATGGTGATGATACAGTTGGCAATGAACTTGGTGGTATTGTATGTACTACTTGTAGATTGTGATGGTGATGATACAGTTGGCAGTGAACTTGGTGGTATTGATTGTACTACTTGTAGATTGTGATGGTGATGATACAGTTGGCAGTGAACTTGGTGGTATTGATTGTACTACTTGTAGATTGTGATGGTGATGATACAGTTGGCAATGAACTTGCAACAATTTTTTTTCAACTTGCAACAGCGAAATTTGTTGCTTCTATAAGGCGACTCTAGCTATTATGCAACGTCTACTGCAGATGGCTTTCCTGGATCACCTTGCACCTGTTTATAACTTCTACCAATATTCCTTCGCTACACTGTTGAAGCTTGATAGTTTGACCCTTCCTCTACACCTATAGTCTATGCCGACAAAATCCTAATAAATGCACTACCGTGACCGAGCAATACAGTAATGCACAAAGCTTAATAAAGCTTAGCACTAGATACATGTACGCAGTGCGGACCTATTTTTCTTTTTGCCGTGAGGTTTTTCTTTTTGCCGCCAGGATTTTCTTTTTGCCGCGAGGTTTTTCTTTTTGCCGCGAGGTTTTTCTTTTTGCCGTGAGGTTTTTCTTTTTGCCGCGAGGTTTTTCTTTTTGCCGTGAGGTTTTTCTTTTTGCCGCGGGGTTTTTTCTTTTTGCCGTGAGGTTTTCGTCTTTTTGCCGCGAGGTTTTTCTTTTTGCCGCGAGGTTTTTTCTTTTTGCCGTGAGGTTTTTCTTTTTGCCGTGAGGTTTTTCTTTTTGCCGCGAGGATTTTCTTTTTGCCGCGAGGTTTTTCTTTTTGCCGCGAGGTTTTTCTTTTTGCCGCGAGGTTTTTTCTTTTTGCCGTGAGGTTTTTCTTTTTGCCGCGAGGTTTTTCTTTTTGCCGTGAGGTTTTTCTTTTTGCCGCGGGGTTTTTTCTTTTTGCCGCGAGGTTTTTCTTTTTGCCGCGAGGTTTTTTCTTTTTGCCGTGAGGTTTTTCTTTTTGCCGTGAGGTTTTTCTTTTTGCCGCGAGGTTTTTCTTTTTGCCGTGAGGCTTTTCTTTTTGCCGTGACAGTTGTGGGCCACCGTAAAGTTGGCAGTGAACTTGGTGGTATTGATTGTACTACTTGTAGATTGTGGTGGTGATGATACAGTTGGCAATGAACTTGGTGGTAGGTTGTGGTGGTGATGCAGGTGGCAGTGAAGCTGTTTGTATTGATGCTACCAGCGGTAGATTGTGGTGGTGGTGATGGTGCAACTGGCAGTGAAGCTTGTTGTATTGGTTTTACTCCTGGTAAATAATTATGGTAGTGATGTGCAATGGACTTGGCTGTATTGATTGGACCACTACGAGATTGTGGTGGTGATAGTGCAGGTGGCAGTGAAGCTGGTGGTATTGGTTTTACTCCTGGTAGGTTGTGCGGATTATAATACTGCTGGCAGTGAACTTGGTGGTATTGATTGTACTACTGGTAGTTTGTGGTGGAGTAGTAAAGGTGGCATTGAAGCTGGTGGTGTTGGTGCTACTTCTGGTAGATTGTGGTGGTGGTGGTGGTGGTGATACAGTTGGCAATGGACTTGTTGCTATTGATTGTAATACTTGTGGATTGTGATGGTGGTGATGCAGTTGGCAGTGAAGCTGGTGGTTTGGTTTGTACTAGTGGTAGTTTGACGATGCGAAGCAGTTGGCAGTGAAGCTGGTGGAATTATTGCTACTAGTGGTAGATTGTGCTGGTGGTGATGCAGTTGGCAGTGTAATTGGTGGCTCTAGTTGTTGATTAAGATTGTAGGGGTGCAGGTGGTGGGTTGGTCGTGCTTGTGTAAGACTGTGGTGGCATTGAAGCTTGTGGTATTGGCGGTACTTGTCTTAGACTGTGGTTGTGACGGTGATGGTAGTGGTAGTGAAGCTTGTTGAGTGGGTGTTACTTGTGTTAGATTGTGGTGGTAATAATGGTGGCAGTAAGCGGATGGGATTGGCAGGTTGTGGTAGTCATGAGGGTGGCAGTAAAGCTTGTTATATTGCCGGTGGTAATGGTGTTGGCAGATAAGCTGATAATATTGGCAGTGCTAGTTTCAGAAATTTCTGGTGGTGATGCAGGCTGTATTGAAGCTTGTAATATTATTGTGGACTAAAATTATAAATAAACGGACGTAATGTATGCAGAAGCGATGACTTGGGGAGTAGTTGGTAATGATGGTAATATTTGGTGTAAATTGTGAAACAGGAAAAAAAGGTATATGTACTTTGTGTGTAACTTGGTGCTGTTTAGTTTACTACTGAATTGTTTTGTTTGCAGGTTTATTTGGTGACCAGTCCAGGCATGGCGTTTACTCCATCACCCTTTGTGTCCACCAAGGAGACAACCAACTACGCCCGGCTGTGCCGCCTCTTGGTGGATGTGGGATCCCAGGCCTTGAGAGAGACATTTGATAAAATACATCCACCAGCGACTCTACATGCCATTTTATCCAGTCATTCTGTGCATTATGCTACGCTGCAATCACTTTACAGGGGTCGGAGGAAAGTCCTGAATCCTACACAATGGGGAAAGCTGTACCCTCCTGTCCCTTCGTCTGTGTCATCAGCAAGCTTTGATATAACCCTTCTTACAGTGCTGCTTAGAAATATATGTGGTTTGAGCCCTCCTGTCTTTGGTTGGGATGCACTTCCTCCACCTACACACACAAGCATCGCAGATGACATCGCCCGAGTGAAGTATTACAGAAACACTGTATACGGCCATGCCAGTCAAGCCTCTGTTGATGATACAAGTTTTAACACTTACTGGCCAGAAATCCGAGATGCCCTGGTAAGATTGGGAGGATCAAGTTATAGAGCATACATCGACAACCTTGAACACGATTGCATGGATCCTGATATCGAGGAACATTATCGAGAACTCATGAAACAATGGAAGAAAGATGATGACAGCATCAAGGACAAACTTGAAGAGATGGAAGGTAACATGAACAATGTTTTGATACTTTTTCAGATAGGACTTACATAATGAAAACAAAATATCACGCCGCGACAAGGTACAAATAATCCTAATCCATGAGAACAACGTTTTTGAATGAGAAAGATGTGGATTCGTTAACAGATAAAACCCTACTCTTGGCACAAAATAGCCTCCTACACAGATGTCCGTTTGGCTTGTCACACATTCCTACCCCACGATGGGGAGGACAAATTGTGTGACAAGCCCCAAGACGTCTGAGTAGGTGGCTGGGCACAAGTATTTCAGATATACAATTTGGCCTGCAAACAGTGTACTCAGTGTTAAATGTGTTTTATTTTCGTGCGGAGGAGGAAGTAGTATAGATGCAAACGAAACTGAGCGTTACACGGCTACTACAAAGGAAAACGAACAGGAAATCTCTAATTCGGTATAGTCGAGGACCTATTCTGTAAGGTCATGTGGTAGTATCATGCATGATTAGAAGCAAGTGTGAATGTTAAAACCCAGGAGCTGACCACTGACGATTAAAAGTAGGGCATTAGATTGTGGAGAAACGAGCAAGAGCCTGGAACAGGTTAAATAAAATTTGGATGCAGAAGCTTTCAGTTTTAAACGTGTCCCCAATATTTCTTTTGTATTAACCTGCGTTTCTTGGTAAAAGATTCAATTTGGATCAGTGCATCTATGACACATTCGACATATGTAAAAAGTACTAAAAATGAATGAAAGAACGAACGAACTAACGAACGAACCAATTAACGAACCAACTAACCAAACGACCAATTAATTAATATTTGTATGTCCAAATGAGTTGAAAGTAAAAGTAATTAAATTTTAATCTTCAGAAATCATCAGAGACGCATTACAGCAGACGAGAAGTGAAATGAAGGAAAGCATCAGAGACTCATCAGAGCAGACGAAAAGTGAAATGAAAGAGATGAAGGAAAGGCTTGACACCTTGACGGCTTTATTAGAGGAGAACAAAGATGAAGGTCAGTCGCAGAAGAGACTAAGTAATGATATACACAAGTTTGCATTAACTGGCAGTGTTCTCGCTCGCTCATTGGTAAAGAGCTAGTGTAAGCATCCTAAAAATGACGTTTCCAGTTACGCACGTGCGATTCACACTGACTATTCTCTTAACTAGTTTCCTGCTAAACTAATGTTTAGGCCCTGTTTACACTAACCCGGGTAAATTTGAAAACGTATCTTTTTTTCTCCGGATAGGCCAACCGTCCACACTGACACGGTGTTTTCGGTAACCGAAAACGGAGCTTTTCATAAACGCTCTCCAAAATGGAGAAATTCAGTTGAAAACGCACTAGTGTGGACGGCGAAAACGGGCGAAAACGGAGCTTTTCGAAAACGCTGACGTCAAATAGTCATGTGATCTCTGTCAAAGCAAAAGGTTTGATTAGCTTAACAATAGCTCTGTGCATGCGTTGCAACGTTTTCAAATTTATCAGGATTAATGTGGACGGAAAACATTTTATACGGCGTTTTCAAATTTCTCCGTTTTCAAATTTATTTGCATTGATGTGGACAGGGTCTTAATGTTATTGTAGAAAACAAATCGACCAGATATCTTTGCCTCTCTTTTAGTCGAGCATTCTCATTTTCTTATGCAAACAGCGAGAGTCTGAACAATGTTCACGAATGACTTTTAGTACAAACTTGCTTTCGTTTCTGACAAAATGACTTCCCTGTGACGTCAAAATTAAACGCCATGACTGTTGTCGAAAGCACCGTCGCAGTGACCTTTGGACGCTTACAAGGTGAAAATAACATTCTAGGTTTCCGACCGCTATTCTTCATAGTTCATTTTAAAAGGATAAAAACTTCTTGTCCTCCTTTTTCTTCAGTCCAGGCTGCCCTTCGTGGTCTAATTGGTAAACAGTTCATACAAATGGTGTAACAAAATAAATTAATCTTAACAGTCAAAACACTCGCCTCGCTCATGGCTTCTATTAAGTTTATTTTTATGGTTTTTTGAGATTGTAGAGGAAATGGACTACGGTTTTAAAAATCCCATTCCTTGATAGTGATTTGGTACTGAATTATGTATGGACGTTGATGGTGCGGTGTATTCAGGGAGAATAAAAGACATTAGGTGAAAGAAAATATACATGCTGTTAGGGAGTTTGCTGAATATTTTGTTGATCATGTGTATACTTTAGATTTACCATGAGATCATAAAATAAAATGGAATAATGAAAACTCTGTATGCAAACAAGATTGTTTGTCTTAACGTTTTTGGTCCTTAAACTGAAGAGCGCTAAACGTTTCCAATCATCAGGACGAGTCCAAGAAGAGCTCAACAAGATGAAAAGTGAAATAGGAAATATCAGTGGCAAGCTGGACGCTTTGACGGCATCACGACAAGAAACAAAGGATGAAGGTAAGTTCCCAAAATGAACAAACAGAGATCAAATAAAACAGTCAACTTCGTAAGGCTTTGTAAATGGTAAGGTTTAGTCCAGGAGCAGTAGTAGCGTTTTATTTATTTTTTTTTTCATTTAAGGAAAAATATCGAAGGTAAATAAACAAACATGACAGTTGCCTTGGTAGAATAGCCAAATAAATGCCTGACAAATATTTATGTAGTAATTTGCAAACCGTCGCAAGCGTAGTTCCTAATAGTAGTTAAAGATTAAACCACAGAACCTGTTTTAAATGACGTTGCAGTTTTAGATTAAACTAAAGGTGATGCAAATTTTGATCCCCAGACAACATCAGAGACAAGCTCCAGCAGATTAAAAGTGAAATGTTAACCATGAATGACAGGTTGGAAAAGTTGAGCATGTCAAGAGAAGAAAGCGAGGAAAAAGGTCAGTACTACCTAGCTTTAACACCGTCAAAAATTGTGCATTATTTTTGACCGAGGAAGATGGCTTATTAAGTAAAACCGACTTCTTATACTGCACTAAATTAAATATATATTTTAAATGTATTGAGCTGCCAGTAGGAGGCAATACTGTCGATACACCAAATCCCCTTGGATTTTCATCATTTAAAGGAAATTTTGAAGGTTTCCACGGGTCAAAGTAAGTTCTTGACCCCGGTAGGATTTGAACCCACGACCTACAGATAAGATCTAGATGACCTAGATCTACCGATTAAATACCACCGGAGTCAAGAATTGTCTTTGCCCCGTGGCATGGGAACCCTCCCAAATTTCTTTTAAAAGGGCGAAAATCCAAGCCAGGGGATTTGGTGTATCGGCTGTATTGCCAACTACCGGCACTCAAACACATTTAAAATAAAAAGTATTTAATTTCCTAATTACGCGGTCCTATCAATATCTATTCCTGTACTGCGGGCGTCTATTTGTTAAAAAAGGTGTACAGGTTGCCACGACGAAAGTGCCGTTCGTTTCTGATCTTGAATAAAAAAGCATGTGAATATGGCGAGATGCACATTGGCCGTATTTACCTGGGAAGACGTATACGTAGATCTAACATTACAGCAACACAGTGACCTTGGCCAGGGATCAAGCCAGGACTGCCTGATCCGGAGTCCGGTGAACTGTAGCTCAACATTAGGCCAGTGTGCCTCCCAATATCATTAACTTATTCACATACTTATGTGCCGATTTAATCAATCAAAATTCAGCTGTAAGCTGTTAGGATAATCACTGTGCGAAAGGATGTGTGAATAAATTAAAAGTGGCAACACTTCCGGTTTCTTGCTGTTATTGCGTCGAGATTCGTACGAGACGTATAATCAATAAGACGGCAAGCTCGAGGTTTAAATCTAATTGATTGTTGGAAAGAGGCGAAGCCCCGCGTCAACTATACAGTGTCGATAGAAACCGAGAGCGAGGCGTCTAATTGTTTAAACATAACCCAGAGAACGATCTATTCAACAAAAACGTTAGTGAAAGTGGTTTTTTAATAGTGTTGGTTTGTGATTTCAGTAATTTTACTTGCCCGCGCTCGGAGGTCAGACGTACTGAAACCAAATAGAAGAGACGCAGTCAAAATACAATCAGGATTTAAGGGCATTAATGTTGAGCCACAAGCTCCTTCATTAAAAAATTGTATTAATTATATAAAAATGTATTTCTAGATCCTTTTGATCCATCTGAGCTTATTGAGGGAATTCGCCAACTCTACAAATCCCGTGAAGGGTGGCTGTCACCATTTCCTTGGTGCGAGGAGTTTCACTTTCATCTAAATGATATTTTTACCAGACTGAAAATGATCAACAGGAAGAAAACAAGAGGAACAGCAACCGACGAAATCGTCAACATGTCTGCTATCTTCAAACCGCATGAAGAATGTTCGCAGCCAAGAACAGTGATAATTGAGGGGAAGCCTGGTATGGGAAAAACGACTTACTGCAAAAAGCTCGTTTATGACTGGGCTACAGGAAAGCAAGAAGCAGAGAGTTGCTTTCCAAGATTTGAAACCGTGTTGTTGTTAAAATGTCGTGATATCAAGTCTGACCTTTGGGAGGCCATTGATGACCAACTTCTACCCCTAGACATTGAAAAAGGCTTCAGAAAAAAATTCTTCAACTTTATTCGCCACAATCAGTCAAACGTTTTGCTGGTGCTCGATGGATTGGATGAGCTACCCTCGAGTAAACTGCCAATGTATTCAGAAATAATTCAAGGACGAGTGCTTCCAAAGTGCCACTTAGTTGTTACAGCACGGCACGAGGCTGGAATGAAGGTAAGAAAATACTGTGACAACCTATTGAAGATCGAAGGATTTACCGAAGAAGATGTAAAAGAGTTCATCTGCAAGTACTTCAAAAGCATGGAGGCGTTGGCTGAAAAGCTCTTGCTCAAGCTGAAGAACGATGAAATCCTAAGAGAAATGGCGGCAAATCCTCTAAACACGGCACTTCTTTGCCTTCTGTGTGACGAATTTCAAGGCATTTTTCCAGAAAGTAGAACTGAACTGTACCTAGAAATAACAGAGTGTGTTCTGAGAAGATACAGAAAAAAGAAAGGATTATCAGATACCAGCGAGAAACTAACTGAAGTATACAAAACCCAATTAAAACACCTTGGCTGGATAGCGTTGAATGGTTTACATGAAGAAAACTTAGATTTCGAAGGAAGCGAGTTTGCAGATCATAAAAGTGAATTACCTGGATTCGGATTTTTGTCAATGCAGCCCGGTGGTAGCAAACTAAGACCGTGTCGACGTTACGCGTTTCTACACAAGAGTTTCCAAGAATTCTTCGCTGGCTTTTATCTTAGTTGCCAGCTTCTTAATGAAGAAATTACTCCCGACCACTTAGTTTCCGACATCAGATATTTCAATGAGCTAAAACACGTGCTTTTGTTTTCTTGCGGCATTGTATCAACGCAATGTAAAGAAGCAGCAGTGGCTCTTATGGCGAGTATAACAATACAAGTGAACAAACATGGCGATGATCATGATAGCGTAGATGTTGCATTGGAGTGCATCACGGAATGTAAAAGAGCAAAAAGTGATATTTGTTTAACACTGGCAAAAGTTTTTGGTTCATGTCTTAAACTTAAAAGCGTAACTACCTTCCTTGGATGGCCCCATGCTGCTCCCCTTGCTGAAGTAATTAAAGTCAACACAACACTGGAAACATTAATGGCTATCCTTGGCAACATTGGTGCTGCTGGCGCTGCTTCACTTCCTGAGGCAATTAAAGTCAACACAACACTGAAGATGTTGTATTTGGGTAGCAATAACATTGCTGATGCTGGGGCTGCTTCACTTGCTGATGCAATCAAAGTCAACACAACACTGGAGTTGTTGTCTTTGAATAGCAATAACATTGCTGATGCTGGTGCTGCTTCACTTGCTGATGCAATTAAAGTCAACACAACACTATGGTTGTTGGATTTGAAGAACAATAACATTGCTGATGCTGGTGCTGCTTCACTTGCTGAGGCAATTAAAGTCAACACAACACTGAAGATGTTGTATTAGGGTAGCAATAACATTGCTGATGCTGGGGCTGCTTCACTTGCTGATGCAATCAAAGTCAACACAACACTGGAGTTGTTGTCTTTGAATAGCAATAACATTGCTGATGCTGGTGCTGCTTCACTTGCTGATGCAATTAAAGTCAACACAACACTGGAGTCGTTGTATTTGACTATAAATAACATTGCTGATGCTGGGGCTGCTTCACTTGCTGAGGCAATCAAAGTCAACACAACACTGGAGTTGTTGTCTTTGAATAGCAATAACATTGCTGATGCTGGTGCTGCTTCACTTGCTGATGCAATTAAAGTCAACACAACACTGAAGATGTTGTATTTGGGTAGCAATAACATTGCTGATGCTGGGGCTGCTTCACTTGCTGAGGCAATCAAAGTCAACACAACACTGGAGTTGTTGTCTTTGAATAGCAATAACATTGCTGATGCTGGTGCTGCTTCACTTGCTGATGCAATTAAAGTCAACACAACACTGGAGTCGTTGTATTTGAATATAAATAACATTGCTGATGCTGGTGCTGCTTCACTTGCTGAGGCAATCAAAGTCAACACAACACTGTCGTCGTTGTCTTTGGATAGCAATAACATTGCTGATGCTGGGACTGCTTCACTTGCTGAGGCAATCAAAGTCAACACAACACTGAAGATGTTTTATTTGAATAGAAATAACATTGCTGATGCTGGGGCTGCTTCACTTGCTGATACAATTAAAGTCAACACAACAACTGTTACAGTTAGAGTTGACAGGCAATAACATTACTGAAGCTGTTGCTGCTTCACTTGCTGAGGCAATTAAAGTCAACACAATACTGCAGGAGTTGCATTTGACAAGCAATAACATTGATGACGCTGGCGCTGCTTCACTTGCTGAGGCAATGAAAGTCAACACAGCACTGACACTGTCTTTAGAGTAGAGTAGCGTAGTTTAATTTATTGTTAAGGTCAATAGTTATTATTAGTTTGAATTAAAAGCCGTATTTTTTTTTTCAGTTATAAACTGGAACCAAAAACGAATAATGTACCTAGTGAAAATTGGTTATAAAGTAAATCCTGTAAGCTTCTCGGTGTTTTTTTTTTACAACAGACTGTTTGTCATACATTTCTACCTCTATACCATTTTAATCTAAAGAACGTTTTTGTAATTTTTTAATATTTTTATATCTTTAACATGTATTTTTAAATTTTAAGTTGTACACGGCCCCACGAGCATAGTAGCTTTTAACCTTTTACCGTCTACAAAAAAAGTTATTATATGTTCAGGGCGTTGCCTTTGTCGGGACACGGTGTTCTAATATCTTCTATAAAACATGCAGTACTCGAATTCTACTTTGAATCTTCAAAGGGATTCATAATCAAAACCTATTTTTATCATTTAGTGTATTTATTTCTTTATTTCATTGTGTTAACATTTTTTACGTTATTGTAACATTGCTGAGTTAGTGTAAAAATCGCTTTTGAAGTTTTTTTGGATGTTGTAACAAAATCAAAAGTCCCTAGAATAGCCTTTGGCATATTTACAACGTATATAACATTTGAAACATTGGCATAGCTACAAAATAGATAACATTTGAGATGTTTTGACATTAATGAGTGATAAAGTAGAATCGCTTGTAAATTTTGTTTGGATCTTGTTACATACGTTCATACTTGTACCTGATTTTAACCTAAGGAATAAACTGAAGTTGGGTAAGTCCCGAGAGGTGATTGTTTTCTCTGTTGTCTGTTCCAAGCGCTTCCTTCCTTTGCAGAACTCATAAGAGTGAATATTGTCCGTGTATATTTCTTCCGCTAGTTCAATTGCATAAAGATCAGTTCTAAACTTGTATAAGGAGTTTTGGATTTACATGGAGGGAGCGACATCCTAAAGTACTTTGTAGATTCGATGTTGTGTTAGTAGTTCAAAGCACTCTATCACCCCATAGACTCTAGTAATCCCATGACTTCATGAAGCCCATGAAGCCCAAATCCGGTAAATGGGGAAGGGGGAAGTTCTGGAAATTCAAAACATCCTTTTGTCCGAAGCGCGTTGTGTAAGCCAAATCAAAACAACTATTCGGACTTTAGACGAGTATAAAGACGATGACTTGGTCGACCTTGCACTTCTTTTGTAGAATATAAAACTTAAAAAGCTAGCACACAAGAAGTTTCGGAACAAAACAAAACATCGAAAGGCAGGTAAAGAACAAGCTTAAGCGCAAGAATAGAAAGGGCAATTGAAAGTTCAGTTCACTATCATGAGTGGCATACAAGCTACAACTCGGACAACAACTTTGAAAGAAGCTACCGTATGTCAGAATATTTTAAGTGATTTTTCTGATTTAATTTTTCGTGATTCGAGTGCGGCGTTTATTCGAGGGTGGCGTTTATACGAGGGCGGCGTTTATTTAAAATTCAATTTATTTCTTGCTAGCAATAGTATAGTAACTGAACATTTGAATTTTAAAAACAGAAAAATGTTTTAGTGCTTGTCTGAAAAGTCATTTTCAATATCTTAAAACATTGTTACAATCAAGGAAAATATTTTTGAGGCTTGCTCAGACTTGATTATTTAACAATTATTCCATAAGCCCGCGTTGAATACGAGGTGGTAAATAGCCAACGAGGCGCGAAGCGCCGAGTTGGCTATAACGACTCGAATCCAACAAGGGCGAATGGAATAATTGTTTTATTAAATTCTTCTCAAGCATGTTCAAATCGACTGGACATTTCATTTTGATGTAAACGAAGTGATAGTATGAGGAGGCGCGAAAATTTCTGGCGCCGTGTTCACTTCTTGAGTTGAATGAAACATACGAGGAAAGCGAGCAAGAGAGTTTTCTTCAGAAGATTTTCCTCAAACAATCCCCTCTAAAGTCGTCTAAATATCCTGGAAATTGTGACAACAGTTAAGATTTACGAGAATATCCGAAGCAAAACCTTTTCTGGAAACTACAAGTCTTGTGCAAGTCGAACGAAGCAAGTGTTTACATTGTACTTCTTTACGGCTCCACGGCTGTCATCAAGACTGCTATATTATTTGAAGCGAAATTGAGCTCAAAGTGGAACAGGTTTATTGAAGAATGAAAGAACAAAACCAAGATTGAAAGGTAACAAACTTTACTGAAGTGCTGAGCCTAGTTTTATGACGAACACTGAATGAAACTGTGTCAGTTTGCCGTTCTTTCGTAAATTATTTGCTGCTTTTCTACTTTATTCACTCGCTCTTTGTCATAATGTGTGAAATTCCTGCGAGTTCACGCTCTCAAGTAATATATGTAAATTCTAGGTTAATTACTATTCTAAGAAACTCGTGATAGCGTCAGTTGAATTCTTGTACGAACTCGGTTAGGATCTCTAGATTAAAAGGTACTTTCTTTGAGTTGACCTCGAGTTTTAGTGTTGTTATTACATGGTGGCAGCGTGTGTACAATTCTGTTGATCGTTGACAACGTAAACCGTCTACGATGGCAGGAGGAGAAGAAGATTCCGGTTCAAGCGTCGGTACAACGGCCGCAGCTCAGCCACAAACATCGCAAGCTACAATGTTTCACCAAATTTTGCCGCCACAACATTTAGATCACAAGACATCTGGAGAAGTCGCCGAAAATTGGAAGTTGTGGAAAGAAAAATACAACAATTATTTTGTGATTTCTCGTTTGGAGAGAGAAAGTGCGGAGTATCAGCTCGCTATGTTCAAGCACGCAATCGGCGATGATGGTCTCAAGGTGATCAAAACCTTCAGTTATTCCGAAGCGGAGAATGCGAACGACTGGCGTGTGGTTATGGGCAAGATGGAAAAGCATTGCATCGGCGAAGTGAACGAGATTTATGAGAGATATTGTTTCAACAAGAGGGACAAGCTTCCGACGGAAACGGTCGATAATTTCGTCGCTGAGTTGAAAACCTTGGCGAAGACCTGCAACTTTTGTGATTGTTTACGCGATAGTCTCATACGCGATCGTATCGTACTGGGAATCAAGTGCGAGCAAACCACCAAAAAGCTTCTAAGGATGAGAGACCTCACCTTAAATAAATGCATTGATGTTTGTCGCAGTGAAGAGGTTACTGCAATGCAGATGAAGTCGCTCGCCGAGCCCGTTGACAGCGTTAATCAGGTCAAGTGGAAGAAAACTAAATTGGATAAATCTTCTGATGCAAAGTCAAACATGGAATCGTTTACCCTTTGGTCTCAGCGTCTCAAGTGAAATATTTCAGAAGCGTCTCCACCAAGAGCTAGATGGTCTTCCCGGTGTCAAGTGCATTGCAGATGATGTTCTGGTCCATGGCACGAATGAGGCCGATCATGACAGCAATTTGGAAGCGTTTTTGAGCAGATGTCAGCAGAAAGGCATCAAGCTCAACAGTCAGTGTGATGAAGTTCCATTCCATGGCCACCTGCTTACCACCGAGGGTCTTAAACCGGACCCTGAGAAAGTAAGGGCGATCGTTGAGATGCCACGCCCTGAGAATCGAGATGACATACTGCGGCTAAATGGAATGGTTAACTATCTTAGTCGTTTTCTACCCAAACTGTCTGATGTCATGAAGCCTCTCCGTTATCTTACCCATAAAGATGCGATATGGTGTTGGGATGACCTCCAAGAAAAGGCATGGAATGATGTCAAGAATCTCATTGTATCTGCACCCATGTTGGACAAGTGGAGTGCTTGTAATCCAGTGTAATAGCAGTCAGAGTGGTCTGGGCGCAGCGCTCATGCAAAATGGGCACCCCATTGCGTACGCCAGTAGAGCCTTATAATGTACCTCGTGAATATTGGTTATAAACAAAATTGATGTAAAGAGTGGCAAAATATCTACTACCTAACTTCTCAAAGAATGGCAGAAAAATTTCACTTAATCATTTCCGTAATTAAGCAGGCTCCTTTTTGTGTAGGTTTACACGAGGTACAGTCCACACTCATCGTGAGATCTAAGATCAAATTAGTGATCGTATGGAAACTACTGGACCTGTTGAAAGAAAGCCACATAATTGAAAAAGTCCACAAAACACTGAGATGCCTAGATTTAGCGTTAAATACCACAGGCCCTGCTGGCGCTGCGTCCCTTGCAGAGGCAATTAAAGTCAACACAACACTGACGCACTTGGATTTGCAACAGAATGACATTGGTGACGCTGGCGCTACTTCCCTTGCTGAGGCAATTCAAGTCAACAAAACGCTGTCACAGTTGAATTTGCAGCAGAATAACATTGGTCCTGCTGGCGCTACTTCCCTTGCAGAGGCAATCAAAGTCAACAAAACACTGGTCCAGTTGGATCTGCAGGCAAACAACATTGGTGATGCTGGCGCTGCCTTTCTTGCCCAGTCAATTAGAGTCAACAAAACGCTGACACAGCTGAATTTTTGTCGGAATAACATTGGTGATGCTGGCGCCATTTCCCTAGCTGAGGCCCTAACGCTTAACACAACATTGACGCACTTGGATTTGACATTAAATACGGCAGGCCCTGCAGGTGCTACCTCCCTTGCAGAAGCCATTGAAGTCACCACAACACTGACGGAGTTGAAGCTGTGGCAAAACAACATTGGTGATGCTGGCGCTGCTTCCCTTGCTAACACTAACGAAGCTGGATTTGGAGAAGACTGACATTGGTGATGTTGGCGTTACTTCTCTTGCCGAGGCAATTAAAGTCAACACAACACTAACGCACCTCGATTTGCAGAAAAATAACATTGGTGATGCTGGCGCTTCTTCCCTTGCAAAGGCAGTTAAAGTCAACAAAACGCTGACAAAGTTGGATTTGCAGTATAATCACATCGGTAATGCTGGCGTCACTTCCCTTTCTGATTCAATTAATGTCAACAATGCGCTGACGGAGTTGAATTTGCGGTGCAATAAGATTGGTAATGTTGGCGCCGATTCCCTTGCTGAAGCAATCAAAATCAACACAAAACTAAAAGAATTAAAACTCTCGTGGAATAACATTGGTGTTGCTGGCGCTACTTCTCTTGCCGAGGCAATTAAATTTAACAAAACGCTGACACTGTTGGATTTAGAGAAGAATATCATTGGTGATGCTGGCGCTACGTCCCTTGGTGAGGCAATTAGATTCAACCCAACACTGCTGCACTTGAATTTGCAGCAGAATAACATTGGTGATGCTGGCGCTACTTCCCTTGCTGGGGGTGTTAAAATGAACAAAGCGCTGTTCAGCTTGACTTTGCACCAGAATCTCATTGGCGATGCTGGCGCTTCTTCTCTGTCTGAGGCAATTAAAGTCAACAAAACGCTATCACGGTTGGATTTAGCAAAGAATAACATTGGTGATGCTGGCGCTACTTCCCTTGCCGAGGCAATTAAATTCAACACAAACTTGATGCACTTGGATCTGCAGCAGAATAACATTGTTGAGGCTGGCGCTACTACCCTTGCTGAGGGAATTAAAGTGAACAAAACGCTGAAAAGGTTGACTTTTATGAAACTAACTGTTTTCGTAGAATAGCTTGCTTCCGTTTTCTACAAATGAAGTTCTGATGACGACTATACTTTAATCTCACTTGGTTTTGCAACACTTCACTGCACGAGTTTCTTACAACAACTAACCTTAAGAGTTTGCTCGCGCTTTTTTTATCGTGACCAGATCGGAACTGTTAATCAGCTGTCATACTGCCATAAAGTCCGGGCCAAACGAGTATGAGAGTTGATTAGAGTTCAAACTCTCGCTCTCGTTTGGCATGGGACTCTCATGCATTCTCATCGTCTCTCATGCGCTCTCATCGACTTTGAACGTGCTCAAATTTTTCACGAGAGTCTATGAGAGTTTGACGGACTCTCGTTCTCGTTTGGCCCAAGTTGATGATGGTCGATGAGAGTTGACGAAAACTCTCATGAGAGTCAACTCTCGTCAACTCTCATCCTCGTTTGGTCCGGAAATTTACACTTACATAAACTCATGCGCAGCCTAGTCTAAGAACAAGTGCGTCTCTGCAGAAAACTACTTTGCATATTTTCCTTCGCGCAAAAAATTGTTGCCTATATCTTTTTTTTAGGATGTTTACTATCGTTCCGAAAATGCCTGGCCAAAGCAAAACAACACGAGCAATATAAAAATTACAGAGAACATTTTTACAGAAAAAAAAATTAAAGTAGCAAGATTGTACATAAAAAGTTAAACTAAAGGTTGTTCTGCAATCTGTTCAAAGAACATCTTCACAAGAAGTTGTGTGAAAGAAGAGGCGTTATTAATTAGTTCTGCCTCGACTCCCTTTCATGTGTTAATACTTTTCAGTTGTAAACTTAAATTAAAAACGAGTGTTGTATGTAGTGAGAACTGGTATTAACAATATTTTCTCTTGGTATTAAAGTGTAGTGATGAAAAAGAATTGCACAAAACCTTCACAAACCCATTTCCGAATTGCATTTTCCCTCTGTTTTGCAACAAAAGTGAGTAAATGGAATTTAAAGCGTTTGAATTTAAGGCGTTTGAGGCGGTTTAACAGGAAATGATTTATTCCTGCTTCATGAAAGCAGTGGGGACTGGGGCTGGCCCGGTTAACGAAAGTAAGTATGTGCTTGAGGGAGGTCTATATATAAGAGATGAATATCACGTAGGAAATCATTCCAGACCACATTTTGTTTAAGCTTATGTTATTATGAGTCATACCTTTCCACTGACCTGTTCTTGATCATGCAGGAGGCCGATGTCGTTAGAATTGTCGAGTCGTCTATTGCCAAATTAAAAAACGAAAGATTGTTAACTTTAGTCTAATGAAGTAGATGCTAGATAACAAATCTAAGGCCTTCCCACGCAGACACTGCCGATTCTCATCTCAAAGAAATAAAAAATCTCAAGTTTGACGTGCCGCATTGCTTCAAGAACAAAGGGAACGAGGACCAATACAGGTTTAATCTTAAAGTTGGCGACGCCACTGAAGAAGCTAAAGAAGCCTGTTTGACCCAACAGCTCGACAAAGTCCACGCTTCCCTCGAGCAAGGTGAAAAACTTTTGGCAGAGACAAAAACATGGAATATGAACGAAATGAGCTTGCGGAGGATTTTGACGATGATAAAAACATCATTCGTGCAGAAGGCAGACCACGTTCTCAAGCCGACAAAACTTGACTACTTGAAACAAGTAAAGGTTAGTAAGCAACAGAAGGGAGCCTTCTGCTATAGTTTCCGGTGCCTGGCCGAAACCGCCAAAATAAACCTGATGGTATTTTTTTATGTTGTCTACTGCGTGGTGCAGCTGAAATAACTTACTTTTGTCTGGGCTTAAATGAAGTACATTTAACACTCATTGTATATGATCTTAGAGAATTTCGTAAATGGTGTGGAGAATGTGAGCGGTGGCCCAGTAGATAAGTACCCGGATTTTTTTGGTAGTCTTGGAACGTTACCTGGTAAAGTGCACCTCCAGGGTCTAAGCCTGTGATACTGCAAGCGACGAAAGTTCCTGTGACTATTCGTGAGAAGTTTAAAGAGGAACTGCAAAGGCTGGAAAGTCTGAAGGTCATTGCTCCTGTTGACGAACCGACCGAGTTAGGTTAGTCAGATTGTCGTTGCTGTTAAGAAGTCTGTTGAGCTGCGTGATTGCATCGATCCGAAACCTCTCAATGCTGCTTTAAAGAGAGAACATTACCAAATTCCTGTTATTGATGATTCGTTGCCTGACCTCACAGATGCACGTGTGTTTACCACGGCCGATTTAGCATTAGCCTTTTGGCATTTAGAGCTAGATCATGAATCTAGCATGCTCACAACCTTCGCTACACCATATGGGCGATATCGTTGGCTTCGTCTACCCTTTGGTCTCAGCGTCTCAAGTGAAATATTTCAGAAGCGTCTTCACCAAGAGCTAGATGGTCTTCCCGGTGTCAAGTGCATTGCAGATGATGGCATGGCACGAATGAGGCCGATCATGACAGCAATTTGGAAGCGTTTATGAGCAGATGTCAGCAGAAAGGCATCAAGCTCAACAGTCAGAAGCTTGAATTCAAGTGTGATGAAGTTCCATTCCATGAACGCCTGCTTACCACCGAGGGTCTTAAACCGGACCCTGAAAAAGTAAGGGCGATCATTGAGATGCCACGCCCTGAGAATCGAGATGACATACTGCGGCTAAATCTGTCTGATGTCATGAAGCCACTCCGTGATCCTACCCATAAAGATGTGGTATGGTATTGGGATGACCTCCAAGAAAAGGCATGGAATGATGTCAACAATCTCATTGTATCTGCACCCATTTTGGCCCAGTGAAGTGCTTGAAATCCAGTGTAATAGCAGTCAGAGTGGTCTGGGCACAGCGCTCATGCAAAATGGGCACCCCATTGCGTACGCCAGTAGAGCCTTAACAGAAACTGAATCACGCTATGCGCAGATTGAGAAGGAGATGATGGCAATTGTTTTCTCAGTGGAGAAGTTCAATGATTACACGTTCGGCAGAAGGACTATCGTCCACACTAATCATAAGCCTCTTGAATCGATCGTCAAGAAGCCAATTCATCGTGATCCCAAGAGATTGCAAGGAATGATGATCCGTTTGCTGAAGTACGACTTAGAAATCCGTTTCGAGCGAGAGAACAAAATGTTTCTGGCGGACACTCTCTAGAGCGTATCTTCCATCATGTACACAAGTTGAGTCGGAATTTGAAACCATCAACATGATGAACTATTTGCCAATTTCTGAAGCGAGGCTCCTGTAGATCCAGCGTGAGACAGAGAAGGACGAGTCCCTTCAAGCTTTAAAGGCCATAATTCAGCGGGGCTGGCCTGAGAACAAAAGTGCCCTGCCACCTGTTGTCTCTCCGTATTTCAACACGAGAGACGAAATGTCCGTTCAAGATGGGCTTATTTTCAAGGGAGAGAGTGGTGGTCCCGAAAGATGCAAGTGGCGAACTACCTAAGAGAATTCACAACTCGCACCTGGGAGTTAATGGTTACCTAAGCAGAGCGCGCGAGTGTCTTTATTGGCCTGGTATGACAGGGGACATTAAGAATCACGTGTCAACCTGCGAAGCGTGTAGGGAATACGAGCGAAGCCAGACCAAGGAAACGCTCAAGAGTCACGAAACGCCAAGTCGGCCCTGGCAGTACGTTGCGGCTGACCTGTTTGAGCTAGAGGGAAAGAGCTATCTGATGACTTCTGACTACTTCAGTGATTTCTTCGAACTTGATCACTTCAGAAGCACATCGTCAAGAAGCTCAAAGCTCATTTTGCAAGGCACGGTATACCCGAACAGCTGGTCACCGACAACGGACCACAGGATACGTCTCGGGATTTCCTGAAATTCTCTAAAGAATGGGATTTTGAACATCGCACTAGTAGTCCACGTCACAGTCAGTCCAATGGCAAAGCAGAAAATGCCTTGAAGGAGGCAAAGAAGATCCTCGTGAAATGTAAGAAGTCTGGTTCTGATGCGTTTCTTTCCCTACTTTACCACAGGAATACACCGCCGACGGGAATTCAGATCAGCCGGCTCTGCGACTTCTAAATAGAAGGACAAGAAGTCTTCTACTCATGTCTGCTGGTCTACTAAAGCCGTCTGTAGCTGATGAAGATACAACCCGTACCAAGCTTCGCCTGCGCCAGCAACAGCAAGATCGTTACAGTCCGACCTCTATTAAGCGGCCACTTTCCAAAGTCCCGATTTATTTGTTAGTAAACTGCTGTATTTGATACCTCTATTTAACGGCCACCTCTATTAAGCAGCTGCGGCCACCTTTTTGCTGTCGCAAGTGTATTGTTTATATGGTTGTTTACCTCCATTAAGCGGCCAGCAAATTGTCTTTCCAAGCGAAATGCGTGGTGACAGATGATATTTAAATAAATCGCCCGTGAAATATCTTGAGCTAAAATTTTTAACAGACTAACCGTTGATGCAAAAAGGCCTAAGAAACTTGTCAACGATGTTTTGCATATTTTTCTGTACATTTCAACTACGTGCCCTCTGTGTTGAAGTTAGAGCTATGCATGGGCTGGAAATGCACTTGACATTTTGTTGCAATGAATTTTGGATTTATCTTTATATATGTTCACTTTTTAAAAGCATTTTGCTATATAGCGTCAATAAAATCATGTTTACTGCCATTCCTAACCAATTTATATTGTACCTCTTTTAAGCGGCCAACCTTTATTAAGCGGCCACTTTTCAAAGTCCCGAGAGTGGCCGCATAATAGAGGTCGGACTGTATTACAACAGAGGCGCCCGCGACCTAGATCCGTTGGAGAAGGGTGATTCTTACCAAGGCTCAGAAGGTAACAAATTAAGAGGAAACGACAGTGCACGGGGGTGAGAATTCACTTGTCCAGAAAACAGTTGTAAGGAATCTACTTGCCAACTTGATCCTATTCCTACGTGGCTTGTTAAACTCTCATTACTGAGATGGTAAACCTTTCTCTCCGTGAAGGAACTGTACCTGATCATTGGAAAACAGCCCTGGTCCGACCTCTGTTAAAGAAACTTGGTCTCGACCTGATATTTAAGAACTTCAGACCGGTAAGTAATTTGCCGTTTGTAGCCAAGTCTGCTGAAAAGGCAGTGATCTCCCAGTTGTCTACGCACTGTGCTACTAACGCTCCTCTCCCTGAGAATCAGTCATCGTATCGGGAACATCATTCCACGGAAACAGCTCTGTTAAAGGTCCAAATGACATTCTCCTCAGTGTGGATAGGCAGGAGGTTACGCTTCTTGTACTGATCGACCCTAGTGCCGCCTTTGACACCATTGACCATAGAATCCTCTCCAAGACCCTTGAAAAGGACTTTTGTGTCATTGGAGATGCACAGAAATGGCTAGCATCTTATTTATCTGAGAGAAAGCAGAGGATATTAATCAAGAACCATAAATCGGATGCATTCAACCTTGAGTCGGGAGTTCCGCAGGGAAGCTGTCTGGGACCTGCCCTGTTCTTACTCTTCGCGGCTGGATTATTCAAGATCATTGACAAACACCTACCCAACGCACACAGTTACGCCGACGACACCCAAATCTATCTGTCTTTCCGACCACACCCACCTGTGTCTCAGGATGCTGCGCTGGGGAGTATCGAGAACTGTGTTGCTGATGTCCGTGCCTGGATGCTTTCTAACCGCCGTCTGATCAATGACACCAAGACCGAGTTTGTAATCATTGGTTCCCGGCAACAATTGTCCAAGATTCATATCGACAAGATTACAGTTGGAGAGTCAACGATCGAACCTGTGAAGATGGTGCGCAACCTTGGAGCATGGTTTGATTCCCACATGTCAATGAATTCTCACATTGGGAAAGTGTGTAGTAAGGCATTCCGCAGTCTTTATAACATCCGGCAGATCAGGAAATTCCTTTCGGAGGAAACAACGAAGATTTTGGTGCATGCTTTCGTCACCTTACATCTCGACTACTGTAACTCACTACTCTATGGTCTCCCACAATACCAATATGACCGTCTACAAAGGGTTCTCAATGCCGCAGCACGTGTGGTCTGCTTGGTTCCTAAATTTGACCATATTACTCCCATCTTAAGTAGACTACACTGGCTTCCTGTTCGGTACCGGGTGACGTTTAAGATACTGCTACTGGTGTACAAGGCCCTTCATGCGAAAGCTCCGCCTTACATCTCTGGCCTTTTGAAGGCCAAGCCTGTTGGTCGGTACAACCTGCGTTCCGATGGCCATGATATGCTAGTTGTCCCCAAGACACTGCTGAAAACTTTTGGGGATAGAGCCTTTGCCAAGGCAGGCCCCTTCCTGTGGAATGAGCTTCCTGTTGACATTCGCAAAGCGTCATCAGTGGAGACTTTTAAAAGTCAATTGAAGACTTTCCTTTTTAAGAAAGCATTTTGCGTTTACCGTATTTTCTCAATTAAACGCCCCCGGCGTTTATTTCAAACTTGGCTTAATAAACCCGGCGTTTATTTGAAGCCAGCGTTTAATCGGGGTCCGGCGTTTATTAAAGGACTGCAATTTTCTGCCAATTTCTCAGATTGATTTATTGTTACCTATCTTTGAGACCAAGGGGCATTTTTTCAAGGCGGGACGATTTTTCTCTTCGTTCTTCCTCGAAAAACTGTCCCTGTATCCAAAGGTGATTATTACCCAAGGGTACATTATTACACTGTTATTACGGATTGAATAGTTTATATTGCAATCAAGATTTGTGGCAAACAGAATGTATTTACTTGTTAGCTTGACCTCAAATAAACGCCGGGACCTCGAACAAACGCCCCCGGCGTTTATTTAAAAACTAGAATTTTTTACCCGGCGTTTATACGAGGCCGGCGTTTAATCGGGGTCCGGCGTTTAATCGAGAAAATACGGTAAGCGTTTTAACTTTTCAATCACACTGTTTCTAGTTTGATTTGTATGTAGGTTCATTCTAATTTTTATATTTTTATATTATTTTTACATATAGTATACAGCGCTTTAGAATATTTATAGTTTTAGCGCTATATAAATGTATAAATTATTATTATTATTATATCATTGCATTGCAACGGTCTCAAGCTGTGCAAGCACATTTAGATGCGAGAGGCCATAAACACACGCGTTGAGTGACAAGGCCAAGCGAGAACACAATAGAGGTCCCATCAGTCGGTTTCCATTCAGTAGTCCCCACGATTCCAGAAGGTGCAGTTGGGAAGTAACTTCCCACGCTTCAGAAGGGATAGGCACTCAAAACAGTCAACAGTAAACTATTTATTTTTTCGGCGGAAAAAGGAACTACTTAACGGAACAAGCTGTTAACAGAGGGAATTTGGTAGAAAGGCTAACGGAAACAGGTTTTGCAGGGAATGCGAAAAGTAAGGAATCGATCGGAATCTAGCCTGGGAAAGACGTTCATAAGGGACGGGCCGTTATGTTTTTGGAAGCAGGGGGTATGAAAATATTGAAAAAAATTGTTTGAAGGGCCTAGAAAGACAAAATAAATGTTTGAAAACGCGATATGTATTTCAAAAACAAAAAAGTTTGCAGAGGTGCATAAACTAAAACAAGTTTGCGGAGGAAAATTTTTCATATTCCCCCCCCCCCCCCCCCCCCCTCAGAGAAAATAACGCTCCGTCACTAACCACAACAAGTAGCTGGATGCGTTCATTGGCAGGGCCGTAACTAGCAAGAGGCAAAACGAGGTATCTACCTCGTATAATTAGGGACGGACCATTATTTTTTTGGAGGGGGATGAAATATATTGAAAAACATTGTTTGCAGGGCCTGGAAAGACAAAATAAATTGTTTGCAAAAACGATATATATAACAAAAAATAGTAAGAATTTCGAAAAAAAATGTTTGCAGAGGTGCATAAACTAAAAAAAAAGTTTGCAGAGGAACACTTTTCTTTCCCCCCCCCCTCCAAGAAAATAATGGTCCGTCCCTTAAAATCTCCAGTAAACCAAGATTGTTTTTTTTTTTCTGAAGAAATATATACTTTATAAAAATGTTGAAAAAATCCGTTTCAGATCTTCTAGATTTCCCAATGTTTTTGGACTGATACCAAGTCGCAAGATCTTGCCTTAGGCTACACCTTAACTCTGGCTACGGCCATGATTAAACGGGAGCTATGGTTCATGCGAGTATAGACCACGACAATGACGGAGCCTACAGGAGCCTGCAAGGAGCAAGCCAGAAAACGTGAGAAATTGTTGCGACTTTCCCGATAATCCGAATCCCCCGAATTTGGAAATGCCAATTCGAACATTTGGGTCAAAATTTGTGACAAACTCGACGAGGACAAGAAAGAGATCCCAAGTTGGGGGGGGGGGGGGGTACTCAAAAACGTTTTATAGGGAAAGATCAGCCCTAAGGTCCGTACCTTACCCTTATTAGTACCACTGGACAGAGAATGCATCCCTTTATTGAAAAGGGCACCCTTTCAAATACGAAAATGGCATGACAAAGACAGGAAGTTTTCTAGACTTATCGTTTTCTTTTAGCACTCGAAATATTTTAATTGACATGAAGGCCCTTTTTATACCTAAATGACAGATTACCCTACCCTTCCATATAAGTAAACTTGTGAAATCCCTACACTCTTACATACCATTCTGGCGGAGCCTCCCCTTATGGGCCGTTATACGGACTAACCCCAGGAAGTGAATTTACAAGCTGACGCGTGTGCCCAATTTCGCACCCAATTTTTCCTCCGATTCGCTGATGAATTCTCGATTTTAGTTAAAAATAAAAACGATTTAAAAGAGGACACGGGGAAAATGAGATCGATTTGGTAAGTATTTGATCAGCAGCGATTTGCTAAAGCAAATGCATAAGAAAAACCAAGAAAGATTTAATACTGCTCGACGTTTCGGAGTCATCGTGACTCCATTATCAAGAGACTTGTACAGCATGCAAATAAGGAACGCTACAAAATAAGCATAAAACAATGAACGGCCTAAACAAACACCTAGCGGGTATGGAATCCGTTTGCACGTTAAGTGTTGGCATACGCATGCGAATGTACAACATTTCTTTCACGAGTTAATCTGCCTTGATCTTTGCAGTTGAGATCAAGGCAAGCTTCGAGGAAGCATACTGGAACCTTGAACGGCATCTATCAAACAAGAATTTACGGGAACTAGCAGCCGCAACGTTACGATCTGTTGCGCTAGAATATATTAATAGGAGTGGCCTCAATCCTCAAAAAGCCCTTGTGTAAGCTATTGAAGATCTGAAAAAACGCGATGACATCGTTGTCACAAAACCGGATAAAGGTCCGGGGTTGTTGTTATGGACATATCAAAATATCTTCGCCTACTATCTGATGCGTCGATAAACGATACCAGGAAATTCCGATTCGTCGACTCGGAGAGACCGAAAACCAGAGAACGACCTCCTAAGTACTACCACCCTCTTCTCCAGAAAGAAAAGGAGCTGGAAACTCTCCTTCGAAAGATTCTACCGAAACCCATTGCCGACGCTCTACGCCCTAAAGGGTCCAGACTCGCACACTTATATGGCTTGCCGAAAACGCATAAAGAACAGTTGGCCGTGCGGCCAATATAATCTGCTACTAACACCTACAATTATTCGCTAGCGAAATGGCTTGACGACAATCTAAAACCCCTGTCGTGTAATCAATATACAGTGACAGACACATTCCGCTTTGCTGATGAAGTACGAGGGTTCGAGATCAAGAACGGAGAGATTTTAGTTTCGTATGACGTCACCTCATTGTTTACAAATGTACCCTAAGACGAAACAAAACTGATCTTGGCTGAAAAAGCCTTTGCCCAGGACTGGTTCAACGAAATGCACAGCTTGAGCCTCTCTAAAACGATCTCCTTTGATCTACTCCCCAGTGACAAATCATGATATTTTGGCTAACCTCGTCCATTAATTGTAAAATATTCTGCATTAGCCTGGAGATTTCGGAAAACTTTATTTGCCATTCTAATCAGTTCCAGCTTTTTGTTGTGGGCTATTCCTCTTGCGTTGTTTCCGCAATCTTTTGAAGGAAATGTGTTATGCAAAAACGTGTAAAAATGTAATTGTTCCTTATTTTGTCGTGTAAGTTATTTGCTTGTCATGCAAATCGCTGGCGTGTACGCTTTTCATCCCTAGTTTGGTCACAGGGTGCCCATACAAGCAATGTGTGACCGTTTGTATGTTCAAAATGTAAAGAAATGTATGGGGATTTCGAAACGTGTAATCATCGTAAAGATTGCGAGTAATGTCTATATAAAGCTCAAAAAGGTAAAATTATTTCAGTTGTAGTATTTTGTCGTCCCTGCTTCTCAAAAGGACGGATTAAAGGTCTACGTTTATTTTTGAGCTCAAATATAAGCCTTACTCGCAGTATTTTTATGATTTAAGGCCGTCTCGAAATCCCCAAACGTTTTGATATTTCTGTGTGTCACTGCGGTCCGCCGCAGAGAAAACGTGTATGTTCTAATAAGCAGAAAATAACAGACACACTGATGTAGGAAGGACAGCAGGGCAACTTAAAAGGCAAAAGGGCAAGAAAATTCTGCAAGACTTGCAAAAAATACACAGTATTATTAAATTCTGAACCTCGAATATTGCATTTCTAGCTTTCTGATTGGTTCACTGAATCCCGGTTATTAGCTCGTATACCTATGTTTGACCTTATATGGCAAATGAGTGCGGCAAGTGCTGCTCAGTGTACGCTCAGTGTAAAATTTTTCTGCGGGAAGCGACAGCAGTTCCATCAAAAAAATGGTTTTAAACAGCAAATTTGGCGAGCTTTATGAACAAGAAATTATTAGCGGTGCCTACAAAAACCACAGAAATGCCATGGTAAATTTAACTACGCAAAAAAAAAGGATAGATGTGAAAAGTTTAATTAATAGTAATTTTAAACGCACAACAAGAGCGAGTGAATAAAGTAGAAAAACAGCAAATAATTTACGAAAGAACGGCAAACTGACACAGTTTCATTCAGTGTACGTCATAAAAACTAGGCTCAGCCCTTCAGTAAAGTTTGTTACCTTTCAATCTTGGTTTTGTCCTTTTATACTTCAATGAAACCTGTTCCACTTTGAGCTCAATTCGCTTCAAATAATATAGCAGTCTTGATGACAGACGTGGAGCCGTAAAGAAGTACAATGTAAACACTTGCTTCGTTCGACTTGCACAAGACTTTTGCTTCGGATCTTCCAGTTAATCTTAACTGTTGTCACAATTTCCAGGATATTTAGACGACTTTAGAGGGGATTGTTCGAGGAAAATCTTGGGAAGAAAACTCTCTCGCTCGCTCTCCTCCTATGTTTCATTCAACTCAAGAAGTGGACACCGCGCCAAAAATTTTCGCGCCTCTTCATACTATCACTTCGTTTACATCAAAATGAAATGTCCAGTCGATTTAAACTTGAGAAGAATTTAATAAAACAATTATTCCATTCGCCCTTGTTGGATACGAGTCGTTATAGCCAACTCGGCGCTTCGCGCCTCGTTGGCTATTTACCACCTCGCATCCAACGCGGGCTCATGGAATAATTGTTAAATACTCACTGAAATATGTATGAAAAAATGCTGTCGAACCTCCCTTTGAGACCATCGCATGCATTAGCGATGAGACTTCCAAAATTTCAAACAGTCGTTTTTTCTCTAAAGTCGTTGAAAAGAGCGCTTATCGATTGGCTGGGATAAATTTTGCGAACGCGCTCGGTCTTCGAGCGAGAGGTCTGGAGCCCATGTCAAAACTGTGAGTGAGACTGGGGAAAGAAGCTAAAAGATACGCCGTTTTTTTCTCGCCTTGCATGCCCTGCGGGTGTGCGAGGCTCGCACGAGGCTCGATTGGCTGGGATAAATTTTGCAAACGCGCTCGGTCTTCGAGCGAGAGGTCTGGAGCCCATGTCAAAACTGTGAGTGAGACTGGGGAAAGAAGCTAAAAGATACGCCGTTTTTTTCTCGCCTTGCATGCCCTGCGGGCGTGCGAGGCTCGCACGAGGCTCGATTGGCTGGGATAAATTTTGCGAACGCGCTCGGTCTTCGAGCGAGAGGTCTGGAGCCCATGTCAAAACTGTGAGTGAGACTGGGGAAAGATGCTAAAAGATACGTCTTTTTATTCTTGCCTCGCATGCCCTGCGGGCGTGCGAAGCTCGCGAGACAATCGGGGCTTTGCGCCTTCGATAAGTGCTCTTTTCAACGACTTAAGAGAAGAAACGACTGTTTCACAGACTACCACTTTTGGGGCTGCATGAGAGTTGGAAAGTTTCTTAATTATAAAGCGGCGATAACAAAAGATTATGTTCTCCATTAGCAATACGATGTGTGATTACATACGATGTTCGCTGTTACGATCAGTGAAAATAGAGTTTATTTGGATTCGTCAAAAAAGCTTGTCTTCGCATCTTTCTTGGCTTTTTAACATTGTTTTCACCCACCAAAAAATGTAGATGTTTTAAATAAGTTTTAAGTACTCTTATATAAAAGAGTCTGGACAAAGTGACCGGCGTTTTCAAAAGAAAATAAAACATTTTTAGTAGGTCGCAAACAGGGGTGTTCCTAGGCAATTTTTAGCAGTACGCACAAAGTCAGTAAGAGATGAAGTTAGCACTGTATACACCAGCTTTTAGGGCGGTTTTGATTTTTTGCATTCTGAACTTTAAAGGCTTTGTCAAATCAAGACATAAACTCTAAACTTTACCTTAACTTGGCTCAACCAAAAAAAAAACAAAATTGTCTATATATTATTTCATAGTAATATCACATTGGAGCATGCTCACATGTTTTCAGAAAATGTCCGTTTATTTCTTCACTTTCATAGGCATCGCATTCGGTAAATGTTTTCCGTAAGGCAATTAACTATATGCAGACCTGATACGAAGTTTCGATAATTACAATTCAAAAGCTAACCTTCTGGCCCCAGTTGTTTGAAAGCTGGATAACGCTATCCACCGAATAAATCACTATCCAATGGATAGCGCAGTATATCTTTCTAACACTCGTCCACTGGATAGCGAATTATCCGGTGGATAGCGTTACCCAGCTACCGATCAACGGGTCTGTTCTTTTTAGCGCAACTGATGAAACGCCCGTATTACAATGTCAGGGTCGATCGGATTGTTTCTATAAGCATGCATAAGCGCCAGAGCAGAGAGCCTCTCAGTTCTCATAGTTGAGTGCATGTAGGTCTTGACTCTTCTCATGATGCTAAATGGTCGCTCTAGTGGACACTGGCATAGTAAGAAGGCTCGTTTGGGGAAAATAGTATATTGAACTTCGGCCAGTCAGAATTACTTTGACGCAGATAGATATTAGAGACTGCCGTATTATTGCAATGCAACTGCTGCAAACCAAAAAAGGGAAAAAAAGGAAAAAGAAAACGTTGACAAATGAAAGATTTAACTGACAGAAAAAATATAAATATTTATAATAGAAGTTACACAAATTTTCATCTATATTAAGATCTATTAAATGTTAAAAAATCTGGGAAATTCTGGTACGCAATTGCGTACTCGCGTAAAGGCAGGTACGCCCCCTGGCAAATATATTCACTGAATCGAGGCACTCTTAACGTTAACTGTGAGAAAACAATTCATAAATAAGCTGAACAAAATTCAGTTAATAACATAAACTGAATTGGCAACATTTTTATAGTTTTTCCGGTTCTGAGAAAGAAGACTATCATGTGGTTTAAGTACACGTGCACATTTGCTAAATGTAATCAAACGCGTGAGACTTAGCCTGCATGGCTGGCGGGATTTTGCGCGCGAGTGCTCCGCCACTGAAAACAAAGCTCTCGCGCGCAAAATCCCGCCAGCTACAGCTAGCTACGGACGCCAGGACGCGTCAGACTCGGGTTGTTTCAGAGTTTTAGCAGTTTTAGAGTGATCAGTAGCGTTCTGCTCCTAAGTTCAGTAGTGCTGTCTCGACCAAAGCCTCGACAAGTAACAAAGGAAAAGTTTTAGTGTAATACTAAACGACAGGAATTCATTGTCTAGAAAAATGTTAACTACTGACATAGCTTGGACTAAATTCGCCATTGCTGATATTCAGATATATGAAACCCAAATTCAGCGAACCCTACAATTTAGCGTTTTTGTTATTTTTCCGAGAAAAGTCAAGGACCTTCTGCAAAATACTTAAACGGTCCATTCGGATCACTCGCGCAAAATGATATCTGAATTGCTAAACGACGTCAGCGAATTGAAGAGAACTGATCGAGTGTCACGCTTTCGAAAATTCATTTTTAGAATTACCAAATAATAGGAAATTAACGATACATGTTATTAACGCGAATTTCAAAAATTCGCGTTAATTTTTTTGATGTAAACACGTTTACTATAAGCATTTAACCAAAACTTGTCTTAAATTCACGTTAATTTTATTACGCGTAAATTTTGTTCGCGTTGTTAAAATGCTTCGTTATATTCCTATTATAATACACTTAAAACTCATGTACGTGTGTAAGACTATAATTGATTGTTAGGTATGCTTCAGGTTAATATGGTATACGCCCATTTACCAAGTGAGATTTCTACCTATTCTTTAATTTCATCAGGTCATATGTTATTCACATACCGTAGAATTCCGGTTATAAGCCCTGGACTTATACAACTTCGTAAGGGGTTTTCGGTGGGCTTATAAGTGGAGTGGCTTATATCCGGGAGGGCTTATAAGCGGAGTGAAAAAACGTTTCGAAACGAACCACGGGAGTGTTGATGGAAATACGTTTTTTAGTTAAAAACGCATAATAAAGCAACATTTAGCCCTATTTAGTACTGTCGTCCGGTAGAGGGGGGCTTATATCCGGGGGGGGGGGGGGCTTTCAATCGGATGTATTTTTTTGTTTCCAGGATGATGGGCCTATAACTGGGGGGGCTTATAAGCGGGGGGGGGGCTTATAAACGGAATTTTACGGTATTTGTGTATATAACTGAACAGGAAATAAACAAGAAATTTCCTCGGCATGTTGCACTGATTCGTTTTTCTTATTTTTTAACATTTGTAAGATTATTCTGATCTGACTCGTCAAAACAAAGCCAAAAACTTCAGGGAGTCTTTCTCAAATGAGATTGCCATATGCGCCAGTGCGCGGTTCGCGTAGCTCGTGCGTGACTTGTACAAACACGTCGTGCGTGGTTTGTACAAACACGTCACGCTGGACTTGTCACGCTATATATAGATGCACAAATATGAACGTTATTGACGTTTTGTTGCCTTACACTTCGTTTTAGCCAGTGAACAATCTTCTTGGTGGCGGAGAAAGGGAAATGAACAGGCCGCGGAATGTCAGGGATCAATTAGTACCCTACCCTACCCTGTTTTTCTGCTATCCCCACCCTCCCCACACCTACTCTTCTCGGTCGCTGGCCTTTCTCTTCAATCCCCGACCTGTAATGCTGCCTCTTTTCGAAAGAAAAGGTGTAGATATACATGTAGTTTCACATCAAAAGACTTTAATTTCTATATCTAACGCCACACATTAATTTAAAATGTTGAGTACCAAAGACTGTCGAGTTTATCTATTACATTACGTGGCGTGACATATGGAGTTGTTTCGTCGCATTGAAACCGGATAAGTTCTTTTGATCTCGTGATCAACAGCAAATCTAAATTTGCAGTAAACACCCTCGGTTTGATCGGGAGTGGCTTTTCAGTGTTCCAGCGAACGTAAAACAGATTGCTGAAGTTTCAGAAGTCCTTAACGGAAGAAAAATTTTACAAGAAACATTTACGTTACTGACAACAAAGGTAAGAGAAAGAACAAGGAATTATTTACTTCGCGTGACTTGTACGCCTTGTCTACACGACATGTTTGATGAATGTTTCTTTGCACGAACATTATTTCCAGCTCAATCTAACGAAAGTTGTTCGTTTTCTACAGCAACGCATCCGCTTCTGAGGTCTACAATTGTACCTTCTTGGTGACTGCGATTAAAAGAAAACGTTTCCAATCGAAGGGAAATTTTACATTCAGCAAAAAGGTTAGGAAGATGCGTGTATTAAATTATAAATTATGAAACGTAATCACAATTGTGTGGCATCGCAAGGCAAATTAAAGAAAATGTTATCTGTGATTGAAATTATTTGCTGTGGATAAATTGTATTTGATTTCATAATTTATGGATCTTAAAGTAGCAGTGACTTATCATAGGCATAGACAGCAAGAAAATCTTATTAACTAGTCTGAAAGCGGAAGTGTAAACGACAGAGAGAAGTCATGCATATTGAAAGTGAAACAGAGATTCCAAGCGTTCTCAAAGCGGAAATGCTTTCTGAAGTAGAAAGAATCGCTTCGTGGTGGGAGCTGTTGATTTGGCGAGTAATATGCCAAGCTTGATCAAACCTTAATCTAGATTTGAGAAATGCTACTTAATCGATCGTCTTCGTGCGTGTCCACAGATAAAGGCACTAGGTATACAGTATTTCAGCAATCTACCGCATCAAATATCATGGAATTCTGTGTAATGATTACACTGTGAGAAAGAGCGAAGAAGTGTTAATTTCCCTGCCAATGTTTTATGTAACTATTATCTGCAGCCCCGCCAACGCTAAGTTAATGACCAGTTGTCTGTTATATTGTTGTGTAGGTTTTAATAATTATTAATAGCAAATTTTTCATGTTTCATTGAAACAAGACCGAATAGACTTCAAGGAAAACTCAAGCTGTTTAATGAGCAAACTTAGTTAATGAATTTCACAGAGCATGTTACTGACACAATTTACACGTAAAAAAACCTGGAATTAGCGATGCTGGCTATCATGTTTATTTTAACCCCCATCACCCCCCCCCCCCCCCCCCACTTCTCAGTCCTTCAGCTTGTGTTTTGTTTTGTTACTATGTCGGACTACTCACCTTGGTTTTTGTTCAATACTAAGTTTATTTTTTTTGTAATGACAGGCAACTTTCAGGGGAAATAACATAAGGTAAGCAGAATTAAAAAATATATTTACCATTTCCCTCCCTGCTGCAAGGTGTTTGACGATGTCTCACACTGAGTGTTGTTCATTTCAGAAAGGATCATTAGCCACTTTGCTCCTGGGACACAGTTCCATTTTTGAGTGATTTTTCAGGAGAAATCTCACATGCAGTAACTGGTATGTAAAATTATAAATAGCACCCTTACTGAGAGCTTTGTTCCACATGCCCAACCTTATGTTTGACACTTTGGGGCATTATGTAATGTTTAATAGATGAGCAGCAGTGTTTTATCAAGTTTAAAACACGAGGCGCAGCCGAGTGTTTTAGAGTTGATAAAGCACGAACTGCGAATTTATTGAACGGCTTAAAAATCTTCTGATGTAGATCAACTCATTCTTGCACTAATATTTAGATTTGGGGTTATTTTGGCCTAGAAAATTGGACGTAAAGTTTAGCTGTGTCTTTATCAGATATAAAGACACTCATTAAACATTAATTTCTTTTGTATTTTCTTTATGAATTATTAATGAGTTTTTTAACCATGTTGATTGCCTCAACATAATAAACGCCACACCATTTCTTAATAGGAGAAAACTTTTGATAGGAATTAAAAAAAAAATACATAATAGCAAAGCAATATATACAGATTTTCCATATTCATAAAAGATTATTCACAATTAAGTCCTCACTATTCCTACCATGTTCTTTCTTGATAAAATTAGTCATTCCTGGATTTAAACCTGTAATATTCAATTTGTACAGTAGAATACAGTAAGTCATTTTAACATTTTTTCCTTTTCCAAAGCTCTAGGCCAGTATAATTTTTCAAATTTTCATTACCTTACCTTCTTGATACCTTTATATCTCAACCCTATCTGTATGTTAAACTTCATTGGTTACAGGATGAATTTTACCTTTTGTTATATAATTTTTATACTTTTTTAATGACCAAAAACTTTGAAAAAGACATTCAACATAATTTATGATGTTGACAAGATTTGAAAAGCACCTATTGAAAAGATCACTTATGGTTGATCTTTATGAATTTAATGGTGATGGAGTTGGTGGAAGTGGTGGTGTTGATGGTGGTGCGGTGTCATGCAGGTGGCCATTGAGATATGGTGTTGGTGCTGCTACTGGCTGATTGTGGTATTGATGATACAATGAACTTGGTGGTATTGATTGGGCTACTGATAGACTGTGCTGGTGATGATACAGTTGGCAGTGAATCTGGTTGTATTGATTGTACTACTGGTAGATTGTGGTGGTGTTGGTGCAGGTGGCAGTGAAGCTGGTGGTATTGGTGCTACTAGCAGTTGATTGTGGTGATGGTACAGTTGTTAGAAAATTGGTTGTATTTATTGTACTACTGGTAGATTGAGGTGGTGATGATGCAGGTGCCCCTGAAGCTGTTGGTATTGGTGCTGCTATTGGTTGATTGTGGTGGTTGTGATACAGTTGGCAATGAACTTGGTGGTATTGATTGTCTTCTTGTAGATTGTGGCGGTGATGATACAGTTGCCAATGAACTTGGTGGTATTGATTGTACTACTTGTAGATTGTGGTGGTGATGATACAGTTAGCAAAGAACTTCCTGGTATTGATTGTACTACTTGTAGATTGTGGTGGTGATAGTGCATGTGACAGTTTAGCAGTTTGTATTAGTGCTACTAGTGTTTGATTGTGATAATGATTGTGCAGGTGGCACTCACTGTGAAGCTGGTGGTATTGGTGCTACTCCTGGTAGATTGTGGTGGTGATACAGTTGGTAATGAACTTGGTGGTATTGATTGTACTACTGGTAGTTTGTGGTGGTGATGATGCAGGTGGCAGTGAAGGCAGAAGCTGGTGGTGTTGGCGCTACTCCTGGTAGATTGGCACTGAGGCCGGTGGTATTGGTGCTACCAGTGTTTGATTGTGGTGGTTGTGATATAGTTAGCGTGGTACTAATTGTACTACTGGTACTAGTACAATCAGTGATGGTGCAGGTTGCAGTGAAGCTGGTGGTGTTGGTGCTAATCTTGGTTAATTGTGGTGGTGGTGATACATGTGTGAAAGAAGCTGTTGGTATCTGTGCTGCTAGTGGTTGATTGTGTTGGTGATGATACAGTTGGCAATGAACTTGGTGGTATTGATTGTATTACTGGCAGATTGAAGTGGTAATGGTGCAGGTGGCACTAATGCCGGTGGTATTGGTGCTACCAGTGTTTGATTGTGGTGGTTGTGATATAGTTAGCGTGGTACTACTTGTACTACTGGTAGATTGTGGTGATGATTCAGGTGGCCGCGAAGCTGGCGGTGTTGGTGCTACTCCTGGTTGATTGTGGTGTTGGTGATAGAGTTGGTAATGAACTTGGTTGTATTGATTGTGCTACTGGTTGATTGAGGTGGTGATGGTGCAGGTTGCAGTAGAGTTGTTGGTATTTGTGCTACTTCTGACTGGAGGTGGTGATACAGATATAAGTGAAATTGGTGGTATTAATTGTACTTCTGGCCCCAGTTGTTCAAAAGGTGGATAACGCTATCCACCTGATAAATCACTATCCGGTGGATAGTGCACTATGTTTTGTTAAGACTTATCCACTGGATAGTGATTTATCCGGTGGATAGAGTTATCCACTTTTTGAAAAACTAAGGCCTGGTAGATTGAGGTGGTGATGGTGCAGGCGGCACTGAAGCAGGTGGTATTGTTGGTGCTGATGGGATGTGGTGGCGGTACAGGTGATAGATGGCGTAAATGGTATTTGTGAGGTAGCTGATGGTGCTGGTTGTTTTGGTGGTGTAGACGACGACAGTATTTGTAGTTCAGGTGGAAGTGATGGTGGTGGTTTTGTTTTGTTGAGGCACGTGTTGGTGGTGCTGACAAAGGTAGTGGTGGCAGTGGCAATGGTTTGTGGTTTGTTGATGTAACTTGTGTTGCACCATCTCTACCATGCCCGTGGAACTGATGGTACAGGTGCTGGTGTTGCTGCCGGTAGTTGTGGTGGAGGTGTAACTGGTATTTTAATTGGTTTTCCAGTTTTGGTGCAAATGTTGATGGGAGTTTAAGTGGTAATGCCAATGGCTGTAGTGAGAGTGCTGGCAGTAATGGTGGTGCTGATGTTAGTGGTGGTTCATGTGGTGTTGGACGTTTTAGTGGTAGTATTGAATTGGTGGAGGCGATGTTGATGGTGCTACTGCTGACGGAAAATTGGCGATGCTGATTGTGGTAGTGGTAGTGCTGGCGTCAGTGGTGGTGCTGATGGTAGTGGTAGCGGTACTGGCGGTTGTAGTGCTGAAGGTGGTGTTGGCGATCAATGGAAATGATTTTGGTGTTGGTGGTCGCACATAATGCTAGCGCTGGTTAATTTAATCCTCTTCTTTCCTAATGAGTTATTTTCTTCGTTGGAGTGTAGTCTAAGACTAACCTTGGTCTCCTGTTTAGTACCACTCTGGAGCAGACACAGTTTTATTTTTTGATGATTGAAAACTTCAACGAGAAACATCACGTACGGTAAGACATTTCTGCCATAGAAAATTTGCTTATGTACAGAATTTAAAACAGAGTTGGATTAATATGTACTTCATATTTGACTGGTTTAGCTTGGTTAATTTGTCATTTTTTCACAATTCTTTATATTTGACAGAACATGAAGACACTCTGTGATACTTATCAAAAAGAGCGTGTATCTCATTAGCGTTTAGTTCTTCTTTATCTGCAAATGGCATCATCGTTAGCCATGTAAGAAAGATTAAATATTGTCTGTTTAAGATTGGTGCGTTCATCAGACTAAAATGAAGCATATGCTTATTGTCAAGTTTTAACGTTTGAGGCCCCAAATTATAAATAAACGGACGCAATGTATGCAGAAGCGATGCTTGGGGAGTCGTTAATAATGGTAATATTTGGTGTAAATTGTGAAACAGGAAAAAAAAGGTATATGTACTTTGTGTGTAACTTGGTGCTGTTTAGTTTACTAGTGAATTTTTTTTGTTTTGCAGGTTTATCTGGTGACCAGTCCAGGCATGGCGTCTGCTCCATCACCCTTTGTGTCCACCAAGGAGACAACCAACTACGCCCGGCTGTGCCGCCTCTTGGTGGATGTGGGATCCCAAGCCCTGAGAGAGACATTTGATAAAATACATCCACCAGCGACTCTGCATGCAGTTTTGTCCAGTCATTCTGTGCATTATGCTACGCTGCAATCACTTTATAGAGGAAGGAAGAAAGTCCTTTTTCCTACACAATGGGGAAAGCTGTACCCTCCTGTCCCTTCAACTGTGTCATCAGCTAGCTTCGATATCACCCTTCTAACGGTGCTGCTTAGAAATATATGTGGTTTGAGCCCTCCTGTCTTTGGCTGGGACAGTCTTCCTGCACCTGCAGATATAAGCATTGCAGATGACATCGCCCGAGTGAAGTATTACAGAAACACTGTATACGGCCATGCCAGTCAAGCCTCTGTTGATGATACAGGTTTCAACACTTACTGGTCGGAAATCCGAGAAGCCCTGGTAAGATTGGGAGGACCAAGTTATAGAGCATACATCGACAATCTTGAACACGATTGCATGGATCCTGACATCGAGGAACATTATCGTGAACTCATGAAACAATGGAAGAAAGATGATGACAGCATCAAGGACAAACTTGAAGAAATCGAAGGTAAAATGAACAATGTTTTGATACTTTTTCAAATAGAAAACACAAAATTAAAACAAAATGGTAAGCCGTGACAAGGTGAAACCCAATCATCCGTTCCACGACAACGAAGTTTTTTAATGAGAATGATGTGAAATAAAACTTACTTTTGGCACACATTAGCCTCCCTAGTCTCCCATGAGGGCGGGGGGTGGGGGGATTTTTGCGACGAGCCTAAAGACGTTAATCCGCTTTGGAGAATATAGCACAAATATTTCTATAAAATTTTGCCTGCAAACATTATACCCAGTAGTAAATGTGATGTATCTTCGAGCAGCGGAGGTATAGTTGCAAACGAAACTCAGAGTTACACGGCTACTACAAAGAAAACGAAAAACGAACAGGAAATCACTGATTGGGTATATTGAGGACCATTTCCGCTAGGAAACGTGGCAATGATAAGCATAATTAGAACCAAGTGTGATTGTTAAAACCCAACAGCTGACCACTGACGATTTAAAGTAGTCCTTTAATAAATGAGTGTATAGTCTGTTGGTGAAGGGCATAAGACTGTGGAGAAAACGAGCGAGAGGCTGGAACAGGTTTAAAATACAAATTTGGATGCACAACAGGCTACAAAAACACTTGTAAATATCACTTCACACCTGCATTGAATGATGTTGCAATTCTAAATTGTGCAACCCAGCAGAAATAATCAATTGCCACGAAATAAGTTCCCTTTGGTTAACTATTAGCAACGTTTTAGTGTGTGAAAGACTTGTACCAGTACAAATTTGCGTTGTTACTCGTTTTAGGTTAAATTAATATTAGCGCCTAAAGACTTGTACCAGTACAAATTGCGTTCTTAATCGTTTTAAACTTCGTTGCAAATTGTCTTCGAGCGCTGAACCCCTCACATTCTTAATTGATTATGTCACGTAAGATTTGGGCTACTCACGTTTTTAATTTGTATATAACGTTTGTAAATTTGACAGGTCACGTTTTTTCTTCGAGAACGGAAGTGTTGAAGCACAACTATAGAGTGACACTTTACAAGTAATGATCACGCGCTTTGATCAGCCACAGCGGAAAGTATTCCCTTGAGAAATTAAAGCAGTCCCTGAGAGTTTACAAGAATGTGGTTCGAGATAGAACAACTTCTCCACTATTCTTCTTCTCTTGCTTGTAAACAAGCAAGAGAGTCGAAAAAATGAATGAACGAACGAATTAATGAACCAAATAACCAACTAACCAAGGAATCAAAAAAGAATGAATTAATTAATATTTGCATGTCTAAATGAGTTTAAAGTAAAAGAAAATTTTAATCTTCAGAAATCATCACAGACTCGTTACAGCAGACGAGAAGTGACATGAAAGGAATGAAGGAAAGTATCAGAGACTCATCAGAGCAGACGAAAAGTGAATTGAAAGAGATGAAAGAGAGACTGAACACCTTGACGGATTTATTAGAGGAGAAAAAAGATGAAGGTCAGTGGCTGAAGAGGTTAATGAAAAATAAACACAAGCTTACATTAAGTGCCAGAGTTCTCGCGCGATCATTGGTCAAAAGCTAGAGTTAAGAGCCTAACAATAACGTTACCTGCTACGCACGTTCCATTCACATTGACTATTCTCTTAACTAGTTTCCTTCTAAACTTTTATTTAATGTTATTGTAGAAAACAAATCGACCAGATGTCTTTGCCACTCATTCCTCGCGAAGCGAGAGCCGAAGGCCGAGCGTAGCGGGGTGTATAATTTTGTCCCTCAAAGGGATCAGGCGGGATGAAATCTCGTGTGGAGTTTACGGTCATATATATTTCTATATATATATATTTGTGAGCTTGGTGTGTGGCGGAAATGACGTCACACGGCCGCCGCGCGCTGGTGGCCTAATGGTAAGGCGTCGAACTTGAAATCAGATCTTCGGAACTGAGGTCGGGGGTTCGAATCCGGCTAGGGTTTTTTTTTTTTCTTTTTTTTTTTTTTTTTTTTTTGTGGGTTCGAATTCTGAGCCTTTCATTTTTATCGTTTTTCTTTTCGGATTAAAATAACATTGATCTCCACATAATACTCCCTCAACGCCTATTCAGGCTATAAATCTTTCATCGCCATCAGGGGCGCGCGGGCGGAGGCTTCGAATCCTCCTGCCGTTCGTTCTTCTTCTTTTTTTAATGCCATCAAATAAATGTCCAAAATGCGACTATCCAATAATTTGTCGATGATTTTGAAAATAGCCTGCGCTTCCCAACGCTTTATACCTCTTTACGAACCAGAAAAAGCCACCATCTTCAAAGCGGAGTAGACCCTGGGAACGAGGGTGTCGCGGCCATGCCCGTTGAAATTTCTAACAAATATATCTTTCTGCCTACTGTGGAAAATTGAATATGTACAATTCAATAAATGTTCAACTTCAAATAATCCACTCCTTATTTATAACACCCCCCCCCCCCCCTCCCCAACCCAGAGCTTCGCGAGGCCCTGCGAGTCACGTATTACTAGTTTAGTCGAGCAGTCTCATTTTCTTATGCAAACAGCGAAAGTCTGAATAATGTTCAGGAATGACTTTTAGTACAAACTTGCTTTCGTTTCTGACAAAATGACTTCCCTGTGACGTCAAAATTAAACGACATGACTATTGTCGAAAGCACCGTCGCAGTGAGCTTTGGACGCTTACAAGGTGAAAATAACATCGTAGGTTTCTGACTGCTATTCTTCATAGTTTATTTTAAAAGGATAAAAACTTCTTGTCCTCGTTTTCTGCAGTCCACAATTGACCCGGCTACCCTTCGTGGTTTTAATTGGTAAACAGACCATACAAATGATATAATAAAATACCTAAATCTTTACAGTGAAAACACTCGCTTCGCTCATGGTTTTTATTAAGTTTATTTTTATGGTTTTTAAGATTGCAGAACAAATCGACTACTGTTTTAAAAATCCCATTCCTTGATGGTGTTTCGGTACTGAATTATGTATGGAGGTTGATGGCGCGGTGTATTCAGGGAGAATAAAAGACATTAGGTGATAGAAAAAATACATGCTGTTAGGGAGTTTTTTCATAGCTGAATATTTTGTTGTTCATGTGTATATTTAGATTTACCATGAGATCATAAAATAAAATGGAATAACGAAAACTCTGTATGCAAACAAGATTGTTTGTCTTAACGTTTTTGGTCCTTAAACTGAAGAGCGATAAACGTTTCCAATCATCAGGACGAGTCCAAGAAGAGTTCAACAAGATGAAAAGTGAAATAGGAAATATCAGTGGCAAGCTGGACGCTCTGACGGCATCAAGACAACAAACAAAGGATGAAGGTAAGTTCCCAAAATGAACAAACAGAGATCAAATAAAACAGTCAACTTTGTAAGACTTCGTAAATGGTAAGGTTAGTCCAGGAGCAGTAGTAGCGTTTTATTTATTTTATTTTATCTTTTTTTCATTTAAGGAAAAATATCGAAGGTAACTAAACAAACATGACAGTTGCCTTGGTAAAATAGCCAACTAAATTCCTGACAAATATTTGTGTGGTAATTTGCAAACCGTTGCAAGCGTAGTTCCTAATAGTAGTTAAAGATTAAACCACAAAACGTGTTTTAAATGACGTTGCAGTTAATGTTTTAGATTAAACTAAAGGTGATGCAAATTGCGATCCCCAGACAACATCAGAGACAAGCTTCAGCAGATTAAAATTGAAATGTTAACCATGAATGAAAGGTTGGAAAAGCTGAGAATGTCAAGAGAAGAAAGCGAGGAAAAAGGTCAGTACTACCTAGCTTTAACACCAACAAAAACTGTGCATTGTTGTGTGACCGAGGAAGATGGCTTATTAAGTAAAACCTACTTCCTACACTGCAGTAAATAAAATAAATATTTTTAAATGAATTGAAGTGCCAGTAGAAGGCCTCTTGGATTTTCATCATTTAAAGAAATTTTTGAAGGTTTCCCAGGGGTCAAACAAAGTTCTTGACCCCGATGGGATTTGAACCCAGGACCTACGGATTAGATCTAGATCTACTAATCAAATCCCACTGGGGTCAAGAATTTTCTTTGCCCCGTGGGAACCCTCCCCAATTTCTTTTAAAGGGGTGTAAATCCAAGGGGATTTGGTGTATCGGCAGTATTGCCTACTACCGGCAATATTTAATTTCCTTATTAATCGGATGCCACGCGGTCCTATCAATATATATTCCTGTACTGCGCAAAACAAAAAGGTGTACAGGTTGCCACGACGAAATTTTTTAGTTTCCGATTTTGAATAGAAAAAGCATGTAAAAATAACGGGAATCACATTGGCCGTATTTACCTGGGAAGACGTATACATTGGTGTAGCATAACAGCAACACAGTAACCCTGACCAGGGCTCAAACCAGGTGTTCTTGATCTGGAGTACAGTGCACTATAGCTCAACATTAGGCCAGCGTGCCTCCAATGTCATCAATATAACTAATTTATTCACATACTTATGTGCCGATTTAATCAATCAAAATTCAGCTGTAAGCTGTTACCATAATCACTGTGCGAAAGGATGTGTGAATAAATTAAATGTGGCAACACTTGTGGCTTCTTGCTGTAAGTGTTAGTTGCGTCGAAGTATGCGCAAGACGCATACTTTTAAAACAATAGGACGGCAAGCTCGAGGTTTTAATCTAAGGGCGCTTTCCCTTAGTCATAACTGGCCGGCCAGACTGGTATATTCGAGAACAAAATTCCTTTATTGTTAATCAGATATGTCCTATCAGATCAGTCAATGCACAAATATCATACACTGCTGTGATCGATTTGTGGGAAAATCTCGTAGAAAAGGCCCATTTCATATTCAGAACCATTGGACCGGCCGGCCAGTTCTGACTAATGGAAAGCACTCTAACTGATTGTTGGCAAGAGGCGCAGCCCGGATTCAACAATCCAATGTCAATAGAAATCGAGAGAGAGAGAGAGAGAGAGAGCCGTCTAATTGTTCTGGCATAACCCAGAACCGATGTATTCAACGAAAACATTAGTAAAAGTGGTTTATTAATAGTTTCAGTTTGTGATTTCGACAATTTTACTTGCGCGCGCTCCGAGGACATACATACTGAAACCGAAGAAGAGACGCAGTCAAAATACAATCATGACTTAAAGCCATTGATTAATTATATTTAAATATGTTTCTAGATCCTTTCGATCCATCTGAGCTTATTGATGGAATTCGCCAACTCTACAAAACCCGCGAAGGGTGGCTGTCACCATTTCCTTGGTGCGAGGAGTTTCACTTTCATCTAAATGATATTTTTACCAGACTCAAAGTGATCAGCAGAAAGAAAACAAGAGGAACAGCAACTGACGACATTGTCAACATGTCTGCTATCTTCAAACCGCATGAAGAATGTCCACAGCCTAGAACAGTGTTAATTGAGGGGAAGCCTGGTATGGGAAAGACGACTTACTGCAAAAAGCTCGTTTATGACTGGGCTACAGGAAAGCAAGAAGCAGAGGGTTGCTTTCCAAGATTCGAAGCCGTGTTGTTGTTAAAATGTCGTGATATCAAGTCTGACCTTTGGGAGGCTATTGACGATCAACTTCTGCCCCGAGACATTCAAGAAGGCATCAGAGAGAAATTCTTCAACTTTATTCGCCACAATCAGTCAAGCGTTTTGCTGGTGCTCGATGGATTGGACGAGCTACCGGCGAGAAAGCTACCACTGTATTCAGAAATCATCCAAGGAAGAGTGCTTCCAAAGTGTAACTTAGTTGTTACAACACGTCACGAGGCTGGAATGAAGGTAAGAAAATACTGTGACACCCTATTGGAGATCGAAGGATTTACCAAAAAAGATGCACGACAGTTCATCTACAAGTATTTCAAAACCATGGAGAATTTGGCTGAAAAGCTCTTGCTCAAGCTGGGCTATGATGAAAATCTACTAGACATGGCGGCAAATCCTCTAAACACGGCACTTCTCTGTCTTCTGTGTGAAGAATTTCAGGGCGTTTTACCAGAAAGTAGAACTGAACTGTACCTAAAAATAACAGAGTGTGTTCTGAGAAGATACAGAAAAAAGAAAGGATTATCAGAAACAAGCGAGAAACTAACTGAAGTATACAAAACCCAATTAAAACACCTTGGCTGGATAGCGTTGAATGGTTTAAATGAAGAAAACTTAGATTTTGAAGAAAGCGAGCTTGCAGATTATAAAAATGAATTACCTGGATTCGGATTTTTGTCAATACAGCCCGGTGGTAGCAAACTAAGACCATGTCGACGTTACGCTTTTCTACACAAGAGTTTCCAAGAATTTTTTGCTGGATTCTATCTTAGTTGTCTGCTTCTTAATGAAGAAATTACTCCCGACCACTTAGTTTCCGACCCCACATATTTCAATGAGCTAAAACATGTGCTGTCGTTTTCTTGCGGCATTGTATCAACGCAATGTAAAGAAACAGCAGTGGCTCTTATGGCAAGTATAACAGCACAAGTGAACAAACATGGCAAAGATAGTGTTAAAGTTGCACTGGATTGCATCACGGAATGTAAAAGAGCAAAAAGTGATGTTGGTGTGACACTAGCACAAGTTTTTGGTTCGTGTCTTAAACTTCAAGATATTACTACCAGCCTTGGATTGGCTCATGCTGCTCCCCTTGCTGAAGCAATTAAAGTCAACACAACACTAACGTCGTTGTCTTTGGATAGCAATAACATTGCTGATGCTGGCGCTGCTTCACTTGCTGAAGCAATTAAAGTCAACACAACACTGACGACGTTGTCTTTGGATAGCAATAACATTGCTGATGCTGGCGCTGCTTCACTTGCTGAGGCAATTAAAGTCAACACGACACTGACGTCGTTGATTTTGAATGACAATAACATTGCTTATGCTGGCGCTGCGTCACTTGCTGATGCAATTAAAGTCAACACAACACTGACGTCGTTGATTTTGAATAGCAATAACATTGCTGATGCTGGCGCTGCTTCACTTGCTGAGGCAATTAAAGTCAACACAGCACTGGGGTTGTTGTTTTTGGATAAAAATATCATTGCTGATGCTGGCGCTGCTTCACTTGCTGATGCAATTAAAGTCAACACAACACTGACGATGTTGTTTTTGGATTTGAATAACATTGCTGATGCTGGTGCTGCTTCACTTGCTGATGCAATTAAAGTCAACACAACACTGGAGTGGTTGTCTTTGGATAGCAATAACATTGCTGATGCTGGCGCTGCTTCACTTGCTGATGCAATTAAAGTCAACACAACACTGACGTCGTTGTCTTTGAAAAGCAACAACATTGCTGATGCTGGCGCTGCTTCACTTGCTGAAGCAGTTAAAGTAAACACAACACTGGAGTCGTTGTATTTGAATGACAACAACATCGCTGATGCTGGCGCTGCCTCACTTGCTGAGGCAATTAAAGTCAACACAACACTGTTACAGTTGGACTTGACAAGCAATAATATTGCTGATGCTGGCGTTGCCTCACTTGCTGAGGCAATTAAAGTCAACACAACACTGTTAAAGTTGGAGTTGACAAGCAATAATATTGCTGATGCTGGCGCTGCCTCACTTGCTGAGGCAATTAAAGTCAACACAACACTTTCGCAGTTGTTTTTGAATAGCAATAACATTGCTGATGCTGGCGCTGCTTCACTTGCTGAAGCAGTTAAAGTCAACACAACACTGACGATGCTGTTTTTGGATTTGAATAACATTGCTGATGCTGGCGCTGCTTCACTTGCTGATGCAATTAAAGTCAACACAACACTGGAGTGGTTGTATCTGGATAGCAATAGCATTGCTGATGCTGGCGCTGCTTCACTTGCTGAGGCAATTAAAGTCAACACAACACTGTTACAGTTGGAGTTGACAAGCAATAACATTGCTGATGCTGGCGCTGCTTCATTTGCTGAGGCAATTAAAGTCAACACAACACTTTCGCAGTTGTTTTTGAATAGCAATAACATTGCTGATGCTGGCGCTGCCTCACTTGCTGAGGCAATTAAAGTCAACACAACACTTTCGCAGTTGTTTTTGAATAGCAACAACATTGCTGATGCTGGCGCTGCTTCACTTGCTGAAGCAGTTAAAGTCAACACAACACTGGAGTCGTTGTATTTGAATGACAATGATGCTGGCGCTGCTTCACTTGCTGAGGCAATTAAAGTCAACACAGCACTGACACTGTATTTAGAGTAGTGTAGCGTAGTTTAATTTATTGTTAAGGTCAATAGTTATTATTACATTGAATTAAAAGCCGTATTTTTATTCAGTTGTAAACTGCAACCAAAAACGAATAATTTATCTAGTGAAAATTGGTTATAAAGTAAATCTTGTAAATTTCGCGGTGTTTTTTTTTACAACAGACTGGTTTTGTCATACATTCTACGTCAACATCATTTTTATCTAAACAACGTTTTTGTAATTTTTAATATCTTTATATCTTTTACATGTATTTTTAAATTTTAAGTTGTACACGGCCCCACGAGTTTAGTAGCTTTAACCTTTTACCGTGTACAAGTAGTAGATAAAATATTCGCATCCGATCTGTATGGCCGTTTACAATGGCTCGCCTATCGGCTCGCCATTGTAAACGGCCAAACAGATTGGACGCGAATATTTTATTCTACTTGTGAAATGAAAAAAAATAAATTGAATGCAAAGTTTTGTTATGCGAATCAGTAGAGATCTGTATCACAAGTTAATGAATACTATTTAGCTGAGCAGGAGTCTGTATTAAAAGTTAATTCTATTGTTTGATTTGTATTGGGGTTTATAGTTGTGTACATGAGATCTGAATACAGTGCTGGGATTGGTTTGCACCCTCATGAATAGTTAATGAATTTTACAAATAAAGTTATCATATGTTCAGGGCGTTGCCTTTGTCGGGACACGGTGTTCTAATATCTTCTTTTATAAATCATACAGTACTCGAATTTTACTTTGAATCTTCAAAGGGATTCATAATCAAAACCTATTTTTTTATCAATTAGCGTCTTTATTTCTTTATTTCAATTTGTTAACATTTTTTACGGTATTATAATTATAACATTGCTGAGTTAGTGTAAAAATCGCTTTTAACGTTATTTTGGATGTTGTAACAAAATCAAAAGTCGCTAGAATAGCCTTTGGCATATTTACAACGTATATAACATTTGAACCTTTGGCATATTTTCAAAATATTTAACATTTGAGAGTGTTTTGACATTAATGAGTGATAAAGTAGAATCGCTTGTAAATTTTGTTTGGATCTTGTTACATTCGTTCATGCTTGTACCTGATTTTAACCTAAGGAATAAACTTTAGTTGGGTTAGTCCCGATAGGTGATTGTCGTCTCTGTTGTCTGTTGCAAGCGCTCCTCTCTTTTGCAGAACTCACCAGAGTAATTATTGTCAATGTACATTTCTTCGGCTAGTTCAATTGCATAAAGATCAGTTCTAAATTATATAAGGAGTTTTGAATTTACATGGAGGGAGCGACATCCCAAATTACATTGTGGGTTCTATTTTTTGTTAGCAATTCAAAGCGGCTGGTAGCTTCACCCTATCACCCCATACCAGGGGGGGGGGGGGGGAAGCAACTTCCCATACATTCTCTTATATGAAATCTGAGCGATGCTCTCACAACTTGCAAAGCAATCATCGGGGCGGTAGTCAGCGGATGTCTCTAAGGCGCATGAGCAGCTCCTTTCTTTGTGAACTTGCCAAAATAAAAACAACATGGGACCAGTGAGAGAGTTCGATTTTTTTTATATATGTAGTAATAAAAAAGACTTTCTAAGTTTTGTCTTTAAAGCAGCGAAAATTTCTCCGGAAAGGTTTTGGTGTCAATATGTGGTGTTTGTTATGAAATAAAACCATCACTGGAATGGTAATGAAAACGTGGCGATCGAATATTCCCGCGCTGGTCGGAGCTATTGTTCTTGCCGCTCTATTGAAAGTTCAGTTCACTATCATGAAAGGCATACAAGCTACAACTCGGAGAACAACTCTGCAAAGAGCTACCGTATGTCAGAAAAGTGATTTTTCTGATTTAATTTTTCGTGATTCGAGTGCGGCGTTTATTCGAGGGTGGCGTTTATACGAGGGCGGCGTTTATTTGAAATTCAATTTATTTCTTGCTAACAATAGTATGGTAACTGAACATTTGAATTTTAAAAACAGAAAAATGTTTTAGTGCTTGTCTGAAAAGTCATTAAGCGATGGCGTGACATCGCTTATATGCCATCGAACGATCGGTTCGTTTTGTCTGTTTGGCCCGATCGAACAGAAAATCAAGTTTAACTTAACTAGAAATCGCCGCGTTAACACAAAAGCAAAATACTTCTGTGCAGTTAGAATGGAACACTACAATGTATAAACGAGAGACTAATTATATATGATGGGGTCTATTAGATTTAGTTGACAGAAATTTCTAATTCTTATAATACAAAGGGACACTGTGAGCAAGAGACCGTTTGACCTTTCTCGCAGCTTCAAAGCTTGCTCGCGCGTATTGCTGGTTTTCACTTTCACGCAATCAAAAAATAAATTCGAAACCATTCAACTACAGAAGCTATGAGTTTCAAATATTATAGATGATAAATAGATAAACACTTTCTCCAAGTTTCGGATCTGTGCGGTGTACTGTTCGCGAGTTATTTTCCGAACCTTTCCACGCAAATTTATAAAGCTTATTAGTATGGAGCCGTCATAACTGTGTCCTGCCGAGGGACACAGTAATGGCCGCCGTGATATCAGAGAAACCATCTGGAACTCAATTCTGTTTACAACAGCGGCCATCCTTGACTTAAGAGCTAGTACACTTTCACATAAACACCACTTATTATATCTGAAATGTTCATTCTGCACAAAATGGAAAGGAAAGGCCTTTTTTCAAACAAAACAGCTTTGTCACGGCACTCAGCTTGATGTCACATACGACGGAGAACTCAAATATTCAAAATGCTCTGTATTAAAAACGAATGACACTATCGATCTGGAAATTTGCAAAAATATATATTTTTAGTTTATCTTTCGCCTAATGACATGAACAACGAAAATTTAGCAGGCCTAGTAAATTTTGATTTCAGAATTTTATGACGTAACATGAAAACCAAGAGTATGTCGTTTATCCGTGATATCACACTACAGTATAACGCAATATTTGTTGATGCCTGCTTCTGCATGCATCGCGTGCCATTTATTTTCAATATCTTAAAACATTGTTACAATCAACGAAAATATTTTTGAGGCTTGCACAAACTTGATTATTACTGAATTTTCTTTTTGACTCCCTTACTGGAATAAACGCCGCATCATGATGCGGCGTTTATTCGAGGGCGGCGTTTATTCAAGGGAGGCGTTTACTCGAATGAATACGGTAGTCGCTAAATCTTGCTCAGAAAAAAAAATCTCCCAAATAAGTAGCCACTAACAATAGTAGCCTTAAGGTATGTTGCTACAGCCCTTTGAACCCTTTGCAGGCCTTCGATATCAGACAATACTATTGTAGATAGGCAGAAAGATAAAGTTGTAACCAATCAGTGTATAAGCTCTAGTTGCTGCGAAGCCTTAGCGTAGCAGCAGAACTATTTTTGACTGTCCGCGCGGGGCCTGGGCGCTTTATATAGGCGACACACTCGATTTGACTTTTTCGCTGGCGATGATTTTGAGTACATGCAGTACGTATGATCAGCGGCATGTAAAATGTAGAAGCTGCGTTTGTCGTTTGCGATGTGCTTTTCGCTAAAGAGCAAGAAGTTAAATTTTAAAGCGCTGCCGCTTGCGCTTCTGTTCAGTACTTTGTAAATGCTTCCCAAGAAACCTCTCTTGAGCAAGATGGTTAAGTATAGTGCCGGGGAAACGGTCTTTTTATCCCTTATGCGCCAGCTCTGATGAATAACGAATTTACGAGGCCTTCTTATGATTCGCTTTCATAATTATTCATTACTAAGTTAGTTTAAGGAGAAATTTTACTTTCTGAGCCTTAAGCGGGAAATATGTACAGCAAAAACACTACGAAGATTATTTGCGAAGGCTACACGAAAACGTTTCCATAATGACCGCGAGCTTCGAGCTTTTTGACGTCATAAATTGGTGTTTCTGATGGCTTTGCAATGTCACTAATAATAATATAAACTAAGCGAATTACCAGCATTTAACTCACTGAGAAAAATCCTATCTTTCACATCTGAAAATGTGAACATCCGAAACATTCCTATGACCTTCCGATCGTTCCTACTATTATTATTATTCTCAACTTACTTCGCAGCACTTTACTTGCTGTGAGCAACGCCTAGTATAGATGTATAGTAATTGAAGAGATTATTATGAACACATTTCAGTCAAAAGGACGGTGCCCCCTTTTGCTATTATGCACATATTCTGAAAGGACGGGCCGATAACAGTTTTCAAAACGATACGATATCGTTACAATATTTGCCTTTTTTCTCGATATCGATATTATGATGTCATTTCCGTCATGACGTCATTGGCATGTCACGCGAGTTGTCTGATCGTACAAAGGACAGACCTGGTATTATAAATGTCAGCCATGAATGTTAGTTTTTGGTCTATGTTTCACTGTTGCATCAGCAACGTGTGGACATCAAATCAAAGCAATTGAAAAATTCAAATATTTTACCAATATTCCATTTTGTTAACCTTAGGTGCTGATCAGAAGACCGCAGGTTCAGGTCACGTGTGCAGTATTGAAAACGTATTGATGTAATGTATATGAAATGATTCATATATGAACTGCGGATGTATACAGCTATTTCAGCTAAAAGACAAGACTGAAAGGCAGTATGGGTACAAGAAGAGAGCAACTACGCGTACTGAATACTAAAATATATAGTGACATGACAAACGCGAATTTGCACGTTTTCTTTCTCTACAGACATGTGAAACAAGGTGCTTTTTGCCACACTGTATTTAAGAAGGATTTTCAAAAGTCAGAGCTAAAGCGACAGTGAAAGTAAAGCTAGAGAAAGGCCTCCTAAAAAGAAAAACAAACTCGTGAATTCTCCACGTGCGAAACACAAATTTGTGCATTTAATGAAGCTTATATGCAAATATGAAGTGAATACCCAAAACGCCATACGGTATTGCCTTTTAGCGTTAAGCTCTGACCCGACAAAGTTTATTGAAATAGCTGTATATGAAAGTGATAAATGATCATCGCAGTGAATTTCCAATTTAAGTAATTGGAATAAAGAAGCCTGGAAAAAAAAATAAATGAAAAAAAAATTCAGGCTTCTTTATTCCAATTGCTTAAATTGGAAATTCACTTTCGAAAGTGCGATATTTTTCGGAAGTATCGATACTTTTCAAAATTGTCAAAATATCGGTGTATTGAATATTTGGTATCGAATATCGGCCTATTCTCAGTTTTTTAATAGCCAATGGAACTTGCAAACCTTCTTGAGCAAATTGAAAGTAGTAAAGAAAATAAAGACAATTAAAGTATTTTATTGTGACATTGGGCAATTGTTGTATTCACAAAAGAGCGATATATACTCACAGCTAACTCGCTCGCACCTCTACCCTCTCACTCCAATCTTTTCTTTAAGGTCGCGGGGGATACCTACAGCATGAATAAATTCATGAAGTGAAATTTTGCTTGACCTGCATCTTTAGAAACGCTAATTTCTCAGCTGTTATGGGTGCGATTAAGCTCAAATTTTACAGAGACATAAAAAAACGATGAAAGATTGTGAATGTCATCTTTTATTTGGTAGATTACATTTAACGGCGATGTTATAGCCTCGTTAGTGCCAAATTGGGAAAACACGATTTTGTGGCAGAGTTTGCGGAACGAGTAGGACACAGCACACTGTGATCTTGCCAAAAACTAATCAGTCAATACCTCTACAGTGTCATAACAGAAGCGGATTTTTTAATTTAAAGTTTGCCAGCAAGTTATGGCGGTTTAAGTGCGCAAATTTGAATTTAATGTCTTCTACCTCTTTCTAATAGCGCTCTTTTAAAATTCCGCTTCTGTTATGACACACTACAGTACTCATAGTTAACCTATCTGCAGTGGCAAGTCATGAAGTTCTGTATCCGTGCTGTATTCTCTGCCACAAAATTGTCGGAAAAGTCCAAACTTTGAGATTTCCGAAGGTGTCCCGACCTAAATACGATCATTTTGCCAAGGAGAGATGTAATTATGGTAATTATATTCCACGCTTTTATGGTGAGAACAATGCGTTTTTAAAAAGGACACGATTGTTTATGCCGAATATTTTGTGATTACTCTGAGTTGCAATAATATTAAAATTTGAATAAAAATAAGTTCAAAGACTTTCTACAATCTGTATGAACGTATATCGCTTTGTTTTTTTCTATTGTTTTAAATAGTCCATTTTACAGTTGTCTACCAAGTGACCAGGCCTTTGAATGGTAGCGAGGCTGGAGGTGACCTTGCATTGATACAAACCTCTTTGCTTTATTATGTAAATGTAACCTAGTTAGCATCAAAACAACGTGATTAACACAACAAAAGCAGTGAGGTCTGTATCAAAACAAGGTCACCTTTAGCCTCACTTTGAGTCAATGGCCAGGTCACTGAGCAGACAACTGTAAAATGGTCTATTGGTTAAAATATTAAAGAAACAGGGATTTTTTACAAATCACGCGCACGCACCCAAATTTTGTATCCAGTCATGAATGTCTCGTAAAGTTGTCGATGTCAGTCGTTGGTGCATACGCTTTAAATAAATGCATAATGATGAGCCTAAGGTGTCCCCCGCGACCGGGGGATACCTACAGCATGAATAAATTCATGAAGGGAAATTTTGCTTGACTTGCATATTTTAAAACGCTTATTTCTCAGCTGTTATGGGTGCATCTCTCCATTACATTATCTCCATTTATTACATCTCTCCATTTTACAGAGACATAAAGAAATGATGAAAGATTGTGAATGTCATCTTTTATTTGGTAGATTGCATTTAACGGCGATGTTATAGCCTCGTTAGTGCCAAATTGAGAAAAAACATGATTTTGTGGCAGAGTTTGCGGAACAAGTAAGAGACAGCACACTGTGATCTTGTCAAAAACTAATCATTCAATACCTCTAGAGTGTCATAACAGAAGCGGATTTTTTAATTTAAAGTTTGCCAGCAAGTTATGGCGGTTTAAGTGCGCAAATTTGAATTTAATGTCTTCTACCTCTTTCTAAAAGCGCTCTTTTAAAATTCCGCTTCTGTTATGACACACTACAGTATTCATAGTTTACCTATCTGCAGTGGCAAGTCATGAAGTTCTGTATCCGTGCTGTATTCTCTGCCACAAAATTGTCGGAAAAGTCCAAACTTTGAGATTTCCGAAGGTGTCCCGACCTAAATACGATCATTTTGCCAAGGAGAGATGTAATTATGGTAATTATATTCCACGCTTTTATGGTGAAAACAATGCGTTTTTATAAAGGACACGATTGTTTATGCCAATATTTTGTTACTCTAAGTTGCATAAATATTCAAATTTAAATGAAAATAAGCTCAAAGACTTCCTACAATCTATATGAACGTATATCGCTAAGTGTTGTTTTAAATTGGTTAAAATATAAAGAAACAGGGATTTTTTACAAATCACGCGCACGGCCCATATTTTTGTCCAGTCATAAATATCTCGTAAAGTTGTCGATGTCAGTCGTTGCACTTCGTGCATACGCTTTAAATAAATGCATAATGATGAGCCTAAGGTGTCCCCCGCGACCTTAAGGCCGTTTTACACAATACGTTTTTTCGGCCCGATTTGATCCAAGCAAATTTACACGCTGCGATTCGTCCGTCGGTCTTTCTTTGCCTATTTGAATTGAAAGGATGAAAATCTGCCCGATTTCTAAAATCTGTGACACTGCAGCAGATTTTGAAGAAATCGGGCCGATTTTTAAATGCACGCTTAAATTCTTATCAAATCTAGGCCAATCGAGCCGACAAATCGTAGCGTGTAAACCGCTTACGAAAACAATTTTTTTATGTGTAACCTTCATTTAGCTGACGTCTTTGTCGCATGATCGAGCACCTTTTAATAGCTTTTGCAGACTTTGCAGACTCACGCTACGAAAGTTCAAGGTGACACTGAGTTAATAAAAATCCAGACCTTTATTGCAATTTATTTTAACCAAACATTCAAGGCAAAAAAAGCCTTCCGAACAGATTAATCAATCTAAACTAAACAATCCACGTGATTCCCAGTTTGATGTTCACCGCAAATATTCAAAAATACGTTATTACACGACATTTACGCGACAATTTAATTTCGCCATTTTTTCAAAGAACGATAGTTGAATACATTTAATTTTCGCAAATTTGGAGAATTTGTTTAACACTTCCCATAATAAATTAGCCATTTTATCGCGCTAGCAAATATTAACACCTTTTTTTACGCAAAAATTTGATGTTGCGAAAATTTCGCCTTAAGTTATAAAGCGTGAGTTGGATTGGCTGGCCGTCTTTTCCTGAATATTATCAACAACCTTCAATTTTCTCATGTGAAAAGGCTGTAAACAAATTGTAAGAAAGAATCTTTTATTTAAAGTTGCGCTTAGTAAAAAGAAAAAAAAATTGCAAATAGACTGTAAAATGAATTTAAAACAACTTGGCAACGAAATGAGAATTAACTAACAGGCATAATGGTTTTAGCAATTTTAACTGTTAACTTTAAACATGATCCTTTCTCTTTCGTCATTCGGTCGTCATGGTGTCTAACGGAATTCGCAGATATCGTTAATAATTCAGCACTTCTGGGTCATTTCTCGTGCAGTCACCTGCCTCAGTGGTCAGGGAAGGTGATAGAAAGCCAGAGATGCTACGACACTGCTTTGAAAAGATGATATTACTTTTGTACTTCGCCACAGTTTTTTCTGTTTGTGAGGTAAGAAATGTTTGTCTTCCTGCAGATAAATAATTGTACTTGAGTGATCTTCAGTTATCTGTGACCATGGTTTTCGGTAATATTCTTAGTACCGGATTCATAGATTAAAGAGACTCTGTCACGAGCTTCACTTCAAAAGTTCAAGAGGCTAAAGACGAATGGAAACCTATAAATAGTGGTCCAGTTTTGTCTAAAATTACTAGGCCGATGACTGAAGCTATAAACAAGTGATATTATTGTGATGCTATCAGGAATTTAGATCTTAACTTGGAAAAGTTTAGCTGCCTTTCTCAAGTTCTGCCCTTGTGGCCTAAAAATAAAAAAGCTAAAAAGTAATAACCGCTCCCCACTTCGATCCTGCAACAACAATTTACTTTATGTCTTCATCTAGCCCACAGAGTGTGTTCTCAGAAGATACAAAAAAAAGAAAGAATTATCAGAAACCAGCGAGAGACTAACTGAAGTATACAAAACCCAATTAAATCACCTTGGCTGGATAGCGTTGAATGGTTTACATGAAGAAAACTTAGATTTTGAAGAAAGTGAGTTTGCAGGTCATAAAAATGACTTAACTGGATTCGGATTCTTGTCAAGGCAGCCCGGTGGTAGCAAATTAAGACCGTGTCGACGCTACGCGTTTCTACACAAGAGCTTCCAAGAGTTTTTCGCTGGATTCTATCTTAGTTGTCAGCTGCTTAATGAGGAAATTACTCCCGACCACTTAGTTTCCGACCCCAGATATTTCAATGAGCTAAAACATGTGCTTTCGTTTTCTTGCGGCATTGTATCAGCGCAATGTAAAGAAACAGCAGTGGCTCTTATGGCAGGTATAACATCACAAGTGAACAAACATGGCGATGATAGTGTGGATGTTGCATTGGATTGCATCACTGAATGTAAAAGAGCAAATAGTGATGTTGATGTGACACTGGCACAAGTTTTTGGTTCGTGTCTTAAACTTCAAGATATTTCTATCTTCCTTGAATGGGCTCATGCTGCTCCCCTTGTTGAAGCAATTAAAGTCAACACTTCACTAAAAACGTTCTATTTGTCAGGCAATAACATTGGTGATGCTGGCGCTGCTTCACTTGCTGAGGCAATTAAAGGCAACACAACACTGACGGCGTTGTATTTGAATAGCAATAACATTGCTGATGCTGGCGCTGCTTCACTTGCTGAGGCAATAAAAGTCAACACAACACTGACGACGTTGTATTTGGATAGCAATAACATTGCTGGTGCTGGCGCTGCTTCTCTTGCTGAGGCAATCAAAGTCAACACAACACTGACGTGGTTGTCTTTGGATAGCAATAACATTGCTGATGCTGGTGCTGCTTCACTTGCTGAGGCAATAAAAGTCAACACAACACTGACGACGTTGTATTTGGATAGCAATAACATTGCTGGTGCTGGCGCTGCTTCTCTTGCTGAGGCAATCAAAGTCAACACAACACTGACGATGTTGTATTTGGATAGCAATAACATTGCTGATGCTGGCGCTGCTTTACTTGCTGAGGCAATTAACGTCAACACAACACTGACGACGTTGTATTTGGATAGCAATAAAATTGCTGATGCTGGCGCTGCTTCTCTTGCTGAGGCAATGAAAGTCAATAAAACACTGACGTGGTTGTCTTTGGATAGCAATAAAATTGCTGGTGCTGGCGCTGCTTCTCTTGCTGAGGCAATCAAAGTCAACAAAACACTGACGTGGTTGTCTTTGGATAGCAATAACATTGCTGATGCTGGCGCTGCTTCACTTGCTGAGGCAATTAACGTCAACACAACACTGACGTGGTTGTCTTTGAATAGCAATAAAATCGCTGATGCTGGCGCTGCTTCTCTTGCTGAGGCAATTAAAGTTAACACAACACTGTTAAAGTTGGATTTGACAAGCAATAACATTGCTGATGCTGGAGCTGCTTCACTTGCCGAGGCAATAAAAGTCAAAACAACGCTACTATGGTTGAGGCAATAAAAGTCAACAGAATGCTGACACTGTATTTAGAGTAGTATAGCGTCCTTTAATTTTAGTTTTAAATAGATGTTATTATATTGAATTAAAAGCTGTGTTTTTATGCTGTTTTAAACTTTAACCAAAATTGAATAATGTACCTCGTGAATATTGGTTATAAACAAAATTGATGTAAAGAGTGGCAAAATATCTACTACCTAACTTCTCAAAAAATGGCAGAAAAATTTCACTTAATCATTTCCGTAATTAAGCAGGCTCCTTTTTGTGTAGGTTTACACTAGGTACAGTCCACGCTCATCGTGAGATCTAAGATCAAATTAGTGATCGTATGGAAACTACGGGACCTGTTGAAAGAAAGCCACATAATTGAAAAAGTCAACAAAACGGGAATTTATTAACCAGAGAAATTAAAAGAAAACACAGCACCCCTCCCGCACTTACCGTGGGTACGACATACCGACGGCGGCGAAAATAGAAAAGTATTGGCTTTTGAGTTTTTTATACCCTCCCCTGGTCACACATCGCATCTTAGAATGGATTCTAAAATGCTTCTGATAGGCTCGTTTCAGGATCAACGTGATCTAAGGACATATCCCTAAATTCGAAAGGTCACCAGTGGTTCCCTGTAAGTTTCCCGTTTTTTTTACAACAGACTGACTGGTTTTGTCATACATTTCTACCTCGATAACATTTTGATCTAAACAACGTTTTTGTAATTTTTAATATTTTTATATCTCTTACATGTATTTTTTAATTTTAAGTTAATTGTACACGGTTTAAAAACCTTTTACCGTGTACAAATAAAATAATTATATGTTCAGGGCGTTGCCTTTGTCGGGACACGGTGTTCTAATATCTTCTTCTATAAAACATACAGTACTCGAATTCTACTTTGAATCTTCAAAGGGATTCATAATCAGTACCTATTTTTATCAATTAGTGTATTTATTTCTTTATTTCATTGTGTTAACATTTTTTTACGGTATTGTAACATTGCTGAGTTTATAGTGTAAAAATCGCTTTTAACGTTTTTTTTTGATGTTGTAACAAAATCAAAAGTCGCTAGAATAGCCTTTGGAATATTTACAAAGTATATAACATTTGAGATGTTTTCACATTAATGAGTGATAAAGTAGAATCGCTTGTAAATTTTGTTTGGATCTTGTTACATACGTTCATACTTGTACCTGATTTTAACCTAAGAAATAAACTGAAGTTGGGTTAGTCCCGAGAGGTGATTGTTGTCTCTGTTGTCTGTTGCAAGCGCTCCCCTCTTTTGCAGAACTCGTAAGAGTGAATATTGTCCATGTACATTTCTCCGGCTCGTTCAATTGCATAAAGATCAGTTCTAAATTGTATGGGGAGTTTTGGATTTACATGGAGGGAGCGACATCCTAAAGTACATTGTAGGTTCGATTTTTTTGTTAGTAATCCAAACCGGCTGGTAACTTCACCCTATCACCACACACACTCTATTTATTCCATGACTTGATGAAGCTCAAATCCGGTAAATGGGGAAGGGGAAAGTTCTGGAAATTCAAAACATTTTTTTGTCCGATGTGCGTTATATAAGCCAAATCAAAACAACTATTCGGAGTCTAGACGAGTACAAAGTCGATAACTTGGTCGACCTTGCACTTCTTTTGTAGATGATAAGAATAGCCCAGTAAAGTTATGCCAGGAGGTCAAAATGCTTGCAACAGAATTTTTCTTTTCATATTGTTTGCTTTTGAGGCATGTATATTAACATACTAAAAGTCAACAAAAATCAACTTATGGGAAATACGTAAAAAATCCATGTGATGACGACTGCCATGTTTTTATGCAAATTAGCCATTGTAAACTGTTCGATCAAGACATTTACTACTTGTAGTTACAATTAACATGTAAAAACATTGTGCTTTTATGTAAAGTGTACATTTAAGTTCTACCATGGACCGTTTTCAAAACAATATTCAACAAAAAAGTATTAAAATAGCAATTTATCAACCCTTGCTGGTCAGTAACTGAAATACCTTCAGACATAAAAACATCACTGATTATCTATCGGTACCTTTCTAACAGTACTGACATTAAATCATATGGTATTGACTGCGTCCTTTGTATCGCTATCTGGATCTGTCAGAGCTGGTGTGAATTGAAACAAGCACTTCCACGACACCCTCCACAGGCAGGTGAACAGTCAAGTCCGTGCTTTCTGTAACTGCCGATTGAGCAATGTTACAGTCCACCATGCAGTTACATCTGATAACACAGAGGAGAGTTTCCAGTGCAGGAGTTTTCTCGGTCATTTCCGGAGTTAGGGTACTATCTGTTTTTTTTCCCTCCCCAGTCACAAGGTGAAAGCTCTTGATTCCCAGTCCAATGTTGCACCTGGTAATACACGCGAAGGGAATGAAATTTCGCTGCAGACGACGTCGGAGGCAAGGATATCGCAGGCCTCCAAACTGTTGCTCACCTTGCCGCCAAACAACTCTACCAATGCGCGTTCTCCTGCTTTGATAACATCCGTTTTTGAACGAATTGCCATTATAAAATACTTCAGTACGCTGCTACAACTGTGATCACTTCTTAAGACCGACGGCCTTTCCAATACCAAACAGACGTGACGTGGTATCACATCCCAGCAGCGCGTGTAGAAACGGGAGATGTCTGCAGAGGTTTGACCCGAGTACAGAACAAGTAGCTTGGATGTTCCGGCAAACCTTGCCTTGCGCGGACTCCCCGTTTCGGCTCTGGTTTGAAGAAAAGTTTCTTATTGCTGTTGTTTCCATGATGGCAGAGTAAATTTAAAATGTCTGTGTCATCTGCGATGACGACGCTGTCTCTAGTAGCAGATACAGAGACCGCAGGTTGAGCTATCAAGATATCAGCATCACCTGCACCATGGATGGTGTCAAACCTCACCTCCTTTAACTTCTCACTCAGCATGTTGATGAAACGTTGTTTATTCTGTTTTTCTCGCAGAAAAAAACGTCTTTCTTTACAGTGAGTGTGTTAGAAGATCACAATGTACAGCTACAGTGTTGTTTGATCCTCTTCTTGAGTAGGTTGCGTCTTTAACTGAAGGCCCATTGCAATAACCGTCAAAAACAACAATACACCTGTCATAATTTTGAGAAACGTAATGAACATAGCAGCTACAGATGTCACAAAAAGGTTGTACCGTGTTTCTATGGGATACGATGAAGCAGTAGTGTTCCTTCATCAAGAACATAGAGCGAGCAATCGCTGAAAGAGCAACTGTGGATCAATTTGCACATGATCCTTGTGATTGCCACAGTCGCTTTTGATCCAAAGGTGGTAGCTTGTTGCTTTAGTTTAAAAGAAAACTCATTGATACTCTTTCCTGCATAGACTTAAGGATCGTCCAGCATGATCATTCCAACATTTACAGATTCCTGTGCTACAACTCCTGATACTATGCTTCTTAGTCAGGTATCGCGCTTGGAAAAGGGGTTCCTTATCCGTAGAAAGCAGGCTAGTTTCTCTGTATCCTTGCAGTCTTTCTTCTGTCGAGTGTCTAAAGCTTCTACGTGTTGCTCGCTAGTGTTGTAAGCGACGCCGGTAAAATCTTGCATAGACCTGTTCACGTCGCAACAGACAGGCATAGACTTGACCCACACTAATCTTTGCAGCTCAATCATTCCTCTTTCTCTTGTAAGGCCGCCAGTTGATTTTATGCTGCGCATCAGCGTTTCTTCAGTTATCAAATTAGTTGAAAGACCATCCCAAAATTCATCAGTTCGGCGAACAACATGCAGACCATTCCAAAAATGAAAATAGATATCTGGATGGTCAGTTTGCAGTGCAACCATTTGCTTAAGGTACACGTAGATCGTTTTGGTATACAAATTACCGCATGTATTCGATTAAGCGCCCGAACTCGAATAAGCACCCACCTCGAATAAGCGCCCACCCCTACCTCCAAGAAAAAACTGAAGTGCGCAAGAGGCCTAGGACACCTGTAGGAGTATTGATTGACTAAGTACTACTAAGAGACCCCTAGAAGACCGAGTTTTCTTAGTATTTTATGGAAACTTTCAACGAACAGTTAAAATTCTGCTTTGATATATCTTCTCGTGTTGTTATTATTTATTATTTTGTTGCAAAATAAACTTACTACAGTTTGTTAAAAATGGTGAAAATTTAATAAGCGCCCAGCCTCGAATAAGCGCTCCCTCTCAAGATCCAAAAAAATAATAAGCGCCCAGGGCGGTTAATAGAATAAAAACGGCATGCCCAGCTGCCGCAAAATAAGGAAAGATCTCTTGCAATGAAGACAAATGGAGATTCCAGTCTCCCGTCCTTTTTGCTCTAGAAAACGCTTCAGTACATTCACCATTTTCATGTACTGAAGCCAAAGGCGCCCTGTACGGCTAGCTTCATTTCTTTTCTTCTCTTTTTTAATTTTGAATCAACATCCTCTAATGTAGCCCTTGGCTCTTCATCGATACTACCATCAGACAGCATGTTATCCAATGTTTGTTTTGTTTATCGTAATAAATTACTTGAATGAGTAGACGACACGTTGCAGCTTACTGGCGCGACAGAACTATAAGGCGTGTCCACTGTCGAAAACTTCAAATCTGATGGACTGGGCTGGAACTACCTTATTATCGAAATATAACGAAGCATTTTAACAACGCGAACAAAATTTACGCGTAATAAAATTAACGCGAATTCAAGAAAAGTTCTGGTTAAATCCTTATAGTAAAAAAGTTTACATCAATAAAATTAACGCGAATTTTTGAAATTCGTGTTAATAACATGTATCGTTAATTTCCTATAATAAGGTATTAAGGAACTGATGTCGACCTTTTACTCTATCGTCAGTTTTAACGCGAAACTAGAGAGAACTCAATCTTTCCGAGTGCTTACATATTTTGTTCTCTCTAAGAACGCGATTTAAAGACTGTCCTTATACACTGTACTTTGCAGTTGTAATATCAAAGTGCCCTGTTCAGCTAAACACATTAAAACTTCGTAACATTTTAGTGAAAGTAATATTTCATTTCGAGAATGTTCGATGAGCAAACCAAAGCCTTATTTCGCCCTTTAAACACACTTTACTAAAAAAGTTAGTTGATGAATGCCACATAAAATGGAGTTTTGTTGTAAAACGTATCTGTGATAAGGCTAATTTGCATAAAAACATGGCGTCTAAAGGGAAAAATTACGGAGGTAAAATACTTGCTTTTTTTCGTATTTCCCCTAGGTTGATTTTTGTTGACTTTTAATATGTTTATTTGGAGTCCTTAAAGAAAACGTCCCTGAAGATAGAAATTCTGTTGCAAGCATTTTGACCACATGGTACCTAATCCCGTTAACTTTCCTGGACTAGAAGTCTCGGAACAAAACAAAACATCGAAATGCAGAAAAAGAACAAGCTTAAGCAAGAATAGAGTGGGGAAAATTGTAAGTTCAGTTCACTATCATGAGTGGCATACAAGCTACAACTCGGAGAACAACTTTGAAAGGAGCTACCGTATTTCAGAATATTTTTAGTGATTTTTCTGATTTACAACAAACATTTTTATGTTTTTTGTACAAAATTAACACCTCGAAGAGCAACTTTGAAATAGCTTCCGTACGTCAGAATATTTTCAACGATTTTGCTGATTTACAACAAAACCTTATATTACGTAAGTCCCTTATTCAATGCCTTGTTTTCCAATTCACTTGACAACGGCAACCAAGCAATATTGTGAGTTTTTTAGACGGAAATTTTAAGTTCTTCTTCGTACTTTTAATAATTTTGCGATAGGTTATCCCGATAGTATTTCGTTGACCGCGTGCAAGATCCAAAAATTCCGCCCGCTACCAGAACCAATCCGGTGACTCATTGCAGGATTCGCGATCTGAGTGCTCAAAGGGCTATATTTTTATTGTTTCAGTTAAACAAAAAAGCTTAATATGACTGTTAAGGCCTGGCTAAACTAGGAAACATTGTTGCGGAAACATTAATGCTGCGGAGGCAAATGTTTCCAGTTTAGCCAAGCGGGAAGCATATGTAGCGGAAACAAATTTTTCCCGGAAGCAAAAACTGTTTCTGCTTCAGTTCAAAAACATTTTTAATGAAGATGAAGTATTCAACATGACACGAGCATGGGACAAAGAAAAATTCTGAGTCCCCGACGGGAATCGAACCCATGGCCTTCCAGATACCGGTTGGGCGCTCTAACCAACTGAGCTTCGAGAGACTCGTTGTGAGCTGGGCCATTTTACTAGGTTGATAAGTGACACGCGTCCTGCATACTGCTAGGATCAGCAATGTCGAATTCATCAAGTTTGTAGTAAATAATAAAGATGGTAAATTTTTAAGCTCGGTAATAAATAATGAAAATGAAGTATTCAACATGACACGCGAATCACTTGAAGTAACAGTAGAGGTCTTGTCAAAAGGCCACACCAGGCCCTGCATCTGTATTCTTAAGGATGTCAGTCTTGACTGGTGGCAACTTCTGCTCGTTGATGCATTCTAGGACCTACTTCCCACAACTGTTCTCCGGCGACTGTGATGTCGGTAAAATCTTGCTCCAAATGGTCTATTATTGAAATTACTGCATCCTTCTCTAACTATAGTTTGATCTGTGTCATTTACAAGATGAAGTTTCCCATCAATGATTTCTTGGTGTCCGGTCATAACATGAAACGAAACGATACTGAAGTCATGCTGTGGAAGTTTTCTCTGCTTGCAGTTGCAAACACGACTGCCTTTTATGCGTTTCTAGCGAATTCTCTGTATTCATGGACTTAATTACAGACCCTAGAGAGGAGCTTGTTAGCTGATAACGGATGGCAATACTGACAGGGCAGTTACCTTTTTGCGCAAGACAATTTCAGCATCCGAAGAATGCCAAAATGCTCTTGAAGCTGCAGAAGACATGCTGAACATTAGGATGGCTCGAAGAAGAAAACTATTGATGAGCGAATAAATCAAATAAGAAGTAGTCATTTATCAAGCTACATTACTGCCAATTTAAGTGTTAGATTTTGTTTGTATACATATCTGCAGCTAATTAAATTGAAGCATAATTGTTCATAACCCACCCCCAATGTATTGCATGATGTTTCTTGACCCACCCCTGTTTGCGTGCACACAAATGATGGCCCACCCTCACTTTTTTCCGGCCCACCCCCTCCTGTACTTCATGACCAGTCCCTTAGCTTGCAAGAGCAGACGTAGGGAAACTCCAATAACGGACCAAGGGTTTCATAACCTTCAGAGCCTATCCCGGCCTCAGTAGAAACCCTTCACAGGTTTGCTTCTGCCCCTTGGTGGGATGGTAGTCTATCTCAAATTAAGTATTTTCTCCTCTCCCAGAATATTGCCAGGTTACGCTTAGCCTGAATTTCAGACATCCCTCTGTGGTCACCTACAGAAATTCAGGCTAGGTTACGCTATAAAGAAGACCTAATAAGTCAAATACCAATAAAAATACCTATTTTTACTTCTTACTTTACTTCCTGTTACATCCTTATTCAATTTCAGAACAAAGGGTCACAAAGAAAAACAGATTCTTTTGAAAGGGTTATGCATAAAGTTAGTATGTTACCTCTTCAAAATTCTACTCAGGGACTTTTCAAGATCCTCACACAATACTACCGATCTGAAAAAACGGTTACATGATCAAGAGAAGTGTTTTCAGTTAATTGGCTGCAAGGATAAATTTGGTAAACCTAGGGTAAGCCTTTATATATCGAAACAGTGGCACGTAGCGATTTTTTTTTTTTGAGCGGAACGGGACGGCTGTACACAGGCTAAGTGGCACATAACCTGCGATCAGGCGTTATTTTTCTCGCGGCGGAAGGGTCAACGAAAATATGAACGCCTCATACAATTACTTGTCGGGTCGTCTGTAAAAAGTCCAGAATCTGGACTTTTTTTCTGATTGGTCAGGAAACAAAAGGCAACATGAAACTCTATCCTGATTGGCTAATTGAAATCAAGAATAACTTCCGGGGCGCGATCCATTCAACCAAAAATTCCGGTTTGTATTTCCGAAATTTTCGCGTTTCGAAAGGAACGGTATTTTCCACTTGACTGAACCTGTTACGTGGATGCCTCGTTCCAATCCTTGTTCAAGCGTACGACCAGATTGACTTGTAGCAAAAGGGTGATCCGTATGGTCAGAATTCGCCTCCAAATTTTCGTCAGGAATCGGGAAAGGCTCCTCTAAAATTAAGATAAACATTGTACAACAATAAACAACAACGGCACGAAAATATTGAACACATGCTCGGAAATGCGAATTGAGGCTAATTGAATGTACCGCTTCACAAGGGTGACCCTATTCGGCGGAATGGAGGAATGGTGGAATGACGGAACGGCACGGCGGAATGGCGGAATATCCTAAAACGCGGAATGACGGAATATCCTAAAACGCGGAATGACAGAAAATTCTAAAACGCGGAATTGTGAAACATTAAAAAAAGAAGCATCAACAGCAACAAAAACAAACAAACAAAAGGAAAATTATAATTGCCAACTTTCTCAGACGGTGATAATAAGGCTAAGAATGTCGCTAAGAATGATTCAGGTACTTTAACTTGTGGATATTCGTTGCCGTGACAGAAAAGCCAACGTGTTTACAACGGCTGCTAGCAGTAGAAAACCAGTAAACAGTAAATATACCCTATAAACGAAGGGTTCTTTAGATATCTTCTTAATCCTTCGAAGGATACTCGAGTGATCGAGGGAGGATTTCGTTATTTTACAGAGTTCTCGTCCCGCTCGAGACAATGAAACGTATAAAGCTGAAGTACGCTAACGAAGCCGTTAGAAAGAAAACGAAAGGGCCTGAAATTAAATGAGTTTGTACTGACATATTAATAAAAAGGAAATCCACAACAAGGCCAGGGGTTTCCAGATGGTCACCCATCCAAGTACTAACCCCGCCCAACAGGGCTTAACTTTGGCGATCGGATGAGAACCGGTGCTTTCCATGTGGTATCAGAAAGAGCGCGTAAATCACCTTATAACAGTCTTAGTCCAGTTAAATCATCGTTCAAAAGATCCATTATAACCAGGTATTTCTGTTCTTTATTTGCATGACTCTTGTCAGTCTTTGTTTCGTCTGGGACTGATACCACAAGGAAAGCACTGGTTCTTGTCTGATCGCCAAAGTTAAGCCCTGTTGGGCGGGGTTAGTACTTGGATGGGTGACCATCTGGAAACCCCTTGTTGTGGGTTTCGTTTTTTTTTAATTTCTCAGTACGAACTCAGTAAATTTCAGGCCCTTTCGTTTTCTTTCTAACGGCTTCGTTAACGAACTTCGCCTTTATACATTTCATTGTCTCGGGCGGGACGAGAACTCTGTAATTTTACGAAATCCTCCCAGTCGATCACTCGATGATCCTTCGAAGGATAGCCTTATTATCGCCGTCTGAGAAAGTTAGCAATTACAATTTTCCTTTTGTTTGTTTGTTTCTGTTGCTGTTGTTGCTTCTTCTTTTTAATGTTTTACAATTCCGCGTTTTAGGATATTCCGTCATTCCGCGTTTTAGGACATTCCGCCATTCCGCCGTGCCGTTCCATCATTCCGCCATTCCGCCGAATAGGGTCACCCGTACACAAAGACAAAATAAACTTAGCTCTCAAAGTAGCAACACACCTGCAGCCATTGCACATGCGTGATGAAGCATTGTTGATAATTCTTCTGACAAAAACCCGCAAGCGCTGCACTGCTAATTTCTAGCGGCCATGTTTGCCATGTTGCTTCAGAAGTGCGGAAGAGAGGTACTGGGGAAGGAAGTAGCCGAATGGAACGGTAAATTTCCGATCGGACCGGTCCGACCAGAAAAGTGGTCCTCCTTGAAAGGTGGATCTCTTTTTCCGAAACTTTTCCGGTCGGACCGAACCGATCCATTCAGTTTTGAACCGAAATTTCCCGAAATTTTGGCTCAATGCATCGCGCCCCCGGTCCACCAAAGCCGCCAGACGATCGTGTCAGTCCCTCCGCCGCGAAAAAAGAAGGCCCGATAGCAGGTTAAGTGGCACAGTGCACTTGAACTGACTTAGGGTTGTTTTCGGTTCTCTTACACAACCAAATACTTCAGTTCCGAAACGCCGCTGACTTTATGCGTCTGTAATGATAACAAGTCTATTGCAAGTGGTTATTTGGCATCGTTCAGCAAAACATGAGATAATTATGGATAACCGAGCTTCACTTAGCACTGGATAATTTCTTTGGAAATGAGTAGGAACATTTCTCGAGGCATAAACATGCTCACACAACTCCACCAATACGAACCTCCAAAGTGGGCCTCGTCACTGAAAAATATTCCAAAGCACTTTGTAAAGGTAAGTTACTGTTTCAATTTTTTTATAGAGCTTTAAAGGAACTCCGGTTGAATATCCAGGTTTCTGTTCGTATTATTCGAAATACCAAGTTTGTTTCTAATGCACCTATCAATGTTTAATAAGCCCGAGGGGGGGGGGGGGAGGGGGGAGGGAAGGAAGGCTGGTGGTCGGTTTAACCACTTGACGTCTGTCCCCAGGGTAGGGATTTTGATCGTATGTGCTCCCCAGCAAGGGAATAAAGGTTTGAAGGACATCTGACTGCATTCCCTTGCCCCCTAGACCAATTATTTTGTCCTGGGTGTGCATTGATCTAAAGGTCTCTAGTCTCTCAGCTGCAAATATCTTTGTGTGCTGTCCTTTGTCTTGTTACCCTCTCCCCCTCCCCTGAAACCCTATCTTCCCCATACATCCTTGAATTGGGACAAATGGATTGAAGCCCCATACATCCCCATTCAAGGACATGTGGGGTTCCAACCCCATAAAATGTCTTCTCTTACAGTGATGATGCTTATCGACACTTCTACTAAAATAATGTTTTTTATATCTTGATGTAAAATTTCTGATCTTCAGCTGTAACTGACAATAGTTACGTGTATTTTGATCTAACTTTAGGTCTTGCTGTTTTGTACATGTAGCTTGCACAGCGCGACACTCCGATCCATCCGTGGAACATTCCAAATCTCCCAAAGGAATTTTCATTGTTTATCAAAAGGGATGACTTGACAGGAAGCACTCTATCTGGAAACAAGGTGCAAAGTTCAAAATTTGCTTTAGTTAGTAGATAATTAATGTCTAATGCATCATTCCTCCTACCTTTCGCCCCTCCCTGCCCCTTTGCCCCGAGTCAACCTTCAGATTCTGTTTTTAAACAGATGGCTCATTCCCCACAGTGGGGACAAGCCAGCCAGTTAAGTTCCTCATGGTTATGTTGGAGTTTGAAATAAAATTCAATAATCTCAAATCTCAAATTTTCATTTTTTTTGTGAACAACAAACCACATTTTTTGGCCTACTGTGAACACACCGTAAGTCAATCAAATACATTGCTTAGTACATTTGGCATCACCATAATCAGTGTATTGGGCTGAAAAGAAAGCAAGTTGTATCAGCTGCCATTATTTTGGGAAAACATATGTTCAGATCTGTTGTAAAATACAAAGAATTAGTTGTTTTAATTGTTGTAGGTTCGCAAGTTGGAGTTTCTGCTGGCAGATGCCCTAGACAAGAAGTGTGACACAGTTTTTGTGTCTGCTACTGCGGATGCATATGCGAAGCATATGCATATGCAAATGCAGACACAATGCAGAGCGGTAAAAATTTCGATCACTACTTCATATAGTACAAGTGTGAAATTCTACTCATGGAGTTTGACTGAGGTTTCCATTGCAAGTCCATTTTGTGACTCAGTACATGGAAGGGTAAGTGAAGCGTAACCATTTGTCGGAAATGTGTCGTAAATGTCGATTAATTATCGTAATCCTTACCATTGGTTACGAGTAAATTACAAGTTCAAGACAACATTCGGAACTGTTCGGAACCAATAGAATGCGAAGAAGTGAGTCGGCAACTGCGTCAACGATCACGTGAGAACTAGGACAACGCATGCTTCCACGAACGAAGGTTATTTGCGTTTTGTCTGCGTGGAGTTGGAGTTCTGCTGAGTTCTGCTATTTTTACTGTGGACGTTCGAAACTGAGGTATGTAAGTGAGCTTTTTTCATTTTCTTAATTTTGTCATGAATTTCTTAAAAGGTATTGTCTCAGTATGCCACAGCTTTCGAAGTACGGGTCATCCTTGCCGAGTAAATGGCTTTCAAAGATGCTTTCAAGTTGTCGATCCATATATAGCTGGGCGCGACAGAGTTAATCCTGTGCTTGTGCTCGCTCAGGGAATAAAAAAGCCCTATTTGAGAGATTTTGTCATCCGCTCTGCTTCGTCTGAGTTGAAAACATCTATCATTGCCCCAACATCTGCGAAAGCTGTGGACAGGTTATACGCAGGAATTTGTTCAAGAACTAGTTATCTTCTTAATAGCTATTATCTAAGGATAGTTTTTAGCGAACCTAGCCTTGATATCAGAACTAGTAATTTTTTTGATAACTATAACCTGAGAATACTTTTTAGGAAATCTTTCCGTGCAATGATCAGCATTGTGTGCTTTAATGCCGCCATCTTGTGCGAGAGAATTTTGTGGCCATTCCAAAATAGTTAAACAAGTGAAACGACGTAGAGACCGAGAGCCGTCTAGATTACCGAAAAAGATTACAAGGTCAATGAAAAAAAGAAAAGTGAGGTGCAAGCTGAAGTGTATTCTCAGAAAATGTACTGCGAAAATACACATACTTTTTTTTGTGTTTATCAACACCAAATATTTGGCGAACATGATTTTTAAATTTTTTCTACAATACAATGGAATCTCCATTTAAAGAACCTCTATGGGACAAAGTTCTCTGTATAACAAACAATATTCTTTATCTTCAGTTATACTATTTAATATATAGGAACACCATTAATTTAATCAAAACTTGTTATATCAAACATGCTATACCAGTCCCTTGGCCCTTCATTACATTGAGAGTCCACTATAATGTTATTGTTTTAGTATTATATTGAAAAAAATATTTTTTGGCATATGAAATAAATGCCTCTGGTTCCAGTGGCAGATATTATGCAAAGGTGTGGGGTTGGGGAGGGGGGGTAAGCCCTGACCTTATCATACAAATTTAAGGCCCAAAAAGCTGCCATTCTAATTTAACACCAAAAGGGCTGGAAAATGTTCTGGGGCCTACGCCTTTCAAAAACTTTGGATCTGCCACTGCAAAAACTTATATTTTTTCCGTGATCACTGTATAAATTTCAACCCCCTATTAACTCATAGGTAAGTAGCTTTTGTTTCGAGTATGAGGGAGCTGTTGACAAGTTCTTACAACAATGTTTGATTTCTTTCCCTTTTTGTTTTCTCAGCTATTCCTGTATAGGCAACCATGGAAGAACAAAAAACAGAGCATCAAAATTATATTACAGGCTATTTGCACAATGTGTCACCAATTTTGACAAGCAACAAAACAAAGTACTTTGACATGCAGATTCAAACTGGTGAAGATGAGGTGAAACGTGGTGTTTGCTTCTCTCCTCCACGTATAGATGAATTCAACAAGCACAGTGAAAGCAAGAGTCCAGTTAAGATCAGCAAATTTCGCTTGGACAAAAGCACAACCAGTGTGTGCATGGGACCTGATGTACAACTATCCCAAGTAGATAAATTGGATTTTGAAAGGAAAACTTTGCCGCAAACATTGAACCTGTCATTACTTAACTCAGTGTTTGATGGCCAACTGATAAGCATCAAGGCAAAGCTGATAAACCTTACAGCCGCTAAAAAATTCTCATCTACCAAATCAGCTGCATTAAACAAATCAGAAGCTGATCTCCTTGACCCTCATGGATCTGTCAGACTTACTTTATGGGGAGACTTCACCTCACAAGTGACAGAAGGCAAAACATATCATTTCACTAACTTGAGAGTGAGAAAAGACACCTACAATAACAACATTCACCTTAACACAGCAAAAACTGGCTGTGTGATTGTTGAAGCAGTTCCTTTTGATGAACCACTTTGCATTACTAACACGCTGCCCCTTACATCAACATCAACTTCCATTCAAGCTACAATCTTGGGGATAAACAACAGCAGCCAATACCTCTCTTGTTGTAATTGTAATAAAAAGATCTCCTCACTTGAAACAAAGATAGTAGAATGTGCAAGCTGTGGCCTAAAACAAAGGCCAGCCTCTTGCAAAAAGCACTGGTACCTCCAGGGTTTGTTTCAGCATGAGAAAGGAACAATCAACCTAACATTCTTTGATGATACATTAAAGCAAATTCTTGGATCAGATGCTAACCTTGAGTCAGTTACTCAAGACCAGCTAGATGATATGTTTTTTTCAATGCCAAAAGTTTCCATCACCTATAACACCAAGACAAAGATAGTGCTTAACATTGAGAAACAACAGTAACAATCAACACTCTTTGAACAACGTTAGCTGTTGTCTGATTGAACCATAAAAATGTTGTGTAGTGATATGATAGTTTTCCTCACCGCCAAAGCTTTGAATTACCTTTTACAAGACAATGGTAACTGTCTTTCAGTCATGCAAACTATTGTGTTAAATGAACCACAAAATTGCAGTGTAGTAATATATTATTGTTTTTATCACTGTCAAAATTTCCAACTACCTTTTACAAGATGATGGACACTGTATTTCAAGCATGCAAATTGTGTTAATGAATCATAAAAAGGTATTGTAGTAAAATTATTGTTTCTCTCACTACCAAAGTTTCGAATTACGTTTTACAAGGCAATAGAGACTGTCTTTGAAACATGCAAACTGTTGTGTTAATGAACCATAAAAAGGTATTATAGTAATATTATTGTTTCTCTCACTACCAAAATTTCGAATTACGTTTTACAAGGCAATATAGACTGTCTTTGTGACATGTAAACTGTTGTGTTAATGAACCATAAAAAGGTAGTTTAGCAATATTCATTGTTTTCATCACTGCCAAAATTTCAAATTACCTTTTACAAGGCAGTGCACACTCTCTTTCAAAAACATGTTAATAAATTACAGAAATGTTGTATTGCCATTCTCATTACAAAGCATTAAACACAAAGTTGAGTTTAGTTATTGTATAAACAGGTCTGTCAGCTTCTTTCTTTTGCTCCCTATTCAACACAAAAGTATCATTAAGCGTGCCAATGTTTTCATTCTTTATCTTCAACAACAATTTCCAAATAGCAGACACATGTACGCATTGCGTACCTATTTTTACATGTGGTGGTATTCAGTCCAATCAATCACTGCAGAAGCACTGCAGTTGCTGCAAGGCAACTTGGCTTGAATCAGGGCTAATGAAATAATTTCCGAAGAGTCTCCGGACACGATGACCGGCCAAATTCATTTTAGCTCGGTCATACCTCGTTTCTGCTCGGACAAGATTGCAACATGTAATTTAACCGCCGACCGGTTAGCTCAGTTGGTAGAGCGCCGGACTACCGTGCGGGAGGTCTCGGGTTCGAGTCCCAGACCAGACCAACACTCAGGTCTTAAAATAACTGAGGAGAATATGCTGCCTTTGCAATAACAACTGCAAATGGTTAGATATTCTAGTCTTCTCGGATAAGGACGATAAACCGTAGGCCCCGTCTCCTGCATCTTCAGTGTTATGGTCAGCAGGGGACGTAAAAGAACCCACACACTTATCGTAAAGAGTAGGGCACAAAGTTCCCGGTGTTGTGGTCTGGTCTTTGCCCATTGTGCCGTTGTACTGTTGAAATGCTCGGAGATATTAGCTATGTTAAAAGCTACTCTACAATCCGAGGGTTAACAAAGTATTCACTTCACTTCACTTCCATTAATTATTAAATATATGTAAAAATACAACACCCTCCACCTTGAGAAATAACATTCCCAAAGTGAATTCTTTTTTACTGCAAGTAACGACACTGTTTGACTGTCGACCGAAGTTAGATTGCCGTCTGGACTCTATTTTTTGCTGATTGAATGAATTGTTCGTTATGTATATGATGTTGCTTACCTCAGAATCGTAGGGTTCACGTTCTTTAAGAAAAGTTTAAAGTTTTAAAATTTCCTTTAATAATTAGCTCTTATTTTTTCAATTCTATTTTCGCTTGCCTTTAACGTTTCGTGCAGAATATAATTTGATTAAGCAAATATTTTCACGTCTATGAAAAAAACGTTTTGTTTTCATGAATGAGAACCGCTTTTAAACAGTAAATACTTGGAAAATAGCAATCAAATCAGAATTCAATCATTATTAAAGCTAGTTTTTTTTCTAATGTCTCAGCTACTTCTTTTATGCAAATTTCGTGTGAAATGTAATTTGACTCCACACTGTCTCGTTTTTCATGTTCATGAATAAATGGTGAAAACAAAATTCTTTCTCCGGCTCTTTATTAAATAAAAGTTGTCTTTTTGTGGATGAAAACCTGTTTCACTTGAATTGAAAAGTCAATTGCTGATTGCATTTTTATTTAATTTTCCAGGTTTCCAAGTTATTTTTGTTGAGTAAATGAATAATGTGGTTTTGCAAGTTTCTTACATGTATGTCTGGCTCATTCATTTGTCTATTGGTTCAACTTTGCAAATGCCACAGTCATTTTCAGTGCTAGGGGTCGTGGATTATAGGCTCATTGCCCTGTTTTGTTGTCTTATCATCATTTTCAATTATTTGTACAAAACCCGTGGTGCCCTTTTTGGAAAAAAAATCTTTATAATGTACCACTTCCGGATTGTTCTCATCGAAAGATGTAGATTTCACGTTGCGTTTCCCAGCGATTATAGCAGCTATAAAAACATTTTCAATGGCTTCATACTTGAAAACGAATAAGTGTATTCCCTCACACTATAAAACATTAATTCCAAACTTGTGACTGCAAAGAAAGTTTTAGTCGCCAATGGAAAAAAATTTAGTTGCAAATGCGACCGTATCGGTCGCAATTTCGAGCCCTGAATTATTTTATAAATAATGCAAAGAAGTCAAAGATTGCTTTAATCCTCATAGTTCATTTAAATTGTACTTTTATATTCCGGGCTTCGGTCCAACTAAATTAATAGTTGGTTTCTGTGCAGAAGAAAACGGACAAGTTTGGAAAAATATTTTAAATTTGAGACCGTAATACGCAAATTGTAAACAACCGTTTGATTCGATCGCTTCATTTCTTGGTCGGACATTCCACATTACAGCGAGGTGTATACACTAACAGAAAGTAGACAACAGCATAGAAAATTAACTTTGTTTCAATATTATTATTATTATCAACTTGTGACCGGTCAACATGACCGGCAAGGCGAACGTTTGACCGGTCAAGTCCCCGATCAGGCCGGACATTGTCCGTTGACCGGCCGTTATTTCAAGCCCTGTTGAATTGTTACTTGTTCCTTAGAAATCCTGAACAGGCATGTCTGAAACTTAACAATAATGTTTACTGATTACAATGTATAGACAAAACCTGTATTGTGTTCTTCCAGAAAATATCCATACCTCCCCCACAGATGGCTTTTTGGTTTTAACCACCCCGACCTGGAAATTCCAGTAAAGCTTCAGACATAATTATGTGTCACTGTGTCTACTACAACTAAGAAGCCTAAATACATAAACTTTCTGATGTGAAGGACATTTCATTACTGTATACATGAAGTGCGTGTACTTTTATTGCTGTGTGGATATTTTGTGACCACATGGAGAAACTGTTTACTAGATTTAGGGTTGTATTTGTCGTGGAAATCACTGTTAAGTACTATGGTCACGTTCAATTAAAATGGTTTAATTAGTTCAAACCACTTAATGCAAAAAAAAAAAAAAATCAAAAAAAAAAACCGTACAGGTTTCAACACTCCTATGCTAATTTCTGGCAAACCCTTTATCAAGGGATCACAATTATGTACCAGCATTAGTAAAATTAAAATTTAACTGTTGTTTTTGTCTGTGCAGACTACAGATATTGGCTGTAAAGGGAACCTTCTTTTAGACAGAATGGTTGGAAGTCATGTTATCGTTGTTCCTCCGCTTCAGTACAAATCTGGCCTGAAACAAATGATGGAAAAGATGGCAGAAAAATTGTAAGTAGTTATTTACTAAAGAATGTCTTTAAGTCTTTGGAGGAATAGTTATAGAGCAGGCTGGTGGAAATGAAGGGGGAGGGGGTTGACTGTAGCCCCCTCTGCTTGTTCCAGATTGTGCTTGATGACAGCTGGGTTAAAAAAATCCTTTCCTGTCATCTGGGCATGTAACTGTTCATTCTTTCTTGTCTGATGGGCAAGGGCCGAGGCAAGTCAATTACCAGCTAAAAATATAAACTTGTAAAAATGTAAGTGTAAAAGATGTAAAAATGTAAACTAATAAAAATGTAAACTGCTTGAAAAGCACAACACTACTCTCTCTTAGTTCCTTCTCCACTTGTCCCTGTTCTTGGCTACAACTGCTGCAGCCCATAGCGTTAGTCTCATCTCAGCACGTTCCCTTTCTACTATTTTTCTTTTAAGTTTAATTTCCTTCTGCCGTCCACATTTCCTTTTCCCACTTGGTGCTCAGGTTAATGCCATATGTGGGTCTCAGCTTTTGCCATACACAGAACATGACCTATCCACTTCCACTGCCTACGTCGTACTTGTGTACTGATCTTTTCAATCCCCTGTCAGTCTTCTCCATATCTCATCACTGGATACACCCATGGGCTAATTAACTTACTGACTTAACAGGCTTAATATAATTAAAGTGAGTCTAAGATAAGCAAACAAATGTGTTGTTCCAGAAAATATCCATACCCCTTCTATGGATGTTTTTCTGTCTTGAATTAATCTTCTCTCTGGAAATTCCAGTGTAAAAACCCCATACTTTCCTTTCCACATTATTCATAGCACCTAATTTATGATATTTAATTTTTTTATACCAGTTCATGCTTGTAATTCGTTTTAGTTTTTAAACTCTTTTTATATAACTATTTCAATTACTAAAAATTAGCTTTTAACTCTATTTTTATAACTATTTTAAACTATTAGATATTTTATATTTTTAGAAATTGTATTTAGCAGGGCCCCTCTGGAGACCAGCCACTGTGCTGAATGGGCCACCCAGCATAAATAAAGTTTTACCTTACCTTGCCTAAAAGTTTTGTGAGACCTCCCTCAGAATTCCATTGACTATCCATTGGCTGGGTATGGGTTGGTATGGATATTTTTTGCACAATTCATGAAAATTCCAATACTTTACTCTTGGAAGGAAGGGTTGTCCCAAATCCACCTCTTTCTTCCTTACTTTTTTAACATTAAATATTTATTTTTGCAGAAAAGAGCAGGGTTCGTCTGCATATCTGATTGAGGTGGGAACATGGGAATGGGAATGTTTGGTTACCTAACAGAATTTCAAGAAATGATGAAGAATCAGGTAAAGCACTAGTCATTTATGCTTCAATTGCTGTCATAATTTTGTTTGCGAATGGGACTTTGAGTTCCTTGCTCAACGAGTTTGTCAATTGAAAGCAGAAAGGTCTCTGAAGAGTCCCTTGGCCGGGATGAAATGCTGCATTAGACTAGCCATGAACTATATAATTTCACAAGTAACGGTCAGCTTTTCAATGCTGACTTGGGATTTCGCGGTCAGTCTAAAACGCAGGCCATGCAGACATGCAGACTGCAGACTGCAGACTGCAGACCGTGCAGACTGTGCAGACCGTGCAGACACAGAGTAATTTTTTTTTTTTTACATTGTGTTTAACAAAACTTTTTACGAACGGTATCCGAAGTTCGTTTCAAATTCGCGAAGTTCGCTACGGACTTTAGGGGGAATTTCATTACGTAGTTGTCAATCAAATTACGAACTTCGAAACGAACTTCGAAATTGTCAATTTGCAGCGAAGTTGGCAGGTTGAGAAGTTCGCAAGTCGAGAAGATGTTCGCGCCAGTTCGTTTTATTTGGTGAAATAAATCCGTTCCCAGTACTGTAAAAAGCAATTACAAGTCCAGTAAGGCAGGAAATCAACGGACAGCAAGGCTGCCCTGAAAATGGTTTGTGAATGTTTATACAACTGAGTTTTCCCAATGTCACCCGACTCCCGACTAAAAATAGATTACAAGTTCTCCCGTGTGCAGTTTCGAAGGAAACAATTTCAACAGATGAACCGTTTACATGTAAAAATACTGTTTGCGTGTGCCGTAAAAATCTTCCTAAAAGAAAACGTTTTCCGCTTCATGCATACACATCTAACGCCATCTTGTTGTTGTTGTCTTTATTGCGTTACCAGATATTGCGTTACTCACGGTGAATACGCGAACAGTGACATTAAGCAAGCATTTACAAACAAAAGTAAAATGCAGTTAATGGAGCGTGACGCCGCAGGGGGTGCTTGCGTGCAATGTTGTTTTCCTGTATTAATGAATTGTGAATGCTTTCTAGTCATGGAACTCAAAACAGACGTCTTTCATGTCTGAATTTTTATCTATATGTAACAGATACAACCATAGTAGCATTAATGTAAGCTTTTCTGGGATTGGTTTAAAGCATAAAAGCTCTCATTCGTGGCTTGTACTTTAGCACGTAATGTCTTAGTAGTTTATAGTATGAGCTCACCTATTGGCAATGTTTACAGACACTGTCTTGCCCTAAAAGCAGCTGATCGCTATCCCAGTTTCATTATTCTAGCAGTCTTTGCACGAACACTCGTTTTTTCTAGAGCTGTATTTGTAGTTTTTCCCACCCTCCCTCCCTTTGGAGAAGGGCATTAGCTTTAAATAAATATGGGTCACACTTTGTTGTTTGGTTAAGTCTGCGTAGCGACTTCCCCCAAGCTTTTGGCATTATTTTGCCTTGCAATTCTATACCTTTGCCTGAATCTTGTCCGATCCAGCCCGTGCGGTGCTGGGGAGATAAGTAAGGCTCTGCCAATACTCTTATCCTAATCCCCAAGTTTGCGGGGAGATAAGTGAGGCTTGTATTTTTTCGTGCACAGCCCGAAGTCGCAAACTAACCTGCCACAGAGCTGTGTTCCCCCTATAACGCCATCTTGTTGTTGTTGTCTTTATTGCGTTACCGGATATTGCGTTACTCACGGTGAATACGCGAACAGTGACATTAAGGCAAGATTGCTGTCATCATTTTGTTTGTGAATAGGACTTTGAGCACCATGCTCAATAAGAGTGCCAATTGAAAGCAGAAAAGTCTCTGAAGAGTCCCCAACCTCATTCCCATGGTCTCTGTCTCCCTGCCTCCCAGAGCAAAAGGAAAAAGGCCCTGGAAATAAGGTTGAAGAGTCCCCTGGCTGGGACGAAACGCTGCATCAGACTAAAACACAAACTACATGCAATATTTTAATTTCATGACTTAAAAAGTGTTCTCAGATCAACAAAGAGGACAAAGTTATTTTATATATAAATAATAATGAAAGTTAAGTGAAAGGATGTTTGTGCTTGTTTCAGAATCTGTTGGAAAATTTTGATGACATTGTGATAACGGTTGGCAGTGGGGGAAGTGCAGCAGGAATTGCCATTGCAAACTACCTGACAGGATCAAAACTCAAGTAAGATTTGTAATAAATTATTATTATATGGATGCTATCCCAGGGGGGGTACTCCGGCTTGTTAATGACGGGGATGATCGAAGGATTTTTTTGGGTTTGAAATTTTCGATTCCGGGATTTTTTTGGGTTGGAAAATTTGGCAAGTATTTTTTTGGGTGACTTGATTTAGATAGGGGATTTCTTTGGGTATTAAAAACGAACTAAATTGCCTTGGCGCGGCCTTGGCGATTTTATGGTATGATGAATAAAAAACGAGCGTTTTAGGGGCAATTTGACAAGGGATTTTTTTGGGTGTTATTTTTGGTCCAGGGATTTTTTTGGGTACTGTTGGAAGACTTAGGGATTTTTTTGGGTCCTGAGTTTTGCCTCCATTCGATCATCCCCGTCATTTACAAGCGGAATTCCCCCCTGGGGATGCTATAATAGGACAGTGGATATGCGACACTAGACACTGCCATTGGACACTGGGCACTAAACACTGTAGATGTTACAGGTCACTTTTTCCAACCTTGGTTATTTTTTTTCTCAACCTAGTACTTATTTTTTATACCATATTGTTAAGTAGAAAATTAAAATAAATATGTAATAAATAAATATTATGTGTTTTTAGATCAATTTCTCTCCCTTAATTTTTGTGACCGAAAATGCAAATTAAAGTGGTGTAGGGAGCTTGAAGTTTTTTTGCCCGTGCATCATTGAACTAAATTGCTCTTTTTTCAGCCTACTAAGTTAAGATTTCATGAATGGAAGTTTGTGTCTAGTGATTTATCATTAGTATTTTTACTATAATGAAGATTAAACATACATGTACATAATTGTACACTGCAGTCAGGGCTCGAAAAATCCGCTAGCCCGACTCCCGGGGCTAGCGAAAATTTTCGTTTGGCTAGTGAATAATGTACTTTGCTAGCCCAGTGGGCTAGCAAGCCACTTAAAAGCCAAGTTGTTGAATTGACTGGCAAGATCTGGATTAAAATTTATATTAAGAAAAGATGTTGTTATGAAATTAATTTCATCAAAAGTCTGTCAGAAGTATTGTTATCTATTACCACCAGTATGCCACGAAGGAGTCAAAAGCGGGTTTAAAACACGGCGAGTACGCGATTTGAAGAGAATATTCGCAACTTTTTTTCTGGCATTCTATGTGGACGGGAGAATTCTGGGAACCACTTTGGTCTTTGGGTCGCTTGGACGTGGGATGTTACGAATGCATGTCGCTTTGTTTCTTTCAATGAGCCTCTTGAACTGTGGCTTCACACAGGAAAAGAAAGGAGATGGTGTTGCTCAAGATCAGCATAAGCATAGTGCCGATGGGCCAGCTGCTGCAGATGAAGTTCAGACCAAAAACAAGAAATACATGACTTGTATGTTGCAGCGAAAACGTTAACGGTTGTTTCTTTCACAGTGGAAAACAAAATGGCCGTTGGTGGTGTATGTCGAGGAAAAGGGTGTAGTTTTTTGCCAAACTAAAAAATATCCATCTTTAGCAGACAAATCCAGCCCTTTGTTTAGTGGCACTTCAAATGTTTGCATTGATCTGTTGAAGAGTTTTTTTTGTGCTGGTGTACTTAAGCATAAGACTGGCTTTTTATACGTAACAAAATTAATGTGTACTGGGCTAGAGCTCTCAAGCTCTGGGCTAGTAAAGTAGCAATACCAGCTAGCCCACGGCTAGAATGGCTTCAGAAAAATTTTCGAGCCCTGCTGCAGCTACAAAAAAGTGCCATTGTTTTCAAAATCAGGGTATTTTCCACATGCTTAAAGATGAATTCCAGTCCGTACTGCGCAATCTCGGCTGCAATGTTTATGTGAGCCCACACGAAGGAATGTTTACAAGCAAAACTAAAAATTCCGCGACAAACTTACCTTTTTCTTCATAATTAACGCCAGATATCCTTGCAGAACAAATAAAAACGAGTAGAGGAACCTTGACGCTATTTCAAACCGACGTTTCAGCTCATCGGAAATTCTTGAACGAAACGAACTGTAATGGCGGACTAAAAAACTTCATGTATGCTGTCACCGAAGTGTAACGTTTCAACGAATTCAAAACAAAAACGAAAACAAACCCCGAGTCTGCGCAGTACGGACTGGAAATCAGCTTTAATCTTTGAAACAAAGTAACTCAATGATTCTGTTTTTTCATCTCTGGCAACTGTAAGTACCGATAACTTGTTAATGCGTTCATGACTGTGAAGAAAGTTTGAAAAATTCTTTGATGTAGAACGGTTTCCCACAAACATCCCTAATAATCACTGACATGACACCTGGCACACATTGTTTTCTTGTGCGTGTAGGTGCCATGCTGTAAATGTGTGTGATAATGCGGCATATTTTTACAACAAAATAAATGAAGACCTCAGGACAGGAGGACTGGATGTCAAAGCAGAAGATATAATTGATATTATTGACGGATACAAGGGAAAAGGATATGCTATATCAACTAGGAACTAGGTGTGTGTCAACTTTTTTGTTTTCTAGATGTTAAACCAGAGCAGAAACTCATAAGGGTTGAAACGTGTAACGCACATTCACAGCGCTTAAATATTCAGTTTTGCCAAGTACCATATTTGGAAACAACAAAGAGTTTGTACGCCTGTGCTTTACACACGTCACGACACACGCAACCACATTTTTGGTTTTGCGGTGAGTTACTTGAATTCCAACCTAAATGCACTTGCATTTCTTACAGAAACTAAAGAAATTCATTAACTGTATGCAAGTGATGTTCTCCATACTACTTAACGAATTTAACCAAATTTAACTTTATTCAACTGAGTTTGTTCAAAAGCAAGATTACGCCATCGAGGGTGAGCTAGCGTGCACTGTGAATTCAATCCAAATGTTACAATCTTGATTGGTTAATAAATCTTGATTTTCCAAATATGGTGCTTAAAGGTGACGAATGTGCAAACGCCTTGTACAACGCTAATCAAAGGGAGTCACACGTTTCAATCCTTATGGGTTTCTGACCAGAGGTAATTAGGCTTATTTTTCATACTTATTAACAATCATTAACTTCATGACTTTTAATTAATCCATTGTTTCTTTGTAGAAAATGAGCTCTTTGTAGCAAACTGTTTCATAGTACAAAATCCACCTTGCTGGATGGTAAGCTTTGATATGAACTGGGACATCTATAACAAAGAAAAGTTCAGCTGGATAGGTTGTTTTGAGAGTGTCAGATTCTTTTGTCATCCAGCAGGGTGGATGTTTTCCTGAGTGACATTTGTTGTTAAAGGAGCTAGTTTTTTTTCAAGTTTGTTGTTTGTTATCCATCTCAATTTTTGTCAGTTGAAACCATCCTTTGTTATTTTCACATTTTGATAACTTCTTTGCTCAGTTGGTTAGAGCGGCCAACCGGTATCTGGAAGGCCATGGGTTTGATTCCCGTCGGGGACTCAGAATTTTTCTTTGTCCAATGCTTGTGTCATTGTTGAAAAATTCATCTTCATTATTTATCACCAAGCTTAAAATTTACCATCTTTATTATTTACAACTTCTTTGGTGTTTTCCTATCATGTAGAAAACTATTATTTAGAGGTTTCCTTCAAGTAATCAGGAAAAATGACTTAAAATATCGTGACATTGCTCCTTTAACATGTCATGGTCTTATGGAACTCTAGTTATTATCCAAATTGCCCTGGCCACTTTTAAAATAGTCATAAATATGTGACTGCAATCTTTTGCTGCAGAGCACATTATAGAGATCTCCAGTACTACGGGAATATTGGTGGACCCTGTGTACAACATTAAGGCAATAAGAGGAATGCTTTATGAGATGAAATACAATCCTGGCAGATTTAAAGGACATAGAATACTCTACATTCACACTGGTAAGTGTAGTAATGTTGGCCATTTTTCAAAGAGACTCAACTTTTGGTATCAGTTGTTCGAAGGGCGGATCAATTGCTATCCTCCAGGTTCCAGTTGTTCAAAGGATGGATAACACTTAGTCTATTTACCGGATAAATCACCATCCAGTGGATAGCGTAGTATATTTTGTCTACTCTTATCCACTGGATAGTAATTTATCCAGTAGATAGTGTTATCCACCCTTTGAACAACCAGCCCCAGATACATTGCTATCCAGTGGATAAATGCTAACAAAACATACTACGCTATCCACTGGATAGCGATTTATGCAGCGGATAGCATATTTTATCTGCCCTTTGAACAACTGGGCCCTGGTGTATAAATGATGGATGAGCTGGAACTTATTAATAAATAGGTCTTTAATTCAGCTGAGCACATTATAGTACAAGTATTGCACAATACCCAATACTTGTGTAATTATAGCCTGAATTTCAGACATCCCTCTGTGCTCGCCTGCTTGCCAGAAGGGACGTCTGAACACATTTGAGCCTAATGCCGTCCGGTGACGTCACTACACTTTGGTTTTAATTCATGCGGAAAAGTTTCTGTCGAGGCCATGAAATTGTGAAAGAAAAATCGCTTCCATGAAGGATTACAGGGTATAAAATTGTTTTAATAGTAAACTATTGAAAACTTGAGACAAATGAATGAGATTTTAATCGACTGCAGGCTTTATTCTTTTACGGAACCGATTTAATCTGAACTGATTTGCTTTAAGCTTATCTAGCGATCAAAATATATTATGTTACGCAGCGGACAAATACAACACACTCGTGAGTACTTAAATGAATCAATTTAGACGGTTACAGAGGCATCAAGTAACGGAATTCAATACAAAAATATCCTACTTGACTGTGGGCACTGAGTTCAGAAATCACTGGCTCATCGAGGCTGCAGGACATAAGCGTCTAGCGGCTTTGTTGACAAAACAAGAATACATATATAAATTTGGCAAAACACTGCATGTCGAAGCGACGAATGCCGCCAACTTAAAACCTACCGATTTCCCTTACTATTCTTCATCCGTAGGTAAACTAATTAATAAAGTAATAAACTCAAGGTAAATGACTAATAAATTCATTTCTGGGAAGGTGAACTCTTTCGAACTCTTTCCAAACGTTTTCAAATTACAATCCTTGCGTGGTAAAATTCAGTCATAATTTCACATAATTATGCAAATAATTTTTAAATCAACCAATCAAAATCACTACCCGGTTTTCGGGTAGTGACGTCACCGGACGGCATTAGGCTCAGCCTCAAATGTGTTCAGACGTCCCTTCTGGCAAGCAGGCGAGCACAGAGGGATGTCTGAAATTCAGGCTAGTGTAATTATTGGTTAATAATAAAGCTATTGCTATTAAGTTGCCATGTAAACCAAATTCAGCCAACTCTCTCTAAAACAGATGCCATCGGGACTGGCTCCAACTGTATGTCTTAGAGAGGTGTCCATCTTATAGGGAGTTTAGTTAGAGTAAAATGACTGACAAACGGCAGGGATGGTACCAGGTGTCCGTCATAAAGAGGTGTCTGTCTTATAGTGTCCGTTAAGAGAGAGTTGACTGTAGTAAGGCACATTTCTCACACTTGGCATTTAAGGATGCAACATATGCTTATTTCTTTTACATGGACACATAATTACTACAGCTGAAAAGGTACGGTAAAATTTGAAATAAGAGGAAGATACCCACATATGTTTAAACCAGACATATACTTTCTTATCAAGGGACTCATGGTGGCCTAGTTTGTTAGCACACTTAACCCTGGATCAAGTGTGTCCAGGTTTGAGCACTGGCCATTGTCTTGTGTTGTGTTCTCAGAAAAACACTAAACTCTAACAGGTGCACCACGCAATGCAACCTTTCTGCTGTATCTAAATATTAAGTACATTTCTTATCGTAGGAGGAGTGTTTGGTTTGTATGATGGAAGAATGGATCCATTAATCACAAGCTCTGCATTGGATACAAGTAACGTTCTTTGCTGGGGAGATGTCAATGATCCTGTGCCATGCTGACATTAATTTTATTTATATATAAAATATTATTATAGAATTTTATAATTGACAATGGTAACAAAAACAGCTGGGGTCAACAAAAACAGCTGGGGAGCTCAAACATTGCAATTCTTTGGGTGTTTTTAATAAAAAAATTATTCCATGAGCGCGCGTTGGATATGAGATGGTAGATAGCCAACGAGGCACGTAGCGCAGAGTTTTCTATAACGATCTCATATCCAACAAGCGCAAGTGGAATAATTGTTTTATTAAAAATGGCTACCCTTTTTGTGGTTAATGGTATATGATCTTATATACCATTCTCTGTCAACCAATCAAAACTCAGGAATTGCAATATACCATTGCTAGTTTTTAATAATTACAGCTATAAAATTATTACAGCTATAAAATTATTACCTTAATTATATTTTTTCCCACTGACTGCATTGCTAAGCAAGAAGATCACATAATAGCAATACAGGATGTTATCAGCTGGGTGATACTGACTTTATGTCATAGCTAAGAAGTAACATGCAATGTAAAATTGTATGGAGAATCACTATTATGATCTTGCAACTTTTATGCTTTGTTGTGATCTTTGTGAAATGTACACAACTGTCAGGTGTGACCAGTTAAAACCTGCATCAGTCACAAGAGATCATGGCTGATACATTTGCAATAATCTCTATAAATCCTGACTCTTGAATGTTGGCTGACTGAACAGCAAACACTTAGAACAGTACAAAAATACCATTATCGTGTGTACACATTACAAGAAGGGATATCACAACTAAAGGTGTCCCTCCACCACTTCCTCTCTGCTAAATCTCCTCTATTTTGATGAATCCAGATGTAAACCACCTAACATTTCCAAAATGATCAAAGTGTCCGAACTGTGGCATAACTGGACATGAAATAAACATCACATTTTCACTTAAATGGTGTCCATTATTTTATCTTTCTTATTCATCCCCGGATTTTATTTAAGATGGTGTAGCAGTGATAAGCCAAAATTTTTATAAGGCCTGACTTTGTCCCCACAGGAGGGCCCGAGAAGAGTGGTGTTTTTCTGCAGTTATGAGTACAAAGGTATCTAAAGATTTCCAAATTTGCTAAAAAAAACCCTCTGTATACAGTTATTCATATTAATTTTCTCTGAAAAGTGACCGTCCATAGGACTCCTGGACTCCCACCTGGCTAAAAGCCTGGGGTGGGATGAATGGATGTTGTACTATTGAGCTATACGCATAAAGTGCTGTAGGCAATATGATCAAAATATTGATTTTTAACTGTTAGATTAATTTTAGTTACTCTGATTTTACATGTGGACATAAAAGTCAGGGTTTTTAAAACAAGCCGGCACCCGCCAGAGTTCGACTGGCTGCTTGATTCTATGTCACCGGTTACTTTGGCCATAGCAATGAGCTTGTGAAAAACAAGCTCGTCTTGTCACAGCCGCCTACTCTTTCAGTTGCTGACGCCTATTTCAAAACATTTTGGAATCTCTGAAAAGTAAGTATTTTTTTTCCAGAGGAGGGGGGAATGAGGTTATCAAGTTCATTGCTAGTTGTTTTAATCATGACATTATAAATTATAAGGCAAACTCGTAATCTCATTGGCTACACAAGGGTGGTCTTATTTTCGATATACTGCCCTTGGAGTTTTTGCAAATAAATTCGGTGGAATTACAAACCAAAACTATATATGAAATACTCTCTTTGGACGTTTTGTTGCTATGCAAAAACAACTAGACAGTTTATAATATAATAATAATAATCAACTTTATTTATAGAGGGTGAACACATAACAGTAAAAAACTGAAAAACCAGTGGCCCTCTAATATAAAATACAATTAAGAACTAGAAATAATGGTAAAAATTTAAGAATCTAAAATTACAAAATTTAGTTAAAAAAACGCTATAATATTAAAACTAGGTAAAAATTACTCTATGATCTAAAATGATCTAAATGTTTGTATGTATCTTTAAAAAAATCAAACGTAGCCTTCTTAAAACTTACTAAGCTAGGCTTGTTCCTAATGATGCTAGGTGTCGTATTCCGGAGGCGTGTAGTCGATACTGTGAAAGACCTTCCACCCTCTGACTCCCGTTTGAATCGGGGGCAGAAAAGGTTTAGTAGTCCATGTCTGCTCGATCTTTCATTGATGTAGGCGTTACTTTATATCAGTTTGCTCTTGTTTCCTTTCGACTTTTGATAGTTGACACGGGGCTTTGCCCCCCCCCCCCCCCTGGAGGAATCCCATATGAAACAGACGGAGATACTCGTCTTAAACCCCAAAAGGTGAACAGTCTTGGCGTGGCTCAAGCCGGGGCTCAAGCTTTTTTGGCTCCTAAACGATACCAAAATGCTAAAAATAATTCGCGTTTCTTCTCGTGCAAAACGAGATCACTATTGACGGTTAAAAATATTGGCGTTTTGCCCGGATCACCCTGAGCGAGACGACGAGCATCGCCGTTTCTTTTATATGGGATCTCCCTCCCCCCCCCCCCCCCCCCCCCCCAAACCAGCCGAGAGAAAGGCGACCTTACCTGTCAACAAGACAGTGCGCGGACCGAAGGATGCACTGGCCTTTCTCTTCAATCCCTGACCTTCATACATCTTGTCTCCCTGGTGTAAATAAACGTGTTGTTAGTGTCTGTCTGTAACTCCGCAAACATTTACAGATTTTGTATTTTAGTGAAAAGAAGTTTCGGAGTTAATTTGGCGTGACGCCTAGAATTGTTTCGTTTCATTCCGGATGAGTGCGTTTGATCTCGTGATCGAAAGTGATTGTAAATTTGCAGTAAACACCTTCAGTTCGCCCGGGGAGTGGCTTTTCAGCGTTCCAGCAAACTACATGTAAAACATATCGCTGAAGTTCCATAAACCTTCACAGAAGAAAAAGATTACAAGATACGTTTATGTTACTGACAACACAGGTGAGGAAAAGAACTTGGAATTAATTACAGACTTCGCGTGACTTTATATACCTTGTCTAGACAACATGTTCGATAAGTTGTTCTTTGCGTGAACATTTTGTATCTCGAACCAACGAAAGTTGTTCGTTTTATGCAGCAATACATCCGCCTTTGAGGACCACAGTTCAGCGTTTTCAATCGAAAGGAACTTTCACAATCAGCAAAAAGGTAAGGAAGACGCGTGTAATAGTAAGTTATGAAACGTAAGCACATTGTTGCTTGGCATCGCGCGCTAAGCAAAATCTGTCCTTGAAATTATTTTGCTGCGGATAGATTTGATCTCATTATTGATGTATCGTATCTTAGTTGTGCCTTATCATGAGCATAGACGGCAAGAAAATGTCATTAACTAGTCTGAAAGCAGAAGAGTATTTTAACATATTGAAAGTGAAACAAAGTTCTCAAGCATTTTCAAAGCGGAAATGCTTTCTGAAGGAAGAAACGCTTTTGCGTAGGAGCTGTAGATTTGTCTAACAAGTTTCATTATGTCTTGCGTTTCAAAACCTAAATCTAATTCTAAAAGATGCATAGTATCAACCGCGTCAAATATCGTGCACTGGAATATAATTTTCAAACTGGCCAGTGTTTTATATCAACTGAATTTGCATTTCACTAATTATATAATATATATATGCAGCACAACACTATAAAGTTAAATACGCGATTAAAGTGATCATGACCAATTGTTATGTTGTGGTTTATCACCAATATTGTTATTTGCGTAGCTTTCAATAAGCAGATTCCTTTAATGTTTCATTAAAACGAAACAAAATAAATGAAGGAAAACTCAAGTCGTTTGGTGAGGAAACTTAGTTAATGAGCTTCACTGAAGTATGTTATTGATACATTTTGTAAAGACCTTGGAGTGAGCGATGCTACAGATCGTGTTTATGTCAAACCCTGTACCTCCCCCCGCCCCCTCCTCCCCCGTCTCTTGCCACTTAAAAATGTTTTGTTCCTTTGGTTGTTGTTCACCTACAGGTCTACATGTATTTTTCGGAGGATGACAGGCAACATCCAGGAATAATTACAAAAGGTATGAAATATTAAAAAACAATATATATTTGCCTTAATTCCCTCCCCAATTCTCCACCTGACTGTGTGCAATGTTTGACCATATGACTCACACTTTCAGTGTTGTTCGTTTCAAAAATTATTTGTTACTTTTTGCTCCTGGGACATAGTTCTGTTTCTCATTGGTTTTGAGGGGAAATCTTACATGAAGTAAGTACTGTAAAAGTATAAGCCCCCTTACTATTGGTGCATTGTTTTGTGGCGGATTCTAGTGATGGTGGTGGAGGTGGCATTGAAGCAGGGCTGGCTTTGGTGATATTTCAGTGGCTTGATTTGGAACGGATTGTAATGCAGGTGGCATTGGTGGTATTGACAGTGCTAGTGGTAGATTGTTGTTGCTGTGTTGGTGCAGGTGGCAGTGAAGCTGGTGATACTTGTAGTGTTAGTGGTTGTGGTGAAGCAGGCGACAATGAAACTGGTGGTGTTGATGGTGCCAGTGGTAGATTGTTGATATGATGGTGCAGGTGACAGTGGAGTTGGTGGTATTGTTGTATATAGTGGTAGATTGTGGTGTTTATAGTGGTGGTGTAGGTGACAACGAAGCTGGTAGCATATTGGTGGTGCTTGTGGGTGACAGTGAAACTTGTTATTAGTATTTAATTACAGATTGTGGTAGTAGTGATGAATGTGGCTTTGAGGCTGAAGGTATTGATGTTAATAGTGGGGTGTGGTTGTGGAGATGCAGGTGGCAGTGAAGCAGTTCGTATTGGTGATCCTAGTGGTATGTTGTGGCGATGGAGATGGCGATGGCAGTAGAACTAGTGGTACTGGTATGCTAGAGGTAGATTGTGGTGGTGGTGCAAAAAGCTGTGGATCGAGCTGCTGGTGGTGTCAGTTGAAGATTATGGTGTGCAAACTGCAAACGGCTGTGGAGCTGGTAGCATTTGTGGTGCAAGTTGTAGATTGTGGTGGTGATGGTGCAAGGAGCAGTAAAGCTGGAGGTATTAGAGGTGCAAGTGTTAGATAATAATAATATAATAATAAAACAATCTTTTAAGAGGGAGTGCCCATCACGTAAATATGTGGTTTTCAGGGAGGTCCTCCATGGAAATAAAAAAGCATTAAAATCTGATCTGAGATGATGAGGTAGGTTGTAGTTTAGCTGGTGGCATTGGCTGTGCTAGAGATAAATTGTGGTTGTTTTGATGTTTCATGTGGCAGTGAAGCTGGTGGTACTGGTGATAATAGACTGTGGTCGGTAATGACGCCACCCCTCTTCAGGAGGAAGGGGGACACTGGGAATGGGGTTGTAATGATGCTTTTTTATGGTACTCATGACATTGATGGTGCTATTGGTATTGTAGTTGTGGAAGTGGAAGTGGTGATAATGGCTTAACTGATAGTGGGACTGGTGATGGTGCAGGTGGTGTTGATAATTATAGGGCAATGTTGGTGGCAAATCTTGCTGCTAGTGTTGGTGGTGCTGGCAAAGGTAGTGTTGATCGTGGAGGTTGTACTGATGATGGTGGTGGTATTGGTGGAACTAGTGGTAGTTCGTGGTAGTGGTAGTGCAGGTGCTAGCGATGTTGGTGGTAGTAGTAGTGGTGGTGGTAGTTCAGGGGATGGCGATAATGGTGGTGTTAGTAGTGGTACTGGTGGTGCTAGCCCTCAGTGATAGCAACTAAAGCGATGATGCCGTATTTGAAGAAGCTTGTTGTGGTAGTGGTTTGTGTTGATTGTAGTGGTTGTGTTCTGGTGCTGCGGCTGCTGGTTGTGCTGCAGGTGCATGTTGAAGTGAAGGTGCAAAAGATGGTGATGCTGGCGGTGGTGGTAATGGTGGTTGTGGTAAGTTGATAGTGCTGGTGGCGCCGTGCAGTAGTGACAGTAGTGGTGGTAATCGTTAGCAGTGGTCCTGGTAGTGCAGCTCATGCAGGTGCCGATGATTTTAATTTTCTCGCCCCTAGTAGGTTCTTTTTGTACATTGGAGTCTTATCTCACACTTTGGTTTTTCTTCATTTCAGGTTAAAACACCTCTGGACTTGACGCAGTTTTATAGCTATAATTGCATGATGGTTGAAAACGTCTAAAGGAAAACTTTATATAGGGTAAGACGTATCTGCCTCATATGTAATTATGTCCAGACAGCTTTGGTTTGATAAATAATTCATATTTGACTATAATGTTATTGGTAATTTTCACATTACTTCATATTTGACAGAATTATGAGGGTTTTGGTGAACGTTCATCGCTCAGTACACTGTAATGCCTCTCAAAAGAGTGTGCATCTTGTTAGTGCCTGTAAAAAGCTGAATAATCTCAACTGGGTTTGGGAAATGAGAAAAGCAATTTGGCATGCGCATTTTCAGTGGGCTTAAATTTTTACTTTAGCTAGATTGTGACTGTTGTGTCTTTGTTAATAACGGTATCAAATCTACATGTAGGCTTAACTATTTTTCGATAGGTCTGTTTGGTTTACATAAAATTGTGTCAGCAGTTACTCTTTGGCGTAGTATAACAACACAACAAATCATTGTTTGTAGGTTTATTTGGTGACCAACCCATGCATGGCGACTGCTACATTTTCGTCCACCAAGGACACGACCAACTACGCCCGGCTGTGCCGCCTCTTGGTGGATGTGGGATCCCAGGCACTGAGAGACACATTTGATAAAATATATCCACCAGCAACTCTGCATGCAGTTTTATCCAGTCATTCTGTGCGTTCTACGCTTACACGGCTTTATACAGGAAGGAGGAAAGTCCTTAATGCTATACAATGGGGAAAGCTGTATCCTGTTCACACACTGGTATCATCATCAATCTTTGATGTCACGCTCCTAACGGTCCTGCTTAGAAATATATGTAGTTTGAGTCCTCCTGTCGCTGGCTGGGATGCTCTCCCTCCACCTGCAGACACAAGCATTGCAGATGACATCGCCCGAGTGAAGTATTACAGAAACACTGTATACGGCCATGCCAGTCAAGCCTCTGTTGATGATACAAGTTTCAACACTTACTGGCCGGAAATCCGAGAGGCCCTGGTAAGATTGGGAGGACCAAGTTATAGAGCAGACATCGATAATCTTGAACACGATTGCATGGATCCTGATATCGAGGAACATTATCGTGAACTCATGAAACAATGGAAGAAAGATGATGACAGCATCAAGGACAAACTTGAAGAGATGGAAGGTAACATGAACAATGTTTTGATCCTTTTTTAGAAAACATAATTTCATGTTGTGACAAGTGGCAAATAACCTTAATCCACGACAACAAAGTTTTTCAATGCGAATGATGTGAATTTCTTAATAGATGAAAACTTACTTTTGGCACAAGTCCAAGTCCTTCTCGGTCGTTACGCATTCCACTCTCCCCCCCCCCCCCATCCCACAAAGGGGAGAAAAAATTGTGTGACAAGCCCAAACACACCTGTGTAGGTGGCTAGGCACAAATGTTTTGATTAAGTTTTTCAAGCAAACATTGCACCCAATAGTAAATGCGAGATTTTTTATATTTCGCGCGGACGTGTAATGATTAATGTGCAAAAGAAACTCGGCGTTACGTGGCTGCTACAAATTTATTAGTTAGTTTATATTTACATGTTTAAATGAGCTTACAGAAAAGTAAGTTTTAATTTTCAGAAAGCATCAAAGAGTCATTAAAGCAGACGAAAATTGAAGTGGAGCGGATAGGAAGTGAAATGAAAGAGGTGAAGGGAAGGCTTGACAACTTGACGGCCTCATTAGAAGAGAACAAAGACGAAGGTGAGTCACAGAAGAGACTAAAAAAAATAATCACAACTTTACAATTACTGACCGAGTTCTCGCACACTCAATGGTGAAGAGCTAAGAGTATATATACTAATCAAAGGCGCTTTGTTAGCCCACTCGTGAATGAGAATACTAATTGTATTGGTGTAGAGCTATGAAATGATTCTGTCTTTTTGTGAGCGGCATGTTAGTATAGATTAGTTGTTTGAAGGGAGATATGATCACGTTGGTTCCTTGTGTTTACAGCGGAAGCGGGTAATCCATTCAAAAGCCTTCGTTATATAACACTAATTTCTACCATAAAGTGCAAGCTTGCTAACGCGTTGTGTAGTGGCAATGCGTTGGCCCTCCAGTCCAGCGGCCCGGGTTCGATTCTCAGCAGGGACAATTAATTTTTTTTTACGACAATCTATTTTACAATTTTATACGACGTCTTTTTTTTCTTTCTACTTTTTTTATGAATCTATTAGAGATGTAAATCAAGTACTAACAATATATTATTAAAAGGCAACAAAATTCGTCAGTTTGGCGAGCTTTTTTACGATAAATTATTTACGTATCATGACTATCGATTATCATACAATATGTTCGGGACAATTCACAGAATCTTTTCAACACGCAGTTGTAAACTCAACGCTTTAATTGCGTTGCTCGTTGTACCAATGTACAAACATCTCCACGGCTTGACAACTTAATCGACACGCTGACTTGTTACGCCTACGGTAAAAAAATGTTCTGTGCGGTTTAGGTGGTAAAAACTGTATCAAAAAACAACACTGTCGAGCAATCCGCCCGACACGAAACTCTTTCCATCACAAAACCATGTGCGATCGAGTCACGTGACTCGATCCAGTCCGAGCAACTTGTGCACAGTTAATAACGGACCCAAATCAATTTCCGGTTATTAATTTCGGCCGCTAGTCGGCCTCAACACAATACGCTTGGTACTATAAAACATTCAGAGACTGCTAAAATTGGACTTTATTCATACAATTGTCCTGAAATCAACCTTTTAATACCCAACACAGTCGCAGTCCACAGTTCGTGCCTGGAAAATCTAAAAATTTGATTAAAACACGGAATATCAGTTCAGTGCTTCGAAGATTTTCATATTTTCTCTAAGATTATTTCTTCTATTTGTCATGTGAAATTCTTAAGAGCTATAAATCGAGCCATTCGAAGAAGCTTTTATACATACAAGCCATTAAGCTTTGAACCTACGGTATCGGTCAGCGTGCTAACAACAACACAAAGAAAGCTATATGCTAATTTTCAGCCCAAATGATCAGTACGCCGAAGATGTCAAGCGGTTAGGGGTTTGGTCTTCAAAACCATAGTTGATGTTAGAAGTCGCCGGTTCAACCTCAGAAGTGTGAAACAAAAAGTTAAAAAAAAACAAGGAAAATTAATTTATAATTTAATGCATGAATTATTATTCATAAATTAATGTTAACAGTCCATCGACCGACCGACTGACCGAGTGAAAATTTGCATATCACTTTCATAACCATACTCGTTTCATTACATTCACGAGTAAAAATGACCTAACCTGTTAGGCAGGTGCGATTCACCTTGACTGTTTTCTTACCCCCTTGGACGTGCAGGGGAGGGGAAGGGCGATTCGACGGTTGCCACCCCACGGAATTTTGAAAAAAGGATTTACACCTATAATGCTGAAACTCTCATTAGCTGTTCATTCATTCTTCGGAGAAACGTCAGCCATTCGTACATGATTTTTTATAATTACAAACAGGTCTGACTAAAAGTTACAATTTTTGCCATTTTAGTTTTTAAGTTTTTTAAAACAAAATTGTGCGATTTGTTTGATTTTGTATTCTATAAGCTTTGTGGGTTGACTTTGTATGAATTCCCGTACGTTATTTGTGACTTTCTAAGAAAATGGTGACGTCATGTGGCGTCATACATAAATTAGACTTTTGGATGTCACAGTAGTTCATGTGAAATAATTCTTGATCTGGCAATGCTGTTTTCTTAGAAATGGTGTTTTACATCTCATAATCTGAAAAACCACTTCTTGGATTAATCGATGATATATGTGTTTTAATCGATGTCGCCGTTTGTTGAAGACAAATCTTTCACCTTACATACGTTTTCGACAAAAACAAAATTATCAGGTTGCCGTAATGATTCGATTTAGCGCCCTCCTTCAAATAAGCGCCCCCTTCCGAATAAGCGCCCCCCTTTGAATGTGTTTTTGTAAATAAGCGCCCCTATTCCAATTAGCGCCCCCCATTCTAATAAGCGCCCTTATTCTTATAAGGGCCCCTTATCTAATAAGCGCTCCAATTGTGGATAACTGCCCCTACTGAAGTCATCGACGTCGAATAGTAAACTCATGAACATTCACCGTACCGTACATGTATATATTTACTGCTAAAATGAACAATTCTTTTAAAAGTAACTGAACTTTCCACAATTTTGTTACTGTTAACGTTTCTGTTATTGTTAGTTTTTTTAATATTTATTTAAGTTTTCTTTTGAACATTCGGTTGTTTCTTAAAAAATTAAATAAGCGCCCTGTCCCGAATAAGCGCCCTCCCTTGAGGTGCCAAAAGTAAATAAGCGCCCCGGGCGCTAAATCGAATCATTACGGTACATACGTTTGAACATAAGGGGAAATGTATCTCGTCTTGTGTTTCAATGTCTTACTAAAATCCAAACTAACGAAAATTAGAATAACAGGGACATGTGTATGTTTAGAACTACCATGAAACCATTCACTAAATAAAATAATGGGATTTGCATATACAATCAAGTCGCTTCTTTTAACAGAAGCCAAAACTTTAAATTCCTCTGGCCCTCTAAACTGAAGAGAGACGAACGTTTTTAATCATCAGAACGAGTCAGAGATGAGTTCAACAAGATGAAAAGTGAAATAGGAAACATCAGTGGCAAGCTGGACTCTCTAAAGACATCACGACAAGAAACAAAGGATGAAGGTAAGTTCCCAAAATAGAGGTTGCCACGACCAAATTGACAATATGCCGTTAGTTTCTCATTTGGAATAAAAAAGCATGTAAACATGGCGGCATGCACATTTTCTTTCTGATTTTACCAGGAAGACGTATGCATACGCTCAAAGTAACCCCGGCCAGGACTTGAACCAGGTCGTCTTTATCTGGAGTCCTGGTCCAAGTTGTTCAAAGCACGTTTAAGCTAATCCAGGATTAGCATGAATTTTAATTTCAGTTCTTTACCTTTTTAGTGAGGTTTACTGTTTATATTTTCTGTCATTCAGTTTTGACGTCGACTAATCTTAAACCCCATTAAGTAAAAGCAATAAAAACACTTTTAAACAGGAAAAAATTGAACCCTTGATCCACTTTTAATCCTGGGTTAGTGGTAACCGACTTTCGAACAACTGCGTCCAGCAGTGCACTATTGCTGGTTTGCAGCTGTCGTCACAGCAGCCATGTTGGATGACAGGAACAAAGCGTTCTCCTCCGTTGGGAACTAAACTTAACTTTTTTTATTATGCAAATTCCTCAAAAACATGTTTTATTGTTTTGTCATCCAACATGGCCGCCTTGTCACGTGGTTGCAAACCAAGAATAGCTAAACAATAGGCCAGCGTATCTCCCAATATCATGAATTTATTCACAAATTTTCTTACATATTTAATCAATTAAAAGTTAACTGTATGCTGTTCCTATAAACACTACACGTAAGAATGTGAATAAATTAAAAGTAGCAACACTTCTGCCTTCTTGCTGTAAGTGCGTCGAGGTAAATACGAAACGCATAATTAACAATGAATGATTTGCCACAAATCAGATCCTGTGGTTTGCGTGGAGGATTCTGGGATCGCTAGGGAAAGCAAGCTCGAGGTTTCTATTGGCTGGTAGTTAGAGAGAGGCAGTCAACTATCCAAAGTCGATAGAAACCAAGAGCGAGCCGTCAAATTGTTTTAGCATAACCCAGAGACCTAACTGTTCAAAAGAAAGTTCAGTGAAAGTGGTTTATTTATAATTTTGGTTTGTGATTTCCGCAATTTTACCAATGGGTGCTCCCAAGGCAGTTTATAAAAAATCAGACCGCCCTTACGTAGCCAATCAGATTGCGAGTTTGCCTAATAGTTGGTCACTGGACTATGTTTAAACTCGTGTAGTGACAAATAAAGCTCTTGTGAAAAAAAGACTGGACCCTACAATAACGCTAATCCGCACACAAAAGGAGCTTAGTAATTGCGAGAATGACGTAACCGTTTGCAGTGCATTTATTAGGGTCTGTCGTTCTTCATGTTGAATCACTAAACAAAAAAGCGTCGGCAATTTCCTTCCCCCACAACCTTCGTCCGCCCCTAACAAAAAAAAAATACTGCCCTGGTATTCGTTTCTCTGAAACTTCGGGTCTGTTAATGCGTCTTACGGAAGCATTAAACTGTTTAGTTTAAGTCACTGACGCATAATATGTCCGAGACGTAGTATCCGTTTCCCAGCTGGGGTAAATACAGCCATTCTTAGCAATATGACTGATAACCAAGGAGGAAAGATTGCACGATGAGGCAGATGCAAATCTGTATAACAGGACGACATCAAGGGCAGCAGTCAGATAGTTAACGGATTATCTGTCTTATGTGGTTTAAAGAAGCCTTTTATTTAAGAGGATACATAAATTGTTATATATTCTAATTCGAATAATCTGTCCTGATCTTGGTTCAAAATGCGTGGATTACGTTAACCGTTGATACATTTTTTATTAGCCAGGTCAGACAAACTGAAACCGAATAAAAGAGAAGCTTCCAGATAGCATTATGATTTAAGGTCACTAATGTTGGGCAACAAGCCCATTCATATAACGATTGTGTTAATGATATAATAATATATTTCTAGATCCTTTTGACCCATCCGAGCTTATTGAAGGAATTCGCCAACTCTACGAAACCCGTGAAGGGTGGCTGTCACCATTTCCTTGGTGCGAGGAGTTTCACTTTCATCTTAATGATATTTTTACCAGACTCAAAATGATCAGCAGGAAGAAAACAAGAGGAACAGCCACTGACGAAATCGTCAACATGTCTGCTATCTTCAAACCGCATGAAAAATGCCTACAGCCAAGAACAGTGTTAATTGAAGGAAATCCTGGTATGGGAAAAACGACTTACTGCAAAAAGCTTGTTTATGACTGGGCTACAGGAAAGCAGGAAGCAGAAGATAGTTTCCCAAGATTCGAAATAGTGTTGTTGCTGAAATGTCGTGATATCAAGTTTAACGTTTGGGAGGCCATTGATGATCAGCTTCTTCCCAGGGATATCCAAGAATGTGCCAGAGAAAGATTCTTCAATTTCATTCGCCGCAATCAGTCAAGAGTTTTGCTTTTACTCGATGGATTGGATGAGCTACCCGCTGGTAAACTGCCAGTGTATTCAGAACTCATTCAGGGAAGAGTACTACCAAAATGTCACCTAGTTGCCACAGCTCGACACGAGGCTGGAATAAAGGTAAGAAAATACTGTGACTCCATTTTGGAGATCGAAGGATTTACTGAAAATGACGCAGAAAAGTTCATCTTCAAGTACTTTACCAACAGGTGGGATTTAGCTTTTAGTCTCTTGTTCAAGCTGGATAAAGATGAAAACCTAAAAAGTATGATGAAAAATCCTTTAAACACTGCTCTTCTTTGCCTTGTCTGCGAAGAATTTCAGGGAAATTTTCCAAAAAGTAGAACTCAACTGTACCTGGAAATAACAAACTGTGTCCTGAGAAGATACAGAAAGAGGAAAGGGTTATCGGAAACCAACGAGGACCTCATTGAAGTGTACAAGACTCAGCTAAGACACCTTGGCTGGATAGCATTGAGTCGGTTGCTTGAAGGCGACTTGGACTTTGATGAACGTGAGCTTGGAAAGTATGCAAGTGATTTATCAGAATTCGGATTTTTGTCAATGCAGCCCGGAGGTAGTAAACTGAGACCGTGTCGGCGTTACGCTTTTTTACACAAGAGTTTTCAAGAGTTCTTTGCAGCTTACTTTCTTAATTGTCAGCTTCTTAATAAAGAAATTACTCCCGACGATTTAGCTTCCGACCCCAGATATTTCAGTGAGCGTAAACAGGTGCTTTTGTTTTCATTTGGTATTGTATCAGCGCAATGTGAAGAAACCGCAGTGGCTCTTATGGCAAGTATAACAGCGCAAGTCAACAACCATGAGAGTTTGGATAGCGTGGATGTCGCATTGGATTGTATTAGCGAATGTAAAAGTGAAAATAGTGCTGTTCATGTAACACTGTTTCAAGTTTTTTTGTCACATTTTGAACTTAAAAAGATTTGGATCAGACACAAATTTATATTAGGTGATGCTGAAGCTTCTTCTCTTGCTGAGGCAATTAAAGTCAACACAACGATGACTGAATTGAGTTTAGGGGAGAATTACATTAGCGATACTGGCGTTGCTTTTCTTGCTGAGGCAATTAAAGTCAACTCAACGATGACTAGATTGAGTTTAGGGGGGAATTACATTAGCAATATTGGCGTTGCTTTTCTTGCTGAGGCAATTAAAGTCAATGAAACACTTTCAGAGTTTAGTTTAAGAACACATAGCGTGGATGATGCTGGCGCTACTTCCATTGCTGAGGCAATAAAAGTGAACAAGACACTGTCAGAGTTGCATTTGGGGAACAATTACATTGGTGATGCTGGCGCTGCTTCCCTTGCAGAGGCAATTAAAGTCAACAAAACGCTGTCAAACTTGCAACTAGGGTGCAATAACGTGGGTGCTACTGGTGCAATGTACCTCGCTGAGGCAATAAAAGTCAACGAAACACTGTCAGAGTTGAATTTGTGTTTTAATAGCATTGGTGATACTGGCACTACTTTTCTTGCTGCGGCAATGAAAGTCAACACATCGTTGACCAAGTTGGATTTGTGGAAAAATAAAATTAGTGACCGCGGCGCCACTTTACTTGCTGAGGCACTTAAAGTGAACAAAACACTGTCAGTATTGCATTTGTGGCACAATGACATTGGCGATGCTGGCGCGACTTCCCTTGCTGACGCAATTAAAATCAACACAACGCTAACAACGTTGGGGTTGTGGGACAATGTAATTGCTGTTGCAGGCGCTTCTTCCCTTGCCGAGGCAATTAAAGTCAACACAAAGCTGACAAAATTGAATTTGACTGGAAATAGCGTTGGTGATGCTGGCGCTTCTTCCCTTGCTAACGCAATGAAACTCAACACAACGCTGACAGAGTTGGATTTGGAGGAAAATAACATTGGTGATGCTGGCACTGCTTGCCTTGCTGAGGCAATTAAAGTCAACACAACACTAACAAAGTTGAATTTGGAGGAAAATAACATTGGTGATGCAGGTGCTACTTTCCTTGCCGAGGCGATCAAAGTCAACTCAATACTGTCAGAGTTGAATTTAGAAAATAATTCTATTGGTGATGTTGGTGCTATTTCTCTTGCTGAAGCGATTAAGGACAACACAACGCTGACAGAGTTAGATTTGTGGGACAACTTAATTGGTGATGCTAGCGCTGCTTCCTTTGCTGAGGCTATAAAAGTGAACACAACACTGACATGCTTAGATTTGAGGCGCAATAACATTGGTGATATTGGTGTTGCTCTCCTTGCTGAGGCATTTGAAGTGAACAAAAGTCTGACACGGTTGGATGTGCGGGAAAATGACATTGCTGATGATGTACTTCTAAACTGGCTAAGGCGTCAGTAAGGGCAAAAGAACTAAAAGAGCAAAATACATGTAGTTATAATTCTCAAACAGTGGTGCCATTAAATGAACTAGCAATCATGCCGTAGCAATCACGTCATTTTCACTTGAAGCCGTTGAAATTTTCTACCTTTCTAGTATTCGTACTCTACGGAGATACTACCACTACTAAGGCCAATTCAAGAATATAAAGCATTTCATATCAATTGTTACTGACTTGGACGTCCACAGAGTGAAGTATCTACGGATTGTTCGCACACATTGTAAATGCTGTTCTTTAGAAAAAAGAAACTCATCAAACTTTATATGTTTGAAAAAATTGCTAAATGTACCCCTGAGTGAGATCACTGATCTTAGCAGTACAGGATGTGCTTGATCCATTCTTATGCGTAAAGCTTGTTCAAGTAATAACCGGTTTTAAAGTGATTTGATGAAAGCTGGATTTGATTTCCCAGCCATTTTGTGAGCTCGCGTTCCTTGCCCCTCACCAGTGCTCGATTACAGGTCTTCCCTATTGTATTTTGAACCAATCACAGACAAGTCTGCTACAATCAGGCAGGCTTCTCTGTGATTGGTTGACTCTGTCACAGCTTCAATGCAATTTAATTGCTACAGGGAAATTTATTTCGTATTTACAACTAACGGGCTGACTGAAGTCCATAATTTTTCAGTCTTATCCGGTATCGCCGATGCCGTTCGTGTAAACCAGTGAATTGAACTTGATCTCGTCGCTCCTTAAAGAATGGCAAAAATTAGACAACCTTCACTTGGCACAATTATTAGTATTTTTTAAAAAATACACCTAATTGCTTACCCCATTTCAGATCAAAATGTTCGTAATCTATACCTTATTTCAGACCAAAATGGCCAGAAAGCCATACCTTTTTGAGCCACACATACCTATTTTGCTTATAATGAGGGAGTACTCTCCCACACCCCACGGGTGTTCAACAAGGCTCGAACACTTAAAGCGAACTGCGGACTTCAAATAAAAATATATGACTAAGGAGAACGCCACAGAGCGGTAAATGTTTTCAAATGTTGATTTGCTTTACAATAATTGTTAAAATGATCACTTGATTTCAAGTCCAATATTTATCTTGATATTTTTAATTTTTTTTTTAAAAAAACGTTCTCTGGCTAAAAAATTGTAAAACACTGAACTTTCGGCTGCCAGACTGCAGCCTTTGTCGAATGTTAGAAATGTCAAGAATGTAAGAATATATACACGAAAAAATCTGAAAAATAAGAATATACAAAAAGGAAGTGACAAAAACGAGAAAATGCTAATAAAGAAATATTATAAAATGCTAATTAAAATGTTCATTGTTTTTAAAGAATCTGAGTATTGTCGGGGGAGCTGCTTGGAGTTATTGTCCGCATAAGTTGTAATGGCAGTATGCCATGACTCAAAAGTTTTTCGTACGCGGCCAGTAGTCTCCTTTATCGATTACTCTTGATCAATTAAGTGATTGCTGGATCTTTCAATAAAACAGTTCTAGACATTTTAGTGTTTATTTTTCGAGTTAAAAAACATCTCCGGGTGTAACCTATATAGTTCCTAGAGCAATCGGCACATGGGATCTTATAGACAACAGCTGACAATGTTGGCTCAGTGGAAGTTATGGGTGGCCTGAAATTTGGTTAAGTAATTTCTTGTTGAAGGGGTTTGTGAGGTTTACTGATGACTCGAATTCCGGTATTGCGAAGTAGTCTTGTAAGTGACTCGGTGAGACCACTGATGTAAGGGATGGAAACGAAATAAAGGCGTATTTTTTATTGATCGGCTCACTGGAAGCTTCTCGACAGACATACCGTTTCATTCGTCCGGCGTGGGGATAGTTTCTGTGGGCGGTTTTTGGTCTTCAGAATGTTGCAGATTATCGATAAAACTGGGGAAGCCATTGGCTTTTAAAGTGTTCGTGATATGTTGAATTTCTTTAGATTCTCTATCTGCTATGCTCGGAAGGCCGTTAGATGCACCATTTGAGAGGGTGAAGGCTGTGCTGATCAGTTCTGTTTCTTCTCGTGATGTGAGACAATAATAGCAATACGGTTTATTCTCAGTTTCAAAAATAAATGGAATCTTTAGCTCAGTGCAATTAAGACCGTCGTGGAAGGCCGAGACGATAGAGTCTTTCTTTGGGTGGTTCTGTCGAGGTAGAAAAGGCTGCATCCAAACAGCATTGACGACTATTTCAGATAAAAATTCTGTACGCTTGGCTAGTAGCTTAGCCTTAAATCTCCCTCGGCTCCAAATTTGTAATAAGCTATTCGTGCTGTCAACTAACCCAACCGAGCTCAGTACTTTCATTACTGAGTTAATATGTCGGCTCTTTGATCATTTTTTCCTAGGGGGAATGGAAAAAGGGGGGGGGAGAGTTTTTATAAAATGAAATGGCCCGGAAGTGTGGAAGCTAATAAGGGGAAGTTAATTCCGCATAGCCCAGTCTCCGACAAAGAAAATAGTAGGTTTTGTTAGTTATTCAAACCGGGTTGTAGGCAACACAATTCTTTCGTTCCAGGTTATAATTTCAATCATGAATCTCGCTCACTTTTCCATCTAAATTCTCGGATTTCGGCCTTCGAATAAATCAAATCCCCGATCCCGAAAACCTATTTAACTGGGTTTCCAAAACGTAGTTCTTGCCGCACAACTATTTAATGTCGACGACTAAGTCGTTCCCTTTTTGAAAAGGAAAACTCCTTAGTTGTCGATAAATACAAATTCAGTGATTAGTTTTTGACATCTCGTGTCACACACTACGTTTTTTTTCGTTGGCGATAACATTAAGATGTCGACAACTAAAGTTCTAGTGTGTGAAGGCTTTAATTTTAATAAACACCAACAGGGAGATAATGTATATACTGGATTCAGAAGGTGGGTTTCGGGTGCCAAATGTTGACAAAGTGTTACAAAAAATACGGTGGGCTTAATCTACGCTGTAATTATGATCAAAAATGACTCGACCAGACTGAAATACGTCCTTTTTACAAGCAAGTTCTTTTATATTTTGCGGATATCAAAAAGACATATTGTCATAATGTAGGCCAAGGTTTTATTCTGTTTATTAATATGAAAATCATGATTGGTGATAACACGGTTATCTACAGGGATTGGTTGGAAAAGGGGATTCTTGTAATACATGACTTGCTCCATGAATACACTGGTAAGTTCCCGGCCTATGAAGAATACGAAGAAATACAATGTAAGTTGCAATTGACTGGAAAAATTATTTGGCCTAATAAATTAACTGTAAAAAGAAACCAAACTGCGAGAATTTTGTTATAAACTGTTGCATAAGATAATCACTTATATAAAAAAAATATATTTTTATGGGATCGCAAATGACCAAGCCTGTCTTCATTGTAGTAAGGCTGACTCTACGTACCGCCCTTTTTTGATTGACCCCGGCAACTCGAAGCTTTTTTTGTAACCATGTGAAAGAGGAGGAATATGCCTTCTCCTTGTCTCTTCCTCTGTCCCCCTTTTGCGATCATTGGGGTATCAGGTTGCACCCGAGTCTTAGACCGTAAAGTGAGAAATCACCAATCCTCTAAAGCTTCCATTAATCCCCCCCCCCCCCCCCCCGGCCCGTTCAGGCTACTCTCGTTCTTTAAAAAAACTTTCGCACTGTCTTCTGGTGACAATAAACGTCATTGTTATTAGATAAAGGAGTTCCTAGAACAGTTTGAGTATGTTTGTCTTTTAAGTTGGCGTGACGTCTGGAATTATGTAAATTTGCAGTGATCTTAGCCGCCAATAGAAACACCTGGCCGTGGAGAAGCCTTTAGTGTTCCAGCGAACATGAAACGGGTTGCTTAAGTTCCTTAAGCCCGTCACAGCAGAAAAGAAAAACAAGAAACTTTTAGGTTACTGAAAACACAGGTAAGGGAAACAACATTGACTTATTCGCTTCGCGTAAGTACGTTTTTCCGGACACGTTATCAGTAAACTGTAGGAACATTTTTATCTCGATCTAACGAAAGTTTTGTTTGTTTTATGCAGGGTGACACACATCCCGTTTTGAGGCCAGGGAAACAGTTGTATCTTGGTAACTGCGATTGAAGGGAAACATTTTCATTCGAAGGAAAATATATATGAAGAAGGTAAGCAGGACGTGTACACTACGCGTTGGATCAGAAATAATGAAACATCGCATGTACCAAAACACGAAACAACGAAACGAAAGCAACCAAATAAGTGGAACCACAGGACTGAACGGAACTGGAGGCTAAGCGGAGTATCTGATTAGTCTGAAATATAAATGGAAATGGGTTTCGCTTGTTTCGGTGATTTTGTTTCTTTTCGCTCGTTCCGGCGGTTTAGGTTGTTTCGGCAGTTCCGTTTCGGTCGTTTTGGTGCTTTAGTTTCGTTGTTTCGGGTTTTAGCACATGCAACGGCAAACGTTAGCACACTTATGGCATTGCTGGTCAAAGCAAGGGAGAGCTTATCAGTTGCTGAAATTGATTTTTGGTGGTGAATTTAATTTTAATGTGGATGCATCGTCACTTAGCAGCCATGCATCGTAAGCAGGGCAGTGAACAATTTCTTAACAAGTCTGAAAGCGGAAGTGAAAACGAAAGATAAAGCCAAAGGACTGACTAGAATGTGCATTGACGCATTGAAAGTGAAACAAAGTTTTCAAGTGTTCCAAAGCAGAAATGCCTCGAAATGCTTTGGCTTGAAGATGTCGAATTTAATAGTGCACCTCATTTTTTTTAAAGCCTAAATCTGGATTCAGTAGAAGGGGGGGGGGGGGACTACTCAAAAGCATTTTGTATGGGGAGGCTCCGCCCCGAAGTCCAACCCCTTACCCTTTTATATACCATTTTGACAGAAAAGGCACCCCTTTCGTATACCTTTTACTAAAAAAAGATACCCCTTTCATATACCGAAAAGACAGGACAAATGCCTAAAACAGGAAGTCTTGATGCCATTTTTATGTAGCGCTTAATAAATTTAAATGATACCTCCATAAGGTGCGTCTGTTCGAAATATTTTAATTAAAGGCCTTTTCAAATACCTAAATTAGCAATATCCCAACCCTTACCTTACCTTGTGAAATTTCTACCCTTTTATATACTTGAAGCATGAAAAAGGTACCCCTTTCGGGCGGAGCCTCCCCGTATAGGCCAATATAGGGAGTGCCCCCCCGGGCGTGGCATCTTTATCAATATGTAGTCATTTATCAATCGACAGTATAAAATATCATGCGTGTAATAACTAAAGTGTGAAGATACTGTATTGTCGGCTGTACGAAGTCTACGAAAGCGTGATATTGAAGAAAAAGATTTCGTCGCAATATTTTTAGTTATTTGCACATAAGATGACGATGCCGTCGACTCAGTGATTGAAAAGGGGACAGAACTATCTTCGCTAAAAATGTAAACAAATTGTTTTAATCCTAAAATATTGTCGTCCTTGCGTAGTTATAACAACACGGAATTTTGCGATGTCGTGCTACTTTTTAGCACTGAAATGCAAATAAATATACCACAAACTCTCCCACTAGCCGCCATGTTGTTGTTGTTGCATGCTCATTGGCTGAGAGCACGTCACTTAATCCCAAACAGTGCAGAAAGTTGAAATTGAGTGCAAAAAGTTGAAATTGAGTACAGAAAGTTGAAATTAAATTGATTGACAGGAAAGTCGGAAAGCGCGCCAAAACAAAATGGCGGCCCATGTCGGAGTGTTTGAGAGAGCAAAAATCGTGCAAAAACATAACGATTCATGAAAGGTTTGACCGATTTAACGAAAGTTATAAGTATATAAACCAAAGTACTGATTAGACGTTTGTACAGCACAAGAGAGGCTTTACGAAACTACGGAAAGCTGCCAATCTTGGATTTTCTTTAAAGAAGAAAGATTGCAAGCGTGAATTGAAGTTGGACATTTCAGCCCAAACCAATACAACTGAATGAGGATAAAAGCACCTGATAATGCATGACAAAGAACTTTAAAATTCCCTAGCGGTATCTGGATTTTACAAAGCCCGGCAACTGCGTTATGTTTAAGTACGAATCGGAAAGGTAAGCCACTGAACACGTTTTGTTTGTCATCCACTTCAAGTGAAATTTTTGTATGTGTATTATTAACAAGTAATTACATGATTTTTCTCGTACAATTTGGGATAAATCAGCACTCGTAAATTTTTCAAAGACTACAAATTGCACTCGCCCTACGGGCTTGTGCAATTTGGTTAGCCTTTGAAAAATTTACTTGTGCGAATTTATCCTAAATTGCACTCGAAATCATGCGATTACCTATACAAATTGTTTTGGCAAGTTCAGAATGAGAGGATCTACTCATGCGCCTTAGAGGTATCCGCTGACTACCGCCCCAATGATTGCAAGTTGAAGATAAAGTTAAAGATAAGCGTGGCAATGTCACTTATGTCACGTGAAACGAGAGCATGCTGGGAAAATGTCTTACGGGAAGATCCGAAAACCGACAAAACTTCGTTCATAAAGTAAGCTTATAAATAATCAGGCAATAAAATGTAACTTGTGAGTGCACACTCTAAATTAGAATTTTTAGAGTGTACTAAGTTAAGTTTGTTACCTCATTTTTGGAAAACGCTTCTCAATTGAGCGTTACAAAGCTTTCAAACCAGCTCAATAAATATCGGAGACGAGGCCGCAGTTTTTCGTAATAGTAATCTTATAACCACCCACATGTGTATTATCTGGAAAGATCAACATCTTTCTTTTAGTCATCCGAGAAGCTTTTGACAGTTTACTTTATCCTAATGTCAGTGAGGTTGATGGGCTCTTAGCTCACAGTTATTTCAGCTCAATTATTTTCTAGTCTTGGTCAGTCGTGAGAGCATACAATGCCTCTACCTCGCTCTATTTGACTTGTATACAATATATCACGTTCATCTCCGCAATTACTTCGGATCTTTCCGTCAACCGAAATCAGTTGTCCTAGCTTTCCACGATGTAGCAATCTTTAGATGTAACAGAGCGAGAAATATTTACGAAGACATGGGTTGATTAACATTTACACGAGGAAACCGGTTGGTCACAGTTTAGGCAAATGGTAAGCAAAAACGCTGAACGGAAAATCCGAGTGAGATTTGGCGTGTTTCATTTACCAGGATTTACTCGGAGCAACTGGAACTGATGTTGCTTGTTGCGCGTACTGGTCGAAACTGGCGAAAGGCCTGAAAGTGGTAGTTAAAAGTTAATGGTAAGCGCATTTTCCGTTCGGTTAATCTGGTCGGGAATTTTGGACAACTAAAATAACTCGCGTAGGACTCAAGGGCAAGTTGTCCCCAGTCCTTTTCCGTTCGTACGTACAGGCGGGCGTAGGGACAACCAAAATGTTTCGGCTGGATGGACTTACCAAATGTTCTAATGTAATGCTCTCATCGTTTATTTTACTAGATGGTGACATTTGTCTCTTTGTTAGTAATGGTAGTACTTTTAAATGTAGCTTTAATCGGTGGTCGGAGGAAGAAAACAGGAGAGGTTTACTTTGCGTTTCCTGTTCCCATGGTGATGTTTAGTCTACTTGTATCAGCAGTTTTTGCCTTAATATATCAACTCAAAATAAAATTGTTTTCAGGTTTAACTGGTGACCAGTCCATGCATGGCTTCTCCTCCATCACCCTTTGCGTCCACCAAGGATACGACCAACTACGCCCGGCTGTGCCGTCTCTTGGTGGATGTGGGATCACAAGCCCTGAGAGACACATTTGATAAAATAAATCCACCAGCGACTCTGCATGCAGTTTTAGCCAGTCATTCGGTGCATTATGCTACGCTGCAGTCACTTTATAGAGGGAGAAAGAAAGTCATTAATTCTACACAATGGGGAAAGCTGTACCCTCCTGTCCCTTCGTCTGTATCATCAGCCAGCTTTGATATAACCCTCCTAACGGTGCTGCTTAGAAATATATGTGGTTTGAGTCCTCCTGTCTTTGGCTGGGATGCTCTTCCTTCACCAGCAGACACAAGCATTGCAGATGACATCGCCCGAGTGAAGTATTACAGAAACACTGTATACGGCCATGCCAATCAAGCCTCTGTTGATGATACAAATTTCAACGCTTACTGGCCGGAAATCCGAGAGGCCCTGGTAAGATTGGGAGGACCAAGTTATAGAGCATACATCGACAACCTTGAACACGATTGCATGGATCCTGTTATTGAGGAAAATTATCGTGAACTGATGAAACGATGGAAGAGAGACGATGACAGCATTAAGGACAAACTTGAAGAGATGGAAGGTAACATGAACACTATTTCGATTCTTTGTCACAGAAGACATTCAAAATAAAAACAAAATGCCATGTTTACAAATAATCCAGCAACAAACGATTTGAAGTAGCTCTATAATAGATGAGTGGATATTCTGTTGGTGTTAAGGGGCCTAACACTGTGCGGAAAAAGAGACAAGAGCCTGGAACAGGTTAAGAAACGAAATTTGGATGTAAAAGCCCTTAGCCACAAAAATGTCCCCAATATAGTACCACATAGCCTGGGATTTCCCCAGGCTATGTGGTACTGATACGTTAAGGCTTGGCCAAACGGACGCACCGTTTGGCTACTAAATGCAACTCAACGCAAGTCTAGCTGTTTACTTCAAGTACCGAATTGCAGCGCGCGCAGTTGCATTGAAATGGCTTTTTGACAACTAGCGTGCACTTGCGAGTCCGTTTGGCCAGCCAACGCAAGTTTGTACGCAAGTTCAACTTGCGATTACTTGCGTCCACTTGCCTTACCCTTTGGCCAGGGCTTTAATTCTATTCCATTCCATTCCATTTCATTCCGTTCCGTTCCATTCCATTCTATTCTATTCTATTCTATTCTATTCTATTCTATTCTATTCTATTCTATTCTATTCTATTCTATTCTATTCTATTCTATTCTATTCTATTCTATTCTATTCTATTCTATTCTACTCGGAAATCCCCCACTTCAAACGTGCCCCCGATATTTCGTTGGCAATTGACTACCTTGGTAAAAGATTAAAGTTGGTTCTATGCATCTATGGCACATTCGATTTTTCATGTACAAAATACAAAATGCAAAACATTCATTAATTGATTAATATGTTTCGTCAGAAACCTTTCTTGTATGTGAAAGATTTAATATGATTCTACACATCTATGACACATTCGATATATCACGTACCAAATACTAGAAATAAATAAATAAATAAATAAATTAATTAATCAATCAATTAATTTTTGCTTGTCTAAATGAGCTTAAAGAAAAGTAAATTTTTATTCTTTAGAAAGCATCAGAGAGATGAAAGAAAAGCTTGACACCTTGACGTCTTCATTAGAGGAGAACAAAGATAGAGGTCAGTCGCAGAAGAGATTAACAAATATAAACACAAGTTTACAGGAACTGATGAAGATATTGGGGGCTGCTTAGTCAAGAGTTAGAGTATAAATCCTAAAAATAACGTAACCTTTGACGCACGCCTTAAGGTCATTACCCTGAAATAGAACTGAACACAATTTTTTAACCACACTTCGCCTACTGGTTTATTACTTTAAGGGAACATAAATATTGAAATAAAAAAGGGGGGTCACCAGATTCGTTTAGGAGCAGGAAGACCATGTATATTCCATATAATTCTTTTAAAATTCCTCTGCGAGTACTGGCAAAGTACACTTTTTTTTAGCAATAATTTATTTTTCAAACATAGGAATTGATCTGTTTTCATTTTACAGAAAGGATTTGATCGCTACACCCAAAATATGAGAAAAAATTGATAGGTCACCAGACTCGTTTAGGAGAAAGTGACAATTTACTTCTCTATGTCAATCAATCCGTTGCTAAGAAAGACGTCGAACCAAAGTTTTGTTTTCTCAGAAAGATTTAAATTTTAATGACTGCGGGCGTGTGAAATGCGAATACAGATGTGGGCTAATTTCAAATGATATATCAAAGTGTATCATTTCTTATTGCTGTTTGGGAACACATTTTTACGTTTTGCGCTGGCGTCCAATTCTCTTGAAATTCTTTTTTTTTTTTAATTCAACGACCGATTGAAGAAAAATACAAGAAAATAGAGGGCAGTGAACAGTCTGGTAAATATTGTGGATTAATAACATTAATAAACTTTCCTTGTTTCCTTGTTAGTAAACTATCGTGATTTACCATTAAGAGGTGGGGGAGGGTCACTTAGAAATTGAACTTCCGGGCCGGGGGTGCTGATTAGAGTTGGGAGGACATAAAAGGGGGAGGGGTGGGCTAAAAAGAGTAATTACGGTAATTCAGGTTTTAATTTTCACATCCAAATCTAGGTTTTAACTACGTGAATAATATTTACCATTGAAATTTATTTTATAAGTCAATGAAATAACAGGTCCGGTACTGAAACCGAACACGTGAATAAATTAACGTTGCCTGTGTAATAACTCGCACAGACAACATTTCTAAATTATATAAAGAGTAATTGTAAACATATTTTACTTCTAGGCTCTTTTGATCTATCTGGGGTTATTGACGGAATTCGCCAACGATACAAATCCCGTGATGGACGGCTGTCACCATTTCCTTGGTGCGAGGAGGAGTTTCACGTTCATCTTAATGACATTTATACCAGACTAAAAATTATCAACAAGGACCAAACAACAGGAAAAACCACTGACGAAATGGTCAACATGTCTGCCATCTTCAAACCGAGAATGAATGAGAAAAACAAATGTTCAGAGCCAAGAGCAGTGTTAATTGAGGGGAAGCCTGGTTTCGGAAAGACGACTTTCTGCAAAAAGCTCGTTTATGACTGGGCAACAGAAAAGCAAGAAGCAGGGGATTGCTTTCCAATGTTCGAAACAGTGTTGTTGTTAAGATGCCGTGATATCAAGTCTGACCTATGGGAGGCCATTGACGACCAACTTCTGCCCCCACGAGAAGGCATCAAAGAAAAATTCCGCGATTTTATTGACCACAATCAGTCAAGCGTTTTGCTGGTACTCGATGGATTGGATGAATTACCCGCGAGTAAACTGCGAATGGTTTTGAAAATCATTGAGGGAAGTGAGCTTCCAAAGTGCCACTTAGTTGTTACAGCACGGAAGGAGGCTGGAATGAAGGTTAGAAAATTCTTTGACGTCCTATTGGAGATTGAAGGATTCACTGAAGAAGATGCAAAAGGGTTCATCTACAAGTACTTCAAAGCCATATGCAAGGAGGATTTGGCGCAAAAGCTCTTGTCCAAACTGACAAAGGATAAAATCCTAAAAGAAATGACCGCAAATCCTCTAAACACGGCACTTCTTTGCCTTCTGTGTGAGGAATTTCAAGGCATTCTCCCAGAAAGTAGAACTGAACTATACCTAGAAATAACAGAGTGTGTTCTGAGAAGATACAGAAAAAAGAAAGGATTATCAGAAACCAGCGAGAAACTAACTGAATTATACAAAACCCAATTAAATCACCTTGGCTGGATAGCATTGAATGGTTTACTTGAAGAAAACTTAGATTTTGAAGAAAGTAAGTTTGCAGGTCATAAAAATGACTTAACTGGATTCGGATTCTTGTCAAGGCAGCCCGGTGGTAGCAAATTAAGACCGTGTCGACGCTACGCTTTTCTACACAAGAGCTTCCAAGAGTTTTTCGCTGGATTCTATCTTAGTTGTCAGCTTCTTAATGAAGAAATTACTCCTGACCACCTAGTTTCCGACACCAGATATTTCAATGAGCTAAAACAAGTGCTTCCGTTTTCTTGCGGCATTGTATCAGCGCAATGTAAAGAAACAGCAGTGGCTCTTATGGCAAGTATAACAACACAAGTGAACAAACATGGCCACGATAGCGTAGATGTTGCATTGGAGTGCATCACTGAATGTAAAAGAGCAAAAAATGATGTTTGTGTGACATTAGCACAAGTTTTCAGTTCGTGTCTTAAACTTCAACATATTTCTACACGCCTTGGATGGACTCATGCTGCTACCCTCGCTGAAGTAATTAAAGTCAACACCACACTGAAAAGTTTAAGTTTTTTTGGCAACATTGGTGATGCTGGCGCTGCTTCACTTGCTGATGTAATTAAAATCAACACCACACTGACAACGTTGTCTTTGAATAGCAAATACATTGCTGATGCTGGCGCTGCTTCACTTGCTGAGGCAATTAAAGTCAACACAACACTGACGACGTTGTTTTTGAATAGCAATAACATTGCTGATGCTGGCGCTGCTTCACTTGCTGAGGCAATTAAAGTCAGCACAACACTGAAGATGTTGCATTTGAATAGTAATAACATTGCTGATGCTGGCGCTGCTTTACTTGCTGATGCAATTAAAGTCAACACAACACTGAAGATGTTGTCTTTGAATAGCAATAAAATTGCTGATGCTGGCGTTGCTGCACTTGCTGATGCAATTAAAGTCAACACAACACTGATGTCGTTGTGTTTGGATAGCAATAACATTGCTGATGCTGGCGCTGCTTCACTTGCTGAGGCAGTTAAAGTCAACACAACGCTGGAGAGGTTGGATTTGGATAGCAATAACATTGCTGATGCTGGTGCTGCTTCACTTGCTAAGGCAATTAAAGTCAACACAGCACTGGATTCGTTGTCTTTGGATAGCAATAACATTGCTGATGCTGGCGCTGCTTCACTTGCTGAGGCGATTCAAGTCAACACAACACTATCTGCGTTGTCTTTGAATAGCAATAACATTGCTGATGCTGGCGCTGCTTCACTTGCTGAGGCAATGAAAGTCAACACAACGCTAAAGCGGTTGTATTTGAAACGCAATAACATTGCTGATGCTGGCGCTGCTTCACTTGCAGAGGCGATTAAAGTCAACACAGCGCTAAAGAGGTTGTATTTGAATACCAATAAAATTGATGATGCTGGTGCTGCTTCACTTGCGGAGACAATGAAAATCAACACAACGCTGAGACTGTATTTAGAGTAGTATAGCGTAGTTTAATTTATTGTTAAGGTCAATAGATATTATTAGATTAAATTAAAAGCTGTATTTTTATTCAGTTGTAAATTTCAACCAAAAACGAATAATGTACCTAGTGAAAATTGGTTATGAAGTAAATCCTGTAAATTTGTCGGTGTTTTTTTTTTACAACAGACTGGTTTTGTCATACATTTCTACCTCGATAACATTTTTTATCTAAAGAAGGTTTTTGTAATTTTTTTAATATTTTATATATCTTTTTTAAAAAAATGTTAGGTTGTACACGGCCCCACAAGCTTAGTAGCTTTAACCTTTTACCGTGTACAAATAGAGGATATTACACGGCGGCGCGAAGATATGAATTTTATTTTCGAGTGGTAAAGCAATATTTTACGAATGAGCGCAGCGAATGAATAAAATATTGCTTTTACCATAGCTGGTAAAATATCTATCTTAAAGTTTATTTTCAGATATATTTTGTTTGAAAATATTCCGTTAAAGAAAAGTTACGATCTTCGACAACCGACCCATTTCTAGAACTTATAAACGACAGGGCGAATATTAGCTAACTTGAAAATTGTCAAAAGCGATCTGGTATATTGTTTGGAGTAAAAAAAAAAAGACCACATTGAAGCTAAACCTTTCTTCAGGCTCTGTGTATGAAAAATATTACTGGTGGCCCGTAAAAACTGTTCCGCTGAGAGAATTAACCATAAAGCCTGTTTTTCGCTCTGACTCTCTCTATTTATAGTAACTATTTGTGGATTTGTCCCTAAATATAATTCTTCCTAGCGGCTTTTGTACCGCAAAGATCCCGAATCCCGGAATCCTTCGGCAGAACGATTTTTCTCAAACATGTTTATCACGCAAATAGTTTACTAAGAGGTTTATTTGGGGCAAATAAGTTTTTTTTGAAATTCCGCTTCTGTCGTACGATTGTCGAAAAATTCAGAATCTAGCTCTTAAATAATTTCAAGTCACATGAAGTTTTCTTCTTCATGTTAGCATTTTCCTGCTCCTCAGTTAACGATGTATTTTGGGCTTCAGTGAACTTCACGAATCGATAGACGTCTCAATAACTCGCCATTCGGCAACCGGCGTTTGGCAGCTTTGCACAAACAACCGCGCAAAGGCGGGAAATAACGTCATCGATATCCTCACTAGTGAGGATATGGAAAATACGCAACTACAGTCCTGGATGCAGTTTCGTATGAATTTTACGAGTGGTCTATTTTCCAGTAAAACACTCGTGGCTATATAATAATTAAAGTTATTATATGTTCAGGGCGTTGCCTTTGTCGGGACACAGTGTTCTAATACTCCGAGTATTAGAACACCGATGTTGAACTTCTTCTATAAAACATGCAGTACTCGAATTCGACTTTGAATCTTCAAAGGGATACATAATCAAAACCTATTTCTATCATTTAGTGTATTTATTTCTTTATTTCATTGTGTTAACATTTTTTACGATATTGTAACATTGCTGAGTTAGTGTAAAAATCTCTTTTAACGTTATTTTGGATGTTGTAACAAAATCAAAGTCGCTAGAATAGCTTTTGGCATATCTACAAAGTATGTAACATTTGAGATGTTTTCACATTAATGGCTGATAAAGAAGAATCGCTTGTAAATTTTGTTTGGATCTTGTTGCATACCTTCACCCCACAGACTCGTGTCATTCCATGACTTCATGAAGCTCAAATCCGGTAAATGGGGAATGGGGAAGTTCTGGAAATTCAAACATCCTTTTGTCCGATGCGCGTCATATAAGCCAAATCAAAACAACTATTCGGACTCTAGACGAGTACAAAGACGATGACTTGATCGACCTTGCACTTCTTTGGGAGATGATAAAACTTAAAAAGCTAGCACACAAGAAGTCTCGGAACAAAACAAAACATCGAAAGGCAGAAAAAGAACAAGCTTAAGCGCAAGAATGGAAAGGGAAATTGAAATTTCAGTTCACTATCATGAGTGACATACAAGCTACAACTCGGAGAACAACTTTGAAAGGAGCTACCGTATTTCAGAATATTTTTAGTGATTTTTCTGATTTACAACAAACATTTTTTATGTTTTTTGTACAAAATTAACACCTCGAAGAGCAACTTTGAAATAGCTTCCGTACGTCAGAATATTTTTAACGATTTTGCTGATTTACAACAAACCCTTATATTACGTAAGTCCCTTATTCAACGCCTTGTTTTCCAATTCACTTGACAATGGCAACCAAGCAATATTGTGAATTTTTTAGACGGAAATTTTAAATTCTTCTGCCTACTTTTAATAATTTTGCGATAGGTTATGCCGATAGTATTTCGTTGACCGCGTGCAAGATCCAAAAATTCCGCCCGCTACCAGAACCAATCCGGTGGCTCATTGCAGGATTCGCGACGTACCGCCCGTACGCCCTCTGAGTGCTCAAAGGGCTATATTTTTATTGTTTCAGTTAAACAAAAAAGATTAATATGACTGTTAAGGCCTGGCTAAACTAGGAAACATTGTTGCGGAAACATTGCTGCGGAGGCAAATGTTTCCAGTTTAGCCAAGCGGGAAGCATATGTAGCGGAAACAAATTTTTCCCGGAAGCAAAAACTGTTTCTGCTTCAGTTCAAAAACATTTTTAATGAAGATGAAGTATTCAACATGACACGAGCATGGGACAAAGAAAAACTGAGGTACGAGAGACTCGTTGTGAGCTCGGCCATTTTACTAGGTTGATAAGTGACACGCGTCCCGCAATCATCGAATTAATCAAGTTTGTAGTAATAAAGATGGTACATTTTTAAGCTCGGTAATAAATAATGAAGATGAAGTATTTAACATGACACGCGAACCACTTGAAGTAACAGTAGGGGTCTTGTCAAAGGGCAAGTAACACAATTCTGGTAGAGCTTTGTGATCTGGCATTGGCCTTGGAACTCTTTCTAAGCCTGGAGCTGAACAGGGAAATTAAGCACAAGAAACCCCCAGAGGGTTTTGTTTGTGTTCTGGCAGTCACCTTTTATATATTCCAAGTAAAGCGCTCCCATCTGTACTTGTTCTTCCATAAACGTATTTATTTTCTTAAAGTATGCAGATCCTGCTACGTCTTTCTTCTTTGAATATGGTGCTGAAACAAACTGGCGTAGTTGTTCTGTGTTGAAGAAAAACGTTGCATTCTTGTGTGGGGTCAGAAATGATTGCATGTAATTTCCAGCTGGACCTGGCTCGTTATTGATTCTTTCAGCCACATTCTGGGCAACGGTCCACGCATTTTGTTCCATCGCCAGCTCATCGCGTTTCTTGATAACATCAAGTGAGAGTGCTGCAATTTCATCTTGTGTCAGTCCATCAAGTGCGTCATGGAACTTCCATTGCATGGCCCCACCATCAACCAGTGCTTCACCAATACATGCATTCGATCTCTCTGCCTCGTTCTGGCTACTGTCAACTCTTGCTTTGTGAATTCTATTCACACGATCAGAATTGAGGATTCTAGCCATCTCGGCATCCCTATTTGTAACTTCTACATTGTTGCTTCCCACACCAGGCCCTGCATCTGTATTCTTAAGGATGTCAGTCTTGACTGGTGGCAACTTCAGCTCGTTGATGCATTCTAGGACCTACTTCCCACAACTGTTCTCCGGCGACTGTGATGTTGGTAAAATCTTGCTCCAAATGGTTTATTATTGAAACTACTGCATCCTTCTCTAACTATAGTTTGATCTGTGTCATTCACAAGATGTAGTTTCCCATCAATGATTTCTTGGTGTCCGGTCATAACACGAAACGAAACGATACTGAAGTCATGCTGTGGAAGTTTTCTCTGCTGTGGAAGTTTCCTCTGCTTGCAGTTGCAAACACGACTGCCTTTAATGCGTTTCTAGCGAATTCTCTGTATCCATGGACTTAATTACAGACCCTAGAGAGGAGCTTGTTAGCTGATAACGGATGGCAATACTGACAGAGCAGTTACCTTTTTGCGCAAGACAATTTCAGCATCCGAAGAATGCCAAAACGCTCTTGAAGCTGCAGAAGACATGCTGAACATTAGGATGGCTCGGAGAAGAAAACTTATTGATGAGCGAATAAATCAAATTGACGTAAAGGTAGCAAGGCTTGGAGAACTACTCCCTGATTCAAGGAAGAAAGATTCGAAGTCATTTATCAAGCTACATTACTGCCAATTTAAGTGTTAGATTTTGTTTGTATACATATCTGCAGCTAATAAAATTGAAGCATAATTGTTCATAACCCACCCCCAATATATTGCATGATGTTTCTTGACCCACCCCTGTTTACATGCACACAAATGTTGGCCCACCCCCTCCTGTACCTCATGACCAGTCCCTTAGCTTGCAAGGACAGACGTAGGGAAACTCCAATAACGGACCAAGAGTTTCATAACCTTCAGAGCCTATCCCGGCCTCAGTAGAAACTCTTCACAGGTTTGCTTCTGCCCCTTGGTGGGATGGTAGTCCATCTCAAATTAAGTATTTTCTCCTCTCCCAGAATATTGCCAGGTTACGCTTAGCCTGAATTTCAGACATCCCTCTGTGGTCGCCTACAGAAATTCAGGCTAGGTTACGCTAAGAAGACCTAATAAGTCAAATACCAATAAAAATACCTATTTTTACTTCTTACTTTACTTCCTTTTACATCCTTATTCAATTTCAGAACAAAGGGTCACAAAGAAAAACAGATTCTTTTGAAAGGGTTATGCATAAAGTTAGTATGTTACCTCGTCAAAATTCTACTCAGGGACTTTTCAAGATCCTCACACAATACTACCGATCTGAAAAAAATGGTTACATGATCAAGAGGAGCGTTTTCAGTTAACAAATAAATTGGCTGCAAGGATAAATTTGGTAAACCAAGGGTAAGCCTTTATATATCGAAACAGTGGCACGTAGCGATTTTTTTTTAAGCGGAACGGGACGGCTGTACACAGGCTAAGTGGCACATAACCTGCGATCAGGCGTTATTTTTCTCGCGGCGGAAGGTTCAACGAAAAAATGAACGCCTCATACAATTACTTGTCGAGTCGTCTGTAAAAAGTCCAGAAAAAAGTCTGATTGGTCAGAAAACAAAAGGCAACATGAAACTCTATCCTGATTGGCTAATTGAAATCAAGAATAACTTCCGGTCCACCAAAGCCGCCAGACGATCTTGCCAGGCCCTCCGCCGCGAAAAAGAAAGCCCGATAGCAGGTTAAGGACGGTGCCTCCTATTGTTACTGCGCACTTGTTCTGCGCATCACGCAATGCATCGAACACACTGGACGCGCGCGCTTTTGACTAATTTGCTCGCTCAAAATGACGAATTCAACTACGCGACCAAGCGCGTGACTAAAAATCAAGAAAGATTTATGCTGCGACGAAATCCAGTTTATGGACATATACTAGTAGTAATCAGAGATTAGGGGAGTGCGTTCGACCTATAGGTAAAATAGACCCAAGGTAAGCAGGCAGTGGCAAAAAACCGACATGGTCGGCCTACTTGTAGTATGCCTTATGTCAAAGTTAGTTACTATGCTTATACCTCACTAAACGCGAGGAGGATAAGTGTGAGAAAGATTGTGTGACGAGCCAAAAGAACATAGAATGAATGAAATATTATTTACACAAAAAATAATTATTTATTTCACTTGACCTGTTATCGTTTGGCACTAAACGAGATTTAAACTTCCACAAACTTCTGGAAATAGTTTTACTATATGTTTTACTATATGTTTTAGACATAATTCACACAGTAATCCACTACACGCATATTACATTCACACAACGATTTCCTCTTCAAAACGTCTAGTGTTTCTAGGAATAACGATATATCACAAATTTAAAGAAGTGATAAAACAATTTCGATCCGTATTATACCCACTCTCGATGCATTTAATTCCAACAATTTGTAGTTTTGTGCAACATATAATTACAAGAAAATACGCTGGTTTACCTACGAACGAACTCCGTACGAAACTACGCATTGACTTACTCGATTTCCACTCTTTTTATGACGTTCGGTGGCTGAAGAGAATTCTGCTACCTTGGATGATAACCTTCTAATGTTCTCCATGACATTTTTGGCAAAAGTACAATTTTGGCAACACGTTTTTAACCCTTTTTTCAAGCGAAATAATGTTTCTAAGCTGCGTTTGGGACGCCATCTTGTTTTAATAATAATAATAATAATAATAATAATAATAATAATAATAATAATAATAACCTTTATTTAATCACGATCTGTTTTAAAGTAAATACATGCTTGAGGGGTCCTGTGTGACTATCTACCTACCTAAGAAAATCTTTATTACATTGTAATAAACTAAAATAAACGACACTACATTTGCATGAAATCGAGGCCATCTGTGGCTACCAGTTTCCCGGCCGAGATTTGCCCCTGCAAAAATTAATCGGGGCGGCCAATCTGGTGTCCATACATCTGCGCGCGCATTACGGCTCGATTCATTCCGCATAACAGTACACAGGCATACCAACTCAAAAGACACAGGACGCTAAAACAAAATTAGGCTTGCGCTCTCCTTCGTCGAACGCAACTAAGCCAGCTACAGCGGAAATGCAACATTTTAGTTCCCATTGACCTCTAAAAATGGAGCACATTAACAGTCAAAAACAAATCGCTAAGCGCTCAAATGTAACTCGCAAACTGCTAACTACATATGGCGTGCGCGCGCGAGATGCAAATATTTTACTCGCTAGGGAGGGGAAAGTAAAAATGTAACAGACTCCAAAAACGATTCGATAAAGCTTGAAAAGAACTCGTATAACTTTTAAAAATGCGTGGTGACCCCTACTTTTTACTTTATAAAATGGAAGTGGAAAGTCAATAGAGCGCTTCTTTAATTTGTGATTAAGTGAAAAAAAAAAAGTTAGGCCAATTTTCTGGCCGTGCAAGTGAGAGCTGTTAGAGTCAAAAATTGCTCAAACACAATTATTTTGTTAATAAAATCGTGGATCACGCAGTTTCAAATACATTATTTGTTAGTTGTTTTAGAGATTGTTATATTTAATGTTGATTTTGTTCATGAAAAACCAATTTCAAATGGAATTTGCAAGAAAATTTTATTTTATTTTACGTTTTTTTAAAATGCCAGGTCAGCATTTTTTCCAGTTTTCAAACTTAATTATCTCGAAAATTTGCGTGGCTACCCCCAATTTTCTTTTTGGATTTTAATAGCCCTTGATAACATCTACATTTCATGCATAGTCATCGGCCGGGCAAAAAAAACCTCGTTATTAGTAGGCACCGTCCTAAAAGGAGAAGTTCAAACCAGAATGGCCATTTATTTTCTTTACGCCAATAAAAAGTTTATACAAAGATACGTTATCCACCAAAATTTCAGCCTCCAACTTGTGCTATAACCCTACGAAATCTTTCTTTGAAGTAGCCCAAAACTTGACAACTGAACGCCGCCATCTTGGAGCTGGTAATGTATGCGTGACGTCAAAGAGCTCAGCCTGAAGTTTGGCGGGGAAATTTAAATACTCGAAACTCCTTGTTTCTTTGTAGTGACTTTTGTTTGTCAAAATGCCTGTTTGTGCAGCACCATTTTGCTCACACAGAGCTCCAAGAAATACAAAAAGAGGTGTTTATTTTCACCGTCTTCCGATATTTAAAAGAACAATTGCTCAAAAGCGGACACAAATATTTGTGTGTTCCGATAACTATGTGGAAGACTGCTTCAAAGTAGTCAGAGATGCAGTCTCCTGCGTGAAAATACCCACAAAAGATAGAAAAATCCAGACGCAATATAAAACATTTTTAAGAAATCTCCTTCTGTAACTCCCTTCAAACGACATGCAAGCGAAAGGAGGCGAAAGAATAAGTAAGGTAAGAATGGAGGTTAGTCATTTTGCTTACCGTGTTTTCTCAAATCAAACACCTCCGGCGTTTATTTCAAACTTGGCGGGGTCCGGTGTTTATTAACGAAGTGCAATTTTCTGTAATTTTTTCAGTCCCGAGAACCACGATTTTTCTCGTCGTCCCGGGCGACAAACTGCTCTTGGGTCTCCGAGGATGATTTTTACCAAAGCAACAGTGTTGCATACGGCACGTGCATGTTGCAATCAAGATTTGTTACAAACCGAACTGCAGAACATAAACAACCAATGAGTCCATAAACGGCAATGTCGCCAACGTCCTCCGCAGTTATAAACGTTCACTGTTATAACTGAACAGTGCGTCAGTCATGACAACACGAACGCGAACATTGCTGTTTCATTTTGTTTATAGCATCCATCCTAGTTATTTTACGCCGGACTTTCCTTGAACATTATAAAAAAATTACCAAAGAAGCAAACCGTACCAGTTTGTCGTAGCAGTGCTATTTAAGAGAATATATTTACTTGTTTGCTCGACCGCAAATAAACGCCGGGACCTCGATCAAACGTCCCCGGTGTTTATTTAAAAATTAGCATTTTTGACCCGGCGTTTATTAATACGAAGCCGGAGTTTAATCGGTGACCCGCGTTTAATCGAGCAAATACGACGACGGCAAATAATTACAGCATGAACAAAAATTGACTTAAATTGGCAACAAAACTTCTTAGAATAGAAATAACAAAACGGGCTAAGTTGTTAAAAATTTTGGATGCAATGACTGGGTTGTACATGTAAATAAATATAGAAGGAGAAAAATACAGAGAAAAAGATACAAACAAGTAATAAGTTAAGTTAAAATTTTGCTTGATCTTTAATGAAATAATTCAAACATTTCTAGCTCAGTCAGTCAACTACAAAAATGACATAAAGTTCACTTTGGGAGTTGCGATCTTATATTTGATCAAGAAGAGTTTCTCTGGTTGATTAAAAGTCCTCCCTGAAATCAACTAAAAAGTGAAATAACATAAACGCATCATTGGTTGGTATTGCGTCTGGCTCTTTCTTTTTGTGTGTGGGTATTTTCACGTAGGAGACTGTATCTGTGATCTTCTTCAAAGTAGTCTCCCGTGTAGCTTTCGGAACACACAAATATTTGTGTTCGCTTTGGCAGTAATTTTTCGTCCCTACCCATTCTTATTGAGTAATTTTTCTTTTAGATATTGAAAGACGGCGAAAAGATTTTTGTATCTCATTTGTATTTTGACAAACAAACGCCACTACAAAGAAACAAGGAGTTTCGACTATTAAAATTTTCCCGCCAAACTTCAGGCTGAGCTCTTTGACGTCACGCATACATTACCAGGCTCCAAAATGGCGGCGTTCAGTTGTCGAGTTTTGGGCTACTTCAAAGAAAGATTTCGTAGGGTTATAGCGCACGTTGGAGGCTGAAATTTTGGTTAATAACACATCTTTGTATAAACTTTTTATTGGCGTAAAGAAAATAAATGGCCATTCTGGAGTGAACTTCTCCTGTTCTCTTACACAACCAAATACTTCAGTTCCGAAACGCCGCTGACTTTATGCGTCTGTAATCTGTAATGATAATCGACTGCAAAAATTTGACAACAAGTCTATTGCAAGTGGTTACAGTTTGGCATCGTTCAGCAAAACATGAGATAATTATGGATAACCGAGCTTCACTTAGCACTAGATAATTTCTTTGGAGATGAGTAGGAACATTTCTCGAGGCATAAATATGCTCACACAACTCCACCAATACGAACCTCCAAAGTGGGCCTCGTCACTGAAAAATATTCCAAAGCACTTTGTAAAGGTTAGTTACTGTTTCAATTTTTTTATAGAGCTTTAAAGGAACTCCGGTTGAATATCCAGGTTTCTGTTCGTATTATTCGAAATACCAAGTTTGTTTCTATTAAATGCACCTATCAATGTTTAATAATGCACCTATCAATCCCGGGGGGGGGGGCACCCTGTATATTTTTGGGTGAGGGTGTGCCGCTGGGAATTTGAAGCCCTTACCCTATACCAGACCATGTTCAGCTGATTTTTGCAACCCTATACTAGACTATACACCGAAAATCCCTACCCTGTCCCAGACTTGCATTTATATAGAACTGTATCGCCATCAGTGTTTTAATGAAAAACCATCTGTCAACAACGATGCCGCGATGATTTTATTTATGTTTAGGAAAGCCTCTTTCTCTTCAGAGTTTCTATTCCTATTCTGGACTTAATTTGTCATACCACCGATCAGTTTCCCCGCAAATACTACCCTTTTCTAGACCAAAATTCTCTGATTTCTATACCCTATCCCAGACTAAACTGCTTGAAAACCATACCCTTCACAGCGGCACATACCTATATAGCTCATATATGGGAGTGCCACCCCCGGGCTATCAATGTAAATCCCGCGGGGGGGGGGGGGAGTGCGAGCCAGGGGTGGGGATTTGACAGAAAAGTAAAAATTGCAGTCAAGTTCCCGAGGGTGGGAAAAATATTTTTGTTCAAATGTACCTAAGAAGACCCACCCAGGGGCAGAATTCTAAAACAAACTAACAAGTACTTTCTACATACCTTTATTTTCTGTCCATCCAACCGTTTCGGTATTCATATTGAAAACAATAAAAGGTCACGGACGTCTTAGATTTCCCTCAGGATTCCTACTCCAAATGTACTTGAAAGTAAAATATTCTTAAAATCGCTATTTTATGACTAAATGGCGTTAAAAGTGGCAGATAAATCCCGATGAAAAACTCAGAATTCGTACCTTCCAATGAAGCATATGATTTCCAAAGCCACGAGAAGGAAGAACTTGGTAACCGCGTCTGAAGATTGGATCCAGGCGCTTCCCGGTCAAAGTCAAATGTCCCAACCCCCGGGAGGGGACTCGCAGTCAAATGCCCGACAGAGGGGATCGTTCTTGTTGTCAAATCCTGTGCCTTTGCCCGCACTCCCCCCCCCCCACGAGATTTACATTGATAGGTGCATAAGCCCGAGGGGGGGGGAAGGCTGGTGGTCGGTTTAACCACTTGACGTCTGTCCCCAGGGTAGGGATTTTGATCGTATGTGATCCCCTGCAAGGGAATAAAGGTTTGAAGGACATCTGACCGCATTCCCTTGCCCCCTAGACCAATTATTTGTCCTGGGTGTGCATTGATCTAAAGGTCTCTAGTCTCTCAGCTGCAAATATCCTTGTGTGCTGTCCTTTGTCTTGTTACCCTCTCCCCCTCCCCTGAAACCCTATCTTCCGGATCCCCATACATCCTTGAATTGGGACAAATGGATTGGAGCCCCATACATCCCCATTCAAGGACATGTGGGGTTCCAACCCCATAAAAATTAATGTCTTCTCTTACAGTGATGATGCTTATCGACACTTCTACTAAAATAATGTTCTTTATATCTTGATGTAAAATTTCTGATCTTCAGCTGTAACTGACAATAGTTACATGTATTTTGATCTAACTTTAGGTCTTGCTGTTTTGTACATGTAGCTTGCACAGCGCAACACTCCAATCCATCCGTGGAATATTCCAAATCTCCCAAAGGAATTTTCATTGTTTATCAAAAGGGATGACATGACAGGAAGCACTCTTTCTGGAAACAAGGTGCAAAGTTTAGAATTTGTTTTAGTTACTAGATAATGTCTAATGTGAATTCCTCCTACCTTTCACCCCTCCCTGCCCCCTGCTCCCAAGTGAACCCTTGGATTTTATTTTTAAACAGATGGCTCATTCCCCATAGTGGGAACAAGCAAGCTAGTCAAATTCCCCATGGTTATGTTGTAGTTTGAAATAAAATTCAATAATTTTAAATTTTCATTTTTTTTGTAAACACCAAACAACATTTTTTGGCCAAATGCGAACAGGCCCTAAGTTAATCAAATACATTGTTTAGGGGTACAGCTGGCATTGCCATAATCAGTGTATTGGGCTGAAAAGAAAGCATGATGTATCAGCTGCCATTATTTTGGGAAAACATATGTTCAGATCTGTTGTAAAATACTAAGAATTAGTTGTTTTAATTGTTGTAGGTTTGCAAGTTGGAGTTTCTACTGGCAGATGCCCTAGACAAGAAGTGCGACACAGTTTTTACATGTGGTGGTATTCAGCGACAAGACATTTTACTCTCATAGTGCCTCTCTCCACCCAGGGGTATAAATGGTTACTGGCGAAATAATGCTGGAGGGGTACCCTGCAATGGACTAGCATCTCATTCAGTGGGGAGTAAAAATATTCCTAGCCGCTTAATGCTACAGAAACTGGGATAAGCTTCGGCAGTTTAGGCCGCATGGTTAGAGGCTTCCCTTCTCCCTTTAAACATACGAGTCATTGTCTCAACTGAAATTAGTTGAGAAACCCACTTAGGGAGCATCAATAAAGTAATAATGTACTTATTTATTTATTTATTTATTTATTTTATTTACCACAACTAAGAAGTCTTAATATATAAACCTATGCAAAAACAACAACAAACAAACAATAAAAAACCCTAATACAGTCTCCAACACCCCTAATTCTAACTTCTGGCAAACCCTTTATCAAGGGGCCACATTTATGTACCAGCATTGGTAAAATTAAAATTTGACTGTTGTTTTTGTCTGTGCGCAGACTACAGATATTGGCTGTAAAGGGAACCTTCTTTTAAACAGAATGGTTGGAAGTCATGCTATTGTTGTTCCTCCACTTCAGTACAAATCTGTCCTAAAACAAATGATGGAGAAGTTGGCAGAAAAATTGTAAGTAGTTCTTTACAAAAGAATATCTTTAAGACTTTGGAGGAATAGTTATTGAGCAGGCAGGGGGAAATGAAGGGAGGGGGCAGTGGGGGGTGCTTACTGACAGGGTTCAAAAAAGTCCTTTCCTTTCATCTGGGGCATGTAACTTTTCATTCTTGCTTGTCTGATGGGAAAAGGCCCTGAGGCAAGTCATCTACCAGCTAAATCACAAAAATGTAGTTGTTTTATGTTTGGTTTAAAAGTTTTCAAACCAGTTTGATTTTTATTTTCCATTGTCTTATGTTCATTATCATAATCTGAAACAAAGGCAAATAAAAATCAAACTGGTTTGAAAAATTTTAAACCAAAGAAAAAATTAAACCACAACATAGTTTAGTTTCTTGTCCCCAGGTGGGGGAAGGGCCAGAAATAATGCTCTCTACTTGTCCCTGTTCTTAGCGAGAGCTGCTGCTGCAGCCCACAATGTTAATCCCATCTCAGCACGTTCCCTTTCTACTGTTTTCCTCCAAGTTTCTCTGGGCTGTCCATGTTTCTTTTTCCTGCTTATTGTCCAGGTTAATACCATGTGTGGGTCTCAGCTTTTGCCAAACACAGAACATGATGATCTTTTGAATGCCCTGTCAGTCTTCTCCGTATCTCATCACTGGACACACACATGGGCCAATGAACTAACTGATGTAACAGGCTTAATATAATTTAAGTGAGTCTAATAGAAACAAACAATGTGTTAATGTTCCAGAAAATATCCATACCCCTTCCATGGATGTTAAATTCTGGTTTGAATTATTCACCTCTCTGGAAATTCCAGTGTCAAGCCCCATACTTTCCTTTAAAAGTTTTGGCTATTGAGACCTCCCTCGGAATTTTCAATGACTATTCATGGGGTGGGTATGGATATTTTTTGCACAATTCATGAAATTTCCAATTGTTTGCTCTTTGGAGGAAAGGTTGACCAGTTTGACTTTGGAGCTTGATTTGAAATCCACCTCTTCCTTCCTGACTTATTTTAATATTTATATTTATTTTTGCAGGAAAGAGCAGGGTTCCTCAGCATATCTGATTGAGGTGGGAGGTTCTTCATACATGGGGATGTTTGGTTACCTAACAGCATTTCAAGAAATGATGATGAATCAGGTGAAGCCCTAGTCATTTATGTTTTAATTGCTGTCATCGTTTTGTTTGCGAATGGGACTTTGAGTGCCATGCCCAACGAGTTTGCCAATTGAAAGCAGAGGAGTCCCTTGGCCAGGACAAAATGCTGTGTCAGACTAGACAAGAACTATGTAATTTCACAAGTAACTGTCAGCTTTTATTGTCAGTGTTAACTCATGATTTTGTGCAGTCAGGAATCCTTGGGTGACATAAGGCTAGATTGCTGTCATAATTTTGTTTGTGAACAGGACTTTGAGCACCATGCTCAATAAGAGTGCCAATTGAAAGCAAAAAGAGTCCCCAACCTCGTTCCCATGGTCTCTGTCTCTCTGCCTCCCAGAGCAAAAGGAGAGAGGCCCTGGGAATAAGGTTGAAGAGTCCTCTGGCCAGAATGAAATGCTGCATCAGACTAGCCACAAACTATGTAACTTCATGACTTAAAAAGTGTTCTCAAATCAACAAAGATGACAAAGTTGTTCTGTAATAAACAATAATAAAAGTGAATTTAAGATGTTTGTGCTTGTTTTAGAATCTGTTGGAGAATTTTGATGACATTGTAATAACAGTCGGCAGTGGGGGAAGTGCAGCAGAAATTGCCATTGCAAACTACCTGACAGGATCAAAACTCAAGTAAGATTTTTAAGCCATGTCTTAATATCAGATAATTTAAACATTAATTTTCTTTGTATTTTCTTAATGAATTATTAATGAGTTTTGAAGTGTTTCTAGATCAATTACTCACCCTTAACTTTTCACAGTTAATTTTTGTGACCGAAAATGCAATTTTAAGTGGTGCAGGAGCTTGAAGTTTTTCTGCCTGTGCATCGTTGAACTAAATTATTGCTCTTATTTCAGCCCACTAAGTTAAGATTTGGCACTTTGTCTCTAGTGATTTATCTTTAGTACTTTTATTATGAAGACCAAACATACAAAGTGGTACACTGCAGCTACATGTACAAAATACAGTATGGGGCCCAGTTCTCGGCCACTTTTGACGTAAACTTGTATTTCTTACTTGGGAGAACCGCAGGAACTTGAAATTTCGCCCAGAGTTAGCTACATTATTCAGCTTTTTGGTGTAAAGCTTTCGGCTTGTCATCGCATAATTTGCCCGAGCAATAATAAAAATAAGTGTTCCGTTTGTGGGCCCAGTTCTCGGCCACTAAAAAGCTTGCGCGTAATTGTCTGTAAAAAAATGCTCAGTTAATTTTCACAGTCATAAAATCACTCTGTAAACTTATTTATGTTATATCGATACCAAATTATTTTTATGAGGCTTTGTTTTACTTTAGAAAAGAAGGGGTTTTACGCGCCTAGTTGCCTATGTGCAGGTTCTGGCAAAACCGCATTGTGTGACCAATGCATTTAGATGGTATATTTTGCAGTGAAAAGGTCTTGAAAGAGTTAGGTGTTGTAGAAATAATAGACAAGACAAGAGTCAGCTCAAAACTTAGAGATAAGATTGACCTTTATTTTTAAAACATTTCTTTCTTTCATTCTGGCAGCAGCAGATGAAATTATATTAAAAACCAAGCGCTAAGCTGTATAGCGAGCAGGGTGGCCGAGAACTGGCAAATACGCAAACGTCGCAAGAAAAAATTTCGAAGTAAATTAAGACCAAAAACTACAATGGTTCAACGAATAGTTAACTAAAGCAGAAAGCTGAATTATTCTACGTTTCACATGCCAAAAATTAGCTCGTTTGGTGGGGGCTTTCGGATACAATACGAATTTAATTACATCCATGAATTTTAAGGAGCCGTAAACAAACAAATTTCTCGGGAAAACAAAATCACCTACCTCCGCGTAAACTCGACATGTGAGCTTTCTATATTGAGTTGAACAATCAAACTCAAGGTACTTAAAGCACATGACTCAGTCTATCGTTTGAAGGAAATAACTTTTTCTTTTAATTCAACTGGAGCGTGAAAAAACGCGTTAAACACAAAGTGGCCGAGAACTGGACCCGGCCGAGAACTGGGCCCCATACTGTAGTGCTATTTTTTTCAAAATCAGGGTATTTTCCAAATGCTTTATCTCTAAAACTAAGTCAGTCAATGATTCCATTTTTTTCCATCTCTGACATATACCATATTTATTCGATTAATGGCCCTGGGCGCTTATTAAATTTTTGGACCTTGAGAGTGGGCGCTTATTCGAGGCTGGGCGCTTATTAAATTTTCACCATTTTTTTAGCAAGAAATATTCTAATTTTGCAAGAAAACAATATGTAATAACAAAATGGGAAGATGTACCAAAGCTGTAAAATACTATGAAAACTCAGTCTTTTAGGTAGTCTCGGGTAGTCTCTTAGTAGTACTTAGTCAATTTCATTCTCACTTTCAATAATAGTCAATACTCCTCTTGTGCCCTCTTTTTATGGGGGTGGGGGTGGGGGCTTATTCCAGGCTGGGTGCTTATTAACTTTTCCAACCCACAGAGTGGGTGCTTATTCGAGGTAGGCGCTTAATTGAGGTTGGGCACTTAATCGAATAAATACGGTACACTGTAACGTTTAACTATGGTTAACTCATGACTGTGAAAAAAGTTTAAAAAGATTCTATGATGTAGAACATTTTCCTGCAAAATACCCTAATTATCAGTGACATGAAACCTGATGCACATTGTTTTCTTGTGCATGTAGGTGCCATGCTGTAAATGTGTGTGATAATGCAGCATATTTTTACAACAAAATAAATGAAGACCTTAGGACAGGAGGACTAGATGTTAAAGCAGAAGATATAATTGATATCATTGAAGGATACAAGGGGAAAGGATATGCTATATCAACTAACGAAGAACTAGGTGTGTGTCAACTTTTTTATTTTCTAGATGTTAAACCGGAGGTAATTAGGCTTATTTTTAAAACTTATTAACAATCATTAACTTCACGACTTTTAATTAGTCCATTGTTTTTTGTAGAAAATGAGCTTTTTGTAGCAAACTGTTTCATAGTACAAAATCCACCTTACTGGATGGTAAGCTTTGATATGCACTTGGACATCCAAAACAAAGAAAAATTCAGCTTGACAGGTTGTTTTGAGATTGTCATGATTCTTTTGTCATCCAGCAGGGTGGATTTTTTCCTGAGTGACATTTGTTGCAAAAGGCCCCTTAAAGGAGCTAGTTTTTTTTTTCAATTTTGTTGTTTGTTATCCATCTTAATCTTTGTCAGTTGAAACCATTCTTTGTTATTTTCACATTTTGATAACTCCTTTGGTGTTTTCCTATCATGTAATAACTATTATTTAAAGCCGGTTTCCTTCAAGTAATCAGAAAAATGACTTAAAATATCGTGTCATTGCTCCTTTAACATGTCATAGTCTTTATGGAACTCTAGTTATTATTTCAAATTGCCCTGGCCACTTTTAAATGTGACTGCAATCTTTTGCTGCAGAGCACATTATAGAGATCTCCAGTACTACAGGAATATTGGTGGACCCTGTGTACAACATTAAGGCAATTAGAGGGATGCTTTATGAGATGAAAAACAATCCTGGGAGATTCAAAGGACACAGAATACTCTACATTCACACTGGTAAGTGTAGTAATGTTGGCCATTTTCAAGGAGACTCAACCTCTGGTGTATAAAAGTATGGATGAGCTGGTACTTAAATAGGGTGTTAATTTAGCTGCCCTCATTAGAGTATAAGTATTGCATAATACTTTAGTAAAGCTTGCTATATATAAAGTTGCCATGGAAACCATATACAGTCAACTCTCTCTAAAACGGACCCCGTCGGGACTGGCTTCGTTCATTATGAGAGAGTTGACTGTAGTCAGACACATTTCTCAGTCTTGGCTTTTAAGGATGCAGCAATGCTTATTTCTTTTACGGACACATAACTACTTCAGGTGAAAAGGTACGGTAAATTATTGAAATAAGAGAAAGATACCCATATGTTTGAACCAGACATTTACTTTCTTATCATGGGACTCATGGTGGCCTGGTTTGTTAGCGCACTGAATTCTGAACCAAGTGTTCCAGGTTTGAGCACTGTTCAGGGACTTGTGTTGTGTTCTCAGACAAAACACTCTACTCTAACAGGTGCACCACACAATACAACCTTTCTGCTGTATCTAAATATTAAGTACATTTCTTATCGTAGGTGGAGTGTTTGGTTTGTATGATGGAAGAATGGATCCATTAATCACAAGCTCTGCATTGGAAACAAGTAAAGTTCTTTGCTGGGAAGATGTCAATGACCCTGTGCCATGCTGACATTAATTTTATTTATATATAAATATTATAATAAATTATATATAATTATTATATAATTTTATAATTAACAATGGTAGCCGATACGCATCAACGAAAACAGCTGAGGAGCTCAAACATTGCAATTCTTTGGGCCTTTTTAATAAAACAATTATTTCACGAGCGCGTGTTGGCTATAACAATCTCATATCCAACGCGCGCTCGTGGAATAATTGTTTTATTAAAAAGGCCTAAAGAATTGCAATGTTTGAGTTCCCCAGCTGTTTTTGTTGACGCGTATCGGCTACCATTTTTGTGGTCAATGGTATATGAGCTCATATACCATTCTCTGTCAAACAATCAAAACTCGGGAATTGCAATATACCATTGTTAGTTTTTAATAATTACAATTATAAAATTATTATCATAATTATACAGGATGTTATCAACTGGGTGATACTGACTTTATGTCATTGCTAAGAAGTAAAATGACAATGTCAAATGGCATGGAGAATCACTATTATCATCTTGCAACTTTTATGCTTTGCTGTGATCTTTGTGAAATGTATACAACTGTCAGGTGTGACCAGTTAAAACCTGCATCAGTCACAAGAGATCATGGCTGATAGACTTGCAATAATCTGTAAATCCTGGCTCTTGAATGTTGGCTGACTGAACAGCAAACACGTAGAACAGTGCAAAAAATACCATTATCATGTGTACACATTACAAGTAAGGGATATCTCAAATAAAGGTGTCCCTCCACCACTTCTCTGCTAAATCTCCTCCATTTTGATGAATCCAGATGTAAACCACCTAACATTTCCAAAATGGTATGTGTCCGAACTGTGGCATAACTGGACATGAAATAAACATCAAATTTTCACTTAAATGGTGTCCATTATTTTTATCTTTCTTATTCATCCCCGGATTTACCGGTATTTAGAATGGTGTAGCAGCTGCCTCGTCCCCAGGCGTCCTCGTCCTTGGTTGTGCACGGTTCGCTTGGCGTTGTGGGACTGACGTGCACGGTTCGCTTGACCATCAACCCCAGTGCTCCCTGTTTTCCCGCCTTACCGTCTCAACATCCGGCCAATCGGTGCCTGGGGATGAGGCAGGTGTAGCAGTGATGAGCCCAAATTTTTATAAGGCTTGACTTTATCCCCATAGGAGGGCCTGAGGAGAGAGGTGTTTTTCTGCAGTTATGAGTACAAAGGTATCTGAAGATTTCCAAATTTGCTAAAAAAAACCCTCTGTATACCGTTATTCATATTAATTTTCCCTGAAGAGTGGCCGTCCATAGGACGCCTGGACTCCCGCCTGGCTAAACGCCTGGGGTGGGATGAATGGATGTTGTTCTATCGAGCTATACGCATAAAGTGCTGTAAGCAATATGATCAAAACATTGCTTTTCAACTGTTAAATTACTTTTAGTCACTCTGATTTTACATGTGGACATAAAAGTAAGTATTTTTTTCCAGAGGAGGGGGGAATGAGGTTCTCATGTTCATTGCTAGTTCTTTTAATCATTAATCCTTTAATCATCCATTATAAAATAAGGCAAACTCATAATCTCATTGGCTACACAAGGGTGGTCTTATTTTCGATAGACTGCCATTGGAGCATTTGCAACTAAAATCGGTGGAATTACAAACCAAAACTATATATAAAATACTCTCTTTGGACGTTTTGTTGCTCTGCTAAAACAACTAGACAGTTTGCTCTTGTTTCCTGTCGACTTTTGATAGTTGACACAGCGCTTTGCCCCCCTTCCCCCCTGGGGGAATCCCATATGAAACAGACGGAGATACCCGTCTTAAACCCCAAAAGGTGATCAGTCTGGGCCTGGCTCAAGCTTTTCTGACACCTAAACGGTAACAAACTGCTAAAAATAATTCGTATTACTTCTCGTGCAATGCGAGATCACTATTGACGGTTAAAAATATCGGCGTTTTGCCCGGGACACCCTGAGCGAGACGACGAGCATCGCTGTTTCTTTTATATGGGATCCCCCTCCCACCACCCCCCCCCCCCCCCCCAAAGCCAGCCGGCAGAAACGCGACCTCACCTGTCAACAGGACAGTGGATGCACTAGCCTTTCTCTTCAATCCCCGTGCTTCATACGTTCTGTCTCTCTGGTGAAAATAAACGCGTTGTCAGTGTCTGTCTGTAACTCCGCAAGCATTTTACAGATTTTGCATTTTAGTGAAAAGAAGTTTCGGAGTTAATTTGGCGTGACGTCTGGAATTGTTTCGTTTCATTCCGGATGAGTGCGTTTGATCTCGTGATCAAAAGTGATTGTAAATTTGCAGTAAACACCTTCAGTTCGCCCGGGGAGTGGCTTTTCAGCGTTCCAGCAAACTAAAACATATCGCTGAAGTTCCATAAACCTTCACAGAAGAAAAAGATTACAAGATACGTTTATGTTACTGACAACACAGGTGAGGAAAAGAACTTGGAATTAATTACAGACTTCGCGTGACTTCATATACCTTGCCTAGACGACATGTTCGATAAGTTGTTCTTTGTGTGAACATTTGTATCTCGAACCAACGAAAGTTGTTCGTTTTATGCAGCAATACATCCGCCTTTGAGGACCACAGTTCAGCGTTTTCAATCGAAAGGAACTTTCACAATCAGCAAAAAGGTAAGGAAGACGCGTGTAATAGTAAGTTATGAAACGTAAGCACATTGTTGCTTGGCATCGCGCGCTAAGCAAAATCTGTCCTTGAAGTTATTTTGCTGCGGATAGATTTGATCTCATTATTGATGTATCGTATCTTAGTTGTGCCTTATCATGAGCATAGACGGCAAGAAAATGTTATTAACTAGTCTGAAAGCAGAAGAGTATTTTAACATATTGAAAGTGAAACAAAGTTCTCAAGCATTTTCAAAGCGGAAATGCTTTCTGAAGGAAGGAACGCTTTTGCGTAGGAGCTGTAGATTTGTCTAACAAGTTTCATTATGTCTTGCGTTTCAAAACCTAAATCTAATTCTAAAAGATGCATAGTATCAACCGCGTCAAATATCGTGCACTGGAATATAATTTTCAAACTGGCCAGTGTTTTATATCAACTGAATTTGCATTTCACTAATTATATAATATATATATGCAGCACAACACTATAAAGTTAAATACGCGATTAAAGTGATCATGACCAATTGTTATGTTGTGGTTTATCACCAATATTGTTATTTGCGTAGCTTTCAATAAGCAGATTCCTTTAATGTTTCATTAAAACGAAACAAAATAAATGAAGGAAAACTCAAGTCGTTTGGTGAGGAAACTTAGTTAATGAGCTTCACTGAAGTATGTTATTGATACATTTTGTAAAGACCTTGGAGTGAGCGATGCTACAGATCGTGTTTATGTCAAACCCTGTACCTCCCCCCGCCCCCTCCTCCCCCGTCTCTTGCCACTTAAAAATGTTTTGTTCCTTTGGTTGTTGTTCACCTACAGGTCTACATGTATTTTTCGGAGGATGACAGGCAACATCCAGGAATAATTACAAAAGGTATGAAATATTAAAAAACAATATATATTTGCCTTAATTCCCTCCCCAATTCTCCACCTGACTGTGTGCAATGTTTGACCATATGACTCACACTTTCAGTGTTGTTCGTTTCAAAAATTATTTGTTACTTTGCTCCTGGGACATAGTTCTGTTTCTCATTGGTTTTGAGGGGAAATCTTACATGAAGTAAGTACTGTAAAAGTATAAGCCCCCTTACTATTGGTGCATTGTTTTGTGGCGGATTCTAGTGATGGTGGTGGAGGTGGCATTGAAGCAGGGCTGCATGGCTTTGGTGATATTTCAGTGGCTTGATTTGGAACGGATTGTAATGCAGGTGGCATTGGTGGTATTGACAGTGCTAGTGGTAGATTGTTGTTGCTGTGTTGGTGCAGGTGGCAGTGAAGCCGGTGATACTTGTAGTGTTAGTGGTTGTGGTGAAGCAGGCGACAATGAAACTGGTGGTGTTGATGGTGCCAGTGGTAGATTGTTGATATGATGGTGCAGGAGGCAGTGGAGTTGGTGGTTTTGTTGTATATAGTGGTAGATTGTGGTGTTTATAGTGGTGGTGTAGGTGGCAACGAAGCTGGTAGCATATTGGTGGTGCTTGTGGGTGACAGTGAAACTTGTTATTAGTATTTAACTACAGATTGTGGTAGTAGTGATGCATGTGGCTTTGAGGCTGAAGGTATTGATGTTAATAGTAGGGTGTGGTGTAGGTGGCAGTGAAGCTGGTGGTATTGTTGTATATAGTGGTAGATTGTGGTGTTGGTGGCAACGAAGCTGGTAGCATATTGGTGGTGCTTGTGGGTGACAGTGAAACTTGTTATTAGTATTTAACTACAGATTGTGGTAGTAGTGATGCATGTGGCTTTGAGGCTGAAGGTATTGATGTTAATAGTAGGGTGTGGTGCAGATGGAAGTGAAGCTGGTGGTATTGTTGTATATAGTGGTAGATTGTGGTGTTGGTGGCAACGAAGCTGGTAGCATATTGGTGGTGCTTGTGGGTGACAATGAAACTTGTTATTAGTATTTAATTACAGATTGTGGTAGTAGTGATGCATTTGGCTATGAGGCTGAAGGTATTGATGTTAATAGTAGGGTGTGGTTGTGGAGATGCAGGTGGCAGTGAAGCAGTTCGCATTGGTGAGAGGGTCTCAATGGGGTTAACCGTTAGCCGTAAAACGGCCAAAAAGTTAGCCGTTAGGCGTAAAAAATGGAAAAATTTAACTGTTAGCCGTAAAATATGTTAACCGTAAAAAATCGGTCAGTAATTATTAATAAACCAAACTAGTTCACTTCATCGTCCCAGAATGGCCCTGAGACCTAAAATATGTTTTTCATTAATGGAAATTAATTTTTAACTTGTTAAAACAATGAAAATTAACTTTTAACTTCTGTTAACCGTTATGGAAATAAATTAACCGTTAGCCGTAAAAAAGCCAAAATTTTAACCGTTAACCCTAAAAGCCACCACCCCATTGAGACCCTCTGGTGATCCTAGTGGTATGTTGTAGTGATGGAGATGGTGATGTCAGTAGAACTAGTGGTACTTGTACTGCTAGAGGTGATTGTGGTGGTGGTGCAAAAAGCTGTGGATCGAGCTGCTGGAGGTGTCAGTTGAAGATTGTGGTGTGCAAACTGCAAACGGCTGTGGAGCTGGTAGCATTGGTGGTGCAAGTTGTAGATTGTGGTGGTAATGGTGCAAGGAGCAGTGAAGCTGGAGGTATTGGAGGTGCAAGTGGTAGACTGAGATGATGAGGCAGGTTGTAGTTAAGCTGGTGGCATTGGCTGTGCTAGAGGTTAATTGTGGTTGTTTTGATATTTCATGTGGCAGTGAAGCTGGTGATATTGGTGATAATGGACTGTGGTTGGCAATGACGCCAACCATCTTTGGGAAGAAGGGGGACACTGGGGATAAGGTTGTAATGACGCTTTTTATGGTACTCATGACATTGATGGTGCTTTTGGTATTGATCAGGGGCACCCAACGGAATATTTCGTTAAAATATCTAAAAAATGGTATAATTGTTCATTTTTAACGGATTTTTACTCTAAAAATGTCACCTAGAATTTTCGGGAGCCTTTCCCTGGCTGGAATTTTTTCGAAAAGGTAAGTTTTGATCCCTATAACTTTCGGATCACTAGACTTTCAGCTAGGAAATCCAAACAGATAAAAAAATTTTAGGGGATAAAAATATGCCTATACATGTATCTACCGTTTAAATACTAAAATACGTTCAACGGTGCTATCTTTAAGTGGTTTTGAACTATATTCTGGATGGGTGCCCCTGATTGATGAAGTGGTGGCCCTTGTAGTCGTGGTGGTGGAAGTGGCGATACTGGCTTTACTGGTAGTGGTACTGGTGATGGTGCAGGTGGTGGTGATAATTATAGAGCAATGTTGGTAATTATAATCTTGCAGTATTGGTGGTGCTGGCTAAGGTAGTGTTGATTGTGGAGGTTGCGCGGATTATAGTACAGGTGGAACTAGTGGTAGTTTGTGGTAACGGTGGTGCAGGTGCTGGTAGTAGTCGTAGTAGTGGTGGTCGTGGGGATAGTGATGCTGGTGGTGTTAATGGTGGTCTGTTGGTGGTGCTAGTGCTCAGTGATGGCAACTAACATGGCGATGCCGTGTTTGAAGTAGCTTGTATTACTAGTGCTTGTGGTAGTGGTTGTGTTGATTGCAGTGGTTGTGTGCTGGTGCTGTGGCTGCTGGTTAATTGTCCTGCAGATGGATGTTGGAGTGAAGGTGCAAAAGATGGTGATGCTGGCGGTGCAAAATATTGTAATGCTGACGGTGGTGATAATGCAGATTGTGGTTAGTTGATAGCGATAATGCTGGTGGTGCCAGGCAGTAGTGACAGTAGTGGTGGTAATCGTTGGCAGTGAGTTGGTCCTGGTGGTACAGTTAATGCAGGTGCTGATCAGTTTAATTCTTCCCTTCCCTAATAGCTTATTGTTGTACATTGTACATTGGAGTCTTGTCTCACACTTTGGTTTTTCTTCATTTCAGGTTAAAACACCTCTGGACTTTACACAGTTTTATGACTGTTATTCCATGATGGTTGAAAACGTCTAATGAAAAATTTCCTATAGGGTAAGACGTATCTGCCTCATACGTAATTATGCCCAGACAGCTTTGGTTTAATGAAAAATTAACTGATTTTTGACTATAATGTTATTGGTAATTTTCACATTACTTCGTATTTGACAGCATTATGAGGGTTTTGGTGAACTTTCCTCACTCAGGACACTGTAATGCCTCTCATAAAGAGTTTGCATCTTATTAGTGCCTGTAAAAAGCTGAATAATTTCAGCTTGTTTGGGAAATGAAAAAAGCAATTTGGCATGCGCATTTTCGGTGGCCTTAAAATTCCCTTGGAACTTAAAGTTGTAACGGTGTACATGATTTGACGTGTAACTTGAAGGAAAGCATCGAATCATTGTTTTAAGCAATGCAATGCAGTGGAGAATTCCGTAGGCGGCCATTCCAGGATAGCGGAAGAACTATCCGTAACTGGAGCTGGCTGCTTACGGGGATGATTTCGTTAGAGGCCGAAGCACTGTTTAGACAAAAACAGCACTATCTATCTCAATTCACGAGAGCCGTTCACCATTATTTCACTATAGTTAGATTGTGACTGTTGTGTCTTTGTTAATAATGGCAGTATCATATCTACATATAGGCTTAACTGGTGCTAAAGGAATCAACAAGAGACAAGTACTTTGTGTGCAACGTCTCGACACGTTTTAATTTTATTTTTTCGATAGGTCTGTTTAGTTTACATGTTATTGTGTCAGCAGTTACTTTTTGGTTTAATATAACAACGCAATAAAACATTGTTTGCAGGTGTTTTTGGTGACCATCCCATGCATGGCTACTGCTCCATCACCATTTTCGTCCACCAAAGACACGACCAACTATGCCCGGCTGTGCCGTCTCTTGGTGGATGTGGGATCCCAGGCCCTGAGAGATACATTTGATAAAATACATCCACCAGCGACTCTACATGCAGTTTTATCCAGTCATTCTGTGCATTATGCTACTCTGCAATCACTTTATAGAGGGAGAAGGAAGGTCCTTAATCCTACACAATGGGGAAAGCTGTACCCTGCTGTCCCTTCATCTGTGTCATCAGCCAGCTTTGATATCACCCTTCTAACGGTGCTGCTTAGAAATATATGTGGTTTGATACCTCCTGTCTTTGGCTGGGACAGTCTTCCTGCACCTGCAGACACAAGCATTGCGGATGACATCGCCCGAGTGAAGTATTACAGAAACACTGTATACGGCCATGCCAGTCAAGCCTCTGTTGATGATACAAGTTTTAACGCTTACTGGCCGGAAATCCGAGAGGCTCTGGTAAGATTGGGAGGACCAAGTTATAAAGCATACATCGACAATCTTGAACACGATTGTATGGATCCTGACATCGAGGAACATTATCGTGAACTCATGAAACAATGGAAGAAAGATGATGACAGCATCAAGGACAAACTTGAAGAGATCGAAGGTAACATGAAGAATATTCCGATACTTTTTCAGTTGGATACACAAAGCGAAAACAAATTGTCATGCTGTGACAACGTTCCAATAATCCTAATCCACGGCAACAAAGTTTTTGAATGATAATGATGTGCTGCTGGATTCCTTAATAGATAAAACCTTACTCTTGGCACAAATTAGCCTTCTACACAGACGTCCTTTGGAGGCGTCACGCATTCCTCCCCACGAGACACAAGATTTTTCGACGAGCTCAAAGACGTCCGCTTAGGAGATTATAGCACAAATATTTCCAGAAATTGTTGCTTGCAAACGTTGTACCCAATAGTAAATGAGATATATTTTAGTGCGGTGGAGGAAGTGGTATAGTTGCAAACGATACTCAGCGTTACACGGCTACTACAAAGTACAATGAACAGCAAATCTATGATATGGTAAAGAGATGACCTACCGTAGAATTCCGGTTATAAGCCCTGGGCTTATACAACTTCGTAAGGGTTTTTTGGTGGGCTTATAAGCGGAGGGGCTTATATCTGGGAGGGCTTATAAGCGGAATGAAAAAAACGTTTCGAAACGAGCCTCGGGAGTGTTGATCAAAATACGTTTTTAAGTTAAAAACGCACAAAAAGCAACATTTAGCCCTGTTCAGTACTGCCATCCGGTAGAGGGGGGCTTATATCCGGGGGGGGCTTATAATCGGATGTATTTTTTTGTTTCCAGGTAGATGGGCTTATAACCGGGGGGGCTTATAAGTGGGGGGGGGGCTTATAACCGGAATTTTACGGTATTCCGTTGGGTCACGTGGCAATAATAAGCATTATTAGAAACAAGTGTCAACCGCAGCGACGATTTAAAGCAGTCCTGTAATAAATGAGTGCATAGTCTGTCGGGGTAGGACATTAGATTGTGGAGAAAACGAGAGAGATCCTGAAACAGGTAAACAAATAAATTTTGGATGCAGAAGGTCTCAGTTTCAAACGTGTCTCCAATATTTCTGCAGTATTTAACTGCCTTTCTTTGCATCTTCACATCGTTAAAGAGAATACCTTTGTGTGAGAGGAAAAATATAAAAAGCCTTCACCAAAATGTTTGCGTGAAGTGTCCAGATTCTAGAGCGAAGAGAAGTGCGTTCTTCAAGTATAGTATTTTTGACATACACACGGGACATTTGTGCCGCATTTGTGTACAGTAAAATGTAAAGGAAAAACCAAAGAAGCAAAACACGAGTGAATAAATTCATATTTTCATGTCTAAATGAGTTAAAACTAAAAGTGTATTTTAACCTTCAGAATTCATCAGAGACTCGTCAGAGCAGACGAAAAGTGGAATGAAAGAGATGAAAGAGAGGCTAGACACCCTGACGGCTTTATTAGAGGAGAAAAAAGATGAAGGTCAGTCAAAGAAGAGACTAAACAAAGATAAACACAAGTTTACATTAACTGTCGTTGTTCTCGCGCGCTCATTGGTCAAGAGCTAGAGCAAACATCCTAAATATGACGTTACCTGTTACGCACGTGCGATTCACATTGACTAACCCGGGTAAATTTGAAAACGCTTTTTTTTTTCGCGGGATAGGCCAACCGTCCACACTGAAAAAAAAAACGGCGTTTTCGGTCACCGAAAATGGAGCTTTTCAAAAACGCTCTCCAAAATGAAGAAAATTGAACACGTACTAGTGTGGACGGCGAAAACGGCGCTGACGTCAAACAGTCATGTGATCTCTGTAAAAGAAAACATTTAATTAGCTTAACAATACCTCTGTGTATGTATTGCAACGATGGGTGCGATGAAACGTACCGGTTTCAAGTTTATCCGGATAAATGTGGACGGAAAACATTTTACACGGCGTTTTCAAATTTCTCCGTTTATAATTTATCCTGATCAATGTGGACAGGGCCTTAACGTTATTGTAGAAAACAAATCGACCAAATTAAACGACATGACTATTGTCGGAAGCACCCTCACAGTGACCTCTCGACGCTTGCAAGGTGAAAATAACATTGTAGGTTTCTGACTGCTATTCTTCATAGGTTTATTTTAAAAGAATAAAATTTCTTGTCCTCGTTTTCTTCAGTCCACAATTGACCCGCTGTCCTTTGTGGTCTAATTGGTAAACAGACCATACAAATGTTGTAACAAAATAAATTAATCTTAACAGTCAAAACACTCGCTTCGCTCATGGCTTCTATTAAGTTTATTTTTATGCTTTTTAAGATTGTAGAGGAAATCGACTACAGTTTTAAAAATCCCATTTCTTGATGGTGATTTGGTACTGAATTATGTATGGACGTTGATGGTGCGGTGTATTCAGGGAGAATAAAAGACGTTAGGTGATAGAAAAAATACATGCTGTTAGGGAGTTTTTTCATAGCTGAATATTTTGTTGATCATGTGTACATTTAGATTTACCATGAGATCATAAAATAAAATGAAATATGAAAACTCTGTATGCAAACAAGATTGATGGTCTTAACGTTTTTGGTCCTTAAACTGAAGAGCGATAAACGTTTCCAATCATCAGGACGAGTCCAAAATGAGTTTAACAAGATGAAAAGTGAAATAGGAAACATTAGTGGCAAGCTGGACGCTTTGACGGCATCACGACAAGGAACAAAGGAAGGTAAGTTCCCAAATTAACAAACAGACATCAAATAAAACAGTCAACTCAAGACTTTGTAAATGGTGTTTTTTAAGGTTTATTCCAGAAGCAGTAGTAGCGTTTTATTTATTTGTGTTTCATTTAAGGAAAAATATCGAAGGTAACTAAACAAACATGACAGTTGCCTTGGTAGAACAGCCAACTAAATTCCTGACAAATATTTGTGTGGTAATTTGCAAACCGTTGCAAGCGTAGTTCCTAATAGAAGTTAAAGATTAAACCACAGAACGTTTTATAAATCACTTTGTAGTTTTAGATTTAACTAAAAGTGATGCAAATTTTTGATCCCCAGACAACATCAGAGACAAGCTCCAGCAGATTAAAAGTGAAATGTTAACCATGAATGAAAGGTTGGAAAAGTTGAGCATGTCAAGAGAAGAAAGCGAGGAAAAAGGTCAGTACTACCTTGCTTTAACACCGTCAAAAATTGTGCATTATTTTTGACCGAGGAAGATGGCTTATTAAGTAAAACCGACTTCTTATACTGCACTAAATTAAATATATATTTTAAATGTATTGAGCTGCCAGTAGGAGGCAATACTGTCGATACACCAAATCCCCTTGAATTTTCATCATTTAAAGGAAATTTTGAAGGTTTCCCACGGGTCAAAGTAAGTTCTTGACCCCGGTGGGATTTGAACCCACGACCTACAGATAAGATCTAGATGACCTAGATCTACCGATTAAATACCACCGGAGTCAAGAATTGTCTTTGCCCCGTGGGAACCCTCGCAAATTTCTTTTAAAAGGGCGAAAATCCAAACCAGGGGATTTGGTGTATCGGCTGTATTGCCAACTGCCGGCACTTAAACACATTTAAAACAAAGAAGTATTTAATTTCCTAATTACGCGGTCTTATCAATATCTATTCCTGTACTGCGGGCGTCTATTTGTTAAAAAAGGTGTACAGGTTGCCACGACGAAAGTGCCGTTAGTTTCTGATCTTGAATAAAAAAAGCATGTGAATATGGCGAGATGCACATTGGCCGTATTTACCTGGGAAGACGTATACGTAGATCTAGCATTACAGCAACACAGTGACCTTGGCCAGGGATCAAACCAGGACTGCCTGATCCGGAGTCCGATGAACTGTAGCTCAACATTAGGCCAGTGTGCCTCCCAATATCATTAACTTATTCACATACGTATGAAATCAATCAAAATTCAGCTGTAAGCTGTTAGGATAATCACTGTGCGAAAGGATGTGTGAATAAATTAAAAGTGGCAACACTTCTGGTTTCTTGCTGTAATTGCGTCGAGATACAATCAATAAGACGGCAAGCTCGAGGTTTAAATCTAATTGATTGTTGGAAAGAGGCGAAGCCCCGCGTCAACTATACAGTGTCGATAGAAACCGAGAGCGAGGCGTCTAATTGTTTAAACATAACCCAGAGAACGATCTATTCAACAAAAACTTTAGTGAAAGTGGTTTTTGAATAGTGTTGGTTTGTGTTTTCAGCAATTTTACTTGCCCGCGCTCGGAGGTCAGACGTACTGAAACCAAATAGAAGAGACGCAGTCAAAATACAATCATGATTTAAGGGCATTAATGTTGAGCCACAAGCTCCTTCATTTAAAAATTGTATTAATTATATAAAAATGTATTTCTAGATCCTTTTGATCCATCTGAGCTTATTGAGGGAATTCGCCAACTCTACAAATCCCGTGAAGGGTGGCTGTCACCATTTCCTTGGTGCGAGGAGTTTCACTTTCATCTAAATGATATTTTTACCAGACTGAAAATGATCAACAGGAAGAAAACAAGAGGAACAGCAACCGACGAAATCGTCAACATGTCTGCTATCTTCAAACCGCATGAAGAATGTTCGCAGCCAAGAACAGTGATAATTGAGGGGAAGCCTGGTATGGGAAAAACGACTTACTGCAAAAAGCTCGTTTATGACTGGGCTACAGGAAAGCAAGAAGCAGAGAGTTGCTTTCCAAGATTTGAAACCGTGTTGTTGTTAAAATGTCGTGATATCAAGTCTGACCTTTGGGAGGCCATTGATGACCAACTTCTACCCCTAGACATTGAAAAAGGCTTTAGAAAAAAATTCTTCAACTTTATTCGCCACAATCAGTCAAACGTTTTGCTGGTGCTCGATGGATTGGATGAGCTACCCTCGAGTAAACTGCCAATGTATTCAGAAATAATTCAAGGACGAGTGCTTCCAAAGTGCCACTTAATTGTTACAGCACGGCACGAGGCTGGAATGAAGGTAAGAAAATACTGTGACAACCTATTGGAGATCGAAGGATTTACCGAAGAAGATGTAAAAGAGTTCATCTGCAAGTACTTCAAAAGCATGGAGTCGTTGGCTGAAAAGCTCTTGCTCAAGCTGAAGAACGATAAAATCCTAAGAGAAATGGCGGCAAATCCTCTAAACACGGCACTTCTTTGCCTTCTGTGTGACGAATTTCAAGGCATTTTTCCAGAAAGTAGAACTGAACTGTACCTAGAAATAACAGAGTGTGTTCTGAGAAGATACAGAAAAAAGAAAGGATTATCAGAAACCAGCGAGAAACTAACTGAAGTATACAAAACCCAATTAAAACACCTTGGCTGGATAGCGTTGAATGGTTTACATGAAGAAAACTTAGATTTCGAAGAAAGCGAGTTTGCAGATCATAAAAGTGAATTACCTGGATTCGGATTTTTGTCAATGCAGCCCGGTGGTAGCAAACTAAGACCGTGTCGACGTTACGCGTTTCTACACAAGAGTTTCCAAGAATTCTTCGCTGGCTTTTATCTTAGTTGCCAGCTTCTTAATGAAGAAATTACTCCCGACCACTTAGTTTCCGACATCAGATATTTCAATGAGCTAAAACACGTGCTTTCGTTTTCTTGCGGCATTGTATCAACGCAATGTAAAGAAGCAGCAGTGGCTCTTATGGCGAGTATAACAACACAAGTGAACAATCATGGCAAATATAGTGTGGATGTTGCACTGGCTTGCATAACGGAATGTAAAAGAGCAAACAGTGATGTTGTTGTGACACTAGCACAAGTTTTTGGTTCGTGTCTTAAACTTCAAGATATTGCTACCAGCCTTGGATGGGCTCATGCTGCTCCCCTTGCTGAAGCAATTAAAGTCAACACCACACTGAAAAAGTTAATTTTGCTTGGCAACATTGGTGATGCTGGTGCTGCTTCACTTGCTGATGCAATTAAAGTCAGCACAACACTAACGTCGTTGTATTTGGATAGCAATAACATTACTGATACTGGCGCTGCTTCACTTGCTGATGCAATTAAAGTCAACACAACACTGGCGTCGTTGTCTTTGAAAAGCACTAACATTGCTGATGCTGGCGCTGCTTCACTTGCTGATGCAATTAAAGTCAACACAGCACTGACGATGTTGTCTTTGAGTAGCAATAACATTGCTGATGCTGGCGCTGCTTCACTTGCTGATGCAATTAAAGTCAACACAACACTGACGATGTTGTCTTTGAGTAGCAATAACATTGCTGATGCTGGCGCTGCGTCACTTGCTGAGGCAATGAAAGTCAACACAACACTGGCGTTGTTGTCTTTGAGTAGCAATAACATTGCTGATGCTGGCGCTGCTTCACTTGCTGATGCAATTAAAGTCAACACAACACTGACGAGGTTGTCTTTGAGTAGCAATAACATTGCTGATGCTGGCGCTGCTTCACTTGCTGAGGCAATTAAAGTCAACACAACACTATGGTCGTTGGAGTTGAATAGCAATAACATTGCTGATGCATAGCTGGCGCTGCTTCACTTGCTGATGCAATTAAAGTCAACACAACACTGACGATGTTGTCTTTGAGTAGCAATTACATTGCTGATGCTGGCGCTGCTTCACTTGCTGATGCAATTAAAGTCAACACAACACTGGCGTTGTTGTATTTGAATAGCAATAACATTGCTGATGCTGGCGCTGCTTCACTTGCTGAGGCAATTAAAGTCACCACAACACTATGGTTGTTGGAGTTGAATAGCAATAACATTGCTGATGCTAGCGCTGCTTCACTTGCTGATGCAATTAAAGTCAACACAACACTGACGTCGTTGTATTTGGATAGCAATAACATTGCTGATGCTGGCGCTGCTTCACTTGCTGAGGCAGTTAAAGTCAACACAACACTGACGGTGTTGTCTTTGAATAGCAATAACATTGCTGATGCTGGCGCTGCTTCACTTGCTGAGGCAATTAAAGTCAACACAAAACTGATGGTGTTGTCTTTGAGTAGCAATAAAATTGCTGACGCTGGCGCTGCTTCCCTTGCTGAGGCAAGGAAAGTCAACACAACGCTGAGACTGTATTTAGAGTAATAAAGCGTAGTTTAATTTATTGTTAAGGTCAATAGTTATTATTACATTGAATTAAAAGCCGTATTTTTATTCAGTTTTAAACTGCAACCAAAAACGAATAATGTACCTAGTGAAAATTGGTTATGAAGTAAATCCTGTAAATTTCTCGGTGTTTTTTTTTTACAACAGACTGGTTTTGTCATACATTCTACGTCGACAACATTTTTATCTAAACAACGTTTTTGTAATTTTTAATATCTTTTACATGTATTTTTAAATTTTAAGTTGTACGCGGCCCCACAAGCTTAGTAGCTTTAACCTTTCACCGTGTACAAATAAAGTTATTATATGTTCAGGGCGTTGCCTTTGTCGGGACACGGTGTTCTAATATCTTCTATGCACTACTCGAATTCTACTTTGAATCTTCAAAGGGATTCATAATTAAAACCTATTTTTTCATTTAGTGTACTTATTTCTTTATTTCATTGTGGTAACATTTTTTACGATATTGTAACATTGCTGAGTTAGTGTAAAAGTAGCTTTTAACGTTTTTTTTAATGTTGTAACAAAATCAAAAGTCGCTAGAATAGCCTTTGGCATATTTACAACGTATATATATAGCATTTGAGATGTTCTCATATTAATGAGTGATAAAGTAGAATCGCTTGTAAATTTTGTTTGGATCTTGTTACATTCGTTCATGCTTGTACTTGATTTTAACCTAAGGAATAAACTTTAGTTGGGTTAGTCCCGAGAGGTGATTGTTGTCTCTGTTGTCTGTTCCAAGCGCTCCCCTCTTTTGCAGAACTGGTAAGAGTGAATATTGTCAATGTACATTTCTTCGGCTAGTTCAATTGCATAAAGATCAGTTCTAAATTGTATAAGGAGTTTTGGATTTACATGGAGGGAGCGACATCCCAAAGTACATTGTAGGTTCGATTTTTTGTTAGCAATTCAAAGCGGCTGGTAGCTTCACCCTATCACCCCATACACTCTAGTCATTCCATGACTTCATCAAGCTCAAATTCGGTAAATGGGGAGGGGGGAAGTTCTGGAAATTCAAAACATCCTTTTGTCCGATGCGCGTCATATAAGCCAAATCAAAACAACTATTCGGAGTCTAGACGAGTACAAAGTCGATAACTTGGTCGACCTTGCACTTCATTTTTAGATGATAAGAAGTCTCAGAACAAAACAAAACTTCAAAATGCAGAAAAAGAACAAGCTTAAGCAAGAATAGAAAGGGAAATTGTAAGTTCAGTTCACTATCATGAGTGGCATACAAGCTACAACTCGGAGAACAACTTTGAAAGGAGCTACCGTATTTCAGAATATTTTTAGTGATTTTTCTAATTTACAACAAACATTTTTATGTTTTTTGTACAAAATTAACACCTCGAAGAGCAACTTTGAAATAGCTTCCGTACGTCAGAATATTTTTAACGATTTTGCTGATTTACAACAAACCCTTATATTACGTAAGTCCCTTATTCAACGCCTTGTTTTCCAATTCACTTGACAACGGCAACCAAGCAATATTGTGAGTTTTTTACACGGAAATTTTAAATTCTTCTTCGTACTTTTAATAATTTTGCGATAGGTTATCCCGATAGTATTTCGTTGACCGCGTGCAAGATCCAAAAATTCCGCCCGCTACCAGAACCAATCCGGTGGCTCATTGCAGGATTCGCGACGTACCGCCCGTACGCGCTCTGAGTGTTCAAAGGGCTATATTTTTACTGTTTCAGTTAAACAAAAAAGCTTAATATGACTGTTAAGGTATCAGCCACCCTTCAGGACCGTCCGCGCCCGGATCGCTCCAGCGCTTTTGTTTTTAATACAAACCCCTGCAAACTACACATTTTCTGAAAGCTTAATAGTTCCAGATTATGAATTATTCCTTTAAAAATGACGAAAACTTAAAACAAACGCAAAATTGAGACGTTTTTGCGAAAGTATATGTCTGTGTAAATCAAGCTCCGGGCCCGCCGAAGTTAAGCGGAAGAAAACGAAAAACATCGTGTTTGCCTCTCAACACCTTTCTCTAAAAAACCGTGTCTCAGATTTTTGACAAGTGCGTTTGTTCTTTTGTAATGCGCAGATGAAGTTAGGGGAGACGAATCATCGCCACTTCCTGTGGAAAAATATAAATTATTCGAAAACGAGAAAAGAAAACAAAAATAGCAGACACGGTTTCGGAGAAAAACTATCTGGCAATAAGCTGGCCAAATTTCAGCCAAATCGGTTCAGGGGCTGCCGACTTGGAGTTAAAAACGTACGTTCAACTTGTTGAAATTTTCTTTCCGAGAAAAAAGCGAAATATATTTTTTGCGGAGTCTTACCCATAATGGGATTATAACGCCTGGAACGTCAAGGTTGATGCTTACCAGAAAGGGTCATCCTTCTCTAACAATAGATGCTTGACAGGTTACATTCAGCAGGCAAAACATTTACGCGGAACATGGCGATATATTTTTATCTTCTGACCGGATACAAATCGAGGTTTATACAGTTTATAGAAAATTCAAAATTTTCGCTCCACATACGGAGCCGCATTTATGTTATATAATTTGACATGCTTCGAGTTTGGTGGTGCTGATTCATCGAAAGCGCGACAAAGCCGGTAACAAACGGCGATTGCAGCTGAAAGTGAAGGTGAAGCCTCGAAATAACGTTCGGTCAACACAAAAGAAAACAGGCTTGCCGAAATGAGACTAGTAGTTCTAGCTGGGTAAGAATAAATTTGATTTAAGGCTTACATATTTTCACACAACAAATATCGTCGATTGTAAACCCTAAATGTTCCCGGCGATATCAATCAATGAAAACCAATCATTGATTACAATCAATATAATCAATAGAAATCAATAATAATCCATTGATTATTATTGATTGGTTCTACCAATCAATAAAAATCGATACTCACTCACCAAATGGTCTTAATTGTTATTGATTTTTATTGATTTTCATAGATAATCAATAACTGATTATGCAACTTTATGGTGCATAGTAGCATGGACGTGCGTCATAAATCACGGGCATATTTACGCCTCCAGGATGAATTAATTGCACACGTTTTTCCTTGCATTCCCACCGGGACTGAAGAAAGTAGAAATTAACAGTAAATAACATGTTCTTGTTTCAAAAAAATCAAATGCTTTAGTTCGCTTTTTAAAATGATAAACTGCAGTAAAAATGCTACACTTGAAACATTTGATTTGTCACAGGAAATAAAGTTTACTGAATGGTTTGTTAGTTCATACAGTGCATTTTATTGCAAATAAATAACAAATTTCATAATCAATAAAAATCAATGATAATCAATAAAAATCAATACTCACTCAACTTTTAGGCATTGATTTTTATTGATTTCCAATACCAATCAATTAATTGTTATTGATTATTATTGATTATTATTGATTTTATTGATTATTGATTTTCATTGATTGATATCGCCGGGCTAAATGTTTCACAAGGCAGGCTGTATCCACCGTCACTGTCGTTTTATTTCAATATTTATGCGTGTCTGTTTCCATTGAACAGTAGCGCGTCTTCTATTCTATTCAGTGTGACCACTTTCTAGATCTTCAACCGGTTCTTCAACATGAATTTACGATCGGCTTTCATTTGCTGGCGCGGAAACCGACTGCCCGCATTCGGCGCTTACCGCTTGTTCTTGCAAATATGTTCTTGCGTGAACAATGGATCTGGGATTTCGTGACGCGTTGACAGGACATCTCAACGGGCAATTAACATAATTAACCTTGCAAAAACTTTATCGCGCAATAACTTCGCGCAGAAATAAGATTTTTTTGTGAACTTTTTTGTAAAAGAACGCCCTTGAAGAGCTTTATCTTAACATCACAAAATCTCAAATTTAGAAAAACTGCACCTTTTAACGGTGGCTGATACCTTAAGGCCTGGCTAAACTAGGAAACATTGTTGCGGAAACATTGCTGCGGAGGCAAATGTTTCCAGTTTAGCCAAGCGGGAAGCATATGTAGCGGAAACAATTTTTTTCCGGAAGCAAACACTGTTTCTGCTTCAGTTCAAAAACATTTTTAATGAAGATGAAGTATTCAACATGACACGAGCATGGGACAAAGAAAAACTGAGCTACGAGAGACTCGTTGTGAGCTGGGCCATTTTACTAGGTTGATAGGTGACACGCGTCCCGCATACTGCTAGGATCAGTAATGTCGAATTCATCAAGTTTGTAGTAAATAATAAAGATGGTAAATTTTTAAGCTCGGTAATAAAAAATGAAGATGAAGTATTCAACATGACACGCGAACCACTTGAAGTAACAGTAGGGGTCTTGTCAAAGGGCAAGTAACACAATTCTGGTTGAGCTTTGTGATCTGGCATTGGCCTTGGAACTCTTTCTAAGCCTCGAGCTGAACAGGAAAATTTAGCACAAGAAACCCCCAGAGGGTTTTGTTTGTGTTCTGGCAGTCACCTTTTATATATTCCAAGTAAAGCGCTCCCATCTGTACTTGTTCTTCCATAAACGTATTTATTTTCTTAAAGTATGCAGATCCTGCTACGTCTTTCTTCTTTGAATATGGTGCTGAAACAAACTGGCGTAGTTGTTCTGTGTTGAAGAAAAACGTTGCATTCTTGTGTGGGGTCAGAAATGATTGCATGTAATTTCCAGCTGGACCTGGCTCGTTATTGATTCTTTCAGCCACATTCTGGGCAACGGTCCACGCATTTTGTTCCATCGCCAGCTCATCGCGTTTCTTGATAACATCAAGTGAGAGTGCTGCAATTTCATCTTGTGTCAGTCCATCAAGTGCGTCATGGAACTTCCATTGCATGGCCCCACCATCAACCAGTGCTTCACCAATACATGCATTCGATCTCTCTGCCTCGTTCTGGCCACTGTCAACTCTTGCTTTGTGAATTCTATTCACACGATCAGAATTGAGGATTCTAGCCATCTCGGCATCCCTATTTGTAACTTCTACATTGTTGCTTCCCACACCAGGCCCTGCATCTGTATTCTTAAGGATGTCAGTCTTGACTGGTGGCAACTTCAGCTCGTTGATGCATTCTAGGACCTACTTCCCACAACTGTTCTCCGGCGACTGTGATGTCGGTAAAATCTTGCTCCAAATGGTTTATTATTGAAACTACTGCATCCTTCTCTAACTATAGTTTGATCTGTGTCATTCACAAGATGTAGTTTCCCATCAATGATTTCTTGGTGTCCGGTCATAACACGAAACGAAACGATACTGAAGTCATGCTGTGGAAGTTTTCTCTGCTGTGGAAGTTTCCTCTGCTTGCAGTTGCAAACACGACTGCCTTTAATGCGTTTCTAGCGAATTCTCTGTATCCATGGACTTAATTACAGACCCTAGAGAGGAGCTTGTTAGCTGATAACGGATGGCAATACTGTCAGAGCAGTTACCTTTTTGCGCAAGACAATTTCAGCATCCGAAGAATGCCAAAACGCTCTTGAAGCTGCAGAAGACATGCTGAACATTAGGATGGCTCGGAGAAGAAAACTTATTGATGAGCGAATAAATCAAATTGACGTAAAGGTAGCAAGGCTTGGAGAACTACTCCCTGATTCAAGGAAGAAAGATTCGAAGTCATTTATCAAGCTACATTACTGCCAATTTAAGTGTTAGATTTTGTTTGTATACATATCTGCAGCTAATAAAATTGAAGCATAATTGTTCATAACCCACCCCCAATATATTGCATGATGTTTCTTGACCCACCCCTGTTTACATGCACACAAATGTTGGCCCACCCCCTCCTGTACCTCATGACCAGTCCCTTAGCTTGCAAGGACAGACGTAGGGAAACTCCAATAACGGACCAAGAGTTTCATAACCTTCAGAGCCTATCCCGGCCTCAGTAGAAACTCTTCACAGGTTTGCTTCTGCCCCTTGGTGGGATGGTAGTCCATCTCAAATTAAGTATTTTCTCCTCTCCCAGAATATTGCCAGGTTACGCTTAGCCTGAATTTCAGACATCCCTCTGTGGTCGCCTACAGAAATTCAGACTAGGTTACGCTAAGAAGACCTAATAAGTCAAATACCAATAAAAATACCTATTTTTACTTCTTACTTTACTTCCTGTTACATCCTTATTCAATTTCAGAACAAAGGGTCACAAAGAAAAACAGATTCTTTTGAAAGGGTTATGCATAAAGTTAGTATGTTACCTCTTCAAAATTCTACTCAGGGACTTTTCAAGATCCTCACACAATACTACCGATCTGAAAAAACGGTTACATGATCAAGAGAAGTGTTTTCAGTTAATTGGCTGCAAGGATAAATTTGGTAAACCTAGGGTAAGCCTTTATATATCGAAACAGTGGCACGTAGCGATTTTTTTTTTGAGCGGAACGGGACGGCTGTACACAGGCTAAGTGGCACATAACCTGCGATCAGGCGTTATTTTTCTCGCGGCGGAAGGGTCAACGAAAATATGAACGCCTCATACAATTACTTGTCGGGTCGTCTGTAAAAAGTCCAGAATCTGGACTTTTTTTCTGATTGGTCAGGAAACAAAAGGCAACATGAAACTCTATCCTGATTGGCTAATTGAAATCAAGAATAACTTCCGGGGCGCGATCCATTCAACCAAAAATTCCGGTTTGTATTTCCGAAATTTTCGTGTTTCGAAAGGAACGGTATTTTCCACTTGACTGAACCTGTTACGTGGATGCCTCGTTCCAATCCTTGTTCAAGCGTACGACCAGATTGACTTGTAGCAAAAGGGTGATCCGTATGGTCAGAATTCGCCTCCAAATTTTCGTCAGGAATCGGGAAAGGCTCCTCTAAAATTAAGATAAACATTGTACAACAATAAACAACAACGGCACGAAAATATTGAACACATGCTCGGAAATGCGAATTGAGGCTAATTGAATGTACCGCTTCACAAGGGTGACCCTATTCGGCGGAATGGAGGAATAGTGGAATGACGGAACGGCACGGCGGAATGGCGGAATATCCTAAAACGCGGAATGACGGAATATCCTAAAACGCGGAATGACGGAATATCCTAAAACGCGGAATGACAGAAAATTCTAAAACGCGGAATTGTGAAACATTAAAAAAAGAAGCATCAACAGCAACAAAAACAAACAAACAAAAGGAAAATTATAATTGCCAACTTTCTCAGACGGTGATAATAAGGCTAAGAATGTCGCTAAGAATGATTCAGGTACTTTAACTTGTGGATATTCGTTGCCGTGACAGAAAAGCCAACGTGTTTACAACGGCTGCTAGCAGTAGAAAACCAGTAAACAGTAAATATACCCTATAAACGAAGGGTTCTTTAGATATCTTCTTAATCCTTCGAAGGATACTCGAGTGATCGAGGGAGGATTTCGTTATTTTACAGAGTTCTCGTCCCGCTCGAGACAATGAAACGTATAAAGCTGAAGTACGCTAACGAAGCCGTTAGAAAGAAAACGAAAGGGCCTGAAATTAAATGAGTTTGTACTGACATATTAATAAAAAGGAAATCCACAACAAGGCCAGGGGTTTCCAGATGGTCACCCATCCAAGTACTAACCCCGCCCAACAGGGCTTAACTTTGGCGATCGGATGAGAACCGGTGCTTTCCATGTGGTATCAGAAAGAGCGCGTAAATCAGCTTATAACAGTCTTAGTCCAGTTAAATCATCGTTCAAAAGATCCATTATAACCAGGTATTTCTGTTCTTTATTTGCATGACTCTTGTCAGTCTTTGCTTCGTCTGGGACTGATACCACAAGGAAAGCACTGGTTCTTGTCTGATCGCCAAAGTTAAGCCCTGTTGGGCGGGGTTAGTACTTGGATGGGTGACCATCTGGAAACCCCTTGTTGTGGGTTTCGTTTTTTTTTTTAATTTCTCAGTCAGAACTTCGTCGCTTCCAACGCTGAGTTCGTTTTGGCGCGAAAACCAACACCACGTGCCACCTTTGTCACGCCACTAAAGTGTCACACCGGAAGTTACATGGGTGGCGGACTTTCGTCACCGAACGCTCAAGTGTTTTGTAGCTATTTTGTACTACTTTGCCGAGGCAATTGTTGAGGCCTTAAGTTGGAAAATCGCTTGGTATTTCTACACCGACATCTCAGCAGGTTCAAATGGAAATTTTGATGGAAAAACGGGAAGCATTTTTGACTGCCGGGTATGTAGTCTTTGAAAAATCGTGCCCGTGAGTCACATAAAGTTCGTACAATTTGTGCAAAACCAAACTGACATTGTAAAAACTCGCTTGGTATTTCCGACCGAAAATTGAAATACTGAAATACTCTCGGGAGCTAGGTTTCAATGATCATTTTTGTGGATATTGAATGTATTGATTATTCATGAATTTTTGACTGCCGGGTATCTAGTCTTTTGAACAACCGTGCCCGTGAGTCGAGGATTTTATAGTACGCCGAAGCCAAGAGAATTCGTCCACAACAAAAGCAAAACATTATTTAGAATCGCTTCGCATTTCTCAGCAAATATCGAATACTCTCGCAGGGTTTCAACTTCAGTTTTTGTAGAAATTATTCTATAAGAGTTGACACCGGAGTCAGAGTACGAATTTTTTCTAAGTGTCGAAGAATCAAGATTTTGTAGTATGCCCAAGCTCGAAAATTTCCTCAAACACAAAGCCAAAACTATAATTGAAATCGCTTGGCATTTCTAAGCAAAGATCTATAGTTTTGAGGAGGATTGGATTGGTTTTTCCGTGGAAATTCTAGAATAATTTCAGACTGCCGGGTATGTAGTATTTTGAAAACACTTCCCGGCTGCCGGGTATCTAGACACAATGAAAAAAGAAGGCCCGATAGCAGGTTAAGTGGCACAGTGCACTTGAACTGACTTAGGGTTGTTTTCGGTTCTCTTACACAACCAAATACTTCAGTTCCGAAACGCCGCTGACTTTATGCGTCTGTAATAACAAGTCTATTGCAAGTGGTTATTTGGCATCGTTCAGCAAAACATGAGATAATTATGGATAACCGAGCTTCACTTAGCACTGGATAATTTCTTTGGAAATGAGTAGGAACATTTCTCGAGGCATAAACATGCTCACACAACTCCACCAATACGAACCTCCAAAGTGGGCCTCGTAACTGAAAAATATTCCAAAGCACTTTGTAAAGGTAAGTTACTGTTTCAATTTTTTTATAGAGCTTTAAAGGAACTCCGGTTGAATATCCAGGTTTCTGTTCGTATTATTCGAAATACCAAGTTTGTTTCTAATGCACCTATCAATGTTTAATAAGCCCGAGGGGGGGGGGGAGGGGGAGGGGGGGAAGGCTGGTGGTCGGTTTAACCACTTGACGTCTGTCCCCAGGGTAGGGATTTTGATCGTATGTGATCCCCTGCAAGGGAATAAAGGTTTGAAGGACATCTGACTGCATTCCCTTGCCCCCTAGACCAATTATTTTGTCCTGGGTGTGCATTGATCTAAAGGTCTCTAGTCTCTCAGCTGCAAATATCTTTGTGTGCTGTCCTTTGTCTTGTTACCCTCTCCCCCTCCCCTGAAACCCTATCTTCCCCATACATCCTTGAATTGGGACAAATGGATTGAAGCCCCATACATCCCCATTCAAGGACATGTGGGGTTCCAACCCCATAAAATGTCTTCTCTTACAGTGATGATGCTTATCGACACTTCTACTAAAATAATGTTTTTTATATCTTGATGTAAAATTTCTGATCTTCAGCTGTAACTGACAATAGTTACGTGTATTTTGATCTAACTTTAGGTCTTGCTGTTTTGTACATGTAGCTTGCACAGCGCGACACTCCGATCCATCCGTGGAACATTCCAAATCTCCCAAAGGAATTTTCATTGTTTATCAAAAGGGATGACTTGACAGGAAGCACTCTATCTGGAAACAAGGTGCAAAGTTCAAAATTTGCTTTAGTTAGTAGATAATTAATGTCTAATGCATCATTCCTCCTACCTTTCGCCCCTCCCTGCCCCTTTGCCCCGAGTTAAAGCTGATAAACCTTACAGCCGCTAAAAAATTCTCATCTACCAAATCAGCTGCATTAAACAAATCAGAAGCTGATCTCCTTGACCCTCATGGATCTGCCAGACTTACTTTATGGGGAGACTTCACCTCACAAGTGACAGAAGGCAAAACATATCATTTCACTAGCTTGAGAGTGAGAAAAGACACCTACAATAACAACATTCACCTTAACACAGCAAAAACTGGCTGTGTGATTGTTGAAGCAGTTCCTTTTGATGAACCACTTTGCATTACTAACACGCTGCCCCTTACATCAACATCAACTTCCATTCAAGCTACAATCTTGGGGATAAACAACAGCAGCCAATATACCTCTCTTGTTGTAATTGTAATAAAAAGATCTCCTCACTTGAAACAAAGATAGTAGAATGTGCAAGCTGTGGCCTAAAACAAAGGCCAGCCTCTTGCAAAAAGCACTGGCACCTCCAGGGTTTGTTTCAGCATGAGAAAGGAACAATCAACCTAACATTCTTTGATGATACATTAAAGCAAATTCTTGGATCAGATGCTAACCTTGAGTCAGTTACTCAAGACCAGCTAGATGATATGTTTTTTTCAATGCCAAAAGTTTCCATCACCTATAACACCAAGACAAAGATAGTGCTTAACATTGAGAAACAACAGTAACAATGAACACTCTTTGAACAACGTTAGCTGTTGTCTGATTGAACCATAAAAATGTTGTGTAGTGATATGATAGTTTTCCTCACCGCCAAAGCTTTGAATTACCTTTTACAAGACAATGGTAACTGTCTTTCAGTCATGCAAACTATTGTGTTAAATGAACCACAAAATTGCAGTGTAGTAATATATTATTGTTTTTATCACTGTCAAAATTTCCAACTACCTTTTACAAGATGATGGACACTGTATTTCAAGCATGCAAATTGTGTTAATGAATCATAAAAAGGTATTGTAGTAAAATTATTGTTTCTCTCACTACCAAAGTTTCGAATTACGTTTTACAAGGCAATAGAGACTGTCTTTGAAACATGCAAACTGTTGTGTTAATGAACCATAAAAAGGTATTATAGTAATATTATTGTTTCTCTCACTACCAAAATTTCGAATTACGTTTTACAAGGCAATATAGACTGTCTTTGTGACATGTAAACTGTTGTGTTAATGAACCATAAAAAGGTAGTTTAGCAATATTCATTGTTTTCATCACTGCCAAAATTTCAAATTACCTTTTACAAGGCAGTGCACACTCTCTTTCAAAAACATGTTAATAAATTACAGAAATGTTGTATTGCCGTTCTCATTACAAAGCATTAAACACAAAGTTGAGTTTAGTTATTGTATAAACAGGTCTGTCAGCTTCTTTCTTTTGCTCCCTATTCAACACAAAAGTATCATTAAGCGTGCCAATGTTTTCATTCTTTATCTTCAACAACAATTTCCAAATAGCAGACACATGTACGCATTGCGTACCTATTTTTACATGTGGTGGTATTCAGTCCAATCACTGCAGAAGCACTGCAGTTGCTGCAAGGCAACTTGGCTTGAATCAGGGCTAATGAAATAATTTCCGAAGAGTCTCCGGACACGATGACCGGCCAAATTCATTTTAGCTCGGTCATACCTCGTTTCTGCTCGGACAAGATTGCAACATGTAATTTAACCGCCGACCGGTTAGCTCAGTTGGTAGAGCGCCGGACTACCGTGCGGGAGGTCTCGGGTTCGAGTCCCAGACCAGACCAACACTCAGGTCTTAAAATAACTGAGGAGAATATGCTGCCTTTGCAATAACAACTGCAAATGGTTAGATATTCTAGTCTTCTCGGATAAGGACGATAAACCGTAGGCCCCGTCTCCTGCATCTTCAGTGTTATGGTCAGCAGGGGACGTAAAAGAACCCACACACTTATCGTAAAGAGTAGGGCACAAAGTTCCCGGTGTTGTGGTCTGGTCTTTGCCCATTGTGCCGTTGTACTGTTGAAATGCTCGGAGATATTAGCTAAGTTAAAAGCTACTCTACAATCCGAGGGTTAACAAAGTATTCACTTCACTTCACTTCCATTAATTATTAAATATATGTAAAAATACAACACCCTCCACCTTGAGAAATAACATTCCCAAAGTGAATTCTTTTTTACTGCAAGTAACGACACTGTTTGACTGTCGACCGAAGTTAGATTGCCGTCTGGACTCTATTTTTTGCTGATTGAATGAATTGTTCGTTATGTATATGATGTTGCTTACCTCAGAATCGTAGGGTTCACGTTCTTTAAGAAAAGTTTAAAGTTTTAAAATTTCCTTTAATAATTAGCTCTTATTTTTTCAATTCTATTTTCGCTTGCCTTTAACGTTTCGTGCAGAATATAATTTGATTAAGCAAATATTTTCACGTCTATGAAAAAAACGTTTTGTTTTCATGAATGAGAACCGCTTTTAAACAGTAAATACTTGGAAAATAGCAATCAAATCAGAATTCAATCATTATTAAAGCTAGTTTTTTTTCTAATGTCTCAGCTACTTCTTTTATGCAAATTTCGTGTGAAATGTAATTTGACTCCACACTGTCTCGTTTTTCATGTTCATGAATAAATGGTGAAAACAAAATTCTTTCTCCGGCTCTTTATTAAATAAAAGTTGTCTTTTTGTGGATGAAAACCTGTTTCACTTGAATTGAAAAGTCAATTGCTGATTGCATTTTTATTTAATTTTCCAGGTTTCCAAGTTATTTTTGTTGAGTAAATGAATAATGTGGTTTTGCAAGTTTCTTACATGTATGTCTGGCTCATTCATTTGTCTATTGGTTCAACTTTGCAAATGCCACAGTCATTTTCAGTGCTAGGGGTCGTGGATTATAGGCTCATTGCCCTGTTTTGTTGTCTTATCATCATTTTCAATTATTTGTACAAAACCCGTGGTGCCCTTTTTGGAAAAAAAATCTTTATAATGTACCACTTCCGGATTGTTCTCATCGAAAGATGTAGATTTCACGTTGCGTTTCCCAGCGATTATAGCAGCTATAAAAACATTTTCAATGGCTTCATACTTGAAAACGAATAAGTGTATTCCCTCACACTATAAAACATTAATTCCAAACTTGTGACTGCAAAGAAAGTTTTAGTCGCCAATGGAAAAAAATTTAGTTGCAAATGCGACCGTATCGGTCGCAATTTCGAGCCCTGAATTATTTTATAAATAATGCAAAGAAGTCAAAGATTGCTTTAATCCTCATAGTTCATTTAAATTGTACTTTTATATTCCGGGCTTCGGTCCAACTAAATTAATAGTTGGTTTCTGTGCAGAAGAAAACGGACAAGTTTGGAAAAATATTTTAAATTTGAGACCGTAATACGCAAATTGTAAACAACCGTTTGATTCGATCGCTTCATTTCTTGGTCGGACATTCCACATTACAGCGAGGTGTATACACTAACAGAAAGTAGACAACAGCATAGAAAATTAACTTTGTTTCAATATTATTATTATTATCAACTTGTGACCGGTCAACATGACCGGCAAGGCGAACGTTTGACCGGTCAAGTCCCCGATCAGGCCGGACATTGTCCGTTGACCGGCCGTTATTTCAAGCCCTGTTGAATTGTTACTTGTTCCTTAGAAATCCTGAACAGGCATGTCTGAAACTTAACAATAATGTTTACTGATTACAATGTATAGACAAAACCTGTATTGTGTTCTTCCAGAAAATATCCATACCTCCCCCACAGATGGCTTTTTGGTTTTAACCACCCCGACCTGGAAATTCCAGTAAAGCTTCAGACATAATTATGTGTCACTGTGTCTACTACAACTAAGAAGCCTAAATACATAAACTTTCTGATGTGAAGGACATTTCATTACTGTATACATGAAGTGCGTGTACTTTTATTGCTGTGTGGATATTTTGTGACCACATGGAGAAACTGTTTACTAGATTTAGGGTTGTATTTGTCGTGGAAATCACTGTTAAGTACTATGGTCACGTTCAATTAAAATGGTTTAATTAGTTCAAACCACTTAATGCAAAAAAAAAAAAAAAAATCAAAAAAAAAACCGTACAGGTTTCAACACTCCTATGCTAATTTCTGGCAAACCCTTTATCAAGGGATCACAATTATGTACCAGCATTAGTAAAATTAAAATTTAACTGTTGTTTTTGTCTGTGCAGACTACAGATATTGGCTGTAAAGGGAACCTTCTTTTAGACAGAATGGTTGGAAGTCATGTTATCGTTGTTCCTCCGCTTCAGTACAAATCTGGCCTGAAACAAATGATGGAAAAGATGGCAGAAAAATTGTAAGTAGTTATTTACTAAAGAATGTCTTTAAGTCTTTGGAGGAATAGTTATAGAGCAGGCTGGTGGAAATGAAGGGGGAGGGGGTTGACTGTAGCCCCCTCTGCTTGTTCCAGATTGTGCTTGATGACAGCTGGGTTAAAAAAATCCTTTCCTGTCATCTGGGCATGTAACTGTTCATTCTTTCTTGTCTGATGGGCAAGGGCCGAGGCAAGTCAATTACCAGCTAAAAATATAAACTTGTAAAAATGTAAGTGTAAAAGATGTAAAAATGTAAACTAATAAAAATGTAAACTGCTTGAAAAGCACAACACTACTCTCTCTTAGTTCCTTCTCCACTTGTCCCTGTTCTTGGCTACAACTGCTGCAGCCCATAGCGTTAGTCTCATCTCAGCACGTTCCCTTTCTACTATTTTTCTTTTAAGTTTAATTTCCTTCTGCCGTCCACATTTCCTTTTCCCACTTGGTGCTCAGGTTAATGCCATATGTGGGTCTCAGCTTTTGCCATACACAGAACATGACCTATCCACTTCCACTGCCTACGTCGTACTTGTGTACTGATCTTTTCAATCCCCTGTCAGTCTTCTCCATATCTCATCACTGGATACACCCATGGGCTAATTAACTTACTGACTTAACAGGCTTAATATAATTAAAGTGAGTCTAAGATAAGCAAACAAATGTGTTGTTCCAGAAAATATCCATACCCCTTCTATGGATGTTTTTCTGTCTTGAATTAATCTTCTCTCTGGAAATTCCAGTGTAAAAACCCCATACTTTCCTTTCCACATTATTCATAGCACCTAATTTATGATATTTAATTTTTTTATACCAGTTCATGCTTGTAATTCGTTTTAGTTTTTAAACTCTTTTTATATAACTATTTCAATTACTAAAAATTAGCTTTTAACTCTATTTTTATAACTATTTTAAACTATTAGATATTTTATATTTTTAGAAATTGTATTTAGCAGGGCCCCTCTGGAGACCAGCCACTGTGCTGAATGGGCCACCCAGCATAAATAAAGTTTTACCTTACCTTGCCTAAAAGTTTTGTGAGACCTCCCTCAGAATTCCATTGACTATCCATTGGCTGGGTATGGGTTGGTATGGATATTTTTTGCACAATTCATGAAAATTCCAATACTTTACTCTTGGAAGGAAGGGTTGTCCCAAATCCACCTCTTTCTTCCTTACTTTTTTAACATTAAATATTTATTTTTGCAGAAAAGAGCAGGGTTCGTCTGCATATCTGATTGAGGTGGGAGGTTCTTCATACATGGGAATGTTTGGTTACCTAACAGAATTTCAAGAAATGATGAAGAATCAGGTAAAGCACTAGTCATTTATGCTTCAATTGCTGTCATAATTTTGTTTGCGAATGGGACTTTGAGTTCCTTGCTCAACGAGTTTGTCAATTGAAAGCAGAAAGGTCTCTGAAGAGTCCCTTGGCCGGGATGAAATGCTGCATTAGACTAGCCATGAACTATATAATTTCACAAGTAACGGTCAGCTTTTATTCTCAATGCTGACTTGGGATTTCGCGGTCAGTCTAAAACGCAGGCCATGCAAACATGCAGACTGCAGACTGCAGACTGCAGACCGTGCAGACTGTGCAGACCGTGCAGACACAGAGTAATTTTTTTTTTTTTTACATTGTGTTTAACAAAACTTTTTACGAACGGTATCCGAAGTTCGTTTCAAATTCGCGAAGTTCGCTACGGACTTTAGGGGGAATTTCATTACGTAGTTGTCAATCAAATTACGAACTTCGAAACGAACTTCGAAATTGTCAATTTGCAGCGAAGTTGGCAGGTTGAGAAGTTCGCAAGTCGAGAAGATGTTCGCGCCAGTTCGTTTTATTTGGTGAAATAAATCCGTTCCCAGTACTGTAAAAAGCAATTTCAAGTCCAGTAAGGCAGGAAATCAACGGACAGCAAGGCTGCCCTGAAAATGGTTTGTGAATGTTTATACAACTGAGTTTTCCCAATGTCACCCGACTCCCGACTAAAAATAGATTACAAGTTCTCCCGTGTGCAGTTTCGAAGGAAACAATTTCAACAGATGAACCGTTTACATGTAAAAATACTGTTTGCGTGTGCCGTAAAAATCTTCCTAAAAGAAAACGTTTTCCGCTTCATGCATACACATCTAACGCCATCTTGTTGTTGTTGTCTTTATTGCGTTACCAGATATTGCGTTACTCACGGTGAATACGCGAACAGTGACATTAAGCAAGCATTTACAAACAAAAGTAAAATGCAGTTTATGGAGCGTGACGCCGCAGGGGGTGCTTGCGTGCAATGTTGTTTTCCTGTATTAATGAATTGTGAATGCTTTCTAGTCATGGAACTCAAAACAGACGTCTTTCATGTCTGAATTTTTATCTATATGTAACAGATACAACCATAGTAGCATTAATGTAAGCTTTTCTGGGATTGGTTTAAAGCATAAAAGCTCTCATTAGTGGCTTGTACTTTAGCACGTAATGTCTTAGTAGTTTATAGTATGAGCTCACCTATTGGCAATGTTTACAGACACTGTCTTGCCCTAAAAGCAGCTGATCGCTATCCCAGTTTCATTATTCTAGCAGTCTTTGCACGAACACTCGTTTTTTCTAGAGCTGTATTTGTAGTTTTTCCCACCCTCCCTCCCTTTGGAGAAGGGCATTAGCTTTAAATAAATATGGGTCACACTTTGTTGTTTGGTTAAGTCTGCGTAGCGACTTCCCCCAAGCTTTTGGCATTATTTTGCCTTGCAATTCTATACCTTTGCCTGAATCTTGTCCGATCCAGCCCGTGCGGTGCTGGGGAGATAAGTAAGGCTCTGCCAATACTCTTATCCTAATCCCCAAGTTTGCGGGGAGATAAGTGAGGCTTGTATTTTTTCGTGCACAGCCCGAAGTCGCAAACTAACCTGCCACAGAGCTGTGTTCCCCCTATAACGCCATCTTGTTGTTGTTGTCTTTATTGCGTTACCGGATATTGCGTTACTCACGGTGAATACGCGAACAGTGACATTAAGGCAAGATTGCTGTCATCATTTTGTTTGTGAATAGGACTTTGAGCACCATGCTCAATAAGAGTGCCAATTGAAAGCAGAAAAGTCTCTGAAGAGTCCCCAACCTCATTCCCATGGTCTCTGTCTCCCTGCCTCCCAGAGCAAAAGGAAAAAGGCCCTGGAAATAAGGTTGAAGAGTCCCCTGGCTGGGACGAAACGCTGCATCAGACTAAAACACAAACTACATGCAATATTTTAATTTCATGACTTAACAAGAACTGCAAGCAGTTAATAATCGTGCGGGTAATGTTTGACCACCTGACCTCTTACAGTGCTTTGGCTTAAAGGCACGGCACCACACAGTAAAAAAAATCTTTAGAAAAGCAGTCACTTGAGAAACACACAAGTCGTTTTTGCGTTAGTCACGGAGTGAACGTGACATGAATTTCCTTTACCACGCCATCTTTTGCTTTTTAAAACCACATGCCTAGCCGGAAAAATACCTGCTTACGCATGCAAATGTTTATTTTGTTCCGAATGTTCAATTAAATAAACCCAAACCAGTTCATTTAAAAGAAAGCCAAATCACGCCAAAATAAAGAGTAGACTAAGGCCATCCCATTGTGTTTCTCCGTTTAGCGTCTTCCGACAAGCTTTTGGTAATTCCCCTGGCGCGATGACGTGTATCCCGTGCTTTGACATATTCTTGCTGAGCTTGCAACTTACGTTTCGATAACGTTTCGATTCTCAAAATACCGTAAACTCAAAACAAAAATTGGGATATCCAGAAAATAAGTCGTCGTTTTGCAATATTTAACACGTTCCGGGTAAATTGTACGACTTGTACTCGCTCCGAGCCAAACGCTTGAGTAACACAACAATAAATATTTCACACAAACAGAGCGCAGAGTATTCAAACAGAAAATAGGTGAATGATTATTTATATAGCTACAAGCGAGAGATCGCGTGACATGGGTCTGACGTAGTGGTAGTTTTAAATAGCTTGGACATGTCCAAGTGGTCTTTGTTTTCGCTATGTGATTATATTCAGCCCTCTCTTCTTGTAAAATATGGAATGAAACAAAATAATATACATTTTAGAGAGTAGAGTGTTCATGTTAAATGCGAGTGATCGGCTGATCTCTATTAAAAATATTAAATCTTGCGTGACAGAAGAGCCGGCTGGGCCGCGTGGGTCTGGATCGATTTACCGACAAAAAAAAAAAAAAAAAAATTCCGTGCAGATTATGAATCGGGCCCAGGCCCCGCCCGATTAAAAAGTGTTCTCAGATCAACAAAGAGGACAAAGTTATTTTATATATAAATAATAATGAAAGTTAAGTGAAAGGATGTTTGTGCTTGTTTCAGAATCTGTTGGAAAATTTTGATGACATTGTGATAACGGTTGGCAGTGGGGGAAGTGCAGCAGGAATTGCCATTGCAAACTACCTGACAGGATCAAAACTCAAGTAAGATTTGTAATAAATTATTATTATATGGATGCTATCCCAGGGGGGGTACTCCGGCTTGTTAATGACGGGGATGATCGAAGGATTTTTTTGGGTTTGAAATTTTCGATTCCGGGATTTTTTTGGGTTGGAAAATTTGGCAAGTATTTTTTTGGGTGACTTGATTTAGATAGGGGATTTCTTTGGGTATTAAAAACGAACTAAATTGCCTTGGCGCGGCCTTGGCGATTTTATGGTATGATGAATAAAAAACGAGCGTTTTAGGGGCAATTTGACAAGGGATTTTTTTGGGTGTTATTTTTGGTCCAGGGATTTTTTTGGGTACTGTTGGAAGACTTAGGGATTTTTTTGGGTCCTGAGTTTTGCCTCCATTCGATCATCCCCGTCATTTACAAGCGGAAGTACCCCCCCTGGGGATGCTATAATAGGACAGTGGATATGCGACACTAGACACTGCCATTGGACACTGGGCACTAAACACTGTAGATGTTACAGGTCACTTTTTCCAACCGTGGTTATTTTTTTCTCAACCTAGTACTTATTTTTTATACCATATTGTTAAGTAGAAAATTAAAATAAATATGTAATAAATAAATATTATGTGTTTTTAGATCAATTTCTCTCCCTTAATTTTTGTGACCGAAAATGCAAATTAAAGTGGTGTAGGGAGCTTGAAGTTTTTTTGCCCGTGCATCATTGAACTAAATTGCTCTTTTTTCAGCCTACTAAGTTAAGATTTCATGAATGGAAGTTTGTGTCTAGTGATTTATCATTAGTATTTTTACTATAATGAAGATTAAACATACATGTACATAATTGTACACTGCAGTCAGGGCTCGAAAAATCCGCTAGCCCGACTCCCGGGGCTAGCGAAAATTTTCGTTTGGCTAGTGAATAATGTACTTTGCTAGCCCAGTGGGCTAGCAAGCCACTTAAAAGCCAAGTTGTTGAATTGACTGGCAAGATCTGGATTAAAATTTATATTAAGAAAAGATGTTGTTATGAAATTAATTTCATCAAAAGTCTGTCAGAAGTATTGTTATCTATTACCACCAGTATGCCACGAAGGAGTCAAAAGCGGGTTTAAAACACGGCGAGTACGCGATTTGAAGAGAATATTCGCAACTTTTTTTCTGGCATTCTATGTGGACGGGAGAATTCTGGGAACCACTTTGGTCTTTGGGTCGCTTGGACGTGGGATGTTACGAATGCATGTCGCTTTGTTTCTTTCAATGAGCCTCTTGAACTGTGGCTTCACACAGGAAAAGAAAGGAGATGGTATTGCTCAAGATCAGCATAAGCATAGTGCCGATGGGCCAGCTGCTGCAGATGAAGTTCAGACCAAAAACAAGAAATACATGACTTGTATGTTGCAGCGAAAACGTTAACGGTTGTTTCTTTCACAGTGGAAAACAAAATGGCCGTTGGTGGTGTATGTCGAGGAAAAGGGTGTAGTTTTTTGCCAAACTAAAAAATATCCATCTTTAGCGGACAAATCCAGCCCTTTGTTTAGTGGCACTTCAAATGTTTGCATTGATCTGTTGAAGAGTTTTTTTTGTGCTGGTGTACTTAAGCATAAGACTGGCTTTTTATACGTAACAAAATTAATGTGTACTGGGCTAGAGCTCTCAAGCTCTGGGCTAGTAAAGTAGCAATACCAGCTAGCCCACGGCTAGAATGGCTTCAGAAAAATTTTCGAGCCCTGCTGCAGCTACAAAAAAGTGCCATTGTTTTCAAAATCAGGGTATTTTCCACATGCTTAAAGATGAATTCCAGTCCGTACTGCGCAATCTCGGCTGCAATGTTTATGTGAGCCCACACGAAGGAATGTTTACAAGCAAAACTAAAAATTCCGCGACAAACTTACCTTTTTCTTCATAATTAACGCCAGATATCCTTGCAGAACAAATAAAAACGAGTAGAGGAACCTTGACGCTATTTCAAACCGACGTTTCAGCTCATCGGAAATTCTTGAACGAAACGAACTGTAATGGCGGACTAAAAAACTTCATGTATGCTGTCACCGAAGTGTAACGTTTCAACGAATTCAAAACAAAAACGAAAACAAACCCCGAGTCTGCGCAGTACGGACTGGAAATCAGCTTTAATCTTTGAAACAAAGTAACTCAATGATTCCGTTTTTTCATCTCTGGCAACTGTAAGTACCGATAACTTGTTAATGCGTTCATGACTGTGAAGAAAGTTTGAAAAAATCTTTGATGTAGAACGGTTTCCCACAAACATCCCTAATAATCACTGACATGACACCTGGCACACATTGTTTTCTTGTGCGTGTAGGTGCCATGCTGTAAATGTGTGTGATAATGCGGCATATTTTTACAACAAAATAAATGAAGACCTCAGGACAGGAGGACTGGATGTCAAAGCAGAAGATATAATTGATATTATTGACGGATACAAGGGAAAAGGATATGCTATATCAACTAGGAACTAGGTGTGTGTCAACTTTTTTGTTTTCTAGATGTTAAACCAGAGCAGAAACTCATAAGGGTTGAAACGTGTAACGCACATTCACAGCGCTTAAATATTCAGTTTTGCCAAGTACCATATTTGGAAACAACAAAGAGTTTGTACGCCTGTGCTTTACACACGTCACGACACACGCAACCACATTTTTGGTTTTGCGGTGAGTTACTTGAATTCCAACCTAAATGCACTTGCATTTCTTACAGAAACTAAAGAAATTCATTAACTGTATGCAAGTGATGTTCTCCATACTACTTAACGAATTTAACCAAATTTAACTTTATTCAACTGAGTTTGTTCAAAAGCAAGATTACGCCATCGAGGGTGAGCTAGCGTGCACTGTGAATTCAATCCAAATGTTACAATCTTGATTCAGGTTAATAAATCTTGATTTTCCAAATATGGTGCTTAAAGGTGACGAATGTGCAAACGCCTTGTACAACGCTAATCAAAGGGAGTCACACGTTTCAATCCTTATGGGTTTCTGACCAGAGGTAATTAGGCTTATTTTTCATACTTATTAACAATCATTAACTTCATGACTTTTAATTAATCCATTGTTTCTTTGTAGAAAATGAGCTCTTTGTAGCAAACTGTTTCATAGTACAAAATCCACCTTGCTGGATGGTAAGCTTTGATATGAACTGGGACATCTATAACAAAGAAAAGTTCAGCTGGATAGGTTGTTTTGAGAGTGTCAGATTCTTTTGTCATCCAGCAGGGTGGATGTTTTCCTGAGTGACATTTGTTGTTAAAGGAGCTAGTTTTTTTTCAAGTTTGTTGTTTGTTATCCATCTCAATTTTTGTCAGTTGAAACCATCCTTTGTTATTTTCACATTTTGATAACTTCTTTGCTCAGTTGGTTAGAGCGGCCAACCGGTATCTGGAAGGCCATGGGTTCGATTCCCGTCGGGGACTCAGAATTTTTCTTTGTCCAATGCTTGTGTCATTGTTGAAAAATTCATCTTCATTATTTATCACCAAGCTTAAAATTTACCATCTTTATTATTTACAACTTCTTTGGTGTTTTCCTATCATGTAGAAAACTATTATTTAGAGGTTTCCTTCAAGTAATCAGGAAAAATGACTTAAAATATCGTGACATTGCTCCTTTAACATGTTATGGTCTTATGGAACTCTAGTTATTATCCAAATTGCCCTGGCCACTTTTAAAATAGTCATAAATATGTGACTGCAATCTTTTGCTGCAGAGCACATTATAGAGATCTCCAGTACTACGGGAATATTGGTGGACCCTGTGTACAACATTAAGGCAATAAGAGGAATGCTTTATGAGATGAAATACAATCCTGGCAGATTTAAAGGACATAGAATACTCTACATTCACACTGGTAAGTGTAGTAATGTTGGCCATTTTTCAAAGAGACTCAACTTTTGGTATCAGTTGTTCGAAGGGCGGATAAATTGCTATCCTCCAGGCTCCAGTTGTTCAAAGGATGGATAACACTTAGTCTATTTACCGGATAAATCACCATCCAGTGGATAGCGTAGTATATTTTGTCTACTCTTATCCACTGGATAGTAATTTATCCAGTAGATAGTGTTATCCACCCTTTGAACAACCAGCCCCAGATAAATTGCTATCCAGTGGATAAATGCTAACAAAACATACTACGCTATCCACTGGATAGCGATTTATGCAGCGGATAGCATATTTTATCTGCCCTTTGAACAACTGGGCCCTGGTGTATAAATGATGGATGAGCTGGAACTTATTAATAAATAGGTCTTTAATTCAGCTGAGCACATTATAGTACAAGTATTGCACAATACCCAATACTTGTGTAATTATAGCCTGAATTTCAGACATCCCTCTGTGCTCGCCTGCTTGCCAGAAGGGACGTCTGAACACATTTGAGCCTAATGCCGTCCGGTGACGTCACTACACTTTGGTTTTAATTCATGCGGAAAAGTTTCTGTCGAGGCCATGAAATTGTGAAAGAAAAATCGCTTCCATGAAGGATTACAGGGTATAAAATTGTTTTAATAGTAAACTATTGAAAACTTGAGACAAATGAATGAGATTTTAATCGACTGCAGGCTATATTCTTTTACGGAACCGATTTAATCTGAACTGATTTGCTTTAAGCTTATCTAGCGATCAAAATATATTATGTTACGCAGCGGACAAATACAACACACTCGTGAGTACTTAAATGAATCAATTTAGACGGTTACAGAGGCATCAAGAAACGGAATTCAATACAAAAATATCCTACTTGACTGTGGGCACTGAGTTCAGAAATCACTGGCTCATCGAGGCTGCAGGACATAAGCGTCTAGCGGCTTTGTTGACAAAACAAGAATACATATATAAATTTGGCAAAACACTGCATGTCGAAGCGACGAATGCCACCAACTTAAAACCTACCGATTTCCATTACTATTCTTCATCCGTAGGTAAACTAATTAATAAAGTAATAAACTCAAGGTAAATGACTAATAAATTCATTTCTGGGAAGGTGAACTCTTTCGAACTCTTTCCAAACGTTTTCAAATTACAATCCTTGCGCGGTAAAATTCAGTCATAATTTCACATAATTATGCAAATAATTTTTAAATCAACCAATCAAAATCACTACCCAGTTTTCGGGTAGTGACGTCACCGGACGGCATTAGGCTCAGCCTCAAATGTGTTCAGACGTCCCTTCTGGCAAGCAGGCGAGCACAGAGGGATGTCTGAAATTCAGGCTAGTGTAATTATTGGTTAATAATAAAGCTATTGCTATTAAGTTGCCATGTAAACCAAATTCAGCCAACTCTCTCTAAAACAGATGCCATCGGGACTGGCTCCAACTGTATGTCTTAGAGAGGTGTCCATCTTATAGGGAGTTTAGTTAGAGTAAAATGACTGACAAACGGCAGGGATGGTACCAGGTGTCCGTCATAAAGAGGTGTCTGTCTTATAGTGTCCGTTAAGAGAGAGTTGACTGTAGTAAGGCACATTTCTCACACTTGGCATTTAAGGATGCAACATATGCTTATTTCTTTTACATGGACACATAATTACTACAGCTGAAAAGGTACGGTAAAATTTGAAATAAGAGGAAGATACCCACATATGTTTAAACCAGACATATACTTTCTTATCAAGGGACTCATGGTGGCCTAGTTTGTTAGCACACTTAACCCTGGATCAAGTGTTCCAGGTTTGAGCACTGGCCATTGTCTTGTGTTGTGTTCTCAGAAAAACACTAAACTCTAACAGGTGCACCACGCAATGCAACCTTTCTGCTGTATCTAAATATTAAGTACATTTCTTATCGTAGGAGGAGTGTTTGGTTTGTATGATGGAAGAATGGATCCATTAATCACAAGCTCTGCATTGGATACAAGTAACGTTCTTTGCTGGGGAGATGTCAATGATCCTGTGCCATGCTGACATTAATTTTATTTATATATAAAATATTATTATAGAATTTTATAATTGACAATGGTAACAAAAACAGCTGGGGTCAACAAAAACAGCTGGGGAGCTCAAACATTGCAATTCTTTGGGTGTTTTTAATAAAAAAATTATTCCATGAGCGCGCGTTGGATATGAGATGGTAGATAGCCAACGAGGCACGTAGCGCAGAGTTTTCTATAACGATCTCATATCCAACAAGCGCAAGTGGAATAATTGTTTTATTAAAAATGGCTACCCTTTTTGTGGTTAATGGTATATGATCTTATATACCATTCTCTGTCAACCAATCAAAACTCAGGAATTGCAATATACCATTGCTAGTTTTTAATAATTACAGCTATAAAATTATTACCTTAATTATATTTTTTCCCACTGACTGCATTGCTAAGCAAGAAGATCACATAATAGCAATACAGGATGTTATCAGCTGGGTGATACTGACTTTATGTCATAGCTAAGAAGTAACATGCAATGTAAAATTGTATGGAGAATCACTATTATGATCTTGCAACTTTTATGCTTTGCTGTGATCTTTGTGAAATGTACACAACTGTCAGGTGTGACCAGTTAAAACCTGCATCAGTCACAAGAGATCATGGCTGATACATTTGCAATAATCTCTATAAATCCTGACTCTTGAATGTTGGCTGACTGAACAGCAAACACTTAGAACAGTACAAAAATACCATTATCGTGTGTACACATTACAAGAAGGGATATCACAACTAAAGGTGTCCCTCCACCACTTCCTCTCTGCTAAATCTCCTCTATTTTGATGAATCCAGATGTAAACCACCTAACATTTCCAAAATGATCAAAGTGTCCGAACTGTGGCATAACTGGACATGAAATAAACATCACATTTTCACTTAAATGGTGTCCATTATTTTATCTTTCTTATTCATCCCCGGATTTTATTTAAGATGGTGTAGCAGTGATAAGCCAAAATTTTTATAAGGCCTGACTTTGTCCCCACAGGAGGGCCCGAGAAGAGTGGTGTTTTTCTGCAGTTATGAGTACAAAGGTATCTAAAGATTTCCAAATTTGCTAAAAAAAACCTCTCTGTATACAGTTATTCATATTAATTTTCTCTGAAAAGTGACCATCCATAGGACTCCTGGACTCCCACCTGGCTAAAAGCTTGGGGTGGGGTGAATGGATGTTGTACTATTGAGCTATACGCATAAAGTGCTGTAGGCAATATGATCAAAATATTGATTTTTAACTGTTAGATTAATTTTAGTTACTCTGATTTTACATGTGGACATAAAAGTCAGGGTTTTTAAAACAAGCCGGCACCCGCCAGAGTTCGACTGGCTGCTTGATTCTATGTCACCGGTTACTTTGGCCATAGCAATGAGCTTGTGAAAAACAAGCTCGTCTTGTCACAGCCGCCTACTCTTTCAGTTGCTGACGCCTATTTCAAAACATTTTGGAATCTCTGAAAAGTAAGTATTTTTTTTCCAGAGGAGGGGGGAATGAGGTTATCAAGTTCATTGCTAGTTGTTTTAATCATGACATTATAAATTATAAGGCAAACTCGTAATCTCATTGGCTACACAAGGGTGGTCTTATTGTTGATAGACTGCCCTTAGAGTTTTTGCAAATAAATTCGGTGGAATTACAAACCAAAACTATATATGAAATACTCTCTTTGGACGTTTTGTTGCTATGCAAAAACAACTAGACAGTTTATAATATAATAATAATAATCAACTTTATTTATAGAGGGTGAACACATAACAGTAAAAAACTGAAAAACCAGTGGCCCTCTAATATAAAATACAATTAAGAACTAGAAATAATGGTAAAAATTTAAGAATCTAAAATTACAAAATTTAGTTAAAAAAACGCTATAATATTAAAACTAGGTAAAAATTACTCTATGATCTAAAATGATCTAAATGTTTGTATGTATCTTTAAAAAAATCAAACGTAGCCTTCTTAAAACTTACTAAGCTAGGCTTGTTCCTAATGATGCTAGGTGTCGTATTCCGGAGGCGTGTAGTCGATACTGTGAAAGACCTTCCACCCTCTGACTCCCGTTTGAATCGGGGGCAGAAAAGGTTTAGTAGTCCATGTCTGCTCGATCTTTCATTGATGTAGGCGTTACTTTATATCAGTTTGCTCTTGTTTCCTTTCGACTTTTGATAGTTGACACGGGGCTTTGCCCCCCCCCCCCCCCTGGAGGAATCCCATATGAAACAGACGGAGATACTCGTCTTAAACCCCAAAAGGTGAACAGTCTTGGCGTGGCTCAAGCCGGGGCTCAAGCTTTTTTGGCTCCTAAACGATACCAAAATGCTAAAAATAATTCGCGTTTCTTCTCGTGCAAAACGAGATCACTATTGACGGTTAAAAATATTGGCGTTTTGCCCGGAACACCCTGAGCGAGACGACGAGCATCGCCGTTTCTTTTATATGGGATCTCCCTCTCCCCCCCCCCCCCCCCCCCCCCCAAACCAGCCGAGAGAAAGGCGACCTTACCTGTCAACAAGACAGTGCGCGGACCGAAGGATGCACTGGCCTTTCTCTTCAATCCCTGACCTTCATACATCTTGTCTCCCTGGTGTAAATAAACGTGTTGTTAGTGTCTGTCTGTAACTCCGCAAACATTTACAGATTTTGTATTTTAGTGAAAAGAAGTTTCGGAGTTAATTTGGCGTGACGCCTAGAATTGTTTCGTTTCATTCCGGATGAGTGCGTTTGATCTCGTGATCGAAAGTGATTGTAAATTTGCAGTAAACACCTTCAGTTCGCCCGGGGAGTGGCTTTTCAGCGTTCCAGCAAACTACATGTAAAACATATCGCTGAAGTTCCATAAACCTTCACAGAAGAAAAAGATTACAAGATACGTTTATGTTACTGACAACACAGGTGAGGAAAAGAACTTGGAATTAATTACAGACTTCGCGTGACTTTATATACCTTGTCTAGACAACATGTTCGATAAGTTGTTCTTTGCGTGAACATTTTGTATCTCGAACCAACGAAAGTTGTTCGTTTTATGCAGCAATACATCCGCCTTTGAGGACCACAGTTCAGCGTTTTCAATCGAAAGGAACTTTCACAATCAGCAAAAAGGTAAGGAAGATGCGTGTAATAGTAAGTTATGAAACGTAAGCACATTGTTGCTTGGCATCGCGCGCTAAGCAAAATCTGTCCTTGAAATTATTTTGCTGTGGATAGATTTGATCTCATTATTGATGTATCGTATCTTAGTTGTGCCTTATCATGAGCATAGACGGCAAGAAAATGTCATTAACTAGTCTGAAAGCGGACGAGTATTTTAACATATTGAAAGTGAAACAAAGTTCTGAAGCATTTCCAAAGCGGAAATGCTTTCTGAAGTAAGAAACGCTTTTGCGTAGGAGCTGTAGATTTGTCTAACAAGTTTCATTATGTCTTGCGTTTCAAAACCTAAATCTAATTCTAAAAGATGCATAGTATCAACCGCGTCAAATATCGTGCACAGGAATATAATTTTCAAACCAGTGTTTTATATCAACTGAATTTGCATTTCACTAATTATATAATATATATGCAGCACAACACTATAAAGTTAAATACGCGATTAAAGTGATCATGACCAATTGTTAAGTTGTGGTTTATCACCAATATTGTTATTTGCGTAGCTTTCAATAAGCAGATTCCTTTAATGTTTCATTAAAACGAAACAAAATAAATGAAGGAAAACTCAAGTCGTTTGATGAGGAAACTTAGTTAATGAGCTTCACTGAAGTATGTTATTGATACATTTTGTAAAGACCTTGGAGTGAGCGATGCTACAGATCGTGTTTATGTCAAACCCCGTCCCTCCCCCCGCCCCTCCTCCCCCGTCTCTTGCCACTTAAAAATGTTTTGTTCCTTTGGTTGTTGTTCACCTACAGGTCTACATGTATTTTTCGGAGGATGACAGGCAACGTCCAGGAATAATTACAAAAGGTGAAATATTAAAAAATAATTCCTCGCGAAGCGAGGCTGAAGGCCGAGCGTAGTGGGGTGTATAATTTTGTCCCTCAAAGGGCTCAGGCGGGATGAAATCTCGTGTGGAGTTTACGGTCATATTTGTGAGCTTGGTGTCTGGCGGAAATGACGTCACACGGCCGCCCGCTGGTGGCCTAATGGTGTGAGCGTCGAACTTCAAATCAGATCTTCAGGACTGAGGGCGGGGGTTCGAATCCGGCTAAGGTTTTTTTTTTTCTTTTTTTTTTTTTTTGTGGGTTCGAATCCTGAGCCTTTCATTTTTAACGTTTTTCTTTTCGGATTAAAATAACACTGATTTCCACATAATACTCCCTTAACGCCTATTCAGGCTATAAACCTTTCATCGCCATCAGGGGCGCGCGGGCAGAGGGTTCGAATCCTCCTGCCGTTCGTTCTTCTTTTTTTTTAATGCCCTGAAATAAATGTCCAAAATGCGAATATCCAATAATTTGTCGATGATTTTGAAAATAGCCTGCGCTTCCCAACGCTTTATACCTCTTTACGAACCAGAAAGAGCCGCCATTTTCAAAGCGGAGTAGACCCTGGGAACGAGGGTGTCGCGGCCATGTCCGTTACTAGGCAACAATAACAAATCACCGGTTAAAACCGGTTATCACTCCTTATTTATAACACCCCCCCCCCTCCCTCCCCAACCCAGAGCTTCGCGAGGCCCTGCGAGTCACGTATTACTAGTATATATTTGCCTTCCCTCCCCAATTCTCCACCTGACTGTGTGCAATGTTTGACCATATGACTCACACTTTCAGTGTTGTTCATTTCAAAAATTATTTGCTACTTTGCTCCTGGGACATAGTTCTGTTTCTCATTGGTTTTGAGGGGAAATCTTACATGAAGTAAGTACTGTAAAAGTATAAGCCCCCTTACTATTGGTGCATTGTTTTGTGGCGGATTCTCCAGGGGGGGGGGGGCACCCTGTATATTTTTGGGTGGGGGTGTGCCGCTGGGAATTTGAAGGCCTTACCCTATACTAGACCATTTTCAGCTGACTTTTGCAACCCTATACTAGACTAGACACCGAAAATCCCTACCCTATCCCAGACTTGCATTTTTTAGAACGGTATCACTATCAGTGTTTTAATGGAAAACCATCTCTCAACAACGATGCCGCGATGTTTTTATTAACGTTTAGGAAATCCTCTTTCTCTTCTGAGTTTCTATTCCTATTCTGGACTTATTTCGTCAAACCACCGATCAGTTTCCCGGCAAATGCTACCCTTTTCCAGACCAAAACTCTCTGATTTCTATACCCTATCCCAGACTAAACTGCTTGAAAACCATACCCTTCACAGCGGCACATACCTATATAGCTCGTGTATGGGAGTGCCCCCCCCCCCCCCCCCGGGCGGATTCTAGTGATGGTGGTGGAGGTGGAATTGAAGCAGGGCTGGCTTTGGTGATACTACAGTGGCTTGAATTGGAAGATTGTAATGCAGGTGGCATTGGTGGTATTGACAGTGCTAGTGGTAGATTGTTGTTGCTGTGTTGGTGCAGGTGGCAGTGAAGCCGGCGATACTTGTAGTGTTAGTGGTAGATTGTGGTGAAGCAGGCGACAATGGAACTGGTGGTGTTGATGGTGCCAGTGGTAGATTGTTGATATGATGGTGCAGGTGACAGTGGAGTTGGTGGTTTTGTTGTATATAGTGGTAGATTGTGGTGTTTATAGTGGTGGTTTAGGTGGCAAGGAAGCTGGTAGCATATTGGTGGTGCTTGTGGGTGACAGTGAAACTTGTTATTAGTATTAAATTACAGATTGTGGTAGTAGTGATGCATGTGGCTATGAGGCTGAAGGTATTGAGGTTAATAGTAGGGTGTGGTTGTGGAGATGAAGGTGGCAGTTAAAACAATGAAAATTAACTTTTAACTTCTGTTAACCGTTATGGAAATAAATTAACCGTTAGCCGTAAAAAAGCCAAAATTTTAACCGTTAACCCTAAAAGCCACCACCCCATTGAGACCCTCTGGTGATCCTAGTGGTATGTTGTGGTGATGGAGATGGTGATGGCAGTAGAACTAGCGGTACTTGTACTGCTAGAGGTGATTGTGGTGGTGGTGCAAAAAGCTGTGGATCGAGCTGCTGGAGGTGTCAGTTGAAGATTGTGGTGTGCAAACTGCAAACGGCTGTGGAGCTGGTAGCATTGGTGGTGCAAGTTGTAGATTGTGGTGGTAATGGTGCAAGGAACAGTGAAGCTGGAGGTATTGGAGGTGCAAGTGGTAGACTGAGATGATGAGGCAGGTTGTAGTTAAGCTGGTGGCATTGGCTGTGCTAGAGGTAAATCGTGGTTGTTTTGATATTTCATGTGGCAGTGAAGATGGTGATATTGGTGATAATAGACTGTGGTTGGTAATGACGCCAACCGTCTTTGGGAAGAAGGGGGACACTGGGGATAAGGTTGTAATGACGCTTTTTATGGTACTCAAGACATTGATGGTGCTTTTGGTATTGATCTGATTGATGAAGTGGTGGCCCTTGTAGTCGTGGTGGTGGAAGTGGCGATACTGGCTTTACTGGTAGTGGTACTGGTGATGGTGCAGGTGATGGTGATAATTATAGGGCAATGTTGGTAATTAATTTTGCAGTGTTGCTACTAGTATTGGTGGTGCTGGCAAAGGTAGTGTTGATTGTGGAGGTTGCGCGGATTATAGTACTGGTGGAACTAGTGGTAGTTTGTGGTAACGGTGGTGCAGGTGCTGGCAGTGCTGGTAGTAGTCGTAGTAGTGGTGGTCGTGGGGATGGCGATGCTGGTGGTGTTAGTGGTGGTCTGTTGGTGGTGCTAGTGCTCAGTGATGGCAAGAAACATGGCGATGCCGTGTTTGAATTAGCTTGTATTACTAGTGCTTCTGGTAGTGGTTGTGTTGATTGCAGTGGTTGTGTGCTGGTGCTGTGGCTGCTGGTTGTCCTGCAGATGGATGTTGGAGTGAAGGTGCAAAAGATGGTGATGCTGGCGGTGCAAAAGATGGTAATGCTGGCGGCGGTGGTGAATGCAGATTGTGGTTAGTTGATAGTGATAATGCTGGTGGTGCCAGGCCGTAGTGACAGTAGTGGTGGTAATCGTTGGCAGTGAGTTGGTCCTGGTGGTACAGTTAATGCAGGTGCTGATCAGTTTAATTCTTCCCTTTGGTTCCCTAGTAGCTTATTGTTGTACATTGTACATTGGAGTCTTGTCTCACACTTTGGTTTTTCTTCATTTCAGGTTAAAACACCTCTGGATTTTACACAGTTTTATGGCTGTCCATGATGGTTAAAAACGTCTAATGAAAAATTTCACATAGGGTAAGATGTATCTGTCTCATACGTAATTATGCCCAGACAGCTTTGGTTTAATGAAAAATTAACTGATATTTGACTAAAATGTTAGTGGTAATTTTCACATTACTTCATATTTGACAGAATTATGAGGGTTTTGGTGAACTTTCATCGCTCAGCTAGCTAGGACATTGTAATGCCTCTCATAAAGAGTTTGCATCTTATTAGTGCCTGTAAAAAGCTGAATAATTTCAGCTTGTTTGAGAAATGAAAAAAGAAATTTGGCATGCGCATTTTCGGTGGCCTTAAAATTCCCTTGGAACTTAAAGTTGTAACTGTGTACATGATTTGACGTGTCACTTGAAGGAAAGCATCGAATAATTGTTTTAAGCAATGCAATGCAGTGGAGAATTCCGTAGGCGGCCATTCCAGGATAGCAGAAGAACTATCCGTAACTGGAGCTGGCTGCTTACAGGGATAATTTCGTTAGAGGCCGAAGCACTGTTTAGGCAAAAACAGCACTATCTATCTCAGTTCACGAGAGCAGTTCACCATTATTTTACTATAGCTAGATTGTGACTGTTGTGTCTTTGTTAATTATGGTATCACATCTATATGTCGGCTTAACCGGTGGTAAAGGAAGCAACAGGAGACAAGTACCTTGTGTGCAACGTCTCGACATGTTTTATTTTAATTTTTCGATCGGTCTGTTTAGTTTACATGTAATTGTGTCAGCAGTTACTTTTTGGTTTAATATAACAACTCAATAAAACATTGTTTGCAGGTATCTTTGGTGACCATCCCATGCATGGCGACTGCCATATCACCATTTTCGTCCACCAAAGACACGACCAACTACGCCCGGCTGTGCCGCCTCTTGGTGGATGTGGGATCCCAGGCCCTGAGAGATACATTTGATAAAATACATCCACCAGCGACTCTACATGCAGTTTTATCCAGTCATTCTGTGCATTATGCTACGCTGCAATCACTTTATAGAGGGAGGACGAAAGTCCTGAATCCTACACAATGGGGAAAGCTGTACCCTCCTGTCCCTTCAACTGTATCATCAGCCAGCTTCGATATTACACTTCTAACAGTGCTGCTTAGAAATATATGTAGTTTGAGCCCTCCTGTCTTTGGTTGGGACAGTCTTCCTGCACCTACACACACAAGCATCGCAGATGACATCGCCCGAGTGAAGTATTACAGAAACACTGTATACGGCCATGCCAGTCAAGCCTCTGTTGATGATACAAGTTTTAACACTTACTGGCCGGAAATCCGAGAGGCCCTAGTAAGATTGGGAGGACCAAGTTATAGAGCATACATCGACAAACTTGAACACGATTGCATGGATCCAGATATCAAGAAACATTATCGTGAACTCATGAAACAATGGAAGGAAGATGATGACAGCATTAAGGTCAAACTTGAAGAGATGGAAGGTAAGATGAACACTATTTCGATTCTTTTTCACAGAAGACATTCAAAATAAAAACAAAATGCATGTTTTGGCACGGTACAAATAATCCAGCAACAAATGATTTGAAGTAGCCCTATAATAGATGAGTGGATATCCTGTTGGTGTTAAGGGGCCTAATATTGTGTGGAAAAAGAGGCAAGAGCCTGGAACAGGTTAAGAATCGAAATTTGGATGTAGAAGCCCTTAGCCACAAACATATCCCCAATATTTTGAAAGTAACTGCCTTGCTTGGTGAAAGATTCAATTTGGTTCTGTACATCTGTGACTCTTTTGACCCATCTTTTACAAAATACTAAACATTAAATTAGTTGATTAATTTAAATTAATTAAAAAATTAATTAATTAACATTTGCTTGTCTAAATGAGCTTTAAGATATGTAAATTGCAATCTTCAGAAAGCTTCAGAAACTCATTGGAGCAGACGAGAGGTGAAGTGGAGCGGATAGGAAGTGAGGTGCAAGAGGTGAAGGAAAGGCTTGGTACTTTGACGGCCTCATTAGAGAAAAACAAAGACGAAGGTCAGTCACAGAAGAGACTAAACAAGTATAAACACTTAAGTTTTCTGTTCGACCAGATGTCTTTGCCGCTCTGTACTCGAGCATTTTCATCTTCTAATGCAAACCGCGAGAGTCTAAGTCTGGATAATGTTCACGAATAACTTTTAGCACAACTTGGATTCGGTTCTGACAAAATCACTTCTCTGTGACGTAAATATTAATAAAATATTAATTCATTAAATATTAATAATATTAAATGAAATGGCAACCCTGTAGTCAAAAGCACCCTATTTATGACCATTCATGACTTTTAAGGTAAAAAAACCTTAGAGGTTTCCGAATACTATTCTTCATAGTTTATTCTAAAAGGATATAAACTCCTCGTCCTTGTTTTCTTTAGTCCACAATTGACCCGGTTGCTCCTCGTGGTCTAATATTATATTGGTAAACCGACCATAGAAATAATGTAACAAAAAAAACTTAAAACTTTACAGTGAAATCACTCGCTTCGCTCATGGTTCCTACTAAAGTTTTGAACGTACGCATGTAATTTCTATGGTTTATAAGATTGTGACTGCCGTTTTAAAAATTCCATTCTTTGATGGTAATTTGGTACTGGATTATGTATGGAGGTTGATAGCGCTGTATATTCAGGGACAATAAAAGTTGTTTGTTGATAGGGAAAATACATGATGTGAGTAAAAAATTTCATAGCTGAACGTCTTCTTTGATCGTCTGTATATGTATATTTAAGACTACCATGAAACAATACACCAAATGGAATAATAAAAACTGTATATATACAAACGAGATAATTTGCATTGATTGCTTCTTTTAACGGAAGGCAAAACTTAGAAGCCAAAACTTTCTTTGACTCTTAAACTGAAGGGTGATGAACGTTTTTAATCATCAGGACAAGTCAGAGATGAACTCAACAAGATAAAAAGTGAAATAGGAAACATCAATGGCAAGCTGGACGCTTTGACGACATCACGACAAGAAACAAAGGATGACGGTAAGTTCCCAAATTAACAAACAAAGCTCAACTAAAACAATTAGGGTAACTGAAAACTTGTTTATTGTACTTTTTTAAATTTTAAAACAATTGTGATTGTTACTCAAGAAATGTGCCAACTGTTATTTAAACACTAGTTATGTCCAAGTATAAGTCAAACTAGAAACGTTAAATGATTAAATTTGAGATTTCTCCAGGCTATGTGGTACTGATACGTTAAGGCCTGGCCAAACGGAGACGCACCGTTTGGCCACTAAATGCAACTCAACTCAAGTTCTGCTGTTTACTTCACGTACCGAATTGCAGCGCGTGCACTAACATTGACAACTAGCGTGCACTTGCGAATTATTTACTTGCGAGTCCGTGCGCCCAGCCAACGCAAGTCTGTACGCAAGTTCAACTTGCGATTACTTGCGTCCACTTGCCGTACCCTTTGGCCAGGGCTTTAATTCCATTTAATTCCATTCTATTCTATTCTATTCTATTCTATATTATTCTATTCTATTCTATTCTATTCTATTCTATTCTATTCTATTCTATTCTATTCTATTCTATTCTATATTATTCTATTCTATTCTATTCTATTCTATTCTATATTATTCTATTCTATTCTATTCTATTCTATTCTATTCTATTCTATTCTATTCTATTCTATTCCATTCTATTCTATTCTATTCTATTCTATATTATTCTATTCTATTCTATTCTATTCTATATTATTCTATTCTATTCTATTCTATTCTATTCCATTCTATTCTATTCTATTCTATTCTATTCCATTCTATTCCATTCAATTCCATTCAATTCCATTCTATTCTATTCTATTCTATTCTATCTATTCCATTCTATTCTATTCTATTCTATTCTATTCTATTCTATATTAATCTATTCTATTCCATTCTATTCCATTCAATTCCACTCAATTCTATTCTATTCTATTCTATTCTATCTATTCCATTCTATTCCATTCAATTCCATTCTATTCTATTCTATTCTATTCTATTCAATTCCATTCAATTCCATTCAATTCTATTCTATACTATTCTATTCTATTCTATTCTATTCTATATTATTCTATTCTATTCTATTCTATTCTATTCTATTCTATATTATTCTATTCTATTCTATTCTATTCTATTCTATTCCATTCTATTCTATTCTATTCTATTCTATATTATTCTATTCTATTCTATTCTATTCTATTCTATTCTATTCTATATTATTCTATTCTATTCTATTCTATTCTATTCCATTCTATTCTATTCTATTCTATTCTATTCCATTCTATTCCATTCAATTCCATTCAATTCCATTCCATTCTATTCTATTCTATTCCATTCCATTCTATTCTATTCTATTCTATTCTATTCTATTCTATTCTATATTAATCTATTCTATTCCATTCTATTCCATTCAATTCCATTCAATTCTATTCTATTCTATTCTATTCTATCTATTCCATTCTATTCCATTCAATTCCATTCTATTCTATTCTATTCTATTCTATTCTATTCAATTCCATTCAATTCCATTCAATTCTATTCTATACTATTCTATTCTATTCAATTCCATTCAATTCTATTCTATTCTATTCTATTCTATTCTATTCTATTCCATTCAATTCCATTCTATTCTATTCTATTCTATTCTATTCTATATTATTCTATTCTATTCTATTCTATTCTATATTATTCTATTCTATTCTATTCTATTCTATATTATTCTATTCTATTCTATTCTATTCCATTCTATTCTATTCTATTCTATTCTATTCTATTCTATATTATTCTATTCTATTCTATTCTATTCTATATTATTCTATTCTATTCTATTCTATTCTACTCTATATTATTCTATTCTATTCTATATTATTCTATTCTATTCTATTCTATATTATTCTATTCTATATTATTCTATTCTATTCTATTCTATGCTATTCTATATTATTCTATTCTATTCTATTCTATATTATTCTATTCTATTCTATTCTATTCTATTCTATATTATTCTATTCTATTCTATTCTATATTATTCTATTCTATTCTATTCTATTCTATTCTATTCTATATTATTCTATTCTATTCTATTCTATTCTATTCTATTCTATTCTATATTATTCTATTCTATTCTATTCTATTCTATTCTATATTATTCTATTCTATTCTATTCTATATTATTCTATTCTATTCTATTCTATTCTATATTATTCTATTCTATTCTATTCTATTCTATTCTATTCTATATTATTCTATTCTATTCTATTCTATTCTATATTATTCTATTCTATTCTATTCTATTCTATTTTATATTATTCTATTCTATTCTATTCTATTCTATATTATTCTATTTTATTCTATTCTATTCTATTCTATTCTATATTATTCTATTCTATTCTATTCTATTCTATTTTATATTATTCTATTCTATTCTATTCTATTCTATTCTATTCTATTCTATTCTATTCTATATTATTCTATTCTATTCTATTCCATTCCATTCCATTCCATTCTATTCTATTCTATTCTATTCTATTCCATTCTATTCCATTCAATTCCATTCAATTCCATTCCATTCTATTCTATTCTATTCTATTCTATTCTATTCTATTCTATTCTATTCCATTCCATTCTATTCTATTCTATTCTATTCTATTCTATATTATTCTATTCTATTCCATTCTATTCCATTCAATTCCATTCAATTCTATTCTATTCTATTCTATTCTATTCTATTCCATTCTATTCCATTCAATTCCATTCTATTCTATTCTATTCCATTCAATTCCATTCTATTCTATTCTATTCTATTCTATTCCATTCAATTCCATTCAATTCTATTCTATTCTATTTTATTCTATTCTATTCTATTCTATTCTATTCCATTCAATTCCATTCTATTCTATTCTATTCTATTCTATTCTATATTATTCTATTCTATTCTATTCTATTCTATTTTATTCTATATTATTCTATTCTATTCTATTCTATTCTATTCTATTCTATATTATTCTATTCTATTCTATTCTATTCTATTCTATTCCATTCTATTCTATATTATTCTATTCTATTCTATTCTATATTATTCTATTCTATTCTATTCTATTCTATTGTATATTATTCTATTCTATTCTATTCTATTCTATTCTATATTATTCTATTCTATTCTATTCTATATTATTCTATTCTATTCTATATTATTCTATTCTATATTATTCTATTCTATTCTATTCTATTCTATATTATTCTATTCTATTCTATTCTATTCTATTCTATTCTATATTATTCTATTCTATTCTATTCTATTCTATATTATTCTATTCTATTCTAGTCTATTCTATTCTATTCTATTCTATATTATTCTATTCTATTCTATTCTATTCTATTCTATTCTATATTATTCTATTCTATTCTATTCTATTCTATTCTATATTATTCTATTCTATTCTATTCTATTCTATATTATTCTATTCTATTCTATTCTATTCTATATTATTCTATTCTATTCTATTCTATTCTATTCTATTCTATATTATTCTATTCTATTCTATTCTATTCTATATTATTCTATTCTATTCTATTCTATTCTATTCTATTCTATATTATTCTATTCTATTCTATTCTTTTCTATTCTATTCTATTCTATTCTATATTATTCTATTCTATTCTATTCTATTCTATTCTATTCTATTCTATATTATTCTATTCTATTCTATTCTATTCTATTCTATATCATTCTATTCTATTCTATTCTATTCTATTCTATTCTATTCTATATTATTCTATTCTATTCTATTCTATATTATTCTATTCTATTCTATTCTATTCTATTCTATATTATTCTATTCTATTCTATTCTATTCTATTCTATATTATTCTATTCTATTCTATTCTATATTATTCTATTCTATTCTATTCTATTCTATTCTATTCTATATTATTCTATTCTATTCTATTCTATTCTATTCTATTCTATATTATTCTATTCTATTCTATTCTATTCTATTCTATGCTATTCTATATTATTCTATTCTATTCTATTCTATATTATTCTATTCTATTCTATTCTAATCTATTCTATATTATTCTATTCTATTCTATTCTATTCTATTCTATTCTATATTATTCTATTCTATTCTATTCTATATTATTCTATTCTATTCTATTCTATTCTATATTATTCTATTCTATTCTATTCTATTCTATATTATTCTATTCTATTCTATTCTATTCTATATTATTCTATTCTATTCTATTCTATTCTATATTATTCTATTCTATTCTATTCTATTCTATTCTATATTATTCTATTCTATTCTATTCTATTCTATTCTATATTATTCTATTCTATTCTATTCTATTCTATATTATTCTATTCTATTCTATTCTATTCTATTCTATTCTATATTATTCTATTCTATTCTATTCTATTCTATTCTATTCTATTCTATTCTATATTATTCTATTCTATTCTATTCTATTCTATTCTATATTATTCTATTCTATTCTATTCTATTCAATTATATTCTATTCTATTCTATTCTTATTCTATTCCATTCTATTCGAAAATCCCCCACTTCAAACAAGTCCCCGATATTTCGTCAGCAATTTTCTGCCTTGGTAAAAGATTCAATTTGGTTCTATGCATCTATGACGCATTCGATATTTCATGTACAAAATACAAAATGCAAAACATTAATTACTTGATTAATATGTTTCGTCAGCAACTTCCTTCTATGTGAAAGATTCAATATGGTTCTATACATATATGACACATTCCATATATCACGTACCAAATAGTAGAGATCAATAAATAAATAAATTAATAAATAAATTAATTAATTTTTGCTTGTCTGAATGAGCTTAAAGAAAAGTAAATTTTTAATCTTTAGAAAGCATCAGAGACTTACTAGAGCAGACGAGAAGTGAAATGAAACAGATGAAAGAAAAGCTCGACACCTTGACGTCTTCATTAGAGGAGAACAAAGATAGAGGTCAGTCGCAGAAGAGAATTACAAATATAAACACAAGATTACAGGAACTGATGTAGATCTTGCGGGCTGCTTAGCCAAGAGTTAGAGTATAGTTTCTAAAAATAACGTAACCTTTGACGCACGCCTGCGATATATCTTAACATTATAAAACAAATTCGTCCAGAGAACTTTCCCACTCTTTAAATTTATTGTCGCAAACGGTGAGGGTTTGACGTAGTCACTAAAAGAAGGAATGACCTAAAATGATCTAAAATGACCTAAAATGACCTACATCGAAATATAAAATGATCTTAAATAATCTAAAATGACCTACAATGAGATCTCCAATGTTTATATAGCAAATGACCTTCATGATCTATGATGATCACAATCCGTAAAACAAAGATCGAAAATGCTCTAAAACAGCCTTCAACTAGTTGCAAAATGGTCTAAGAAGTCCTAAAACATTCAACCCAAGAAAAAGGACTTTTACCGATCTATAATAAATTGAAAATCACAAAAAATCTTACTTGAAACATGCAAATCGAAACGAAAGCATGCATGTATACGTGTCACGCAAAGTCAGTTTCTGACGGCAGAAGCGTGCGTGATGTCCAGCCCAGATATGGTTATGCAGGTTTTCAGATGCCTGCTGCAAATGAATGAGGTATTACATTTATATAAATCAGATGTTGACGAAAGTTGCCGTGTACAGAAGTCGCGAGCTAAGCTGTTTCTTCTTTTCGCTTTGTTTCTTGCATTAGACAGCCGCGCGTATTCCCTTATGCGGCCCTTGAATTTTCTATGGCGACCTGCAAAAATTTATACAGTAGATTCCAGTAAACACTCTCTAAAAGCCACATACGAACAACGTAGGTCATTTTAGGTCATTTTAGATCATTTTAGGTCATTTTAGATCAATTTAGATCATTTTAGATCATTTTGGGTCATTTTAGGTCATTCCTTCTTTTAGTGGCTACGGAGGGTTTGAATAATGTTAACCAATGCGTTTTAGTACAAACTTGGTAAGTTTGTGATAAAATTACGTCTAAAAAATTACTAACATAAATGACGTATCAACCCTATAGAAAAAGGCGCCCTAATTTAACGTTTTAGGCTTATAAGTTAAAAACCACTCGGGAAACGTTGTTACGATTTGCCTTAAAAATACTAACATTATACGTTTGTGGCTGCTGTTGTTCATAGTTTTTTATGGTTTATGCTAATAGGATTAGACGCCTCCTCCTCATTTTTGAGTCTAATGCTTGCGTGCGCTTTGCGCATGCGCATTAGACTCTTTGTTATATGAAAAAAGCTGTTAGCAATCCCAAGGGAATAGTTCGGGATCGATAATCGTTCGCTGTAATGTAGAAAACAATGATCAGCTGCAAGAACGGACTCCGTACGGACACGCACGATTAGTTTTAATTAAAAACAGCCAATCAGCGACACGTGTTCCCACGCATAATTAAAAGTTCTTTCTCAAGTCACGATTATTCAACACTTGAACAGGACGAAATAATTTTCCAGTTAAGACATTTGTAAGCTTTTTGTGAAAATAAATCTTCGTTTTCAGTTCAGTTAAGCACTTGTGTTTTCGTCTTGCTTAAAAAGCAAGACGTCTTTGAGAAAAAATATTTCGACGGCGACTCGCGTTTATTTACACAATGCGACCAAATATTTATTTTGTTTTAAAAAATAGAAAACTTTACCTCGGTTTTTGTATTTAAGTCATTCGAATTTTGACCAATTTTTTCTTTACAGTGCAAACAAAAACCTTCAAAAATAAAAGATGTACATGGATAAATGTAAATCAAGTTACGCGACTAAATCAAAATGCGTTTGTTTGGCCGCTTTGCAGTATTACACTGTCCCGGCCTTTGCCATACACTGAAATCGAATTTCATGCTTTACGACTCTCAGAGATCTTAAGTTCTTCTTACAGCTAGAAAAATCATAAAATGGTTACATTGATATGGAAGTGATGATTCGCGAAATTTGTACATCATGATAAACAGTCTTCGCTCCTGTGTATGGTAGCTCGATAATAATTGCCTAGTTTCCAGCGTTCAAAAGGTCATCATTATATTGACGTGAGCATTTACACCCGTTTTTAGGAAAATCTGTCACTAAGTGCTTACAGTACAATGGAGTAATAGTCACTATTTCAAGTGCTTTTATTGCAAAATCTGTTTCAAGAGTCATCATCAAAATGGTGAAAAATCTGAAAGAAAACGATGTGAAGTTCTTCAACCCTTGTTGTAATGAACATGCTTTTTGTAAATCGTCACGCAATCTTGTCCAAATGTTTAATCGTTTCTGCTTTTACGGACAATACGGAAGAAGTAACATCAACTCCTGTTCATACTTTAAATTTTGTGAAGCATATAACAATTATGACTGTTTCGTTTTCATCCATAATCATCCACGATGCCCCTAGCTTGCTATAAGCATTTTAAATTAAACTCCCGAACACAAACCTCTGACCAATTTTAACCGGCTTACGAAAACCGCGCAATCTGTATCACTATGCCATACGGCATTAGACTCATGTCACCCTTGGTGACCTATTTTTGTCAGTTGTGGTTTGGTACGAGTGGTGAAGCCTTTATTCCTTTTGAGAATCCACATCTTTTATACCGTAAAAACCGCTATTAAGTCCCCCAATCAGGAGGGGGGGGGGGGGAGAAAGTCAGTGCCTGGAAACGGTGCCTATGTCAATCATGCCGTTGCTAAGAAAGACGTCGAACCAAAGTTTTGTTTTCTCAGAAAGAGTTTAAATATCAATGACTGCGGGCGTGTGAAATGCGAATAGAGATAGTGAGCTAATTTCTAATCATATATCAAAGTGTATAATTTCTTAGTGCTGTTTGGGAACACATTGTTACGTTTTGCGCTGGCGTCCAGTTTTCCTGCAATTCACAAACTTTCCTTGTTTCCTTGTTAGTAAACTGTCGTGACTCACCATTAAGGGGTGAGGGAGTGTCACTTTTAAATTGAACTTCCGGACCGAGGGGTGCTGATTATAATTGGGAGGACATAAAGGGGGAAGGGGTGGGCTAAAAAGAGCTTTAACGGTAATTTAGTGTTTCATTTTCACATCCAAATCTAGGTTTTAACTACGTGAATAATATTTACCATTGAAATTTATTTTATTAGTCAGTGAAATAACAGGTACTGAAACCGAACACGTGATTAAATTAACGTTGCCTGTGTAATAACTCGCACAGACAACATTTCTAAATTATATAAAGGGTAATTGTAAACATATTTTACTTCTAGGCTCTTTTGATCTATCTGGGGTTATTGACGGAATTCGCCAACGATACAAATCCCGTGAAGGAAGGCTGTCACCATTTCCTTGGTGCGAGGAGGAGTTTCACGTTCATCTTAATGACATTTATACCAGACTCAAAATTATCAACAAGGACCAAACAACAGGAAAAACCACTGACGAAATCGTCAACATGTCTTCCATCTTCAAACCGAGAATGAATGAGAAAAACGAATGTTCCGAGCCAAGAGCAGTGTTAATTGAGGGGAAGCCTGGTTTCGGAAAAACGACTTACTGCAAAAAGCTCATTTATGATTGGGCTACAGGAAAGCAAGAAGCAAAGGGTTACTTTCCAAGATTAGAAACAGTGTTGTTGTTAAGGTGTCGTGATATCAAGTCTGATCTATGGGAGGCCATTGACGACCAACTTCTGCCCCCGCGAGAAGGCATGAAAGAGAAATTCCGTGATTTTATTGACCAAAATCAGGCAAGCGTTTTGCTGGTACTCGATGGATTGGATGAATTACCTGCGAGTAAACTGCCAATGGTTTTGAAAATCATTGAGGGAAATGAGCTTCCAAAGTGCCATTTAGTTGTTACAGCACGAAAGGAGGCTGGAATGAAGGTTAGAAAATTCTTTGACGTCCTTTTTGAGATTGAAGGATTTACTAAAGAAGATGCACAAGGGTTCATCCACAAGTACTTCAAAGCCATATGCAAGGAGGATTTGGCTCAAAAGCTCTTATCTAAGCTGAGAAAGGATAAAATCCTAAAAGAAATGACCGCAAATCCTCTAAACACGGCACTTCTTTGCCTTCTGTGTGAAGAATTTCAGGGCATTCTCCCAGAAAGTAGAACTGAACTATACCTAGAAATAACAGAGTGTGTTCTGAGAAGATACAGAAAAAAGAAAGGATTATCAGAAACCAGCGAGAAACTAACTGAAGTATACAAAACCCAATTAAATCACCTTGGCTGGATAGCGTTGAATGGTTTACTTGAAGAAAACTTAGATTTTGAAGAAAGTGAGTTTGCAGGTCATAAAAATGACTTAACTGGATTCGGATTCTTGTCAAGGCAGCCCGGTGGAAGCAAACTAAGACCGTGTCGACGTTACGCTTTTCTACACAAGAGTTTTCAAGAGTTTTTCGCTGGATTTTATCTTAGTTGCCAGCTTCTTAATGAAGAGATTACTCCAGACCACTTAGTTTCCGACACCAGATATTTCAATGAGCTAAAACAAGTGCTTCCGTTTTCTTGCGGCATTGTATCAGCACATTGTAAACAAACAGCAGTGAATCTTATGGCAAGTATAACAATACAAGTGAACAAACATGGCGATAATAGCGTAGATGTTGCATTGGAGTGCATCACGGAATGTAAAAGAGCAAAAAGTGATATTTGTTTAACACTGGCAAAAGTTTTTTGTTCATGTCTTAAACTTCAAAGTGTTACTACCTTCCTTGGATGGCCTCATGCTGCTCCCCTTGCTGAAGTTATTAAAGTTAACACAACACTGGAAACATTACGTGTTTTGTTTGGCAACATTGGTGATGCTGGCGCTGCGTCACTTGCTGATGCAATTAAAGTCAACACAACACTGAAAATGTTGCATTTGAATAGCAATAACATTGCTGATGCTGGGGCTGCTTCACTTGCTGAGGCAATTAAAGTCAACACAACACTGACGTGGTTGTCTTTGGTTAGCAATAACATTGCTGATGCTGGTGCGGCTTCACTTGCTGAGGCAGTTAAAGTCAACACAACACTGATGATGTTGTATTTGAATAGCAATAACATTGCTGATGCTGGCGCTGCTCTACTTGCTGAGGCAATTAAAGTCAACACAAGACTGACGAGGTTGTCTTTGAATAGCAATAACATTGCTGATGCTGGTGCTGCCTCACTTGCTGAGGCAATTAAAGTCAACACAAGGCTGACGAAGTTGTCTTTGGATAGCAATAACATTGCTGATGCTGGCGCTGCTTCACTTGCTGATGCAATTAAAGTCAACACAACACTGACGATGTTGTCTTTGGATAGCAATAACATTGCTGATGCTGGCGCTGCTTCACTTGCTGATGCAATTAAAGTCAACACAACACTGACGTCGTTGTCTTTGGATAGCAATAACATTGCTGATGCTGGCGCTGCTTCACTTGCTGAGGCAATTAAAGTCAATACAACACTGACGCTGTTGGATTTGAATATCAATAACATTGCTGATGCTGGTGCTGCTTCACTTGCTGATGCAATTAAAGTCAACACAACACTGACGTCGTTGTCTTTGGGTAGCAATAACATTGCTGATGCTGGCGCTGCTTCACTTGCTGAGGCAATTAAAGTCAACACAACACTGATGCTGTTGGATTTGAATATCAATAACATTGCTGATGCTGGCGCTGCTTCACTTGCTGAGGCAATTAAAGTCAACACAACACTGACGTTGTTGTATTTGAATAGCAATAACATTGCTGATGCTGGCGCTGCTTCACTTGCTGAGGCAATTAAGGTCAATACAACGCTGATACTTGTTTTAGAGTAGTATAGCGTAGTTTAATTTATTGTTAAGATCAATAGTTATTATTAGATTGAGTTAAAAGCTGTGTTTTTATTCAGTTGTAAATTTCAAGCAAAAACGGATAATGTACCTAGTGAAAATTGGTTATTAAGTTAATCCTGTAAATTTCTCGGTGTATTTTTAATTTTTACAACAGACTGGTTTTATCATACATTTCTACCTCGTTGCCTTTTTTTATCTAAAGAACGTTTTTGTATTTTTTTTTAATATTTTCATATCTTTTTTTCTAAATGTTAGGTTGTACACGGCCCCACGAGCTTAGTAGCTTTAACCTTTTACCGTGTACAAATAAAGTTATTATATGTTCAGGGCGTTGCCTTTGTCGGGACACGGTGTTCTAATATCTTCGTCTATAAAACATGCAGTACTCGAATTCTACTTGGAATCTTCAAAGGGATTCATAATCAAAACCTAGTTTTATCAATTAGTGTATTTATTTCTTTATTTCATTGTGCTAACATTTTTTACGATATTGTAACATTGCTGAGTTAGTGTAAAAATCGCTTTTAACGTTTTTTTGGATGTTGTAACAAAATCAAAAGTCGCTAGAATAGCCTTTGACATATCTACAAAATATTTAACATTTGAGATGTTTTGACATTAATGAATGATAAAGCAGAATCGCTTGTAAATTTTGTTTGGATCTTGTTACATACGTCATGCTTGTACCTGATTTTAACCTAAGGAATAAACTAAAGTTGGGTTAGTCCCGAGAGGTAATTGTTGTCTTTGTTGTCAGTTCCAAGCGCTTCCTTCCTTTGCAGAACTCGTAAAGGCTGGTTCTCATATGACCGCCCCGATCGTCTCTGTTGCTTCTGTCGTTTGCAAAGTCTGAGGTGATCGGAGCAAGCAAACTTTTTGAAGCGACAGAAGCGACAGAGACGATCGGGACGATCATATGAGAACCAGGCTTAAGAGTGAATATTGTCCATGTATATTTTTTCGGCTAGTTCAATTGCATAAAGATCAGTTCTAAATTGTATGAGGAGTTTCGAATTTATATGATAATTTTCCAAACCGGCTGGTAACTCAACCATATCACTTCACAGACTCTAGTCGTTCCATGACTTCATGAAGCTCAAATCCGGTAAATGGGGAAGGGGCAAGTTCTGGAAATTCAAATCATCCTTTTGTCCGAAGTGCGTTATATAAGCCAAATATTCGGACTCTAGACGGGTAAAAAGACGATGACTTGGTCGACCTTGCACTTCTTTTGTAGATGATAAAACTTAAAAAGCTAGCACACAAGAAGTCTCGGAACGAAACAAAACATCGAAAGGCAGGTAAAGAACAAGCTTAAGCGCAAGAATAGAAAGGGCAATTGAAAGTTCAGTTCACTACCATGAGTGGCATACAAGCTACAACTCGGAGAACAACTTTGAAAGGAGCTACCTGTCAGAATATTTTTAGTGATTTTTCTGATTTTCAACAAACATTTTTAGGATTTTTTTACAAAATTTACACCTCGAAGAGCAACTTTGAAATAGCTTCCGTACGTCGGCATATTAGTGATTTTTCTGATTTACAATGCACAATAAACCCTTACATAAGTCCCTAATTCCACGCCTTGTTTTCGCATTTAGGGTACTGAAACGGCAACCAAACAATTTATTGTAAGTTTTTTAGACGGAAATTTTCTAAATTCTTTTTCGTCCTTTTAATATTTTCGCGATAGGATAGCCCGATAGTATTTCCTTGACCGCGTGCAAGATCCGAATCCTGCGGATATTTACAGGATTCGTTGAAGATCTCCTGTTCGCACTCTGAGTGGTCGCCCACTTCCTCTCGGAAAAAAAGACAAGTAATAACCAACAGGTCACATCAATGCCTCTAGCCCGGCCTTAAAAAACAATACAGGGCAATGTTTGCATCGGACGAATAAAAATAGAGGTTCTAGTGAGGTAATGGGTTCTTAAACTGCTACATTTTTTAGAGTTTTTCAACTGAACAAATATGCTTAATATGAAATTAGCAACGTTTTACAGAATGGAACAATGATAGTTTTTTTTCCATACATTACTTTCAACATGTGTGCAAGCATAAGTGCTATGTCCGAGCATAGATAGTAGTTACTTCCAAGCATTAATTTTTAGCTGTGTCCAAGGAATTTTTTTTACTATTCCGGAAAGCCATTTAGTTCCAAGCATTATGACTATTTCTTAGCATAATAGAATCAGAACAAGCAACGTTTACGAGAAAGCACTGCAAGCACAAAATGCCCAAGCCTATTAAGAGCTTCCTTTTCAACGTAGATGTTTCATACAAGGAGATTCAAACTTCATTTGCCTTCGTAACATGTTTAATACATTGTAGGGCAACACTAGTAACTGATGAAAGATGAAATGAAGATTTTATTTAAATTTTATTCTAATTAGCGCTTGATCCGCGTAAACCAATTTCGAGCACATATCAAAAACAGTCTTGTTTCATTATTCATGTCTTTTAATAATTGCCAATTAACATGGAAACGAGGTCATTGTGTTCTAAAGCAAATAATACTTAGCAGTTCTGCTGCAAAGAGGCATTCCTGCTTTGTGAGGTGAGGTGAAGGAACTGACACAAAAGCCTAACAAACAAGGTGGGTTGCTATAATATTACTTTTCGTGGATCGTGCATTTCTTAAGCTATTTACCGGAATATCTTTACAAATCACATTTTTATTTAGAAATTAAAGTTTCCATGTCACGCGATGCCACTTTTTTAAAACTGAATTTTCGTTCAATAATAATTAAAAACAAAAGTTGGTAGGTAGGAAGGTAGGCAACTTTATTTAGATAAGGTGGCTTTCTTTTCCTCTTCCGGTTCAACAATTTTTATTGTAAAGTCGTACTGATAGAGCGTCAAGTCAAGTTACCACCAGCGAGTGAGTGGAGCTCGCGAGAACTGATGACACGCGCGACGAGTACCACGCGCGCGATAAGTGGGCTGTGCAATCACGTTCTCTTTTGCACTGGATATACAGAAGAAAAAGGAAGATATAAGAATCTGGTATTAAAAAAAGGAACAAATTCAATCTGCTGCAAGAAACTGTCACTTAAAAGAGCGACCTTAGCTATTTGGGGTGTTTGACAAAAAATTACTATAAACACCCAAAATTTAATGCAGTTTTCTCTATTTCGGCTAGTGTCCACCACTGGGTAATATGTGATATCACATATCTGTTTTAGGAGCTTTTTATTTAACTCCTGTTTAAAGAAACACATCCCAAAATTGCGAAGGTTCCCATTTTTATGATGCTTTATCACAAGGTGACAAACGTTCAATTGTTAGAGCTCATGTCTTAGAAACTTAAGAGAACGTACTCGATTAGTTAAAGGCCCAAAGCTACGAGAAATAACGACAATGACTTGTAAATATGTACTTTGGGTATGGAAACATGACACTGACAATACCGAGTTCCAGGTTTGTCGTTTCACCCGTTCAGTTTTAAAACAGGCGAACTAAGACTTTCTCGCCATAATTTTATATCACAGATTAATTTTTACTCGGAGTTATAAATATCGAAAACAGAGGTAACGAAATCAGTTTGTACATTTTTCTGTGTTTCAAGTGAACAAAATAAGCTTAATTTGACTGATAGTAACATTTTACGGTTTGCAAGCATAATTGATTTTTGATGTTTCCAAGCATAACAGCCATGTGTAAGCACAACACGCTATGTCAGAGCATAAATTTAAGGTGTGTTCGAGAATAATAACCTGCTATGTTGAGCATAACAGCCAAGTCCGCGCACAACTGACAACGTTTACTGACGAGGGAGCAAAGCAAGTACAAAGCTTTCTTCACTTATATTCAGTCCAACTGGGAGTGTTGGGGAAGCCGAGTTTTGTAGTGGTAAGAGCGCTCGCCGTTCACCAATATGGCCCGGGTTCGATTGCGGCCTGGTTCATACAGCTAATTCGAGAAATGTTGTCGAAAAAAAGCTCAAAAGTGCACGCGACAAGACCAACAGGTGGTTTGGGTAGACGTAGAGAACTGTACAGGCCCGCAAATGATCCCGGCCCGCAAATGATCCTGGGACAGCAAATGATCCCCACATTGGACCGCAAATGATCCCAGGACCTGAAATGATCCCCAAATTGAACCGCAAATGATCCCCAGACCGGAAACGGTCGCCTGACCGTAAATGATGGATATGCCTGGACTAAAGAAATTGGACAGGGGATTTAAAATTTATTTAATCCAGTTTTTTCTTAATTATACAACAATAACAAAAACAATTAACACAAGAGAATGTACCGTATTTGAACGATTTAAATTCAAAAACCACAACTTTAAGAAATATCAATAGAGCTTCTAAATATGTACCGATTAATAGCCTAAAACGCGACATAAAGTTTAACAATCCAACCAACAGAAATATGAACTCTCTCCAATCAAGGGATGATTTATGAGATAAACTAATGATAAAGCCAGGATTCGAGCCAGGATCCGAGCCAGGACCGGATTCGAGCCAGGATCCGAGCCAGGATTCGAGCCAGGATCCGAGCCAGGATTCGAGCCAGGATCTGAGCTAGAATCAGAGCTAGGATCCACCCTTTTTTCAGATAGAAATCCTAACCCTATTATAAAAGCTAACCGCAAGCAACCCAAGCTAAAGTAGGCTAACCGTAGTGCTAGTTAGGCTAACCGGAGTGCTAGTTAGGCTAATCGGAGTGCTAGTTAGACTAACTGGAGTGCTATTTAGGCTAACCGAACGCTATTTAGGCTAACCAGAGTGCTATTTAGGCTAACCAGAGTGCTAGTTAGGCTAACCGAACGCTATTTAGGCTAACCAGAGTGCTAGTTAGGCTAACCGAACGCTATTTAGGCTAACCGGAGTGCCATTCAGGCTAACTGGATCGCTTAATAGTTAGTCCCATTCTTAATTATCCTTGCTCAGATCCTGGCTCGAATCCTGGCTCGGATCCTGGCTCGAATCCTGTCTCGGATCCTGGCTCGAATCCTGGCTCTAATCCTGGCTCGGATCCTGGCTCGAAGTTTAGGTATCCTCATGATTTATTTGCTGCGAAATGCTTTTAGCTGATAGCCATTTATTCAAAGGCAGTCACGCTGCGTTCATAGCGACAATGTCTAGACGAAAAGTGTGAAGAAAAGGGGTATCAAATGGTCTTTGCGAGCATGCGAGCACAGCGTTTTTCTTTGCGAGCACGAGCATTGACAAAAGTTAGCCTTGCGAGCAACGAGCACTTTTCAAAAACTACCTCCGCTAAAAAACGAGCATGCGAGCACTTGTAAATTTATGCGAGCATGAGCAAACGAGCACCCACTAAAATTTTGCGAGCATTCTGAGCAGAAGACTAATTTTGCGAGCACTGCAAAATTTTGATAGACCATTCATGACCCCTAAGAAAGGTGAGTTTTGTTGCTCATCTTCGCCTCTTGTTCTCGAGCTACTCTCTTTCGAAAACTGTGGTTTATTTTTTCTTTGAATGTCTTTATCAGGTAACAGAAATAAATTCTGACTCAGGATTTTGTCTACATTTTCGCGTATCTTTCAGTGCAGAGGCGGAGATGACTGACAGTAAGAAATTTGCACGTGCAAACGTGACATCTCTGCGCGTGCGGTATGCAAATAAACCTACCCAGAGACGCTGGTAATAACTCAATCGTTTTCTGTATTTCATTTAATATTAAGCAAATTGTGAAGGAAAATGTGTTTTTAATAAACTACAAATGTGTCATAATCTCCAAAATTTGCACGTAGAAATCTTCTGCACTACAAAGGAAAAGGAAGCTCGTGTCTACCTAGGCAGCATTGTACAGGAAAAAATTCTAAGTGATTAATTTGATAAATCGAAGATTCATGTATATTTTTGAGGTGCGTTTTCTATACGAAAAACTAAAATAGTCACCTGTTAATTTTATTCGCGCGTTATTTTCAACGCCTTGCGTTTTTGCCTGACGCGCTTGTCTTTTATAGATATGCATAGACTTTTCATAAAGTCCACGCCATTTCAAATATTTTGTTGTATCATTTACACGAATCATTTCCGGTCCTGGGATCATTTGCGGTCCAGTTTGGGATCACTTGCGGTCCCGGGATCATTTGCGGGCCGGGATCATTTGCGGGCCTGTACAGTTGAACTACCGTACCTGCTTAATACTATAATAAGACGGCGACATGACAAACGCGAATTTGCACGTTTTATTTCTCTTTATACATGTGGAAATAAGGTACTTTTAGCCATGCTGAATTTTAGAATTTTCAAAACTCAAAGACATGCGACAGAAAACGCAAAGCTACAGAAAAAGGCCTACTGAGCTGAAAGGGAAAAACAAAATCTTCACGTGCAAAAATACAAACTTGTACATTTCCTATAGGCCAATATGCAAAATTCAATTGAATACCGAGAGCGCCTTTCGGTCTTGTCGCGTGCACTTTTGTGCTTTTTTCCGACAACCTTTCTGGAATTAGCTGAATGTGGATTGAGTTTGTTGTTGCTTCTTACCTTGCTCCAAGAGTTTTTCTCCGGGTTTTCCGGTTTTCTCCCTCTACAAAGACCAACATTTCCAAAAGTTAATTCCACCTGGATAAAGGACCCGCATGAAAACCTGTTAGAGTAGATGTGTGGCTTCCTCTCTAAATATAAAGCGATTCATTTTATTTTTCTTCAGCACTAACAAATCAATTTTTACATTACACAGTCTATTCGGTTCCATTCGCAAAATCTGTGACAATCGTTGTGTGGCCCTTTATAACAAAAGCAAAACAACGCAAAAAGGAAATCAAGGAAAGACGCAAGATCTTGGCAGTTCTCCTTCAAGAAGGATTTCCTAGGCTTCAGTAAGGGTGGTAAGAGAAAAAAAACGACCCAAGAATTGGCAAGATCGAGAAGGACACACGAACGACGAATCTTTTTGTCTAGATATATAGGTTTTTTAAGGCGACTTGCTTTCCGTGCTGTCGCTTTTCAATCCACGTTGCTGGGCCATTTGTATTTTTCGACGGTGTGAGAAAACATGCCAAAATTCTAATTAAACGTGTCTACTGAAGTCTTGTTCATTCTTGAATTATTTAAAGAAAAAACAACAACAACACATTTTTACGTCACTGAATAGGTATGGCCAACAACAGCGAGATGTTCCTGATGTTACTCTCTCTCGTTGGTGGATACTGTAAGTATTACAGCACTATGGGCCAAGAGGATGAGCAGAGTAATTATGCACATGATATATACAGAAGGTAAACGCGGACTGAAAAAAATCTACTGGACGATTTTTAAATAAAATGACAGCGGTTTTTTTTGGGGGGGAGGGATATTTTAATAACCCACAGTTTGATTACGCTATTCAAATAAAAATGAGTGATTATTTGTGGAAAATCAGCCCGCATTATAAATTCTTGCCTCATATTTCTTGCTATCATATGGCTGATGTAAGAAGACTGATGTGATTATGTGGCGGGTTCTTTGAGCTACACCGAGTCTCAGCGAGTACAGAAAATAATTTCTCATTATCGTAAGCAAATTTGATCTCACCTAATTTATCTTTTTTTAAAAAAAATTTCAGTTGCTGTTTCAAGCGCACAAGGCAAGTATAGAGACCGCTTGAACTCTAAGTTATAAAGTGGGGGACTGGAGTCGAGGAACTAAACTTGAATGTAAAATGCATATTTACTGTTCAACTAAGTTACCCCAGGAATGGATTACTAATATATCAGTGGCTCTATAAAAGACAAATACGTGCTTTCCTTTACGCATTCTACTTTGGTCCATGACATCACGCGGTTGCCCTGATACTTCATATTCTCTAGCCTCCTACGCAGCCGTTCTTTGGGCTCGTCACGCGTTTCTCCACAAAGCACGTCAGCGTAGGAGGCTACACATTCTCTTGACTTTGCGTGTTCATCCACGTGACCATTTACCCTCTCCCTGCAATGAAGCCAGTTTTAAGTCTCTGTGAACTATGAGCCTGGTTTGGTCTTGTCCCAGGCCAGAGTGATTCCCTATACCTTATTAATCGGGCGTGGCCGATTTATAGTTTACCCTTTGGTCGTCCTAGAGCGTAGTCTCCTGGCGCGGCCAAAAAGACGGGGATAGCTTGGGGTTGCTACAAAACCCCTACGGGTGACGCATACCGCAATGGTTTTCATTTTAGTTTTGACAGGAAATCGTTGCAGGCACACTTGGTCGACTTTTGGGTTAATGTGTAATCAGGTTGTGTTTTTTTGCTTCGGCGGAAGGACAGAGAAAAAAGCTTACGGGGCAAAGTACAGTATGGGGCCCAGTTCTCGGCCACTTTTGACGTAAACTTGTATTTCTTACCTCAGAAGAACCGCAGGAACTTGAAATTTCTCCCATAGCTAGCTACATTATTCAGCTTTTTGGTGTAAAGCTATCGACCGGTCAAAAATTAATTTGCCCGAGCAATAATAAAAATAAAAGCTCCATTTGTGGGCCCAGTTCTCGGCCACCTTGGCCCAGTTCTCGGCCACTTTTAACGTAAACTTGTATTTCTTACCTCAGAAGAACCGCAGGAACTTAAAATTTCTCCCAGAGCTAGCTACATTATTCAGCTTTTTGGTGTAAAGCTATCGACCGGTCAAAAATTAATTTGCCCGAGCAATAATGAAAATAAAAGCTCCATTTGTGCGCCCAGTTCTCGGCCACCTTGGCCCAGTTCTCGGCCACTTTTGACGTAAACTTGTATTTCTTACCTCAGAAGAACCGCAGGAACTTGAAATTTCTCCCAGAGCTAGCTACATTATTCAGATTTTTGGTGTAAAGCTATCGACCGGTCAAAAATTAATTTGCCCGAGCAATAATAAAAATAAAAGCTCCATTTGTGGGCCCAGTTCTCGGCCACCTTGGCCCAGTTCTCGGCCACTAAAAAGCTTGTGCGTAATTATCTGTAAAAAAATGCTCTATTAATTTTCACAGTCATAAAATCACTCTGTAAACCTATTTATACTATATCGATTACAAATTATTTTCATGATGCTTTGTTTTACTTTAGAAAAGAAGGATTTTAACGCGCCTAGTTGCCTATGTGCAGGTTCTGGCAAAACCGCATTGTGTGACCCGTGCATTTAGATGGTTTATTTTGCAGTGAAAAGGTCTTGAAAGATTTAGGTGTTGTAGAAATAATAGACAAGACAAGAGTCAGCTCAAAACTTAGAGATAAGATTGAACTTTATTTTTAAAACATTTATTTCTTTCATTCTGGCAGCAGCAGATGAAATTATATTAAAAACCAAGCGCTAAGCTGTGATAGCGAGCAGGGTGGCCGAGAACTGGCAAATACGCAAACGTCGCAAGAAAAAATTTCGAAGTAAATTAAGACCAAAAAATACAACGGTTCAACGAAAAGTTAACTAAAGCAGAAAGCTGAATTATTCTACGTTTCACACGCCAAAAATTAGCTCGTATGGTGGGGGCTTTTGGATAAAATACGAATTTAACTACATCCATGAATTTTAAGGAGCCGTAAACAAACAAATTTTTCGGGAATGCAAATTCACCTACCTCCGCGTAAACTCGACGTGTGAGCTTTCTATATCGAATTGAACGATCAAACTCAAGATACTTAAAGCACATGAATCAGTCTATCGTTTGAAGGAAATACCTTTTTCTTTTGATTTAACTGGAGTGTGAAAAAACGCGTTAAACACAAAGTGGCCGAGAACTGGACCCGGCCAAGAACTGGGCCCCATACTGTACTGATATTCACCATTGTGAAATTGCACTTACTTTGACAAGTTAAAGTTATTTTTGTAAATGAAAAAGGTAACGTCATTGATGTCACGCAGTGTTTTTTTTAGCAAACTAGATGGTTTGCTGGTTTCTGACTATGAATGGGGGTGTGATCTTGCGGTATATTTTTTGAGCCTGACTCCGCCGTAAAACTTTTTTTTATTTAGCAAGAACTGTGTCGATTTTCATTTCTGAACAATTGGTCGTCAAGTCGTTTGTCACAAAGAGTAGAATGTTTGTACAGCATGTTTTGGAATTATTTTAGATTTGGTTAGTAAGACGCTTCTGAAGACCTGAGCAAAACATTGGGAATGTACAGTATTAATAGGAACTTGAATGGAATTTTTCACAAGTTGGATAAAGGTATCAACTGAAAAAAATGGAATTCAAAATGAGAACTTGGATTTTGTTGTAATTAAATTTTATCGCGGATTGGATGCATAATATCACGGCTTTGAAAGTCTTCAAATAATTAGAAAGGTTCCTTTTTTCCTTTTGATCTTATTGTTATTTTCATGTATTGATTATTCGAAAGTGGTTTTCGTTGATACGAAAAAAAAAACGGGTTTTCACTGAATTGCTTGAAGTATTTTTAGACGTGATAATATTGGCTTAATCAAATTACATTGTGCACGAAATATTTGTTATTCTTTTGTCTTGAAACTTTGAGGAAATTGAAATTTTTGTTTGACAGTAGTGTATGAAAGGCATTTTATAGAACTGAAGAAAAAATAAGAAACATTGATAAAGGTTATTTCAAAGATTTATTTTGCCTGATTTTGAAGGGTTTCGGGAGTTTTAAAGAGTGCTGGTAAACGGCTGTATGTTGTTTGTGATTACGGATCTTATTTAGTTTCGAACGCTCTAATTTTTGAAAGGTTAAAACAGGTTAAAACCGGGCGGTTTCATGAGTTTTTTGGGTAGAAAGGTACGGTGGTGGTCAAAAAAAAATGTTTAGAAAGGAATGACAGTCGGGGGTTTGCGTGAGTCACGGGGTATAGTATGCGTGAGCTGGATTTCCGGCGTCATAACGGCATGTTTTGTTTACTGAAAGATACACTCGACGTTTAGTTAGCTTAGTCGGCTTGGGAAACTATTTTAAAAATGAATGTTGTAATAGTTAATTAATAGTAATCTAGAATTAACCCACTCTCGATTGGAGTCTGTTCTGGATTCGCGCTACCTTTTCGCCGCGAAGGAATTTTGTAAAATTTCGCTAGTGGAAAGAGGTACTGTAAGAACAGTATCAATAACTCAAAAGGAGGAACTTCTTTGTAGCTCTGAATTAAGACGTATGATAAAATTTTAGAATAAGAAACTTTCGATATATGGTTTTCATATTGTTTTTGTCAATTTCCTTTTGTGGCAGATTTTTTGAGAATCAGCTTTTCTTTCGTGTGATGACAGACACAGGACAGAACGAGAGGTGGATGAGAAAGATGCCGAAGATGAATAGGCACCGAAAAACGACAAGAACCGTCAAGGACTTATCTTTAGAGGGCGGGGAGTTTTGGCATACTGTATTTCGAGGACTGGACTGGACTAGTAAAACGCGGACTAGTAAAACGCGGACTTGTAAAACGCTGACTAGTATAACGCGGACTAGTAAAACGCGGACTAGTAAAACGCGGACTCAGGTAAAACGCGGACTTATAAAAGGCGGACTAGTAAAACGCGGACTAGTAAAACGCGGACTTGTAAAACGAGGACTAGTAAAACGCGGACTTGTAAAACGCGGACTTGTAAAACGAGGGCTTGTTAAGCACGGACTTGTAGAACGCGGACTTGTAAAACAAGCGCTTGTAAATCGGATAAAACTAAACGGTTTAGCGAGCGAAACAATTTGTGTTTGAAGCTCTTGTGTGTTTCTTCGACGGCATATTTCTAGCTTTTTTGAGCACTCTATGGTCTGTTTTAGCGTGGAGATGTTTTTGCAGTATAGCACATGTTCGTTCTGCAAACCCCTACTAAAACAACGGGATTGATGCTATGAGTTGTGTGCATATATTTCTTTCTTTCCACTACTTGACGTCTGTTGAGTGCAGTCGTTTGTATTGCTCGCACGAGGTAGAACGGGGCCCGTCCAGAAATCAACAGTCAATCGTAAATAAAGGTGACGGGCCTACACGACTCCTACGTTCGTGACATTAGAATATTTGCCGTTAAATGTTTAAATTCGGTCTTTCGACCTTATTTGCTTCTGACTTCTTTCTGAGGGTACTGTTTTAATTTGGGGGCAGTATGTGGTAAATAAAGGTGACGGGCCTACACGACTCCTACGTTCGTGACATTAGAACATTTGCCGTTATATGTTCAAATTCGGTCTTTCGACCTTATTTGCTTCTGACTTCTTTCTGAGGTTACTGTTTTTTTGAGACATTATGTATTGAAGAGAGCCGTAAGATGATTGTGGCCAAGGAAATCGAAGTGTCTAGAGGCGTTTTACAAGTCCGCGTTTTACTAGTCCGCGTTTTACTAGTCTAGTCCAGTCCAGTCTACAAGTTAAAAACACATCAAGACCACCCCACTGTGAATTGCCATAGCACAGACAAAATTATAGTCAATATCTTATGTGTTTTTAAGAGAATTACATAAGAACCAAGGCATGTCTTGTCTTGCCTTACATTGACATGCAATAATTTGGAAATACTAAGCTCGTAACAGTTTAAGACAGAATCCATCAGGAATTTGAGTAACATTAATTTTAGTTACGCAAAATTGAGCACCAGAATAATTTAAATCCTTGTGTTCTTTCATACCTTGTTAAAGGCTTGACATGTGATAACACCAACATAACACCAACAACAGTTCTTTATCAGTGGGGATTGAAGAAAAAAATGGAAACATCATCACACAGTTGACCCCCATGCAAAAACACTCCAGGATGTCACGGGACTGTTTGGTGTCCGTCTGCCAATTTCTAACTTCAAATTCCAATGTTAAATTCACATTAAATTTTCAATATTTCTTAGTTGTCTAAATTTTACTAATTCTTTTAAAAAAAACTATCACCTGCCAAACATCCCCAAAAATCACTCAAAAAATTACAAAATACCGCAATACATAGATACATGGGATGAGTGAAGTTTCCTTGGATTCCTTGAAACACCAACAAGATATTTCCGTTTAAGGTGGCTGATAATGGGTTTCAGTATTTCCCAGTCCTTATACTTTGGTTCAGGACTAAAAGCCTTCATCAATTGCTATTACAGTAATGGTATGAAACAAATGTTCAATCATTCATCAACAAGTTGTGATCATTTTCTTGACAATAGTAGTTCCCCGGTAAACAGTTGTAGTACTGTCCCATCAAAGTGCAATGCCTGGAAAATACCGAAAAGCACACGACCTTCAGGTGAAACCGCACCTTACAGTATTACCAATACACTGCACTTTGCTAAGTCTTAAAACTTTACATTGTCTAGTCGTCTACTTCAATCGTTTATTTGTATTGTGTGAGATACATTTATAAATTGAAACCATCATGTCATTAAGTAATAATGCAATCTCGACAACGTTCTAGATATTATATTATGCACACTAATACAGCTCATGCAAGCCCTGTGACTTACACAAACACAGTCGGACTGAGTGCTACTTAAGTAACTGCTTCGTGGTTTCTGCTGTACTGAACCCTGCCTTTCAAAGCAAAGCGCCCGATTTTAAGCTTCTCAAGCTTCTCAATGTTCTTGTCTACAAATAATTTATACCCGAATACCCAGAAAAGAATATTACACTATGTCAATCCATTTGACCATTGACCAGGCCGTCTATCCACCGATCGTTTGCGTTTGAAGCAGTTCAAAACCTCTCTGCTCATTACACGAACCTATGTATTATGGTGTTTTGTTAATTTTTTGGTGACTTTGGGAATTTTTGTGAGGAGTTTTTCTCATAGGATTAGTAAAATTTAGAGACAAAAATATTGAAGATTTAAAATAAGAATGTAAAAAGATAAAAATTACTAGACGGACATCAGACATTCCCCCTGACAAGCTGGGGTGCTCTTGCGTGGGGGTCAACTGTCTGGTGGTGTTCCAAAAAAATTTTATCTTAAAAACCTCTTAATTTCACTGAAATTCAAGTTTACTCCCGCCTTGAATTTCAATGTTTCATCTTTTGCAGGTGATCGCTATGAGGAGAGGTGGCATTATTATGGCGGGATTAAACACACAGCAAGTTGGCAAGATGCGCAGTCAGTCTGCAAATCAAAACAAGCAAACTTGGTAACCGTGAATGATGAAAATGAGATGAATTTCCTTGGTGATATTCTTGGGGCCAGGGGGAGTTGGTGTGGATTGAACAACTGGGACAACATGACGGCGTTTGAGTGGGTCAGCGGAGAACAAAGTGACTATACTAACTGGGCCGTAAAGCAACCTCGCAAAAATATCAAGAAACGCTGTGTTCATATCTTGTTTGAAGCGCAAGTTTACAAATGGGAGATGTCGAAGTGCGACAGCATATTTAGATACACTTGTGAAAACGGTAGGTCTTGCAGTAAATTGGATCTCTGATTTCGAGACAACTTATTGCTCGTCATGATCATTTCCGGTAACCTGTCAGTTTACGACAGTGACGTGCGTTTTTCACAGCGATCCCTTAAAACGCAAAAATCCAACGCATCTTTCGGTTTTCTCCTTTCGAACTGTTTGTGTATTTGCCGCAAAAATTTCCTAGACTTTTGTAGGAAAACGTTAAGTTGAGCAGCTGAAACAGCTTGGATTGTCGGCGGAACTCAATCATATAGAAGCAAATATAACGGGTAAAACAGGCAACAGGCTTGTGCCTGTGAAAATCTATATTTGAATCATGCGGTGCCAGAATGTAACGCAACGAACACGGGAGGTAAAACCTTGACATATCGATCTCAAGAGACAAAGCGCTCGATCAAATTAATGCAAGAAGCATAACCTTTACAACACAGAGTGTCTCTCTGAAACCAACTTTAATTTTTCTCGAAGTAAAGCCTCAACAGTCTCTGGAGAAGCCGCACAAAGATTTACTTAATTGTCATCCGTGATATGATACAAACAACAGGCCCGGCATCACAATTATTAAATGCAAGTAATCACCGATAAATTACTGACCCTGTCCTTCCAAAACAAACATCTTGAGAGCTTAAAACATATCTTGCAAATAGAAATGAGCCAAAACAAACCGCACAAGCGAAACCTGTATCAAATATAATTCATTACTCAGTACCAGGGGGGGGGGGGGGGGGAAGCAACTTCCCATACATTCTCTTATATGAATTCTGAGCGATGCTCTCACAACTTGCAAAGCAATCATCGGGGCGGTAGTCAGCGGATCTCTTTACGGCGCATGAGCAGCTCCTTTCTTTGTGAACTTGCCAAAACAATAACAACATGGGACCAGTGAGAGAGTTCGATTATTCCACAGGCAGCCCAAGCTAACGATAAGCGTCACAGTACTCTAAGACTCAGTTTATAAGGATTTGTATGGGAATGAAACAGTTTTCTTTAACGATACAAAAATTCGAACATTTTATGAATAAAATTGACTTACACTGTTGCAGTTTCGTGTTCTTTCTTGTTTGCCAGCTCCTCGAGCCAATTTGAAGCGATTTGGACGAGTTATTGCTTTGCGAAATTTTGAACACGTGTACTTTATTAAATATTAAATAAATATTAAATAAATATTAATAAATATTAAAGTACACCTGTTCAAAATTTCGCAAAGCAATAACTCGTCCAAATCGCTTCAAATTGGCTCGAGGAGCTGGCAAACAAGAAAGAACACGAAACTGCAACAGTGTAAGTCAATTGTATTCATAAAACGTTCGAATTTCTATGTCGTAAAAGAAAACTGTTTCAATCCCATACAAATCCTTATAAATTGAGTCTTAGAGTACTGTGGCCCTTATCGTTAGCTTGGGCTGCCTGTGATTATTCTTTTTTTATAGTAATGAAAAATAAGGCTTTCTAAGTTTTGTCTTTAAAGCAGCGAAAATTTCTCCGGAAGGGTTCTTGGTGTAAATATGTGGTGTTTGTTATGAAATAAAACCATCACAGAAATGGTAATGAAAACGAATATTCCCGCGCCGGTCGGAGCTATTGTTCTTGCTCTATTGTTTCGAGGTTGTTTGTTGACTTGGTCGTTCTTTGTTTTACCTCATTTACAATCCCCATGTGGGCCAGTTGAAAATCGTGGTACAAACCTTTGCATTTCAGCACTGAAAAGTAGCACGGTATCACAAAATTCTGCGTTCTTAAAACTACACGACGATGACGAAATTTTCGGATGAAAACACTGCTTTTAGATTTTTAGTTAAGAGAATTGAATCCCTTTATAATAAGTTATTCCACGGCATGGTAGTCGTGATTGCCATAGCTTCCATTTCGCGGGAACAGATTGCCTGTTGCATCGTACAAAAACCGCTGACTACATCGTGAATTGATCGCGTTGCAAGTTGTGAGAGCATCGCTACTCGGTCCCAGACTTCGTTTCTTCCCCCCCCCCCCCCCCTGCTCAGTACTCTACAAACAGGAAACCATGCGGCGCAGACCTTTGGCCTCGCGCGAGAAACAGGAGAACATCTCTAGCTAATTGACAGAATGTCATTTTTACTTCTCAACACCTCATTATCTGAAAAGTGGGCGGAGGAGGGTCGTTAAAGGAATTCTTACAGGCTCTCCTTCCTTCGTCTTCGTCCCGCCTCATTTTTTTCTTTCCTTCACTCGCCTTCGTCCCCCCTCGTTTTTTTCTCGCTCGCCCGCGTTTTTCGCTTTCCCCTTCAACTACCGAGAGCCTGGAACAGGCTAATGAAAGCGTCATGTGGGCTCATTTTGTTCGATACTTGATCAAACATCGTTTGCTCGTTTAGTCAACCCATGGTGTGCGTCAAACACGATATTGGACGAAAATATTTCATCGTTTGGCCGAGGTTGAAAATACCTTTCGGCAATGAGGCATTCTTTTCCGCGATCGATAGTTACCCGTGTAGCCAATGAGATTACTAGTTCGCTAGTCGTCAGCCACTGGGTTATGCTTCTAGCTAGACATCACAAATTTGTAAAACAATAATGTTGTTATTTGTGTGTGTTATGTTGTTGACTACAGCTGCAGGGCCCTTGAAGCCATGTGCTAGTGCGCTTGTAAAAATGGAGCCACGTGCATTGAACAAGGTCAAGGATATCAGTGTCAGTGTACAGACAAGTTTACAGGAAACGAGTGTCAAACTGAAATACCAGGTATACTCAGTCAAATGGTATATTTTTTTCACGTTGTTTGTTTTTTGACTCGCGATGCGGCCTCGAATTGGAAAACAACTCAAATCGTAAGAATTAAAGGTATTTCAGCGATCTTACACATGCAACTGTCTAATAAGGTAAATTTATTTAGCTATACGCTTCTTTTTGTTTAGGAACCGCTGGTGATTCAATGACTTCTCGGCATAATGGTCGTTCATTCACAACAAAGGACCAAGATAACGACATAAAGTCCTCTTCTAACTGCGCCGTGAATTGTCAAGGTGCCTGGTGGTACGAAAACTGTTATTCAAGCAATCTGAATGGTTTTTATCATAACGGACAATACTCAGCAACCAGAGAGGGCGACGGAACAACATGGTACGATGGCGTCGATTGGGAAACTTGGAAAGGATATGGCTATTCAGCTAAAAGGGCTGAAATGAAGATCAGACCTGTGGACTTTTAGACTGATCAGTGCACGATGTTTTGGCTGTCTGGATCCCTTCTTGATCACGACACGTTCATTGGCTTACGTGTTTTAGTGCGATTGCACACTTGAACTAGGGTTGAAGTAATAATAAGGGTGAGATGTAACACAACAACGTCATATACAATATTTGAGTGACTTTGAACTGCATTTAAGAATAAAAAATAAGCGATATGACAATCAATTGAAACGAAGTTCGATGACTTCATGTCATCATTCAGTGTCAAGTTAAATTACATGACAGAATTTAAACTACGGGCGCCAGGACGCGTCAGACTCGGGTTGTTTCAGAGTTTTAGCAGTTTTAGAGTGATCAGTAGCGTTCTGCTTCTAAGTTCAGTAGTGCTGTCTCGACCAAAGCCTCAACAAGTAACAAAGGAAAAGTTTTAGTGTAATACTACACGACAGGAATTCATTGTCTAGAAAAATGTTAACTACTGACATAGCTTGGACTAAATTCACCATTCTGTATGGATAGCCTACATATTGGCTGATATTCCGATGTATGAAACCCAAATTCAGCGAACGTTACAATTAGCGTTTTTGTTATTTTTCCAAGAAAAGTCAAGGACCTGCGAATACTTAAATACTCCATTCGGGCCAATCGCACAAAATGATATCTAAATTGCTAAACGAAGTCAGCGAATTGAAGAGAACTGATCGAGTGTCACGCTTTCGAAAAAAGCTTATAACTCGAAAATAATACCTTTTTAGAATTAAACTAGGCCACTGAAGTATACGAAATGATGCAATAATGCAGATAGAAATAAAGTTTCCCTGTAAACTTACACTGAAATTTTGTATGAAGGGAGCCTCTTTTCATATTAAAAATATCATGGAATTAATCAGCTCTGTAATCATAAGGTTTGGGATTTTGCTATTCCTTACAGATGCGAAAACTTTTCGGGACCTTTAAGAAACTGGCGACTGGCCAGGATACCCAAAATAATTATGACTCATGAGCATATACTTATTACACCATACACTTTAACAGGCCCGGTTCAGACGCCGATGTTTTCATGAGCCGAACCAAATTCCTTGAATTAAGTACATGAAAAGATCGGCGTCTGAATCAAATTAGAACGGCTATTTCAATTTGGAAGGGCTCACCTGTTCTTCCCACCAGGCTTGGCCGAGAATTTCGCCTGTGGAACGCCTTTGGAACGGCTTGATTCAGACGCCGTACTTTTCAGAGGGTCCTGAAGGGGTAAAATGGGAACTGGGATTTGCCTATTTTGACTGGGATTTGCGTTTATTTTCACTGGGAAAATGGGATTTAGGTAACTGGGACTGGGATTCGGAAACAAAAAATGGGAATGGGAAGCATGTCAGTACATGACTAAACCTGCATATTTTACGCTCTATAATATTCTTAAAGTCCGGCATAGACAGTTAAAACGCTGAAAATTAACTCTGAAACGAAACCACTACACTGCACGAGTGTCCATCAAGCGTCGATCAATTTTCGTGTAAGTGATTAAGTTACTCAGCGGAACTGCTGACTGAGCATGGGTACAAATGGAATATTTAAAAGAAGTGATAGTAAGTTTTGCAGGGTAGTGGTAAGTAAGGGATAAAAACTTGATAACTTTAGTTAAAGCTACTGAAAATTTATATCATCCTCTACAAGACAAACGAACAAATGAAAAGTGATGTTCTCAACAGTATTGGTGATAATATAACTAGCAGAACATGATTTTGGATAGTCCATTCCCTGAACTATTCCTTCTGCGACCCAGGTACGGGGACAGTCTAGGATAACTTGGATGTGCATGCTTAAAACAAACCAATGAAAAACCACAGAGACGTGTGGCGTTTCTTACATGCAACGTGTGCGCTAGGGTAAAAATAGTTTGCTAAAATGAAAAATTCAACTACGCAAATTAGCGCAACATCTACAAGAAAAATTGTCATAACCTTTGTCTAAAGCCGTAATACTTACTTACTTACTTATCCTCATCGGGCCCATGAGGACTCTTGAGGCCGGCCAGAAAACTAAAACTGCGCCATCCATCCCGGTCCGCCGTCGATGCGACAGCAGCCCCCCACGAACACCACCCCAGCCGGTTTCTTTCTGTCTCCACGGTAATAAATCTCCGTAATGAATAGGTATTAAACCCACAAGTACTAAATTTTTGAATTTAACATCTGTGCGTGCGTTTCCAAAGGCGCTGTCGATTATGGTTTGGTTTCTTCAGCTTCCCCCTTTTTGGGGGGAGGGGGGAGCTCGGGGGGGGGGGGGGGTGGCTGACAGATTTCTGAGAATGTGCATGCAAGTCAATATTTCTGGACTCGCTCAACGACGCCTGTACCTGGGTTCACCGAAGGGAGAGTTCAGGGAGTGGACTACATTTAGGACAATCAAAACAACAAATATATTATGCTTAAGTCCGGTTTTCCATACACTGGGAATTTTACTACTGGGAATGGGATTTGGACAAAAAATAGGCTGGGAAATGGGATTTGGGCAAAAAATAGGCTGGGAAATGGGATTTGGACAAAAAATAGGCTGGGAAATGGGATTTGGTACCCCCCCTTCAGGACCCTCTTTTCACGTGCCGATCCTATAAATTCATAAATTATTATAATGTATTTTGACAACTTTGAGTGGTTTTATTGGAACTGTATTAGGAACGGCCTCGGAACTTCCAAAAAGTACGGCGTCTGAATCAAGACGCGTGCTTTTGTCAATTTGGGTCGGTTCAAATTCGAATTGAGTTCGGCTCATGAAAAGTACGGCGTCTGAACCGGGCCTTAGTTAACATCTTTGTAGACTATTCAATTGTTGATTGTTAGGTATGCCTCACTTTTATATGGTATGCGATTATTTACCAAGTGAGATTTTCACCTAGTAATTCATCTATTCTAAACAAATTATTGTAGAGTGTGTACATGTACAGAACTGAACATATACACAAAATTTCGTAGGCATGTTGCACTGATTCAATTTCTTGGATTACTCTGAACTGACACGTCACAACAAAGCCACAAACATCAGGGAGTTTTCCAAATGAGATTACCATATTTACCAATCTTCGGTTCGCGAAGCTCTTGCGTGACTTGGTTTGCACAACACACGTCACGCTGGACTCGTCACGCAATAGTTGCACAAAATAATATCAATGTTATTGACGTTTGGTTACGTTACACTTCGTTTTAGCCAGTGAACAATCTCCTTGGTGTCGGAGAAAGGGAAATGAACAGGCCGCGGAAAGTCAGGGTTCAAGGGACGGACCATTAGAAAAGTGATGGGGGGGGGGGGGGGTGGGGAAAAAGCAAAAAAAAAATTCATGCAAGGCGAAATGCCAAGAAAAAAAATTCGTGCAAAGGGGAAGGCAAAGAAAAAAAATTCATGCGGAAGGAAAGTTCCTATTAAGCACTAAAAACACCTGTAATGTTACACTTGATAAGATCGACTTTTCGACGAAATATATCAGGGGGAATCGGGAATGCTGAAAATAGCATTTCCGAGCCTAGAAATTTCAAAATTTTCTGGGGGAGCATGCTCCCAGACCCCCCTACAGACAAGCGTCTCCAGCGCTCAACTTGTATTTTTATTAAAGCAAATTACATTAAGCCTGGCTCCCCGACAAGCAAAACATTTCTTCCCATACGCCGATGGTTATAGAAAATTCACCAACATTTGTAATAATAACAGTACATGGCATTTGATTAAAGCCATTCTTAATATTTTTTTTACAGATATAATGATCAAAGATGGGCATAGATAGCCTTTACGGGACTGGTCAATAAGTGTGTGTGGGGGGGAGGGGGGTGTGGGCCGGAGTAGAAAGGGGGTGGGTCATGTTGTTTTGGTCTTTAACATAGAGGGTGAGACATTTTAGTTACTTTAAATTATTATAGTTACAAGAAAATCCCCAGTGGTATTCATCAGTATAAATTGATAAATTTCTTGACGTGAGCAGTTCTAGATGTATTTCTAGCGATTTCAGAATGCCCAAATATAAAAATTTCCCGGGGGAGCATGCCCCCGGCCCCCCTAGATGGTTTGTGATCATAGTAGCGCTTTTCGGTAGGCTCGCTCAAGCTGCCTCTTTTCCAATTGCTCCGACTTACCCCCCAGTACTTTAATATTGACCAGTCCCTAAGGATTAAAACAATTAATAACCACATTTTGGGGGGAATATTCAAACTATTTAGCAAATGATCAACAAAGCAACAGTCGTCAAAAGCATGGTATAACGTAACAATACCGGTCCAACAAAAACTATTTGTCAAAAAAAAACATTTGTTAAAAAAAAAAAATTCGAGCAGAGGGTTACACCCGCAAAAAAATTCCTACACAAGCGATGGACGTAAAAAAAAAAATCCTGCAAGACAAAAATCCCCCACCCCCCCTATCACTTTTCTAATGGTCCGTCCCCAATTAGCACCCTACCCTACCCGTTTTTTTGCTGTCCTTACCCTACCCCACCTTTTCTCCTCGGTCGCTGGCCTTTCTCTTCAATCCTTGACGGTAAATATGCGTGTAGTTTAACATTAAGGAACTTTTTTATTTCTATATTACAGTAAACGCCACACATTAATTTAAGTACCAAAGACTTCCGAGTTTATCTATTATAAGGTGGCGTGACATATGGAGTTGTTTCGTCACATTGAAACCGGATACGTTCTTTTGATCTCGTGTTCAACAGCAAGTCTAAATTTGCAGCAAACACCCTCGCTGATCGGGAGTGGCTTTTTTGTGTTCCAGCGAACGTATATAAAACAGATTGCTGAAGTTTCAGAAGTCCTCAACGGAAGAAAAGGTTTACAAGAAAAAATTGCGTCACTGACAACAAAGGTAAGAGAAAGAACAAGGAATTATTTACTTCGCGTGACTTTGTACGCCTTGTCTAGACGACATGTTCGATGAATGGCTATTTGCATGAACAATATTTCTATCTCAATTTAACGAACATTGTTCGTTTTCTACAGCAACACATCCGCTTCTGAGGTCCACAATTGTACCTTCTTGGAGACTACGATTAATGTGAAACGTTTTCAATCGAAGGGAAATTTTACATTCAGCAAAAAGGTGAGGAAGATGCGTGTATAATTATAAATTATAAAACGTAATCACAATTGGTTGGCATCGCAAAGCAAAATTTAGAAAAGGTTATCTGTTATTGAAATTATTTGTTGTGGATAAATTTGATTTCATTATTTATGGATTGTAGAGACGGAGTCACTTATCATACGCACAGAGTAAAGCAAGAAAATCTTATTAACTAGTCTGAAAGCGGAATTCTAAACGACAGAGAAAAGCCATGTATAAACCGAGATTCCAAGCGTTCTTTTAAAAAGCGGAAATATAATGCTTTCAGAAGTAGGCAGAACCGCTTTGTGGTGGGAGCTGTTGATTTGGCGAGTAATATGCCAAGTTTGATTAAACCTAAGACTAGATGCTGCGAAATCGATTATCTCCGTGTGTGTCCGCTGCTTATAGATGCAGGCCGTACTTTACTGGATACTAGGCATACAGAATTTGGGCAATCTACCTCATCAAATATTATGGAATTCTGTGTAATAATTACACTGTTGAGAAAGGGCGAAGAAGTGTTAATTTCCCTAGCCAATGTTTTCTGTAACTATTATCCGCAGCCCGGCAAATCGCTTAAGTTAATGACCAGTTGTCTGTTATATTGTTGTGTAGGTTTTAATGATAGCAGATTTCTATAATGTTTCATTAAAACGAAACCGAATAGACCTTAAGGAAAACTCAAGTCGTTTAGTGCGCAATCTTAGTTTACTGATACAATTCACACGTAAAAAAACCTGGATTTTAGCGATGCTGCATATCATGCTTATTTAAGCCCACACCACCCTCCTCCCTCCCCAGCCCTTCAGCTTGTGTTTTGTTTTGTTACAATGTTGGACTATTCATTTCGGTTTTTGTTCACTAATAAGTCTATTTTTTGGAATTACAGGCAACTTCCAGGGGAAATAACATAAGGTAAGCAGGTTTAAAGAAATACATTTACCATATCCCTCCCTGCTGCAAGGTGTTTGACCATGTCTCATCCTGAGTGTTGTTCATTTCAGAAACAATTTGTCACTTTGCTCCTGGGACACAGTTCCATTTTTCAGGGGAAATCTCACATGCAGTAACTGGTATGTAAAAATATAAATAGCACCCTTACTGAGAGCTTTGTTCCACATGCCCAACCTAATGTTTGACACTTTGAGGCAATATTCATGTTGATTGCCTCAATGTAGTAAACACCACACCATTTCTTGATAGGAGAAAATTTTTGATAGGATTTTTTTTTAAACAAATACATAAAAGTAAAGCAATATATACATATTTTCCATATCCATAAAAGACTATTCACAATTAAGTCCTCACCATTCCTACCATGTTTTTTCTTGATAAAATTAGTCATTCCTGGATTTAAACCTGGAATATTCAAGTTGTACAGTAGGATAGAGTAAGCCATTTCAATATTATTTCCTTTACCAAAGCTCTTAAGGCCAGTATAATAAAGTATCATTTTTTTTATTACTCTACCTTTTTGATACCTGTATGTCTCTTACCCTATGTGTATGTTAAACTTCATTGATAGCAAGATGAATGTTTCCTCTTGATACATAATTTTAGTTTTGATGACAAAACACTTTGAAAAAGACATTCAAAATAATTCATGATGTAAACAAGATTTGAAATGCCACCTATTTGAAAAGATCACCTATGGTTGATCTTTTTGGATTTAACAGTAATTGAGCTGGTAAAAGTGGTGGTGTTGAGTGTGCTAGTGATGCAGGTGGCCTTGAAGCTGTTGGTGTTCGTGCTGCTAGTGGTTAATTGTGGTGGTGATGATACAGTTGTCAATGAGCTTGATGGTATTGCTTATACTGCTAGTAGATTGTACTGCTGGTAGATTGTGATGGTAATGGTGCAGGTGGCAGTGAAGCTGGTGGTATTGGTGCTACGCCTGGTAGATTGTAATAATGGTGATGTACAATGGACTTGACTGTATTGATTGGACTACTGGCAGATTGTGGTGGTGATAGTGCAGGTAGCAGTGAAGCTGGTGGTATTGGTGCTACGCCTGGTAGATTGTTATGGTGGCGATATGTAATGGACTTGGCTGTATTGATTGGACTACTGGTAGATTGTAGTGGTGATGGTGCAGGTGGCAGTGAAGCTGGTGGTATTGGTGCTACTCCTGGTAGATTGGTATGGTGGTGATGTGCAATGGACTTGGCTGTATTGATTGGACTACTGGTAGATTGTGGTGGTGATGGTGCATGTGGCAGTGAATCTGGTGGTATTGGTGCTACTCCTGGTAGATTGTTATGGTGGTGATATGTAATGGACTTGGCTGTATTGATTGGACTACTGGTAGATTGTGGTGGTGATGGTGCAGGTAGCAGTGAATCTGGTGGTATTGGTGCTACTCCTGGTAGATTGTTATGGTGGTGATATGTAATGGACTTGGCTGTATTGATTGGACTACTGGTAGATTGTAGTGGTGATAGTGCAGATGGCAGTGAAGCTGGTGGTATTGGTGCTACTCCTGGTAGATTGTTATAATGGTGATGTAAAATGGACTTGACTGTATTGATTGGACTACTGGCAGATTGTGGTGGTGATAGTGCAGGTGGCAGTGAAGCTGGTGGTATTGGTGCTACGCCTGGTAGATTGTTATGGTGGCGATATGTAATGGACTTGGCTGTATTGATTGGACTACTGGTAGATTGTGGTGGTAATGGTGCAGGTGGCAGTGAAGCTGGTGGTATTGGTGCTACGCCTGGTAGATTGTTATAATGGTGATGTAAAATGGACTTGACTGTATTGATTGGACTACTGGCAGATTGTGGTGGTGATAGTGCAGGTGGCAGTGAAGCTGGTGGTATTGGTGCTACGCCTGGTAGATTGTTATGGTGGCGATATGTAATGGACTTGGCTGTATTGATTGGACTACTGGTAGATTGTGGTGGTAATGGTGCAGGTGGCAGTGAAGCTGGTGGTATTGGTGCTACTCCTGGTAGATTGTTATGGTGGTGATATGTAATGGACTTGGCTGTATTGATTGGACTATTGGTTGATTGTGGTGGTGATGGTGTAGTTGGCAGTGAAGCTGGTGGTATTGGTGCTACTCCTGGTAGATCGTTATGGTGGTGATATGTAATGGACTTGACTGTATTGATTGGACTACTGGTAGATTGTAGTGGTGATGGTGCAGGTGGCAGTGAAGCTGGTGGTATTGGTGCTACTCCTGGTAGATTGTTATGGTGGTGATGTGCAATGGACTTGACTGTATTGATTGGACTACTGGTAGATTGTGGTGGTGATGGTGCAGGTGGCAGTGATGCTGGTTGTACTGGTGCTACTACTGGTAGATTGTTATGGTGGTGATGTGCAATGGACTTGGCTGTATTGATTGGACTACTGGTAGATTGTGATGGTGGTGACGTTCAATGGACTTGGCTGTATTGATTGAACTACTGGTAGATTGTGGTGGTGATGGTGCAGGTAGCAGTGAATCTGGTGGTATTGGTGCTACTCCTGGTAGATTGTTATGGTGGTGATATGTAATGGACTTGGCTGTATTGATTGGACTACTGGTAGATTGTAGTGGTGATAGTGCAGATGGCAGTGAAGCTGGTGGTATTGGTGCTACTCCTGGTAGATTGTTATAATGGTGATGTAAAATGGACTTGACTGTATTGATTGGACTACTGGCAGATTGTGGTGGTGATAGTGCAGGTGGCAGTGAAGCTGGTGGTATTGGTGCTACGCCTGGTAGATTGTTATGGTCGTGATATGTAATGGACTTGGCTGTATTGATTGGACTACTGGTAGATTGTGGTGGTGATGGTGCAGGTGGCAGTGAAGCTGGTGGTATTGGTGCTACTCCTGGTAGATTGTTATGGTGGTGATGTGCAATGGACTTGGCTGTATTGATTGGACTACTGGTAGATTGTGGTGGTGGTGATACAGTTGGCAGTGAAGCTGGTGGTATTGGTGCTACTCCTGGTAGATTGTTATGGTGGTGATGTGCAATGGACTTGGCTGTATTGATTGGACTACTGGTAGATTGTGGTGGTGGTGATACAGTTGGCAGTGAAGCTGGTGGTATTGGTGCTACTCCTGGTAGATTGTTATGGTGGTGATGTGCAATGAACTTGGTGGTATTGATTGTACTACTGGTAGATTGTGGTGGTGGTGATACAGTTGGCAGTGAAGCTGGTGCTATTGGTGCTACTCCTGGTAGATTGTTATGGTGGTGATGTGCAATGGACTTGACTGTATTGGTTGTACTACTGGTAGATTGTGGTGGTGATGGTGCAGGTAGCAGTGAAGCTGGTGGTATTGGTGCTACTCCTGGTAGATTGTTAGGGTGGTGATGTGCAATGGACTTGACTGTATTGATTGTACTACTGGTAGATTGTGGTGGTGATGGTGTAGTTGGCAGTGAAGCTGGTGGTATTGGTGCTACTCCTGGTAGATTGTTATGGTGGTGATGTGCAATGGACTTGGCTGTATTGATTGGACTACTGGTAGATTGTAGTGGTGATGGTGCAGGTGGCAGTGAAGCTGGTGGTATTGGTGCTACTCCTGGTAGATTGTTATGGTGGTGATGTGCAATGAACTTGGTGGTATTGATTGTACTACTGGTAGATTGTGGTGGTGGTGATACAGTTGGCAGTGAAGCCGGTGGTATTGGTGCTACTCCTGGTAGATTGTTATGGTAGTGATGTGCAATGGACTTGACTGTATTGATTGGACTACTGGTAGATTGTGGTGGTGATGGTGCAGGTGGCAGTGAAGCTGGTGGTATTGGTGCTACTCCTGGTAGATTGTTAGGGTGGTGATGTGCAATGGACTTGACTGTATTGATTGGACTACTGGTAGATTGTAGTGGTGATGGTGCAGGTGGCAGTGAAGCTGGTGGTATTGGTGCTACTCCTGATAGATCGTTAGGGTGGTGATGTGCAATGGACTTGACTGTATTGATTGGACTACTGGTAGATTGTGGTGGTGATGGTGCAGGTGGCAGTGAAGCTGGTGGTATTGGTGCTTCTCCTGGTAGATTGTTAGGGTGGTGATGTGCAATGGACTTGACTGTATTGATTGGACTACTGGCAGATTGTGGTGGTGATAGTGCAGGTGGCAGTGAAGCTGGTGGTATTGGTGCTACGCCTGGTAGATTGTTATGGTCGTGATATGTAATGGACTTGGCTGTATTGATTGGACTACTGGTAGATTGTGGTGGTGATGGTGCAGGTGGCAGTGAAGCTGGTGGTATTGGTGCTACTCCTGGTAGATTGTTATGGTGGTGATGTGCAATGGACTTGGCTGTATTGATTGGACTACTGGTAGATTGTGGTGGTGGTGATACAGTTGGCAGTGAAGCTGGTGGATTGGTGCTACTCCTGGTAGATTGTTATGGTGGTGATATGCAATGGACTTGACTGTATTGGTTGTACTACTGGTAGATTGTGGTGGTGATGGTGCAGGTAGCAGTGAAGCTGGTGGTATTGGTGCTACTCCTGGTAGATTGTTAGGGTGGTGATGTGCAATGGACTTGACTGTATTGATTGTACTACTGGTAGATTGTGGTGGTGATGGTGTAGTTGGCAGTGAAGCTGGTGGTATTGGTGCTACTCCTGGTAGATTGTTATGGTGGTGATGTGCAATGGACTTGGCTGTATTGATTGGACTACTGGTAGATTGTAGTGGTGATGGTGCAGGTGGCAGTGAAGCCGGTGGTATTGGTGCTACTCCTGGTAGATTGTTATGGTAGTGATGTGCAATGGACTTGACTGTATTGATTGGACTACTGGTAGATTGTGGTGGTGATGGTGCAGGTGGCAGTGAAGCTGGTGGTATTGGTGCTACTCCTGGTAGATTGTTAGGGTGGTGATGTGCAATGGACTTGACTGTATTGATTGGACTACTGGTAGATTGTAGTGGTGATGGTGCAGGTGGCAGTGAAGCTGGTGGTATTGGTGCTACTCCTGATAGATCGTTAGGGTGGTGATGTGCAATGGACTTGACTGTATTGATTGGACTACTGGTAGATTGTGGTGGTGATGGTGCAGGTGGCAGTGAAGCTGGTGGTATTGGTGCTTCTCCTGGTAGATTGTTAGGGTGGTGATGTGCAATGGACTTGACTGTATTGATTGGACTACTGGCAGATTGTGGTGGTGATAGTGCAGGTGGCAGTGAAGCTGGTGGTATTGGTGCTACGCCTGGTAGATTGTTGTGGTCGTGATATGTAATGGACTTGGCTGTATTGATTGGACTACTGGTAGATTGTGGTGGTGATGGTGCAGGTGGCAGTGAAGCTGGTGGTATTGGTGCTACTCCTGGTAGATTGTTATGGTGGTGATGTGCAATGGACTTGGCTGTATTGATTGGACTACTGGTAGATTGTGGTGGTGGTGATACAGTTGGCAGTGAAGCTGGTGGTATTGGTGCTACTCCTGGTAGATTGTTATGGTGGTGATATGCAATGGACTTGACTGTATTGGTTGTACTACTGGTAGATTGTGGTGGTGATGGTGCAGGTAGCAGTGAAGCTGGTGGTATTGGTGCTACTCCTGGTAGATTGTTAGGGTGGTGATGTGCAATGGACTTGACTGTATTGATTGTACTACTGGTAGATTGTGGTGGTGATGGTGTAGTTGGCAGTGAAGCTGGTGGTATTGGTGCTACTCCTGGTAGATTGTTATGGTGGTGATGTGCAATGGACTTGGCTGTATTGATTGGACTACTGGTAGATTGTAGTGGTGATGGTGCAGGTGGCAGTGAAGCCGGTGGTATTGGTGCTACTCCTGGTAGATTGTTATGGTAGTGATGTGCAATGGACTTGACTGTATTGATTGGACTACTGGTAGATTGTGGTGGTGATGGTGCAGGTGGCAGTGAAGCTGGTGGTATTGGTGCTACTCCTGGTAGATTGTTAGGGTGGTGATGTGCAATGGACTTGACTGTATTGATTGGACTACTGGTAGATTGTAGTGGTGATGGTGCAGGTGGCAGTGAAGCTGGTGGTATTGGTGCTACTCCTGATAGATTGTTAGGGTGGTGATGTGCAATGGACTTGACTGTATTGATTGGACTACTGGTAGATTGTGGTGGTGATGGTGCAGGTGGCAGTGAAGCTGGTGGTATTGGTGCTACTCCTGGTAGATTGTTAGGGTGGTGATGTGCAATGGACTTGACTGTATTGATTGGACTACTGGTAGATTGTGGTGGTGATGGTGCAGGTGGCAGTGAAACTGGTGGTATTGGTGCTACTCCTGGTAGATTGTTAGGGTGGTGATGTGCAATGGACTTGACTGTATTGATTGGACTACTGGTAGATTGTGGTGGTGATGGTGCAAGTGGCAGTGAAGCTGGTGGTATTGGTGCTACTCCTGGTAGATTGTTAGGGTGGTGATGTGCAATGGACTTGACTGTATTGATTGTACTACTGGTAGATTGTGGTGGTGACGGTGTAGTTGGCAGTGAAGCTGGTGGTATTTGTGCTACTCCTGGTAGATTGTTATGGTGGTGATGTGCAATGGACTTGACTGTATTGATTGTACTACTGGTAGATTGTGGTGGTGATGGTGTAGTTGGCAGTGAAGCTGGTGGTATTTGTGCTACTCCTGGTAGATTGTTATGGTGGTGATGTGCAATGGACTTGGCTGTATTGATTGTACTACTGGTAGATTGTGGTGGTGGTGATACAGTTGGCAGTGAAGCTGGTGGTATTGGTGCTACTCCTGGTAGATTGTTATGGTGGTGATGTGCAATGGACTTGACTGTATTGATTGTACTACTGGTAGATTGTGGTGGTGATGGTGCAGGTAGCAGTGAAGCTGGTGGTATTGGTGCTACTCCTGGTAGATTGTTAGGGTGGTGATGTGCAATGGACTTGACTGTATTGATTGTACTACTGGTAGATTGTGGTGGTGATGGTGTAGTTGGCAGTGAAGCTGGTGGTATTGGTGCTACTCCTGGTAGATTGTTATGGTGGTAATGTGCAATGGACTTGGCTGTATTGATTGGACTACTGGTAGATTGTAGTGGTGATGGTGCAGGTGGCAGTGAAGCTGGTGGTATTGGTGCTACTCCTGGTAGATTGTTATGGTGGTGATGTGCAATGGACTTGACTGTATTGATTGGACTACTGGTAGATTGTGGTGGTGATGGTGCAGGTGGCAGTGAAGCTGGTGGTATTGGTGCTACTCCTGGTAGATTGTTAGGGGGGTGATGTGCAATGGACTTGACTGTATTGATTGGACTACTGGTAGATTGTAGTGGTGATGGTGCAGGTGGCAGTGAAGCTGGTGGTATTGGTGCTACTACTGGTAGATTTTTAGGGTGGTGATGTGCAATGGACTTGACTGTATTGATTGGACTACTGGTAGATTGTGGTGCTGATTGTGCAGGTGGCAGTGAAGCTGGTGGTATTGGTGCTACTCCTGGTAGATTGTTAGGGTGGTGATGTGCAATGGACTTGACTGTATTGATTGTACTGATGGTAGATTGTGGTGGTGATGGTGCAGGTGGCAGTGAAGCTGGTGGTATTGGTGCTACTCCTGGTAGATTGTTATGGTGGTGATGTGCAATGGACTTGGCTGTATTGATTGTACTACTGGTAGATTGTGGTGGTGGTGATACAGTTGGCAGTGAAGCTTGTGGTATTGGTGCTACTCCTGGTAGATTGTTATGGTGGTGATGTGCAATGGACTTGGCTGTATTGATTGTACTACTGGTAGATTGTGGTGGTGATGGTGCAGGTAGCAGTGAAGCTGGTGGTATTGGTGCTACTCCTGGTAGATTGTTAGGGTGGTGATGTGCAATGGACTTGACTGTATTGATTGAACTACTGGTAGATTGTGGTGGTGATGGTGTAGTTGGCAGTGAAGCTGGTGGTATTGGTGCTACTCCTGGTAGATTGTTATGGTGGTGATGTGCAATGGACTTGGCTGTATTGATTGGACTACTGGTAGATTGTAGTGGTGATGGTGCAGGTGGCAGTGAAGCTGGTGGTATTAATGCTACTCCTGGTAGATTGTTATGGTGGTGATGTGCAATGGACTTGACTGTATTGATTGGACTACTGGTAGATTGTAGTGGTGATGGTGCAGGTGGCAGTGAAGCTGGTGGTATTGGTGCTACTCCTGGTAGATTGTTAGGGTGGTGATGTGCAATGGACTTGACTGTATTGATTGGACTACTGGTAGATTGTAGTGGTGATGGTGCAGGTGGCAGTGAAGCTTGTGGTATTGGTGCTACTCCTGGTAGATTGCTAGGGTGGTGATGTGCAATGGACTTGACTGTATTGATTGGACTACTGGTAGATTGTGGTGGTGATTGTGCAGGTGGCAGTAAAGCTGGTGGTATTGGTGCTACTCCTGGTAGATTGTTAGGGTGGTGATGTGCAATGGACTTGACTGTATTGATTGTACTACTGGTAGATTGTAGTGGTGATGGTGCAGGTGACAGTGAAGCTGGTGGTATTGGTGCTACTCCTGGTAGATTGTTAGGGTGGTGATGTGCAATGGACTTGACTGTATTGATTGGACTACTGGTAGATTGTGGTGGTGATGGTGCAGGTGGCAGTGATGCTGGTTGTACTGGTGCTACTACTGGTAGATTGTTATGGTGGTGATGTGCAATGGACTTGGCTGTATTGATTGGACTACTGGTAGATTGTGATGGTGGTGACGTTCAATGGACTTGGCTGTATTGATTGGACTACTGGTAGATTGTGGTGGTGATGGTGCAGGTAGCAGTGAATCTGGTGGTATTGGTGCTACTCCTGGTAGATTGTTATGGTGGTGATATGTAATGGACTTGGCTGTATTGATTGGACTACTGGTAGATTGTAGTGGTGATAGTGCAGATGGCAGTGAAGCTGGTGGTATTGGTGCTACTCCTGGTAGACTGTTATAATGGTGATGTAAAATGGACTTGACTGTATTGATTGGACTACTGGCAGATTGTGGTGGTGATAGTGCAGGTGGCAGTGAAGCTGGTGGTATTGGTGCTACGCCTGGTAGATTGTTATGGTCGTGATATGTAATGGACTTGGCTGTATTGATTGGACTACTGGTAGATTGTGGTGGTGATGGTGCAGGTGGCAGTGAAGCTGGTGGTATTGGTGCTACTCCTGGTAGATTGTTATGGTGGTGATGTGCAATGGACTTGACTGTATTGATTGGACTACTGGTAGATTGTGGTGGTGATGGTGCAAGTGGCAGTGAAGCTGGTGGTATTGGTGCTACTCCTGGTAGATTGTTATGGTGGTGATGTACAATGGACTTGACTGTATTGATTGGACTACTGGTAGATCGTGGTGGTGATGGTGCAGGTGGCAGTGAAGCTGGTGGTATTGGTGTTACTCCTGGTAGATTGTTATGGTGGTGATGTGCAATGGACTTGACTGTATTGATTGGACTACTGGTAGATTGTGGTGGTGATGGTGCAGGTGGCAGTGAAGCTGGTGGTATTGGTGCTACTCCTGGTAGATTGTTAGGGTGGTGCTGTGCAATGGATTTGGCTGTATTGATTGTACTACTTGTAGATTGTGGCGGTGATGGTGCAGGTGGCAGTGAAGCTGGTGGTATTGGTGCTACTCCTGGTAGATTGTTATGGTGGTGATGTGCAATGGACTTGGCTGTATTGATTGGACTACTGGTAGATTGTGGTGGTGGTGATACAGTTGGCAGTGAAGCTGGTGGTATTGGTGCTACTCCTGGTACATTGTTATGGTAGTGATGTGCAATGGACTTGACTGTATTGATTGGACTACTGGTAGATTGTGGTGGTGATGGTGCAGGTGGCAGTGAAGCTGGTGGTATTGGTGCTACTCCTGGTAGATTGTTAGGGTGGTGATGTGCAATGGACTTGACTGTATTGATTGGACTACTGGTAGATTGTAGTGGTGATGGTGCAGGTGGCAGTGAAGCTGGTGGTATTGGTGCTACTCCTGATAGATTTTTAGGGTGGTGATGTGCAATGGACTTGACTGTATTGATTGGACTACTGGTAGATTGTGGTGGTGATGGTGCAGGTGGCAGTGAAGCTGGTGGTATTGGTGCTACTCCTGGTAGATTGTTAGGGTGGTGATGTGCAATGGACTTGACTGTATTGATTGGACTACTGGTAGATTGTGGTGGTGATGGTGCAGGTGGCAGTGAAGCTGGTGGTATTGGTGCTACTCCTGGTAGATTGTTAGGGTGGTGATGTGCAATGGACTTGACTGTATTGATTGGACTACTGGTAGATTGTGGTGGTGATGGTGTAAGTGGCAGTGAAGCTGGTGGTATTGGTGCTACTCCTGGTAGATTGTTAGGGTGGTGATGTGCAATGGACTTGACTGTATTGATTGTACTACTGGTAGATTGTGGTGGTGATGGTGTAGTTGGCAGTGAAGCTGGTGGTATTGGTGCTACTCCTGGTAGATTGTTAGGGTGGTGATGTGCAATGGACTTGACTGTATTGATTGTACTACTGGTAGATTGTGGTGGTGATGGTGCAGGTGGCAGTGAAGCTGGTGGTATTGGTGCTACTCCTGGTAGATTGTTATGGTGGTGATGTGCAATGGACTTGGCTGTATTGATTGTACTACTGGTAGATTGTGGTGGTGGTGATACAGTTGGCAGTGAAGCTGGTGGTATTGGTGCTACTCCTGGTAGATTGTTATGGTGGTGATGTGCAATGGACTTGACTGTATTGATTGTACTACTGGTAGATTGTGGTGGTGATGGTGCAGGTAGCAGTGAAGCTGGTGGTATTGGTGCTACTCCTGGTAGATTGTTAGGGTGGTGATGTGCAATGGACTTGACTGTATTGATTGTACTACTGGTAGATTGTGGTGGTGATGGTGTAGTTGGCAGTGAAGCTGGTGGTATTGGTGCTACTCCTGGTAGATTGTTATGGTGGTGATGTGCAATGGACTTGGCTGTATTGATTGGACTACTGGTAGATTGTAGTGGTGATGGTGCAGGTGGCAGTGAAGCTGGTGGTATTGGTGCTACTCCTGGTAGATTGTTATGGTGGTGATGTGCAATGGACTTGACTGTATTGATTGGACTACTGGTAGATTGTGGTGGTGATGGTGAAGGTGGCAGTGAAGCTGGTGGTATTGGTGCTACTCCTGGTAGATTGTTATGGTGGTGATGTGCAATGGACTTGGCTGTATTGATTGGACTACTGGTAGATTGTAGTGGTGATGGTGCAGGTGGCAGTGAAGCTGGTGGTATTGGTGCTACTCCTGGTAGATTGTTATGGTGGTGATGTGCAATGGACTTGACTGTATTGATTGGACTACTGGTAGATTGTGGTGGTGATGGTGCAGGTGGCAGTGAAGCTGGTGGTATTGGTGCTACTCCTGGTAGATTGTTATGGTGGTGATGTGCAATGGACTTGACTGTATTGATTGGACTACTGGCAGATTGTGGTGGTGATGGTGTAGTTGGCAGTGAAGCTGGTGGTATTGGTGCTACTCCTGGTAGATTGTTATGGTGGTGATGTACAATGGACTTGACTGTATTGATTGGACTACTGGTAGATTGTGGTGGTGATGGTGTAGTTGGCAGTGAAGCTGGTGGTATTGGTGCTACTCCTGGTAGATTGTTAGGGTGGTGATGTGCAATGGACTTGACTGTATTGATTGGACTACTGGTAGATTGTAGTGGTGATGGTGCAGGTGGCAGTGAAGCTGGTGGTATTGGTGCTACTCCTGGTAGATTGTTAGGGTGGTGATGTGCAATGGACTTGGCTGTATTGATTGGACTACTGGTAGATTGTGGTGGTGATTGTGCAGGTGGCAGTGAAGCTGGTGGTATTGGTTCTACTCCTGGTAGATTGTTAGGGTGGTGATGTGCAATGGACTTGACTGTATTGATTGTACTACTGGTAGATTGTGGTGGTGATGGTGTAGTTGGCAGTGAAGCTGGTGGTATTGGTGCTACTCCTGGTAGATTGTTATGGTGGTGATGTGCAATGGACTTGGCTGTATTGATTGGACTACTGGTAGATTGTGGTGGTGATTGTGCAGGTGGCAGTGAAGCTGGTGGTATTGGTGCTACTCCTGGTAGATTGTTATGGTGGTGATGTACAATGGACTTGGCTGTATTGATTTGACTACTGGTAGATTGTGGTGGTGATTGTGCAGGTGGCAGTGAAGCTGGTGCTATTGGTGCTACTCCTGGAAGATTGTTATGGTGGTGATGTGCAATGGACCTGGCTGTATTGATTAGACTATTAGTAGATTGTGGTGGTGATGGTGCAGGTGGCAGTGAAGCTGGTGGTATTGGTGCTACTCCTGGTAGATTGTTATGGTGGTGATGTGCAATGGACTTGACTGTATTGATTGGACTACTGGTAGATTGTGGTGGTGATACAGTTGGCAGTGAAGCTGGTGGTATTGGTGCTACTCCTGGTAGATTGTTATGGTGGTGATGTGCAATGGACTTGACTGTATTGATTGTACTACTGGTAGATTGTGGTGGTGATGATGCAGGTGGCAGTGAAGCTGGTGGTATTGGTGCTACTCCTGGTAGATTGTTATGGTGGTGATGTGCAATGGACTTGACTGTATTGATTGTACTACTAGTAGATTGTGGTGGTGATGGTGCAGGTGGCAGTGAAGCTGGTGGTATTGGTGCTACTCCTGGTAGATTGTTATGGTGGTGATGTGCAATGGACTTGGCTGTATTGATTGTACTACTGGTAGATTGTGGTGGTGATTGTGCAGGTGGCAGTGATGCTGGTTGTACTGGTGCTACTACTGGTAGATTGTTATGGTGGTGATGTACAATGGTCTTGGCTGTATTGATTGGACTACTGGTAGATTGTGGTGGTAATGGTGCAGGTGGCAGTGAAGCTGGTGGTATTGGTGCTACTCCTGGTAGATTGTTATGGTGGTGATATGTAATGGACTTGGCTGTATTGATTGGACTATTGGTAGATTGTGGTGGTGATGGTGTAGTTGGCAGTGAAGCTGGTGGTATTGGTGCTACTCCTGGTAGATCGTTATGGTGGTGATATGTAATGGACTTGACTGTATTGATTGGACTACTGGTAGATTGTAGTGGTGATGGTGCAGGTGGCAGTGAAGCTGGTGGTATTGGTGCTACTCCTGGTAGATTGTTATGGTGGTGATGTGCAATGGACTTGACTGTATTGATTGGACTACTGGTAGATTGTGGTGGTGATACAGTTGGCAGTGAAGCTGGTGGTATTGGTGCTACTCCTGGTAGATTGTTATGGTGGTGATGTGCAATGGACTTGACTGTATTGATTGTACTACTGGTAGATTGTGGTGGTGATGATGCAGGTGGCAGTGAAGCTGGTGGTATTGGTGCTACTCCTGGTAGATTGTTATGGTGGTGATGTGCAATGGACTTGACTGTATTGATTGTACTACTGGTAGATTGTGGTGGTGATGATGCAGGTGGCAGTGAAGCTGGTGGTATTGGTGCTACCCCTGGTAGATTGTTATGGTGGTGATGTGCAATGGACTTGACTGTATTGATTGGACTACTGGTAGATTGTGGTGGTGATGGTGCAGGTGGCAGTGAAGCTGGTGGTATTGGTGCTACTCCTGGTAGATTGTTATGGTGGTGATGTGCAATGGACTTGGCTGTATTGATTGGACTACTGGTAGATTGTGGTGGTGATTGTGCAGGTGGCAGTGAAGCTGGTGGCATTGGTGCTACCCCTGGTAGATTGTTATGGTGGTGATGTGCAATGGACTTGGCTGTATTGATTGTACTACTGGTAGATTGTGGTGGTGATGGTGCAGGTGGCAGTGAAGCTGGTGGTATTGGTGCTACTCCTGGTAGATTGTTATGGTGGTGATGTGGAATGGACTTGACTGTATTGATTGTACTACTGGTAGATTGTGGTGGTGATGGTGCAGGTGGCAGTGAAGCTGGTGGTATTGGTGCTACTCCTGGTAGATTGTTATGGTGGTGATGTACAATGGACTTGACTGTATTGATTGGACTACTGGTAGATCGTGGTGGTGATGGTGCAGGTGGCAGTGAAGCTGGTGGTATTGGTGTTACTCCTGGTAGATTGTTATGGTGGTGATGTGCAATGGACTTGACTGTATTGATTGGACTACTGGTAGATTGTGGTGGTGATGGTGCAGGTGGCAGTGAAGCTGGTGGTATTGGTGCTACTCCTGGTAGATTGTTAGGGTGGTGCTGTGCAATGGATTTGGCTGTATTGATTGTACTACTTGTAGATTGTGGCGGTGATGGTGCAGGTGGCAGTGAAGCTGGTGGTATTGGTGCTACTCCTGGTAGATTGTTATGGTGGTGATGTGCAATGGACTTGGCTGTATTGATTGGACTACTGGTAGATTGTGGTGGTGGTGATACAGTTGGCAGTGAAGCTGGTGGTATTGGTGCTACTCCTGGTACATTGTTATGGTAGTGATGTGCAATGGACTTGACTGTATTGATTGGACTACTGGTAGATTGTGGTGGTGATGGTGCAGGTGGCAGTGAAGCTGGTGGTATTGGTGCTACTCCTGGTAGATTGTTAGGGTGGTGATGTGCAATGGACTTGACTGTATTGATTGGACTACTGGTAGATTGTAGTGGTGATGGTGCAGGTGGCAGTGAAGCTGGTGGTATTGGTGCTACTCCTGATAGATTTTTAGGGTGGTGATGTGCAATGGACTTGACTGTATTGATTGGACTACTGGTAGATTGTGGTGGTGATGGTGCAGGTGGCAGTGAAGCTGGTGGTATTGGTGCTACTCCTGGTAGATTGTTAGGGTGGTGATGTGCAATGGACTTGACTGTATTGATTGGACTACTGGTAGATTGTGGTGGTGATGGTGCAGGTGGCAGTGAAGCTGGTGGTATTGGTGCTACTCCTGGTAGATTGTTAGGGTGGTGATGTGCAATGGACTTGACTGTATTGATTGGACTACTGGTAGATTGTGGTGGTGATGGTGTAAGTGGCAGTGAAGCTGGTGGTATTGGTGCTACTCCTGGTAGATTGTTAGGGTGGTGATGTGCAATGGACTTGACTGTATTGATTGTACTACTGGTAGATTGTGGTGGTGATGGTGTAGTTGGCAGTGAAGCTGGTGGTATTGGTGCTACTCCTGGTAGATTGTTATGGTGGTGATGTGCAATGGACTTGACTGTATTGATTGTACTACTAGTAGATTGTGGTGGTGATGGTGCAGGTGGCAGTGAAGCTGGTGGTATTGGTGCTACTCCTGGTAGATTGTTATGGTGGTGATGTGCAATGGACTTGGCTGTATTGATTGTACTACTGGTAGATTGTGGTGGTGATTGTGCAGGTGGCAGTGATGCTGGTTGTACTGGTGCTACTACTGGTAGATTGTTATGGTGGTGATGTACAATGGTCTTGGCTGTATTGATTGGACTACTGGTAGATTGTGGTGGTAATGGTGCAGGTGGCAGTGAAGCTGGTGGTATTGGTGCTACTCCTGGTAGATTGTTATGGTGGTGATATGTAATGGACTTGGCTGTATTGATTGGACTATTGGTAGATTGTGGTGGTGATGGTGTAGTTGGCAGTGAAGCTGGTGGTATTGGTGCTACTCCTGGTAGATCGTTATGGTGGTGATATGTAATGGACTTGACTGTATTGATTGGACTACTGGTAGATTGTAGTGGTGATGGTGCAGGTGGCAGTGAAGCTGGTGGTATTGGTGCTACTCCTGGTAGATTGTTATGGTGGTGATGTGCAATGGACTTGACTGTATTGATTGGACTACTGGTAGATTGTGGTGGTGATACAGTTGGCAGTGAAGCTGGTGGTATTGGTGCTACTCCTGGTAGATTGTTATGGTGGTGATGTGCAATGGACTTGACTGTATTGATTGTACTACTGGTAGATTGTGGTGGTGATGATGCAGGTGGCAGTGAAGCTGGTGGTATTGGTGCTACTCCTGGTAGATTGTTATGGTGGTGATGTGCAATGGACTTGACTGTATTGATTGTACTACTGGTAGATTGTGGTGGTGATGATGCAGGTGGCAGTGAAGCTGGTGGTATTGGTGCTACCCCTGGTAGATTGTTATGGTGGTGATGTGCAATGGACTTGACTGTATTGATTGGACTACTGGTAGATTGTGGTGGTGATGGTGCAGGTGGCAGTGAAGCTGGTGGTATTGGTGCTACTCCTGGTAGATTGTTATGGTGGTGATGTGCAATGGACTTGGCTGTATTGATTGGACTACTGGTAGATTGTGGTGGTGATTGTGCAGGTGGCAGTGAAGCTGGTGGCATTGGTGCTACCCCTGGTAGATTGTTATGGTGGTGATGTGCAATGGACTTGGCTGTATTGATTGTACTACTGGTAGATTGTGGTGGTGATGGTGCAGGTGGCAGTGAAGCTGGTGGTATTGGTGCTACTCCTGGTAGATTGTTATGGTGGTGATGTGGAATGGACTTGACTGTATTGATTGTACTACTGGTAGATTGTGGTGGTGATGGTGCAGGTGGCAGTGAAGCTGGTGGTATTGGTGCTACTCCTGGTAGATTGTTATGGTGGTGATGTGCAATGGACTTGGCTGTATTGATTGTACTACTGGTAGATTGTGGTGGTGATTGTGCAGGTGGCAGTGAAGCTGGTGGTATTGGTGCTACTCCTGGTAGATTGTTATGGTGGTGATGTACATTGGACTTGGCTGTATTGATTGGACTACTGGTAGATTGTGGTGGTGATTGTGCAGGTGGCAGTGAAGCTGGTGCTATTGGTGCTACTCCTGGTAGATTGTTAGGGTGGTGATGTGCAATGGACTTGACTGTATTGATTGTACTACTGGTAGATTGTGGTGGTGATGGTGCAGGTGGCAGTGAAGCTGGTGGTATTGGTGCTACTCCTGGTAGATTGTTATGGTGGTGATGTGCAATGGACTTGGCTGTATTGATTGTACTACTGGTAGATTGTGGTGGTGGTGATACAGTTGGCAGTGAAGCTGGTGGTATTGGTGCTACTCCTGGTAGATTGTTATGGTGGTGATGTGCAATGGACTTGACTGTATTGATTGTACTACTGGTAGATTGTGGTGGTGATGGTGCAGGTAGCAGTGAAGCTGGTGGTATTGGTGCTACTCCTGGTAGATTGTTAGGGTGGTGATGTGCAATGGACTTGACTGTATTGATTGTACTACTGGTAGATTGTGGTGGTGATGGTGTAGTTGGCAGTGAAGCTGGTGGTATTGGTGCTACTCCTGGTAGATTGTTATGGTGGTGATGTGCAATGGACTTGGCTGTATTGATTGGACTACTGGTAGATTGTAGTGGTGATGGTGCAGGTGGCAGTGAAGCTGGTGGTATTGGTGCTACTCCTGGTAGATTGTTATGGTGGTGATGTGCAATGGACTTGACTGTATTGATTGGACTACTGGTAGATTGTGGTGGTGATGGTGAAGGTGGCAGTGAAGCTGGTGGTATTGGTGCTACTCCTGGTAGATTGTTATGGTGGTGATGTGCAATGGACTTGGCTGTATTGATTGGACTACTGGTAGATTGTAGTGGTGATGGTGCAGGTGGCAGTGAAGCTGGTGGTATTGGTGCTACTCCTGGTAGATTGTTATGGTGGTGATGTGCAATGGACTTGACTGTATTGATTGGACTACTGGTAGATTGTGGTGGTGATGGTGCAGGTGGCAGTGAAGCTGGTGGTATTGGTGCTACTCCTGGTAGATTGTTATGGTGGTGATGTGCAATGGACTTGACTGTATTGATTGGACTACTGGCAGATTGTGGTGGTGATGGTGTAGTTGGCAGTGAAGCTGGTGGTATTGGTGCTACTCCTGGTAGATTGTTATGGTGGTGATGTACAATGGACTTGACTGTATTGATTGGACTACTGGTAGATTGTGGTGGTGATGGTGTAGTTGGCAGTGAAGCTGGTGGTATTGGTGCTACTCCTGGTAGATTGTTAGGGTGGTGATGTGCAATGGACTTGACTGTATTGATTGGACTACTGGTAGATTGTAGTGGTGATGGTGCAGGTGGCAGTGAAGCTGGTGGTATTGGTGCTACTCCTGGTAGATTGTTAGGGTGGTGATGTGCAATGGACTTGGCTGTATTGATTGGACTACTGGTAGATTGTGGTGGTGATTGTGCAGGTGGCAGTGAAGCTGGTGGTATTGGTTCTACTCCTGGTAGATTGTTAGGGTGGTGATGTGCAATGGACTTGACTGTATTGATTGTACTACTGGTAGATTGTGGTGGTGATGGTGTAGTTGGCAGTGAAGCTGGTGGTATTGGTGCTACTCCTGGTAGATTGTTATGGTGGTGATGTGCAATGGACTTGGCTGTATTGATTGGACTACTGGTAGATTGTGGTGGTGATTGTGCAGGTGGCAGTGAAGCTGGTGGTATTGGTGCTACTCCTGGTAGATTGTTATGGTGGTGATGTACAATGGACTTGGCTGTATTGATTTGACTACTGGTAGATTGTGGTGGTGATTGTGCAGGTGGCAGTGAAGCTGGTGCTATTGGTGCTACTCCTGGAAGATTGTTATGGTGGTGATGTGCAATGGACCTGGCTGTATTGATTAGACTATTAGTAGATTGTGGTGGTGATGGTGCAGGTGGCAGTGAAGCTGGTGGTATTGGTGCTACTCCTGGTAGATTGTTATGGTGGTGATGTGCAATGGACTTGACTGTATTGATTGGACTACTGGTAGATTGTGGTGGTGATACAGTTGGCAGTGAAGCTGGTGGTATTGGTGCTACTCCTGGTAGATTGTTATGGTGGTGATGTGCAATGGACTTGACTGTATTGATTGTACTACTGGTAGATTGTGGTGGTGATGATGCAGGTGGCAGTGAAGCTGGTGGTATTGGTGCTACTCCTGGTAGATTGTTATGGTGGTGATGTGCAATGGACTTGACTGTATTGATTGTACTACTAGTAGATTGTGGTGGTGATGGTGCAGGTGGCAGTGAAGCTGGTGGTATTGGTGCTACTCCTGGTAGATTGTTATGGTGGTGATGTGCAATGGACTTGGCTGTATTGATTGTACTACTGGTAGATTGTGGTGGTGATTGTGCAGGTGGCAGTGATGCTGGTTGTACTGGTGCTACTACTGGTAGATTGTTATGGTGGTGATGTACAATGGTCTTGGCTGTATTGATTGGACTACTGGTAGATTGTGGTGGTAATGGTGCAGGTGGCAGTGAAGCTGGTGGTATTGGTGCTACTCCTGGTAGATTGTTATGGTGGTGATATGTAATGGACTTGGCTGTATTGATTGGACTATTGGTAGATTGTGGTGGTGATGGTGTAGTTGGCAGTGAAGCTGGTGGTATTGGTGCTACTCCTGGTAGATCGTTATGGTGGTGATATGTAATGGACTTGACTGTATTGATTGGACTACTGGTAGATTGTAGTGGTGATGGTGCAGGTGGCAGTGAAGCTGGTGGTATTGGTGCTACTCCTGGTAGATTGTTATGGTGGTGATGTGCAATGGACTTGACTGTATTGATTGGACTACTGGTAGATTGTGGTGGTGATACAGTTGGCAGTGAAGCTGGTGGTATTGGTGCTACTCCTGGTAGATTGTTATGGTGGTGATGTGCAATGGACTTGACTTTATTGATTGTACTACTGGTAGATTGTGGTGGTGATGATGCAGGTGGCAGTGAAGCTGGTGGTATTGGTGCTACTCCTGGTAGATTGTTATGGTGGTGATGTGCAATGGACTTGACTGTATTGATTGTACTACTGGTAGATTGTGGTGGTGATGATGCAGGTGGCAGTGAAGCTGGTGGTATTGGTGCTACCCCTGGTAGATTGTTATGGTGGTGATGTGCAATGGACTTGACTGTATTGATTGGACTACTGGTAGATTGTGTTGGTGATGGTGCAGGTGGCAGTGAAGCTGGTGGTATTGGTGCTACTCCTGGTAGATTGTTATGGTGGTGATGTGCAATGGACTTGGCTGTATTGATTGGACTACTGGTAGATTGTGGTGGTGATTGTGCAGGTGGCAGTGAAGCTGGTGGCATTGGTGCTACCCCTGGTAGATTGTTATGGTGGTGATGTGCAATGGACTTGGCTGTATTGATTGTACTACTGGTAGATTGTGGTGGTGATGGTGCAGGTGGCAGTGAAGCTGGTGGTATTGGTGCTACTCCTGGTAGATTGTTATGGTGGTGATGTGGAATGGACTTGACTGTATTGATTGTACTACTGGTAGATTGTGGTGGTGATGGTGCAGGTGGCAGTGAAGCTGGTGGTATTGGTGCTACTCCTGGTAGATTGTTATGGTGGTGATGTACAATGGACTTGACTGTATTGATTGGACTACTGGTAGATCGTGGTGGTGATGGTGCAGGTGGCAGTGAAGCTGGTGGTATTGGTGTTACTCCTGGTAGATTGTTATGGTGGTGATGTGCAATGGACTTGACTGTATTGATTGGACTACTGGTAGATTGTGGTGGTGATGGTGCAGGTGGCAGTGAAGCTGGTGGTATTGGTGCTACTCCTGGTAGATTGTTAGGGTGGTGCTGTGCAATGGATTTGGCTGTATTGATTGTACTACTTGTAGATTGTGGCGGTGATGGTGCAGGTGGCAGTGAAGCTGGTGGTATTGGTGCTACTCCTGGTAGATTGTTATGGTGGTGATGTGCAATGGACTTGGCTGTATTGATTGGACTACTGGTAGATTGTGGTGGTGGTGATACAGTTGGCAGTGAAGCTGGTGGTATTGGTGCTACTCCTGGTACATTGTTATGGTAGTGATGTGCAATGGACTTGACTGTATTGATTGGACTACTGGTAGATTGTGGTGGTGATGGTGCAGGTGGCAGTGAAGCTGGTGGTATTGGTGCTACTCCTGGTAGATTGTTAGGGTGGTGATGTGCAATGGACTTGACTGTATTGATTGGACTACTGGTAGATTGTAGTGGTGATGGTGCAGGTGGCAGTGAAGCTGGTGGTATTGGTGCTACTCCTGATAGATTTTTAGGGTGGTGATGTGCAATGGACTTGACTGTATTGATTGGACTACTGGTAGATTGTGGTGGTGATGGTGCAGGTGGCAGTGAAGCTGGTGGTATTGGTGCTACTCCTGGTAGATTGTTAGGGTGGTGATGTGCAATGGACTTGACTGTATTGATTGGACTACTGGTAGATTGTGGTGGTGATGGTGCAGGTGGCAGTGAAGCTGGTGGTATTGGTGCTACTCCTGGTAGATTGTTAGGGTGGTGATGTGCAATGGACTTGACTGTATTGATTGGACTACTGGTAGATTGTGGTGGTGATGGTGTAAGTGGCAGTGAAGCTGGTGGTATTGGTGCTACTCCTGGTAGATTGTTAGGGTGGTGATGTGCAATGGACTTGACTGTATTGATTGTACTACTGGTAGATTGTGGTGGTGATGGTGTAGTTGGCAGTGAAGCTGGTGGTATTGGTGCTACTCCTGGTAGATTGTTATGGTGGTGATGTGCAATGGACTTGACTGTATTGATTGTACTACTAGTAGATTGTGGTGGTGATGGTGCAGGTGGCAGTGAAGCTGGTGGTATTGGTGCTACTCCTGGTAGATTGTTATGGTGGTGATGTGCAATGGACTTGGCTGTATTGATTGTACTACTGGTAGATTGTGGTGGTGATTGTGCAGGTGGCAGTGATGCTGGTTGTACTGGTGCTACTACTGGTAGATTGTTATGGTGGTGATGTACAATGGTCTTGGCTGTATTGATTGGACTACTGGTAGATTGTGGTGGTAATGGTGCAGGTGGCAGTGAAGCTGGTGGTATTGGTGCTACTCCTGGTAGATTGTTATGGTGGTGATATGTAATGGACTTGGCTGTATTGATTGGACTATTGGTAGATTGTGGTGGTGATGGTGTAGTTGGCAGTGAAGCTGGTGGTATTGGTGCTACTCCTGGTAGATCGTTATGGTGGTGATATGTAATGGACTTGACTGTATTGATTGGACTACTGGTAGATTGTAGTGGTGATGGTGCAGGTGGCAGTGAAGCTGGTGGTATTGGTGCTACTCCTGGTAGATTGTTATGGTGGTGATGTGCAATGGACTTGACTGTATTGATTGGACTACTGGTAGATTGTGGTGGTGATACAGTTGGCAGTGAAGCTGGTGGTATTGGTGCTACTCCTGGTAGATTGTTATGGTGGTGATGTGCAATGGACTTGACTGTATTGATTGTACTACTGGTAGATTGTGGTGGTGATGATGCAGGTGGCAGTGAAGCTGGTGGTATTGGTGCTACTCCTGGTAGATTGTTATGGTGGTGATGTGCAATGGACTTGACTGTATTGATTGTACTACTGGTAGATTGTGGTGGTGATGATGCAGGTGGCAGTGAAGCTGGTGGTATTGGTGCTACCCCTGGTAGATTGTTATGGTGGTGATGTGCAATGGACTTGACTGTATTGATTGGACTACTGGTAGATTGTGGTGGTGATGGTGCAGGTGGCAGTGAAGCTGGTGGTATTGGTGCTACTCCTGGTAGATTGTTATGGTGGTGATGTGCAATGGACTTGGCTGTATTGATTGGACTACTGGTAGATTGTGGTGGTGATTGTGCAGGTGGCAGTGAAGCTGGTGGCATTGGTGCTACCCCTGGTAGATTGTTATGGTGGTGATGTGCAATGGACTTGGCTGTATTGATTGTACTACTGGTAGATTGTGGTGGTGATGGTGCAGGTGGCAGTGAAGCTGGTGGTATTGGTGCTACTCCTGGTAGATTGTTATGGTGGTGATGTGGAATGGACTTGACTGTATTGATTGTACTACTGGTAGATTGTGGTGGTGATGGTGCAGGTGGCAGTGAAGCTGGTGGTATTGGTGCTACTCCTGGTAGATTGTTATGGTGGTGATGTGCAATGGACTTGGCTGTATTGATTGTACTACTGGTAGATTGTGGTGGTGATTGTGCAGGTGGCAGTGAAGCTGGTGGTATTGGTGCTACTCCTGGTAGATTGTTATGGTGGTGATGTACATTGGACTTGGCTGTATTGATTGGACTACTGGTAGATTGTGGTGGTGATTGTGCAGGTGGCAGTGAAGCTGGTGCTATTGGTGCTACTCCTGGAAGAGTGTTATGGTGGTGATGTGCAATGGACTTGACTGTATTGATTGGACTACTGGTAGATTGTGGTGGTGATACAGTTGGCAGTGAAGCTGGTGGTATTGGTGCTACTCCTGGTAGATTGTTATGGTGGTGATGTGCAATGGACTTGACTGTATTGATTGTACTACTGGTAGATTGTGGTGGTGATGATGCAGGTGGCAGTGAAGCTGGTGGTATTGGTGCTACTCCTGGTAGATTGTTATGGTGGTGATGTGCAATGGACTTGACTGTATTGATTGTACTACTAGTAGATTGTGGTGGTGATGGTGCAGGTGGCAGTGAAGCTGGTGGTATTGGTGCTACTCCTGGTAGATTGTTATGGTGGTGATGTGCAATGGACTTGGCTGTATTGATTGTACTACTGGTAGATTGTGGTGGTGATTGTGCAGGTGGCAGTGAAGCTGGTGGTATTGGTGCTACTCCTGGTAGATCGTTATGGTGGTGATATGTAATGGACTTGACTGTATTGATTGGACTACTGGTAGATTGTAGTGGTGATGGTGCAGGTGGCAGTGAAGCTGGTGGTATTGGTGCTACTCCTGGTAGATTGTTATGGTGGTGATGTGCAATGGACTTGACTGTATTGATTGGACTACTGGTAGATTGTGGTGGTGATACAGTTGGCAGTGAAGCTGGTGGTATTGGTGCTACTCCTGGTAGATTGTTATGGTGGTGATGTGCAATGGACTTGACTGTATTGATTGGACTACTGGTAGATTGTGGTGGTGATGATGCAGGTGGCAGTGAAGCTGGTGGTATTGGTGCTACTCCTGGTAGATTGTTATGGTGGTGATGTGCAATGGACTTGACTGTATTGATTGTACTACTGGTAGATTGTGGTGGTGATGATACAGTTGGCAATGAACTTGGTGGTATTGATTGTACTACTTGTAGATTGTTATGGTGATGATACAGTTGGCAGTGGACTTGGTGGTATTGATTGTACTACTTGTAGATTGTGATGGTGATGATACAGTTGGCAATGAACTTGGTGGTATTGATTGTACTACTTGTAGATTGTGGTGGTGATGATACAGTTAGCAATGAACTTGGTGGTATTGATTGTACTACTTGTAGATTGTGATGGTGATGATACAGTTGGCAATGAACTTGCTGGTATTGATTGTACTACTTGTAGATTGTGATGGTGATGATACAGTTGGCAATGAACTTGCTGGTATTGATTATACTACTTGTAGATTGTGATGGTGATGATGCAGTTGGCAGTGAACTTCCTGGTATTGATTGTACTACTTGTAGATTGTGGTGGTGATGATACAGTTGGCAGTGAACTTGGTGGTATTGATTGTACTACTTGTAGATTGTGGTGGTGGTGATACAGTTGGCGATAAACTTGCTAATATTTACTATACTACTTGTAGATTGTGGTTGGATGGTGCAGGTGGTAGTGAAGCTGTTTATTTTAGTAATACTAGTGGTTGATTGTGGTGGTGATGGTGTAGGTGGAAGAGAAGCTGGTTATATTGGTGTTGGTAGTTGTTGATTGTGGTGGTGGTGATACAGTTGGCAGTGACCTTGGTGGTATTGATTGTACAACTTGTAGATCGTGGTGGTGGTGATGCAGGTAGAAGTGAAGCTGGTGGTGTTGTTGCTGGTAGTTTTTGATTGTGTTGGTGGTGATACAGTTGGCAGTGAACTTGGTGGTATTGATTGTACTACTGGTATATTGAGGTGGTGATGGTTCAGGTGGCATTGAAGCTGGTGGTATTCGCGGTGCTGATGGGATGTGGTGGTTGTGCAGGTGATAGATGTTGCTGGTAGTAGGCAGCTGGTGGTTCTGGTTGTATTGGTAGTGTAGGTGACGACATAATTTTTAGTTCAGGTGGAAGTGGTGGCGGTGGTGGTTTTATTTTTGTTGAGGCGGGTGTTGGTGGTGCTGGCAAAGGTATTGGTGGCAGTATCAATGTTTATGATTTGTTGATGGAACTAGTGTTGGACCATCCATGACCTTGGTATTGATGGTGCAAGTGCTGGTGTTGTGGTGGAATAACTGTTTAATACTGGTATTATAAGTGGTTTTTCAGTTTTTGGTTCAAATGTTGATGGGAGCTTAAGTGGTAATGCCAATGGTGGTAGTGAGAGTACTGGCAGTAATGGTGGTGCTGATGTTAGTGGTGGTTCAGGTGGTGTTGGAAGTTTTAGTGGTAGTATTGAATTGGTGGAGGCGATGTTGATGGTGCTACTGCTGCTAGTGGTAGTGGTACTTGTGGTTGTTTTGCTAAAGGCCGGTGGTGTTGGTGATCGATGGAAATGATTTTGGTGTTGGTGATCGCAGATAATGCTAGCGCTGGTTAATTTAATCCTCTTCCTCTTTTTTCCTAGTGAGTTATTTTCTTCGTTGGAGTGTAGTCTAAGACTTAACTTGTTGTCCTTTTTAGTACCACTCTTGAGCTGACACAGTTTCATTTCTTGATGTTTGAAAACTTTAACGAGAAATATCACGTACGGTAAGACATTTCTGCTTTAGAAAATTTGCTTATGTACAGAATTGAAAACAGAGTTGGAATAATATGTACTTCATATTTGACTGGTTTAGCTTGGTTAGTTTGTCATTTCCTTTCACAATTCTTTATATTTAACAGAATATAAAGACACTCTGTAATACTTATCAAAAAGAGCGTGCATCTCATTAGCGTTTAGTTCTTGACATATCTGAATGTTTTAGGCAAGCACAAAAGCTCTTTTAGTTTTTATCTGAAAATGACATCATCGTTATATCTATCCAAGAAAGATTTGTCTGTTTAAGAGTGGTGCTTTTATCAGACTAAGATGAAGCGTACGCTTATTATCAAGTTTTAACGTTTAAGGCCCAAAATTATAAATAAACGGACGCAATATAAACAAAAGCGATGACTAGGGGCTGGTGGAAATTGTGAAACAGGAAAAAAAGGTATACGTAGTTTGCGTGTAACTTCTCAACGAGATTTATTTCTTTTTCCTTGGTGCTGTTTAGTTAACTAGTGTATTGGTTTGATTTGCAGGTTTAGCTGGTGACCAGTCCATGTATGGCTTCTGCTCCATCACCTTTTGTGTCCACCAAGGAGACGACAAACTACGCCCGGCTGTGCCGTCTCTTGGTGGATGTGGGATCCCAGGCACTGAGAGTCACATTTGATAAAATACATCCACCAGCGACTCTCCATGCAGCTTTATCCAGTCATTCTGTGCATTATGCTACTTTGCAATCACTTTATAGAGGGAGGAGGAAAGTCCTTAATCCTACGCAATGGGGAAAGCTCTACCCTCCTGTCCCTTCGTCTGTGTCATCAGCAGGCTTTGATATAACCCTTCTAACGGTGCTTCTTAGAAATATATGTGGTTTGAGTCCTCCTGTTTTTGGCTGGGATGCGCTTCCTCCACCTGCAGACACAAGCATTGCAGATGACATCGCCCGAGTGAAGTATTACAGAAATACTGTATACGGCCATGCCAGTCAAGCCTCTGTTGATGATACACGTTTTAACACTTACTGGCCAGAAATCCGAGAGGCCCTGGTGAGATTGGGAGGATCAAGTTATAGAGCATACATCGACAACCTTGAACACGATTGCATGGATCCTGATATCGAGGAACATTATCGAGAACTCATGAAACAATGGAAGAAAGATGATGACAGCATCAAGGACAAACTTGAAGAGATGGAAGGTAACATAAACAATGTTTTGATACTTTTTCAGATAGGACATACAAAATGAAAACAAAATATCACGCCGCGACAAGGTACAAATAATCCTAATCCATGAGAACAACGTTTTTGAATGAGGAAGATGTGGATTCGTTAACAGATAAAACCTTACTCTTGGCACAAAATTGCCTCCTACACAGATGTCTGTTTAGCTTGTCACACATTCCTGCCCCACGATGGGGAGGAAAAATTGTGTGAGAAGCCCCAAGACGTCTGAGTAGGTGGCTGGGCACAAGTATTTCAGATATACAATTTGGCCTGCAAACAGTGTACCCAGTGTTAAATGTGTTTTATTTTCGTGCGGAGGAGGAAGTAGTATACATGCAAACGAAACTGAGCGTTACACGGCTACTACAAAGGAAAACGAACAGGAAATCTCTAATTCGGTATAGTCGAGGAACTATTCTGTAAGGTCATGTGGTAGTATCATGCATGATTAGAAGCAAGTGTGAATGTTAAAACCCAGGAGCTGACCACTGACGATTAAAAGTAGGGCATTAGATTGTGGAGAAACGAGCAAGAGCCTGGAACAGGTTAAATGAAATTTGGATGCAGAAGCTTTCAGTTTTAAACGTGTCCCCAATATTTCTTTTGTATTAACCTGCGTTTCTTGGTAAAAGATTCAATTTGGATCAGTGCATCTATGACACATTCGGCATATGTAAAAAGTACTAAAAATGAATGAAAGAACGAACGAACGAACCAATTAACGAACAAACTAACCAAACAACCAATTAATTAATATTTGTATGCCTAAATAAGTTTAAAGTAAAAGTAAATTTTAATCTTCAGAAATCATCAGAGACGCATTACAGCAGACGAGAAGTGAAATGAAGGAAAGCATCAGAGACTCATCAGAGCAGACGAAAAGTGAAATGAAAGAGATGAAAGAGAGGCTAGACACCTTGACGGCTTTATTAGAGGAGAACAAAGATGAAGGTCAGTCGCTGAATGAAGAGACTTAGCAATGATATACACAAGTTTACATTAACTGGCGGTGTTCTCGCTCGATCATTGGTAAAGAGCTAGAGTAAGCATCCTAAAAATGACGTTACCTGTTACGCACGTGCGATTCACATTGACTATTCTCTTAACTAGTTTCCTGCTAAACTAATATTTAGGCCCTGTCCACACACTTACCCGGGTAAATTTGTAAACGCATCTTTTTTTCTCCGGATAGGCCAACCGTCCACACTGACACGGTGTTTTCGGTAACCGAAAACGGAGCTTTTCAAAAGCGCTCTCCAAAATGGAGAAATTTGAAAACGCACTAGTGTGGACGGCAAAAACGGGCGAAAACGGAGCTTTTCGAAAACGCTGACGCCAAATAGTCATGTGATCTCTGTCAAAGCAAAAGGTTTGATTAGCTTAACAATAGCTCTGTGCATGCGTTGCAACGATGCATGCGATGAAGCGTATCGTTTTCAAATTTATCCGGATTAATGTGGACGGAAAACATTTTATACGGCGTTTTCAAATTTCTCCGTTCTCAAATTTTTGCGCATTAATGTGGACAGGGTCTTAATGTTATTGTAGAAAACAAATCGACCAGATATCTTTGCCCCTCTTTTAGTCGAGCATTCTCATTTTCTTATGCGAACCGCGAGAGTCTGAATATTGTTAACGAATAACTTTTAGTACAAACTTGCATTCGGTTATGACAAAATGACTTCTCTGTGAAGTCAAAATTAAACGACATGACTATTGTCGAGAACACCCTCATAGTGACCTTTCAATGCTGAAAAGGTGAAAATAACATTGTAGGTTTCTGATTGCTATTCTTCATGGTTTATTTTAAAAGGATAAAAACTTCTTGTCCTCTTTTTCTTCAGTCTATAATTGACCCGGCTTCCCTTCGTTGTCTAATTGTTAAACAGACCATACAAATGATATAACAAAATACCTAAATGTTTACAGTGAAAACACTCGCTTCTCTCGTGGTTTTTATGAAGTTTTTTTATGGCTTATAAGATTGCAGAACAAATCGACTACTGTTTTAAAAATCCCATTCCTTGATGGGGATGGTACTGAATTATGTATGGACGTTGATGGTGCGGTGTATTCAGGGAGAATAAAAGACATTAGGTGAAAGAAAAAATACATGCTGTTAGGGAGTTTTTCATAGCTGAATATTTTGTTGATCATGTGTATATTTAGATTTACCATGAGATCATAAAATAAAATGGAATAATGAAAACTCTGTATGCAAACAAAATTGTTTGTCTTAACGTTTTTGGTCCTTAAACTGAAGAGCGATAAACGTTTCCAATCATCAGGACGAGTCCAAGAAGAGCTCAACAAGATGAAAAGTGAAATAGGAAATATCAGTGGCAAGCTGGACGCTTTGACGGCATCACGACAAGAAACAAAGGATGAAGGTAAGTTCCCAAATTAAGAAACAGAGATCAAATAAAACAGTCAACTTTGTAAGACTTTGTAAATGGTAAGGTTTAGTCCAGCAGCAGTAGTAGCGTTTTATTTATTTTATTTTATCTTTTTTTTCATTTAAGGGAAAATATCGAAGGTAACTTAACAAACATGACAGTTGCCTTGGTAGAATAGCCAAATAAATGCCTGACAAATATTTATGTAGTAATTTGCAAACCGTCGCAAGCGTAGTTCCTAATAGTAGTTAAAGATTAAACCACAGAACGCGTTTTAAATGACGTTGCAGTTTTAGATTAAACTAAAGGTGATTCAAATTGTGATCCCCAGACAACATCAGAGACAAGCTCCAGCAGATTAAAAGTGAAATGTTAACCATGAATGAAAGCTTGGAAAAGTTGAGCATGTCAAGAGAAGAAAGCGAGGAAAAAGGTCAGTACTACCTTGCTTTAACACCGTCAAAAATTGTGCATTATTTTTGACCGAGGAAGATGGCTTATTAAGTAAAACCGACTTCTTATACTGCACTAAATTAAATATATATTTTAAATGTATTGAGCTGCCAGTAGGAGGCAATACTGTCGATACACCAAATCCCCTTGGATTTTCATCATTTAAAGGAAATTTTGAAGGTTTCCACGGGTCAAAGTAAGTTCTTGACCCCGGTAGGATTTGAACCCACGACCTACAGATAAGATCTAGATGACCTAGATCTACCGATTAAATACCACCGGAGTCAAGAATTGTCTTTGCCCCGTGGCATGGGAACCCTCCCAAATTTCTTTTAAAAGGGCGAAAATCCAAGCCAGGGGATTTGGTGTATCGGCTGTATTGCGAACTACCGGCACTCAAACACATTTAAAATAAAAAGTATTTAATTTCCTAATTACGCGGTCCTATCAATATCTATTCCTGTACTGCGGGCGTCTATTTGTTAAAAAAGATGCACAGGTTGCCACGACGAAAGTGCCGTTAGTTTCTGATCTTGAATAAAAAAAGCATGTGAATATGGCGAGATGCACATTGGCCGTATTTACCTGGGAAGACGTATACGTAGATCTAGCATTACAGCAACACAGTGACCTTGGCCAGGGATCAAACCAGGACTGCCTGATCCGGAGTCCGATGAACTGTAGCTCAACATTAGGCCAGTGTGCCTCCCAATATCATTAACTTATTCACATACGTATGTAATCAATCAAAATTCAGCTGTAAGCTGTTAGGATAATCACTGTGCGAAAGGATGTGTGAATAAATTAAAAGTGGCAACACTTCTGGTTTCTTGCTGTAATTGCGTCGAGATACAATCAATAAGACGGCAAGCTCGAGGTTTAAATCTAATTGATTGTTGGAAAGAGGCGAAGCCCCGCGTCAACTATACAGTGTCGATAGAAACCGAGAGCGAGGCGTCTAATTGTTTAAACATAACCCAGAGAACGATCTATTCAACAAAAACTTTAGTGAAAGTGGTTTTTTAATAGTGTTGGTTTGTGATTTCAGCAATTTTACTTGCCCGCGCTCGGAGGTCAGACGTACTGAAACCAAATAGAAGAGACGCAGTCAAAATACAATCATGATTTAAGGGCATTAATGTTGAGCCACAAGCTCCTTCATTTAAAAATTGTATTAATTATATAAAAATGTATTTCTAGATCCTTTTGATCCATCTGAGCTTATTGAGGGAATTCGCCAACTCTACAAATCCCGTGAAGGGTGGCTGTCACCATTTCCTTGGTGCGAGGAGTTTCACTTTCATCTAAATGATATTTTTACCAGACTGAAAATGATCAACAGGAAGAAAACAAGAGGAACAGCAACCGACGAAATCGTCAACATGTCTGCTATCTTCAAACCGCGTGAAGAATGTTCGCAGCCAAGAACAGTGATAATTGAGGGGAAGCCTGGTATGGGAAAAACGACTTACTGCAAAAAGCTCGTTTATGACTGGGCTACAGGAAAGCAAGAAGCAGAGAGTTGCTTTCCAAGATTCGAAACCGTGTTGTTGTTAAAATGTCGTGATATCAAGTCTGACCTTTGGGAGGCCATTGATGGCCAACTTCTACCCCTAGACATCGAAAAAGGCTTCAGAGAAAAATTCTTCAACTTTATTCGCCACAATCAGTCAAACGTTTTGCTGGTACTCGATGGATTGGATGAGCTACCCTCGAGTAAACTGCCAATGTATTCAGAAATCATTCAAGGAAGAGTGCTTCCGAAGTGCCACTTAGTTGTTACAGCACGGCACGAGGCTGGAATGAAGGTAAGAAAATATTGTGACAACCTATTGGAGATCGAAGGATTTACCGAAGAAGATGTAAAAGAGTTCATCTGCAAGTACTTCAAAAGCATGGAGGCGTTGGCTGAAAAGCTCTTGCTCAAGCTGAAGAACGATAAAATCCTAAGAGAAATGGCGGCAAATCCTCTAAACACGGCACTTCTTTGCCTTCTGTGTGACGAATTTCAAGGCATTTTTCCAGAAAGTAGAACTGAAATGTACCTAGAAATAACAGAGTGTGTTCTGAGAAGATACAGAAAAAAGAAAGGATTATCAGAAACCAGCGAGAAACTAACTGAAGTATACAAAACCCAATTAAAACACCTTGGCTGGATAGCGTTGAATGGTTTACATGAAGAAAACTTAGATTTCGAAGAAAGCGAGTTTGCAGATCATAAAAGTGAATTACCTGGATTCGGATTTTTGTCAGTGCAGCCCGGTGGTAGCAAACTAAGAACGTGTCGACGTTACGCGTTTCTACACAAGAGTTTCCAAGAATTCTTCGCTGGCTTCTATCTTAGTTGCCAGCTTCTTAATGAAGAAATTACTCCCGACCACTTAATTTCCGACCTCAGTAATTTCCATGAGCTAAAACATGTGCTTTCGTTTTCTTGTGGCATTGTATCAGCGCAATGTAAAGAAACAGCAGTGGCTCTTATGGCAAGTATAACATCACAAGTGAACAAACATGGCAAAGATAGTGTGGACGTTGCACTGGATTGCATCACGGAATGTAAAAAGAGCAAAAAGTGATGTTGTTGTGACACTAGCACAAGTTTTTGGTTCGTGTCTTCAACTTCAAGATATTACTACCGGCCTTGGATGGGCTCATGCTGCTCCCATTGCTGAAGCAATTAAAGTCAACACCACACTGACGTGGTTGTTTTTGCGTAGCAATAACATTGCTGATGCTGGCGCTGCTTCACTTGCTGAGGCAATTAAAGTCACCACAACACTGACGATGTTGTCTTTGGATAGAAATAACATTGGTGATGCTGGCGCTGCTTCACTTGCTGAGGCAATTAAAGTCAACAAAACACTGATAACGTTGTCTTTGAATAGCAATAACATTGCTGATGCTGGCGCTGCTTCACTTGCTGAGGCAATTAAAGTCACCACAACACTGACGGTGTTGTCTTTGGATAGAAATAACATTGGTGATGCTGGCGCTGCTTCACTTGCTGAGGCAATTAAAGTCAACACAACACTGACGTCGTTGTATTTGGATAGGAATAACATTGCTGATGCTGGGGCTGCTTCACTTGCTGAGGCAATTAAAGTCAACACAACACTGTCGTCGTTGTATTTGGATAGCAATAACATTGCTGATGCTGGGGCTGCTTCACTTGCTGAGGCAATCAAAGTCAACACAACACTGTCGTCGTTGTTTTTGGATAGCAATAACATTGCTGATGCTGGGGCTGCTTCACTTGCTGAGGCAATCAAAGTCAACACAACACTGTCGTCGTTGTTTTTGGATAGCAATAACATTGCTGATGCTGGGGCTGCTTCACTTGCTGAGGCAATCAAAGTCAACACAACACTGACGATGTTGTATTTGAATAGAAATACCATTGCTGATGCTGGGGCTGCTTCACTTGCTGAGGCAATTAAAGTCAACACAACACTGCAGGAGTTGCATTTGACAAGCAATAACATTGATGACGCTGGCGCTGTTTCACTTGCTGAGGCAATGAAAGTCAACACAGCACTGACACTGTCTTTAGAGTAGACTAGCGTAGTTTAATTTATTGTTAAGGTCAATAGTTATTATTAGTTTGAATTAAAAGCCGTATTTTTTTCAGTTATAAACTGGAACCAAAAACGAATAATGTACCTAGTGAAAATTGGTTATAAAGTAAATCCTGTAAGCTTCTCGGTGTTTTTTTTACAACAGACTGTTTGTCATACATTTCTACCTCTATACCATTTTAATCTAAAGAACGTTTTTGTAATTTATTAATATTTTTATATCTTTAACATATATTTTTAAATTTTAAGTTGTACAGGGCCCCACGAGCTTAGTAGCTTTAACCTTTAACCGTGTACAGATAAAGTTATTATATGTTCAGGGCGTTGCCTTTGTCGGGACACGGTGTTCTAATATCTTCTTCTATAAAACATGCAGTACTCGAATTCTACTTTCAGTCTTCAAAGGGTTTCATAATCAAAACCTATTTGTATCGGTTAGTGTATATATTTTTTTATTTCATTGTGGTAACATTTTTTACGGTATTGGAACATTGCTGAGTTAGTGTGAAAATAGCTTTAAACGTTTTTTTGGATGTTGTAACAAAATCAAAAGTCGCTAAAATAGCCTTTGGCATATCTACAACGTATACAACATTTGAGATGTTTTGACACTAATGAGTGATAAATTAAAGTAGAATCGCTTGTAAATTTTGTTTGGATCTTGTTACATACTTGCTTGTACCTGATTTTAACCCAAGGAATAAACTAAAGTTGGGTTAGTCCCGAGAGGTGATTGTTGTCTTTGTTGTCTGTTCCAAGCGCTTCCCTCTTGCACAACTCGTAAGAGTGGATATTGTCCATGTATATTTCTTCGGCTAGCTCAATTGCATAAAGATCAGTTCTAAATTGTATAAAGAGTTTTGGATTTACATGGAGGGAGGGACATCCCAAAGTACATTGTAGGTTCGATTTTTTGTTAGTTATCCAAACCGGCTGGTAACTCAACCATATCACTTCACAGACTCTAGTCATTATATGACTTCATCAAGCTCAAATCCGGTAAATGGGGAAGGGGCCGGGAAGTTCTGGAAATTCAAAACGTCCTTTTGTCTGAAGCGCGTTATATAAGCCAAATCAAAACAACTATTCGGACTCTAGACGAGTACAGAGACGATGACTTGGTCGACCTTGCACTTCTTTTGTAGATGATAAAACTTAAAAATCTCGATGATTTGGTAAGTGCAGAATGCAATATGGAAAAACAATTGACAGAATAATAATTTCCATTGAGAATAAGTCAAATGAGTTTACTCTTCAGTTTGGAACGCTGTTTTTATGTTTATTTGCGTCAATTTATTTCCGGTAAGACATTGAAAGGCGAAACGTAATACATTTCGACCTTGTCATGAACACGCCATCGCCTTGCCTCTCAATTTCCCATCCAAACCTAATGCACTTAGGATGACGGTGGCTGTTGAAAGTACACACTGTCCACCAATGGTTCGTCTAAAGAACAGTTGCTGATTATTTTTGGCGGGGGGGGGGGGGGGGGGGCGGTGGGAGCGGGTGTAAACGCAGTACAAGACTTTGACAGTTGGCTCAGGCTTTGCCCCTCGTGATCTGTAGGCTGTTAGGAACCTTAATTGACAGTCATAATCTTAACAGCGTGTGTACTTTTTGAACAGAAAATATATATATTTATCTCTTACTCGTCATGGCATGTTTAAGAGACCTTGTTGATAACAACTGAAAGACATACAACTGAGACACACTACTGCAGTAGTTCTTGGACTGAGTAGCCCAGCCCTACGTTAAATCAGCAATGGCAGTAACTTGGTAACTTTGGTCTGTTCTTTTGATGTCCACATTGTTTACTGTATATGTACATTGTATAATTATGTACATCTACAAGTTATAAACGTTGGTGACTATGGCAACATTTTTTGAGTAACATCTTTGGTGTTTTTATAAATCCTTGAAGGGTCATTTTACATAATCAGAGATGCACATGTATTTCCACAGTACCATCTGTAGTGTCTCTTGAATTGTTATTAAGCAGACCATGGGCTGCACATACACGAATCTTTTTCATCTTTTTCAGTGACATATTTAGACCAGCTGACAGCCACATTAACTGTTCCTGGAACTCAGTTTAGTGAAATTGTAGACCATGAAGAATAACTTCCATTGGCAAAACTTTTTCAGGCACTTTCAGCGGGATATTTAGAGCATCATCTAGTATTGTTGGAAATGGGATGATCTTGTGCATTCCATAAAATATCATAAGTTCGATGTATGAAACATCTACATATGAAACAGACATGTAGTACATGTAAGAAGAACGTCCATTACTGTTCTTCAGTATCTTTAAACAAGTAGAAAGTATAAAGGATCGCATCTGCAGTACTTTAAGGTGTCTTGAAAGTACACTACATCCTTTGAAATTAAATGTTTGTGGAAAGCATCATCATTCTGTCTACTTTCTTCCAAACAGCAGTCTGCAATGCAATGCATAACAAAAACAAAAATTTAACCATATTATATCAAGTTAATGTCCATAATGTTCGCTTCATAAAATGAATGCTATTTACAAGGCTAAAATGTAATGTTTTAGCCTTGTTAATAGCATACATATCAAGTTACATTGCAAAAACAAACTTCACTTTCAAACACCTAACACCATGGACAGTAAATACAACTTACATTTAACTGTGACAGCTTCCGGGGAGGGTCAACAGGTAGTGACTTGTGTCACTACCTGACCACTGTAACACTAGTACCTCACTCTTTTAAGAGTGAGGTAAAACATTTTACTCAACAACTACAATAACAACAATGCTTTACATTTCCCCTTTGGCCTTGTGGTTCTCAATATTAAGAAGAGTGTGGTAAAAAGACAAAAAAATCTTAAGGCAGAAAACTATAAACAAAAGGTAACAAAAACAAATTGAGCTATAACTAAAAACCTCATCATCCCTGTATCCTGTGAAAATAACAAACTGCAATGGAAAATCATTTGTTTTAAAGCTAAATTTTATAGGTTAAGACGAACAAAAATGGGTTTATGGTCACTAAAGTATGACTCTAATGTACCAGAACTTTGAACTTGATGTGGAATATTTGTATATATGTGGTCTAACTGAGTTTTATAATCTGTCGTGTACTGTTTTACTAGCTGAGTGTAACCTTTCTGCTCGATCATATATCTCACAAACGCTTTTTGTTCAGAAGAGGGTTCCATAAGATTCACATTAAAGTCACCCATAATTATGACTGGAGTCTGTGGCTCAGTAAGAATAGTCTGATGTAAGTGTTCTAACGCTTCGATTAATTTAGAAAGTACAACTTTAGATTTTGAGCGATAGATACCAACAACATGTACTTGACAAACAGGGAACTTTATAATGGCAACAGTCATTTCTGTATTGTTGTAGTTCCATCTAAAGGGATTGCAGGCACACACTATATCATTTCTGACATACATAGCTGTTCCGTATGTTGTTCTAGTGTTACTTTTTGGATCGTGGTCATTTCTGTAGAGGCGAAAATTATCCATGTTATATGCTTCATCATTGTCTCTTGAGCATAAAGCTGATTCGACAAAAATATTCAAATGAGCTGCTCGAACACTATAATCACAGGCTACATCTTCAATATGGAGATGCAAAGATCTTACATTCTGGAACAAAATCTTCAAGTTACTTTTACTATTTGATATTTCATAAAGAAAAGGGATGCATGGTTTTAAAGATGCTTCCGACCTTAGTCTAGTCATTTCATCTGTAACTTTTTTGCTCACTGCAATTTTTTTCTCATTCAAATTTAAAACATGTAAACCCGAAATATTCCTAAGTCTGCTAAGACCAACGTAATGCATGTGTTCTCTTGTTGAAGCTGGCAAATCAACAACCCCTTCGTTGAGTGTATCACCTTGACAACGATGTATTGTTTTTGCTGCTGCTGGTCGTAAAGGAAATTGTCTACGAAGAACTTGAACTTGATTTCGTTTGTAAATTCTAAATTGTCTTGTGATTTCTAAGATTGGTGTCCAAGTGCTCTGTATTTGTACATTATATAAATGTGCATATTCTCTTCGGAAATGACGGCCAATGTGAGGATCATGAAACAAAACCCATATAATACTTGGTCTGGTCGAATCAGGTACTCTATAATCAATTTTTTCAATGGTACATTCAGCTCCATTGGTCATGCCATCAAGAACCGAAATATTTGTTGTTAGGTCATACTTCCCTGCAACATGAACAGAACAGACAGCATACAATCCCATGGTTTTGGTTGGATCACTTGGGATTTTTTGTTTCATTTTTTCCTTAAGTTCATCAGACAAATCTCCAATTATAACGTCAATTGCAGAGATGTGAGCTTTTGGGTTTTTCGAATTATTGAATATTTCAATGTTATGACTGTCCACTGCTTTGTTAGTACTAAATAAGTGAGTGACGTTCACAGGATAATCACTACTTTCAGTTGGCTTTACTTTTAAAATCCTTCCTTTTAGGACCTCTACGTCTTGCTCTGTGTGTTTCCCTTCTCTCAATCGATTTAAAAGCTCTGCAAATTCTTTGTCATCTTTTTGTCTCATGATTTCCGATAGTTCATACATCTTAAAATGTTCTTGCCAAATATTTGTGGCTAATGCACTATAGGAATCTGTTGAATTCTCAAAAATCCATTTATCAAATACTGGCTTCAATTGAAACAGGTCACCAACAGTTATCAAATTAACTCCTCCAAATAGTTTTTCTGTACCCATGATCTGTTGCAAGCGTAAATTCAAAAATGTAAACATGCCACTGCCAACCATACTTATCTCATCAATGAAAATAACTTCAAGTCTTCTTAACTGTGCTCTAATAGTGTTAAGTCTGTCTCTATCAAGTGTACAATACTGAAAACCTCGGTTGGCAGGTATCTTAAAGGCAGAGTGAAGAGTGTTGCCGCTAATATTAAATGCCGCTTTCCCAGTCGGAGCTACTTTAAGTACTCTGACTTCATCGGGATTTTCACCTGGTACACTATTCAAGTATCTGATCAAGGCTTCATACAGAGCATTAGTAACCGTAGTCTTTCCAACGCCAGCTCCACCACTTAAAAACAGTCTAAGTGCCTCATCACTAGTTTTGATGGAATGCAAGACATGATAGAAAAATTCCATTTGTTTAATGTTAAGTGAACGAACAAGTTTTCTGAAATCATCATCAGTCATGCGTTTAAGCACAAGGTCTTCATCGTCGTTAGTTCTTGGAAAAATACCAATATCATCCATTAAATCATATTGATTGTGTTGTTTATTTGTTCCTGGATCAAAGCATCCAAATAATGCACTTGGTTTTGCCCCTATTTCTCGATCCTGTTTCTCAATATGTTGTGTATTTGGTGCAACATCTGGAAATTCTTCAAGTTCATCATCGTCATTATTCTCTAAAGCATTGTCAAGCACTTCGGTGTGACATTCATATCGTTGTCTGTTCTGGGCTATGGTGTTCTTAAATTGCTCATATCGTTCTTGGTAAGTTTTACATTTTTCGATAAGATCTTTGCCTTCATTTCTCCAACAAGTGTATAACATCAACTGTTCTCTGCTGTAATTCTCAGGGTCCTTGTTTTTGTTAAATCGTACTGAACGAATAATTTTTGGCTTGCGTCTTTTGACAAGTTTAAATCCACCTTTTAGTTCGATTTCAATACACATTTCTTTTTCATCGTCACTGACATCGTCATCAACATTATCATCAAAATCATTTTCAGGTAGACAGTCATCAGAAGTAGAAGTTTCAATTTGACTCCTGTGTTCTATTTGGCTTTTATTTTGCTTTTTACAATTATACCACGCTGCAAAATCAGCTAGACACAATTCTTCCATTTGTTTTGGTCGTCTTTGATATCTTTTGATCAAGTTATCAGATTCAATATCTTCAGAACTATCTGGTAGTTCTTGAAGCTTATCCATTGTTTTCAGTAGGTACGTTCTTTCCTCTGGGCTGGATGTGTTAATAAACTGAAATTCACGAGATGACCTTCTTAAAGGCATTTGTAAAACCAAATACACTGCTTCTTGCGCACTAATCTCAACAGCATTGAGAAATTTGTTTCCAATATGTCTGACTTTGTTCATGATATCTTTATTACCAGAGCTTGCTTCTTCAGATGCTCTTCTTAGCAACTTGCTCATTCCTCTTTGTCCTTTAGTAATATATGACAAAATATATACAGCACAAGCGTAAGGATCTAAGATGTACTGAATGTCCATATTAGCTTGCCAAGCTTTCAACAAGTCACAATTGTAGTTGTTTATTCTTATTTCAGATGGAGATCTTTTCAGCAAAAGTGTGTCACGCTTTAGTGAATATCTTAGAGCCATGATATATTCTTCTTCTGTAAAACCCAGTTTCTGGAGAAATTCTTCAAAATTCATTTCCTCGTCGTATTTTAAGTTATCTAATAATTCGCTTATTTTTTCATAATTTTTCTTTTCTGAGCACTTTTCATTCTCGTCATTAAGGGGTTCTAAAATCATCGTTCTTGGCATTGGTGGTAATGGAAAATTAAATCTGCAAATCTTATGTCCCTGTTTTTTGCAAGTTTTTGAGTGCCGGTGTCTCTGCAAATTAACCAGATCACCCAGTTCATTTGAATCAACCTTACATGCAACATAACTATCAACAAATTTAATAATATCGTCATTTGCGTTTTCTCCATATTGAGGAGCTTTTTTCACCCAGAACAAAGAATGTATGTGTGGAGAACCACGTTGCTGGAATTCAACTCTATAGAAAAAATCAACTACTTCACCAATAGGCTTCAGTTGACTTTTTATAATGTCACGTAGAAATAATTGGACCATGTGTTCAAAGTTCCTCGCACATGTGACAGGATCACTTTTAATCAGGTCTGATTTCTTTTGCCAAGTCATATCTTTGATTTCATTGTCAGTATAATCTCTTTTATCGACAAGCCGTCCTAATATTTTTAGCAAGTGAGTCCACCTTGTCTCTGCTGCTGAAAATGAACAGAACCACGTAGGTTTGCCAAGCTGACGGATCATTGCAAACAAGTCTCTTTTGCATCTCTCGAAGTACGGAGGTGACGCCCTAAGATTTCGAAAGACTCTGAAGCCTTCATCAAGATGTATCAATTTTTCCAAAGATCCTGCTGATTTCAAATCACCTGCTGTATATTTTTTACCCTTTTTTTTGCACTTCCGAAGAGAGAGTGATGCACTTCCTTGAATTTGCTTAACTTGCAACTTCTTTAGTTTATAGAAAATGTTTGGGACACTTTGTGCAACCCTTCTGTCTTGACTTCGTAGCTCCCATTTGCAGATTGTACTATAATGCACAGGAACTAATCTGTCATTATTATCTGCTCTACGTTTTCCACAGTATATAGTTGGAAATGACAGAAATTCAGAATCTTTATCAATAAATAGTCCTAATGGCCTGTTTCCTTCAGCGGGTGCAAAGCTCATTATGTTATCCCCATATTCATTCATGTCTGGTTCTTGAAGTAAAGTATCCATAACTCCTGAAGGACGTTCTCTTTCTTCAGACCAGTCATCATCACTATCACTGTCGTCATTGTAATCATTTTTGTTCACAAATGTATTTTCTTCATCCTCGTTTTTATCTGAATGATAAATCTCTTCATCCGTATTTGAGGTTTTGCTGTTTAGCTTTTCAAGAAATTCTGACCACTCCTCGTTAGTTTCATTCACTGTTTTCAGCCAACCATCGGAAACTTGTATACCTTCATTCTGAAATAATTGACTGGTCTGAACTAAATATTTTGCAGCTTCTAAAACTTTGCTAGGTCTGATATTTTGAAATTGATAGTGATGTTTGTACCTGAGACGTCTCTTTAGTTTAATTGGAATAGTCTGTGATTCGTTTACTGGTCTTGGTAAAACATTAACTGTAGAGTTGACATTGGCTGGTACATTAACAACATTACCATGAATGCTCAACTGACCACCACTAGGTAATTCCCTTATCTGCATAAATGGTATCCGTGGTGATACAAGTCTTTCTTCAAGAACAGTCAGATTTAATACTTTCGGTTTATCGGGAAAGGTCATTTTGTTAGCTTTGGCACAACTTGGTAATTTGCCTTCTTTTAGGTTAGAATGACACGTAGAACAAATCCATTCAATATCATTTAAACTTTTAACTCCAGTTAGTGATATTTTAAGGATGTTTTGTGGACACACTTTATAAACATTTGGATTGCATTTTGTCACAGATGATCTGTACCATAACTGGTCACAGCAAGTGCAGATATATTCTGGGCCACATTTAATATTCTTATGAAAAGTTTCAATTCGTTTAGTCATTGTTTGGTAGAGCGAACATTGACATTTTTGTTCCTTATTTTCCTGCACAAATTTATCAGTTCTTTTTCGTTTACAAGTCTCTTGTTGGAATTCTTTGTTGCCTGAATCCTTTGTTCGTTTTCTATTTTGACCAGGGTCTTTGCACTTGTTTTCGATGTTTATTTCAACGTCTTGACTATCTCTCACATTTTGAAGGCGAGCGTTGTATTTTGTGTAGTTTAGTTGCGCTTTTTCTGGATATGTTTGCTTATACTTATTAAAACCTCGTCTTTGGCATTCTTTTACTTTCTCTGGATTATTCTCCCGTCGTTTTCTTATTTTATTAATGTCCGTTTCTTTGACTTTCTCCGGATTTGCTTCTTTATATTTAATAAAACCTCTTCTTTGGCACTCCTTAACTTTTTCTGGATTATTTTCTCTTCGTTTTGTTATTGATTTTACACCCATTCCTTTAACTTTCTCTGGGTTTGCTTCTTTATATTTTTGGAAACCTTTTCTTTGGCACTCTTTAACTTTCTCTAAATTATTTTCTCGTCTTTTTGTTATTGATTTTACACCCATTTCTTTAACTTTCTCTGGGTTTGCTTCTTTATATTTTAGGAAACCTTTTCTTTGACACTCTTTAACTTTCTCTAAATTATTTTCTCGTCTTTTTGTTATTGATTTTACACCCATTTCTTTAACTTTCTCTGGGTTTGCTTCTTTATATTTTAGGAAACCTTTTCTTTGGCACTCTTTAACTTTCTCTAAATTATTTTCTCGCCTTTTTGTTATTGATTTTACACCCATTTCTTTAACTTTCTCTGGGTTTGCTTCTTTATATTTTAAGAAATCTTTTCTTTGGCACTCTTTAACTTTCTCTAAATTATTTTCTCTTCGTTTTGTTGTCGATTTTACATTCATTTCTTTAACTTTCTCTGGGTTTGCTTCTTTATATTTTAAGAAACCTTTTCTTTGGCACTCTTTAACTTTCTCTAAACTATTTTGACGTCGTTTTGTTATTGTTTTTTTGTCCCTCTGTTTGACCTTCTCTGGATTTGCTTCTTTATATTTAAGAAAACGCCGTCTTTGGCATTCTCTAACTTTCTCTAGATTACTTTCTCGTCCTCTTGTTTTTGTTTTCTTGTTTCTTTGTTTGACTTTCTCTGGACTTGCTTGTTTATAACTTGTGAAAGCTTCAAGGTTTTCTCTCCTTTTCTGTTGTTTCTGCTTATTCTCTCTTTCTCTGAATTGCCTATCAGCCCGTTTCTTTTGCATATATTGCCTAATATACGTTCTACGTTTTTCCGCTTTATCATTAATAGGAGGAGTATCAGAATACTTTTGAAGTATTGGACTGTCTTTTTGTGTAATACAAGCTTGAGTTTTATCATTAAATAAGGTTCTCTCTTCAGTTTCTACAGCTGGTAATTTACTTGGAGTAGCCATTTGACTTTGCTGTCCGTGAAATAAGTTGCATTCTTCATTCTCCATGGGAGCAGTTGAAACATAATGAACTTCATCCAAGTGTCCTATATAAATTGTTGCCCCGGGTCTTTCATGTGTATCGGCAGGATGTATAACATTACTCTCCGCAAAGTTTTCAGCACTTTCCGCGATATAAATTGTACAGTTTAATGCATTAGCTACAGCCTGTATAATGAGATTATCACACCAAGTTCCCTGTCTAGACATGTTATTTAAATAGTCCAACCAAGAATATTCAACATTGCTTTCAATAAAATGTTCAGGGTGATTTCTAAGATGCTCAATACCTACTGCTCGCACCTGTAAATGATAAGCTGCAGTACCATATAACTGATGTGAAACAGCTCTGAAAAAACAATCTCCAGCACCACCAACATCCAGGGGTCTTAATCCCAGCTGAGATAATCTGAATGCTAACACCATCATAGAAGTACTATGAGTAGTTTTAACTGTTTTTGATGTGTCCACAGAAAAGAAAGCCGGTCCAGGATTCGTTTCAACATCGTTAGCTAATCTAATTACCATTGGAAGGTAAAAGCGATACAACCACATTTGAGTGAACCAAAACCTGACATAATAATTCATTTGCCATAAACGTGCTTGTCTCTGTAATGCAGGCAAGTATATCGCTTCCACATAAAACATAAACAACAAAGTCGACCAAAACTGCCCTTTTACACAACGGGATATTTCTCTGGCTTTCAGAAAAGTATAGTGCAAACCCACGGCCACTCTATACTGCATGAGTGAAATCATGGTAAGATATTCACGTTACCTATCAACTGCTTCCAGATAACAAGATCAAGATATGAGCTTTAAGTTGAACTGAAATACGTCTTACCTTTAATTTGTTATGAATTCTCACGCAAGTTACGTCTTTCTCCAAACTGGGCAGTCTTCTCAACAGTCAAACTTCAAATACTATTTAGGTCCAACAATTACCACTCAAATACTACTCAAATACCTCGGTTAGCAAGCTTTTGCCCGGCCAAAAAAAACGCTCACGTACACGAAGCTTCAATTTAGTGTGGGCGCTTGCTAACGCGTAGTGCGTATTGTAAGTAAGTGAGCTTAGATGCAGATAAGCAGTGTTCAGCATAAACGTGAACACTGCAACACTCGTTAATGTTTCTTGTACACGAACTAATCAGCAGATTAGTCGAGCTGTCCTACCTCCTTCCACTTTCCAAAATGGCGGATCGTAAGAAATGTAGCAAACAACAAAATCACGTGACAACCTACATCCGGGAAAAAGATTGCCGTAATTGAAACGTCACACAAGCGGGCGATTAGTTGAAATTCTAAGAGCACAATTTTTTTAGTAAAGAAAGTTTTTAATCATTTAAACCCGTTGTTTTTTTATGTCAACTTTCGCTAACTTGGTTTTATAAAAGACTATTGAAGCAGCAAACGTGATATTTGTGCTTTTCGTGCAAAGGTTTGTAACATGACACCTTTGTTTTTCTCTTAGACTGCTATGATGCGTTTAAGTCTAATTAAATTAACGCCACGGATTCTACAAGAATCATACCGCATTGTGCCCTTCAGCATTTAGAAAAAGACCTAAAAAATTACAAATTTTCAGAACAGTGCACGAGCAGAGCAAAAACTATGAATTACAAAGCATAAAATGTCGAAATTGCGACTTTTCCCCCCGAAATTGTCCCAAAAAATTGCGGCTTTTTCCCACGCTAAGGCATTCCGTGCGCCAGAACATGCTCTCGCCACGGTCTGGTGAACACGTCACACGCTCACTCAAGCATGAAGCCGAGAAGCACGTAGTGTGAAGATTTCTTTCAAGAAATGTCGGAACCGTCACGAAAGCATGTTCAAACACTAAAGAGGCAGAGGTTTTACAAAATAAAACGGAGGTTAGTTCAACCGATGGAGAACAAATCAAAGGAAAGGAAGTGACGGATGTAATATGATACTGTTGTTTTTCTCGCAGATCGCTGTGATGCCTTTTAAGTCTAATTAAATTAACGCCACGGATTCTACAGGAATTCTACCGCATTGAAAAGCACACCACGTTAGGCTTTAATACAAAATTTCTAAACACGTCCCTGTTATTTTAATTTTCGATAGCTTGAATTTCAGTTTGATATTGAAACAGCAAACGAGATACTTTTGTTTTTGTCAGAAACGGATGTATCATGATGATATGGTAACGTGATTTATTTTCTGCAAACAAGGCGACATTGATTATAACACAGATATTATCAATTAATTATGAGATGCTAGATCACCTTTTCTAAGAAAACAGCGTTGCCATATCAAGAATTATTTCACATGAACTGCTATGACGCCTTAGTGTCTAATTCAATTAATTTGTGGTTTTAACTTGGCGCCACGGAGTCTACACAAATCCTTCTGCAGAACACGCAATGTTCGTGATGTAGACTGATCTGCGCATGCGTTTAGCACAAAGTATTTTGTTCCAGAAAGAATTGTACCACAAGGAGAGCATAGTGCTTTCTGAAACAAATATATACCTTGAGTTCTTCAGTTGTAAGTATCGTAAATATACTCCCGTTTTACCAAGTGCACACGGTCAGGTGCTCTCCATCCCCTCCCCCCTTTACAGAAATAATTAATTAATTGATATTAATTAATTAATTGGTGATTAAAAGTTTACACCGCGTTAGCGGTTTAGTGGCTTAGTGGTTTAGTGGTTTAGTGGTTTAGTGGTTTAGGGGTTTAGCTGACGCCAACCACACCAAACCATCACAATAGTGCATTCTGCACTAAAAAGCAAGCACACAAGAAGTCTCGGAACAAAACAAAACATCAAGAGAGGATAATGGGACAGAGAGGGACTTAGAGGGCGTTGGCCGGGATATGTCAAAGACAGAAAAGTTATTAGTGCAGAATGCACTATTGTGATGGTTTGTTGGGGCTGTCGTCCGCTAAACCCCTAAACCCCTAAACCCCTAAAGCGCTATGGTGTAAACTTTAATAGTCAATTAATTAATTAATATCAATTAATTAATTATTCCTTGTGAAGGGGGTGGGGGTGGGGAGCACCTGACCGTACCCCTAGGTAAAACCTGGAGCACATCTACGTTACTTTCATATGAAGATCTCAAACGTATATATTTGTTTCAGAAAACCCTTTGCTCTCCTTGTGGTACTACTCAACGTAATTTACACCAAACGCATGCGCAGATTAGTCTACGTTGTTTTCTGGAACAATCATGAACATCGCTTGTATTGCGTGTTTGCGGTAGGCTTCCTGCAGACTTCTTGGCGCCAAGTAAAAACCGCAAATTAATTAAATTAGATTTTGAGACTTTCACATCGCTTTCGTAATTAGGTATGCAAAAACTTGCACCGGGATTTTCGGCGTGAACACCTGATAACCAGGAAACAAATATCCTAGCTTTACTGCGTTTTAAGAAACCTGTCGAAAAATATGTTTTTTGATTAGATTTGTTTCTTTAGTTTTTGAGAATCGTCTTTCGTGCAGTCTAAACCGTAACTTAATTAAATTAAACAAATGTCATCGATGCCGCCGTAAAACAAACAAAAAACAAAAGTTTCATGTTATCGCATTTTCAAGGAAGACAAAAGTATTTTGTTACAAACGAACAAAAGTGTCGTGATACGTTTGCAAAGATTAGCGTAAGGAACACCTGGGAAAGAATACAAGTAGCCTGTGAACAGTTTTTCCGAAAGTAAAATAAAGCAAATAAACACGAACATATATAAAACATCATACTTTCAATTGTTCCATATTGCATTCTGCACTTACCAAATCATCGAGATTTTTTTAGATATGCGGACGCCCACAACTTGAAAGCGTAGTTCCGGTTCTAGTAAAGTCAATAAATCGGACCAGCGTGACATTTGTTTTATCGGCTAATTAACATTCAGCATGTCATTTTTAGTGGGCATTTTACAGGCGTTTTACTTTAGAGTTCGGCAACGATATTGATGTCAATGATAGATTGTATCGGAAGCTTTCCAAAGTAAGCGTCTTCTGTAGATGCTAAATAAAAATCATGACAGGCCTACACCAAGAGAAAATATTATTTTCTCTTGCCTACAAGGAACCCTACTGTTTATTATTACTATTTGCGACCTGATTTTTTAACCGCTGTGTCTTTTAAGTATCGCTCTGAGAAGAGTGTCTTTAAGCGATTTGCTTTTTTAATGCGACAACATAGGATAGGAGGCTTTCGAAAAAGGCCTTCTCCTTCTGCATACTTTAATTATTATTGGGAAGCGTTTTAGGTAAAATAGACGTTTATGGCACTCCAAAAGTGTAGACTGGAGGTCATACAAGTCTGCATGGTTTCCTGCAGTTTGTACCTTTCTCATTTGCTAAATGGTTTTGCCCGTGCGGTTTGATTTGGCTGATATCATTTTGCAAGATATGTTTTAATCTCTCAAAATGTTCGCTCTGGAAGGACTTTTTAGGAAACTTTCTTTGAAAGTGTAATTTTTTTTTTATTTTGTGACGCCGCACCCGGCTGTTTAATTAACTTTGCTTGAAGGTGTGATGTATCTTATCACAGATGACATACCGGTATCTGTGTTTTTCCGGTTTCGTCTGATTCGTCAGAGAATGTCGATAAAGATATATATTTGTTTCAAAGAGACGCTGTGCCGTATTCGATCGGGCGTTTTGTCGCTTGAGCTCGAAATAACGGAGGTTTTTTATTCCCCTGTTCGCACGTATGGTCTGGCACCGCATGAATGAAATGTAAGAGTATCTCTAGGCGTACTGGGGTCTGTTATCTGTTATCTGTTTTGCCTGTTTATGCAGGTTTAATATATATGGTTTTGACTTCATTCTTCGCGAGCCATTGGATTTGAAAAAAAAATGTAGAATCTATCCCTTATTCCTAATATTTCCTGCTAAAATTTTATTTCACAACTCGCTCTCATCAGTAAAACGTTTCCGCTATTGTTAATGACATTTCTCACGCCTTGATCATGAATGGCGTGTGCGGAAGCCAAGAAAAACAGACACTTCCGTTTTGCACGCAGCTAAATATAACTTTTCTGTCTTTGACATATCCCAAGGCCTAGACTAGGAGACTACCTCTCTGTCCCCTTATCCTCTCTTGAAAACATCGAAAGGCAGAAAAAGAACTAGCTTAAGCGCAAGAATAGAACGGAAAATTGAAAGTTTAGTTCACTATCATGAGTGGCATACAAGCTACAACTCGGAGAACAACTTTGAAAGGAGCTGCCGTATGTCGTTTAGCCACTTAGGCAGCAGATTATTTCCTTGCTTCTCGCTAATTTTGTCACCTAGCAGGGCTGTACCTAGCGATGGGGAGTGGGGGGGGGGGGGGGTGGTAAAGTTGCCCCTGCCAGGAAAACCAAAAAATAGGTCACCAAGGGTGACATGAGTCTAATGCCGTATGGCATAGTGATACACATTGCGCGGTTTTCGTAAGCCGGTTAAAATTGGTTAGAGGTTTGTGTTCGGGAGTTTAATTTAAAATGCTTATAGCAAGCTAGGGGCATCGTGGATGATTATGGATGAAAACGAAACAGTCATAAATGTTATATGCTTCACAAAATTTAAAGTATGAACAGGAGTTGATGTTACTTCTTCCGTATTGTCCGTAAAAGCAGAAACGATTAAACATTTGGACAAGATTGCGTGACGATTTACAAAAAGCATGTTCATTACAACAAGGGTTGAAGAACTTCACATCGTTTTCTTTCAGATTTTTCACCATTTTGATGATGACTCTTGAAACAGATTTTGCAATAAAAGCACTTGAAATAGTGACTGTTACTCCATTGTACTGTAAGCACTTAGTGACAGATTTTCCTAAAAACGGGTGTAAATGCTCACGTCAATATAATGATGACCTTTTGAACGCTGGAAACTAGGCAATTATTATCGAGCTACCATACACAGGAGCGAAGACTGTTTATCATGATGTACAAATTTCGCGAATCATCACTTCCATATCAATGTAACCATTTTATGATTTTTCTAGCTGTAAGAAGAACTTAAGATCTCTGAGAGTCGTAAAAGCATGAAATTCGATTTCAGTGTATGGCAAAGGCCGGGACAGTGTAATACTGCAAAGCGGCCAAACAAACGCATTTTGATTTAGTCGCGTAACTTGATTTACATTTATCCATGTACATCTTTTAGTTTTGAAGGTTTTTGTTTGCACTGTAAAGAAAAAATTGGTCAAAATTCGAATGACTTAAATACAAAATACGAGGTAAAGTTTTCTATTTTTTAAAACAAAATAAATATTTGGTCGCATTGTGTAAATAAACGCGAGTCGCCGTCGAAATATTTTTTCTCAAAGACGTCTTGCTTAAAAACACAAGTGCTTAACTGAACTGAAAACGAAGATTTATTTTCACAAAAATCTTACAAATGTCTTTACTGGAAAATTATTACGTCCTGTTCAAGTGTTGAATAATCGTGACTTGAGAAAGAACTTTTAATTATGCGTGGGAACACGTGTCGCTGATTGGCTGTTTTTAATTGAAACTAATCGTGCGTGTCCGTACGGAGTCCGTTCTTGCAGCTGATCATTGTTTTCTACATTACAGCGAACGATTATCGATCCCGAACCATTCCCTTGGGATTGCTAACAGCTTTTTTCATATAACAAAGAGTCTAATGCGCATGCGCAAAGCGCACGCAAGCATTAGACTCAAAAACTAGGAAAAGCAAAGAAAAAATAGAAAACTAAACTAAACTAAAAAAACAGTTGCCCCCGCCAGGAAAACTTGCCCCCACTGACGCGTACGCTGTGTGGTATTTTATAACAACAGCAAAGCAAAACAAAGAACAGACGAAAGGAATATTTTATTAAAATTTTCTTTTAATTAGCCATTGATCCGGGCCAACAGATTTCGAGCACGTATCAAAAATAAACTTGTTTCATTATTCATGTCTTTAATGGACCGGTTTTTCTGTTATCGTTACTAGCTTTCTTCTCCTCTTCGGTTCAACAATGTTTTTGTTGTAAACTCGTACTGATAGAGAGCTTGTGACACTTCCGAAAAAGAAATCAAGTTATTAGCAACGAGTAAGTAGTGCTCGCGAGAACTGATGACATGCGCGACGAGTACCACGCGCGCGATAAGTGGACTGTGCAATCAAGTTCTCTTTTGCACTGGATGAAGAAGAAAAAGGCCGATATAAGAATGTGATATTAAAAAAGGATAAGGTTTAAAACTTTACCAAAAATTAATTTGTTGCAAGAAATTGTCACATGAAATGGTGAAAAGCTGTGTTTAAGCAATTGTGGCCATTTTGGGGTGCTTATGGTTTGGATGAAACATTACACCAAAATACGCGTACTTCAGAGCATCAGCAAAATTTCATGACGTAAATTTCTCTATTTCGACCTGTGTCTACCATTGCGTAACATGATATACGAGGTTTCTGTTTTATAAGCTTTTTATTCAGCTCCTATTTTAAGAAACACACCCAAAAATTTGAAAGGTTCCCATTTTTAAGATGCTCTATAATTAAAATATAACAAGGTGACAAACTTTCAAAATTTTAGAGCTCGTTCTTGGAACTGCTGGACCTGGCCGCATCTTATTTCCTTCGTAGGTCAGATCAAAGTTTAGCCAAAAATAAAGGGTAATTGATAAGGTAAAGGCCTAAAGCTACGAGAAATAACGACAATGACTAGCAAATATCGAGTTTGGGTATGGAAACATGACGCTAACAATATCGAGGTCCAGTTTTGTAGTTTTAACCTGTTCAGTATTATAACAGACAAACTAAGACTCTCTCGCCATGCATAGTTTTATGAAATCATCACAGATTTATTTTTTCTCAGAGCTATAAATATCGAAAACAGAGGTAGCGAAATCAGTTTTTACATTTTTTATGTGTTTCAAGTGAGCAAAATAAGCTTAATTTGGCTGATAGTAACATTTTACGTTTTTCAAGCGTAATTGATTTTTGACGTTTCCGAGCATAACAGCCTTGTGTAAGCATAACACTCTATGTCAGAGCATAAATTTAAGGTGCGTTCGAAAACAATAGCCTGCCATGTTCAATCAGGGATCATAACAGCCAAGTCTGCGAACAACTAACAACGTACACTGACGAGGGAGCAAAGCAAGTACAAAGCTTTCTTCCCCTTTATTCAGTCCAACTGGGAGTGTTGGGGAAGCAGAGTTTTGTAGTGGTAAGAGCGCTCGCCGTTCACCAATATGGCCCGGGTTCGATTACGTGCACGCAACAATACCGACAGGTGGTTTGGGTAGAAGTAGAGAGCTTCTGCACCTGCTTAATACTATATAAAGACAGCGACACGACAAACTCGAATTTGCACGTTTTATTTCTCTTTACACATGTGGAAACAAGGTACTTTTAGCCACGCCGAATTTTAGAAGAATTTTCAAAATTCAAAGACAAGCGACAGAAAAAAGTAAGCTACAGAAAAAGTCCCACTTAGCTGATAGGAAAAACAACATCTTCACGTGCAAAAATACAAACTTGTACAATTCCTATAGGCCAATATGCAAAATACAAGTGAATGCCGAGAACACCTTTCGGTCTTGTCGCGTGCACTTTTGTGCTTTTTCAGACAACCTTCCTGAAATTAGCTGTATGTGGATTGAGTTTGTTGTTGCTTCTTTCCTTGATCCAACAGTTTTTTTCCGGGTTTTCCTTTTTTTTCCCTCCACAAAGACCGACATTTCTAAAATTTAATTCCACCTAGATAAAGGACCCGCATGAAAACCTGCTAGAGTAGATGTGGCTTCCTAAATATATAACTATTTTATTTTTCTTCAGTGCGAATAAATCATTGTTACATTACACAGTCTTTTCAGTTCCATTCCAGCACCTGACAAGCGATGTGTGGCCCTTTACAGCAACAGCTAAACAACATAAAAAGAAAACAAAAAGGGAAATACTCGAGAAAGCTCTTATTTTAATAAACAGCTGTGTGCAGATAGTACTTGGCAGTTCTCCTGCGAAGAGGATTTGCCAGGCTCGGCAAGGTCGAGAAGGACATACAAACGACGTCTCTTTTTGTCTAGTTATTTAAGTTTTTCAAGGCGACTTGCTTTCCGTGCTGTTGCTTTTCTATCCACGGTACTGGGCCATTTGTTTTTTTCGCCGGTGTGAAACATCGTGCCAAAATTTTAATTAAACGTGTCTACTGAAGTTTTGTTCATTTTTGAATTATTGAAAGAAAAACAACAACAACAACTCTCATTTACGTCACTTAATAGGTATGGCCAACAACAGCGAGATGTTCCTGATGTTACTCTCTCTCTTTCGGGGATACTTTAAGGTCGCGGGGATACCTACGGCATGAATAAATTCATGAAGCGAAATTTTGCTTGACCTGCATCTTTAAAAACGCTTATTTCTCGGCTGTTATGGGTGCGATTAAGCTCAAATTTTACAGAGACATAAAGACATGATAAAAGATCATGTATGTCATCTTTTATTTGGTAGATTGTACTTAACGGCGATGTAATAGCCACGTTAGTGCCAAATTGGGAAGAACATGATTTTGTGGCAGGGTTTGCGGAATCGAACGAGTAGGAGACAGCACACTGTGATCTTGTCAAAAACTAATCAGTCAATATCTCTAGAGTGTCATAACAGAAGCGGACTTTTTAATTTAAAATTTGCCAGCAAGTTATGACGGTTTAAATGCGCAAATTTTAATTTAACGCCTTCTACTTCTTTCTAAAAGCGGGCTTTTAAAATTTCGCCTCTGTTATGACACACTACAATATCCATAGTTTACCTATCTGCAGTGGCAAGTCATGAAGGTCTGTATCCGCGCTGTATTCTCTGCCACAAAATTGTCGGAAAAGTCCAAACTTTGAGATTTCCGAAGGTGTCCCGACCAAAACACGATCAGTTTCCAGAGGAGAGATGTAATTATGGTAATTATATTCCACGCTTTTATGGTGAGAACAATGCGTTTTTATGAAGGACACGATTGTTTATGCCAAATATTATTGTGATTACTCTGAGTTGCAGAAACATTCAAATATGAATAAAAATTAGCTCATAGACTTCCCACAATCTATACAAACGTATAACGCCAAGTGTTGTTTTAAATTGGTTAAAATATCAAAGAAACAGGAATTTATTTTTTAAAAAAATCACGCCCACGCACCCATATTTTTATCCAGTCATAAATATATCGTAAAGTTGTCGATATCAGTCGTTGTACTTCGTGCATACGCTTTAAATAAATGCATAATGATGAGCCTAAGGTGTCACCTGCGACCTTAAGTATTACAGCATTACTGGCCAAGAGGACGAGTATAAGTAATTATGCACATGATATATATAGAAGGTAAACGCGGACTAACAAAAAATCTGCTGGACGATTTTTAAATAAAATGGCAGCGTTTTTTTTAGGGGGGGGGAGGATATTTTAATAACCCACAGTAAAATTACGCTATTCAAATAAAAATAAGTTATTATTTGTGGAAAATTAGCCCACCGAGTCTCAGCGCGAGTACAGAAACTAATTTGTCTTTATCGTAAGCAAATTTGATCCCACCTAATTTATCAGTTTTTAATTTTTTTTACAATAGTCCATTTTACAGTTGCCTGCCAAGTGACCTGGCCTTTGAATGGTAGTAACGCTGGAGGTGACCTTGCATTGATACAAACCTCTCTGCTTTATCATGTTAATACAAACTAAAACAACAAAAGCAGTGAGGTCTGTATCAAAACAAGGTCACCTCCAGCCTCACTTCCATTCAAAGGCCACGTCACTGAGCAGAAAACTGTAAAATGGACTATTGCTGTTTCAAGCGCACAAGGCAAGTTAGCTGACCGCTTGTGGCCCAAGTTATAAAGTGAGGGACTGGAATCGAGGAACTAAACTTTTAAGTTTAGTTCCTCGATTACACAGATTTAGATAGAAAATAAGAAAATTCACTCTGGAATGTAAAAGTTTTCGCTGGTAATAAATGCCCCAGGGATGAATAGCTAATATACCAATAGCTGTATAAAAGACAGACACGTGCTTCTCTTTACGCATTCTACTTTAGTCCGCGACATCACGCGGTTGCCCTGATATTTCATATTTTCTTCAATTTCTTGACTTTGCGTTTTAATCCACGTTTCCATTTTAAAATGATGACTTCATGTTTGCTGAGGAATTTTTGTAATGTTTTAATGCATAATGAGCCGAAAGTTGAAACGTCTTCAGACGTTTCTCGAAAATCTTCGTCAAACTTCGTAATCTTCGGAAACGTTCGTATGGCCTTTGAACAGCACTCGGATAATCTTCGGTCTGGAAATTGCTCAAAATGCAAAAAGTTGCTCGAGAGGAAAAAAGTTGCTCGAGGGGGAAAAAGCTGCTCGAAACATGAAAAGTTGCCAAAAAGTTGCCGAGCAACTTGCGGAAAGCCCTGCTTACGCCGAGTACGATTTGTTTGCGGTTGGCAGCAAGGGGACTAAGTACCAGCTGAGCGTCGGAAGGTACTCAGGTTGGTCAGTTTCCTTAAATTTTCCATGCCAATAGTTTTTTCATCATTTAGAAGGGCATGTTGCATTATTCTGCATAAGGCTGAGGATTGCGTAATATATTTTTGCCATTTTAATCAGTTCCCGCTTTTTTTTGTCGACTGTTCCTCTAGCATTGTTTCCGCAATCTTTGCCATCAGATTTTTTTCAGGAAATGTAACAGGCAAAAACGCGTGAAAATGTGAATGTTCCTTATTTTGCCGTGTAAGTTATTTGGTTGCCATGGAAATCGCAGGCGTGTGCGCTTTTTATTCGTGATTCCTAGTTTGGTCACAGGGTTTTCATACAAGTAATTTGTGACCGTTTGTATGTTCGGAACGTAAAGAAGTGTATGGGGCTTTCTAAACAGTCTTATCAACGTAAATGATTGCAAGTTATCTATATATTTAAGCTCAAAAAGTCAAATTATTTCAGTTTTTGTATTATTTCGTCTCTGCTTCTTAAAATGGTGAATTAAAGTTTACGTTTATTTTCAGCTCGGATATAAGCATTACTCGCAATATTTTTACGATGTAAGGCCGTCTCGAAATCGCCAAAATTTCGTTAAATTTTAAACATACAAACGGTCACAAATCGCTTGTTTGGGCGCCCCGTTGTTTGGTAAAGATCTCAAATCCGTTAGACAGTTTAAACAGTTATGGTATATGTTTTTCACGTTGTTTGTTTTTTGACTCGCCCTGCGCCTCGAAAACAGCCCAAATCGTAAGAATTAAATATTTTACACACTCAATTGTCTTATAAGGTGTATTTATTTAGCTGTATGCTTCATTTGGTGTAGGAACCGCTGGTGATTCAAATCAATGACTTCTCGGCATATGGTCGTTCATACACAACAAAGGACCAAGATAACGACATGAAGTCCTCTTCTAACTGCGCTGTGAATTGTCAAAGAGCCTGGTGGTACGAAAACTGTTACTCAAGCAATCTGAATGGTTTTTACTACAAAGGACAATACTCGGCAACCAGAGAAGGCGACGGAACAACATGGTACGATGGCGTCGATTGGGAAACTTGGAAAAAGGGCTGAAATGAAGATCAGTCCGGTGGACTTTTAGATTGATCAGTGCAAAATTTTTTGGCTGTACGGTCTCTTCTTGATCAAACAGATTCTAAACAATTATTGGATGAGGTTTTTGTGATATCTGGAATAATCAAGGTCGAGGTAAGTGTTATCAGCCGAAGCCGAACCTGATATCACAAAAACCGAATCCCATAATTGTTTTATTATACATTGTTTTTCTGGTAAAGAAAATAATGACAAACGATTTCAACCTGTTTCAAAACTTGTGCTTATTCCGGCCTGTCATCCTGCTTAATTCTGAATTCTTTTTTCTCAAAGTCGTTGAATAGTTCCTTCCCAATTTTGTTAGTCATTTTGTGTTTTCTGAGCCTTTTTAAACTTAGGCCAAATTATTTATCGGTTGAATAAGTGAATCGACGAACTTGAATTTCCTTCGCCGCCAGATGCCTGACACATTGCTCTTGGAAATCATTGCGCGCGCAACCTACAGATTAGCGAATAATCTGCTAGCAGATTATTCACTAATCTGTAGGTTGCGCGGATTCCCAGAATTAGCTGTAGGCTCTTAGCCAATGCGAAAACAGTGAGTTACTACAATGTATAACAAATTAGTTTACCGTATTTACTCGAATAAGCGCCGCGGCGCTTATTAAATTTTTCGCGCCTCAAGTGCGGCGCTTATTCGAGGGCGGCGCTTATTTGAGGGCGGCGCTTATTTAAAATTTAGACGCCACAAAGAACCTAATTTTTCGCAAGTTATTGAAAATAGCGTCTTTTGATTGTCAGTACTCGTCTCTTTCTTAAGAGAGAAGTCGTACTAGCTGTCCTGGCCTTTACAGCATTTACAGAAATACGTATTGTAAGAATGTTGGATAGCAAAACTAATGGGTGAGCGTTAAAATAATCATTCATAACTGCGAAATATTGCTTTTGATGGAAAGAAATGTCCAAGTTTGTTTTAGAGTTGCTCTGTAATGCTGTTTTTAGTTAAACAGAATTCCTCGAGTAAGTGCCGCATCGGGACTGCGGCGCTTATTCGGGGGCGGCGCTTATTCGAGTAAATACGGTACGTGTTTTAGTGCAATTGCACACTTATACGATAATACCAGGGTTGACATAAAACAGGGAGAGTGATTAAACACAACAGAATCATGTTATGGGATAATTTGACTGACTTTAAACTACGCTACTTTGTTAAAACTAGCTTTCAAAACTAGTTTATTGAGCTGTTTCTTTCATCGATACGTGAATAAAGCAAGTTTATTGAACATACCGTATTTACTCGAACAAGCGCCGCGGCGCTTATTAAATTTGTCGCGCCTCAAGTGCGGCGCTTATTCGAGGGCGGCGCTTATTTAAAATTTGGACGCCACCAAAAATCTTATCTTTTACAGTAATTGTAAAGAGCGTCTTTTCTTTTGTCAGTATTTGTCTCTTGCTGAGATTAAAGTGGCGCTTGCTGCCCTGTCAAAGTTTGCAGCGTTCACAACATTTACAGAGCTATGTATTGTAAAAATGTCAAATAGCTTATGAGTGAGCGGTAAAACAAGCACTTTGAGCTGTAAAATATTGCTATTGATGAAAAGAATTGTTCAAGTTTGTTTTAGAGTTGCTTTGTTATGCTATTTTTAGTTCAAATAAATTCATCAAATAAGCGCTGCATCGGGACTGCGGCGCTTATTTGGGGGCGGCGCTTATTCGAGTAAATACGGTACATGTAATAAAAAATTGTTTCCTTCGTCGAAATAAATTTAAGATTAAGGTGTCCCAGATTTATATGGACTAGGGTAAACGATCGATTCGTGAATAAAAGTGTTTGTTTGTTGGGTTTATTTCTTTGAAAAGTCTTTGTACATCCCCGTGTAAAGGTAACACGCGATATTTGTATAGCTAGTTATTTTGTTCAGCTAGTCACTTAGTTGCCATTGAAACAAAGAGCAGGCGCTCTTGTCTTTCTTTGTTTATTCACTGGTAGCCAATGCATAATGTAAGCGTTTGTAAGGATTTAAAATGAAGCGTGCTTTTGAAAGTCATACGTACGATTTTTGTTTCTAAGAAAGCCGGCTAACTATGTGTTAGACCGCCAAAAATCTATGAGGACTTAAAACATTCTCGTCCCCAGAGTTCACGATCCTTCTGGTCTGCGCCAGGGGTCGAGACGACTTTCTGACACACGAATCCTCCAGGCGGTGTGCGCACTGGGATCGCTATGCATCATGGTCAAAATTAAAATTCTGGTCATTTGTGTCAAGTCGTGGATAAGTGCACATCTCGTGGCAGGCGACGAAGGCAAGCTGTATTCGTTATATACGCTGCGAAAATCAGCGAATTTGCTATGTTTTCTTTAAAAGAACGTTAATGAACAAACAAGTTCGAGTTTGGTTGCGAAAACAGTCTTCGCTTCTTGATACATACCGTTTGTTTATACGTACATTCGCATGTTGGTCCATGTGAGCGAAGGATAAATTATCTGCCCTGCCGGTGCATCGATAGCGGTCGATAGCCTACCATCTACTGCAAGACGACTCAATACCTGGGCCCAATATCACTTTGTTCGATCATTCACGATCAGTCAGCACTTTTTTGACTCTCCTTAAAGTCAGTGATCCCAAAAAAATCGTGAGCAAACTCAAGGTAAGATGGCCTGTTCGAATGTTTTGACTTCTCTGTCCGTTCAGTCACTTCAGTGCCACCTTGAGTATTGCAATCGATTTGATCGTTTCGAGCTTTCAACTGTAGAAATATTGCGTTAAAAAGGCTTGATTTAATAGCTGCCTTGTGTTGTATAAGCTACCGAGTCTGCATGATAAGAATTGTACTGATGTATTCTTGTGTTTATGTTTATACAAACTGATCAAAAGTTGGTACAAAATGTTATGAACAAGATCCTTTATAATTTAAGCTTTTCCAGGCTTTTTGCTGCTTGTTGCAGTTCTTTTATGTTATTTACGGTTGAGGTTTGACTTCCTCCTGCATATACATTTTTTAAAAATTATTGAGCAACATTTCCCATGGGCTTGTTCTTTTTAAACTAGAACACTTCAGTAATACTTGTAACAGGTGGTTTAGAAAGTGTTAAATCAAATAAAAGAAAAACTGAATTTTACTGTATGTTTATTTGTCATTGCCAGTTTTTTGGTACAATTCTTATGAAAAGTAGTTTAACTGTTTTGTTATAGCCATGAAACAGCAAATGGCATTTGTGCTTATACAGCCTGATGGAGTCACCAGGAGAGTTTGGGAGAATTTCATAGTTTATGTTCAGTTAGTTCTCTCGTGGTTATATTAGGCTATCAAAACGTGTCCCAAAAAGCCTACAAGTCATTCCCATGTTTACATACCTCCTGAAACAGGTTCGCACATAAATGAGCATGCAATTGCTTGCTCGAATTGTAAAACAGTGAATAGCATACTCATGAACCTTTCAGCTTTAGATCAGCCTACATTAGCAGGTGTTATAAATAGCAACAAGATCAGAAATTATGACGCAAGTCTTCTTTCATGCCTTTTAACTCCTTCCCTCTCCCATTTATTGAATTATAAAATGGTGTCAGCACCAGGATCTTGGAATGTAGTGATCTAAGGCAATTTTTTGCAAGTCATTTTTCTCATCTGAATGTATTCTCTCATCATTGACATATTAGCACTGATCTCAATGACTGCACTTGCTTTGATGCCAGTTATTTATAGCAATAGCTGTTTTCCCTGCCCTTGGTTCACCTGGTGACCATTTTAGCACTCAGTATACATTCTGCCTACCAAAATAAGCAAATCCCTGAGTATTTCTGTTGTCATCTCATGATCTTTATCATGCCATCACCTTTAAAATTCACAAATTGGTGTATTTTTCTTTTTTAACAATTACCTGTCTTCAATGGGCACATTATATACAAGTAAACAATGAACACAAGTCAAGCATAGAGACTTTTATTCAATTTATTCAATCTTTATTTTTTATTTAGTTTGGGTTAGCCTGTTGATTTCTATCAGCCATGCACCGATGTAAAACATTTTAAGCACCGCTGGTAATCTAAACAATGTTGGAGGAAACGGTTCGTCGCTATCTCATGATTAAACGAGTCACACCATGCGATCACTTCTTGTATCTGTCACCTCTTTGAAGCCATATTTGCCACCAAAACATGTCTGTATTAATTCGGAAAATCTACAACACAACGAGGGGAGCGTTTGGGAGCGTTTATACCCTGGCTTAGAACAAGCATTGTAGAAACAGTTTATACCAATTTCTTCGTTCAATGTGCAATGTACGAAAAATTATAGCTCAAGACAAGACGGATTCAAATTACATGCTCATACGGGACGAATTTTCGTTGTCCGCGTTTTTGCTGAAAATAATATACATTGCTTATTTTGTTGACAGAGATACAATCTTAGTGAGTATAAGTTTTTGTAACTGTAGAAAAGGAGCTCAGAAAAGAAATAATTCTATCGATAAACGAAGCTTGTAACTTACTAAATTTTCCCAGCTTCGCCGCCATCTTGAAAATTTTACATCCACAATGCATAGTGATCCCAGTGCGCACACCGCCTGCGAATCCTCCAGGGGAGATTGCCGTATTTGTCTCTCGGTTTGCGCAGCTGTTGCGTGACTTGGTTTGTACAAAACACGTCACGGTAAACTTGTCACGATATGTTTGCACAAATATCAATGTTATTGACGTTTAGTTGCTCCCCTTTTATCAGCAATATCTCTCGTTTTAGCCAGTGACCAAGCTTCTTGGTGTAGAATAAGGCAAAATGAACAGGCCGCGGAAGGTAAGGAGACAATAAGCACCCACCCACCCCCCTCCCACACCCCTCTCTTCAGTCGCTGTAGACCATTTTTTTTTTCAATCCCCAACCTGCGATGTTACCTTTGAATAGCAAATTTTAAATATTGGGGTAGTTTAACAACACGAGACTTTTTTATTTTTATATTAAACGCCGCACATTAACTTTACATTTTGAGTGCCAAATACTTGACAGTTTATTCATTGCAAGGTGGCGTGACGTCTGGAATTTGTACGTCCCATTGAAACCGGATAATGTAACTCATTACAACTTCACAGCGCTTTGAATGTGTACCTCAAATTTTGAGGTTATTAAGCATTCATATATTCAAGCTATTGTTTAAACTCATTGCCTATTCATTCCGATGTATTTGCCGACAAGCCGGCAAGCTTCCGAAGATCGTGAAAAGCGCAACATCTTTGATGTAGGTGAGAAGCATTTCTTTTGTTAACAGATTGAAAAATATCTCCTGGGAATCTGCTTAACTGGCTTTATTTTCTATCACTATTCACTTTCAATGCGTGGAAATGTAATTCATTTACTTAAAAACTGCAAAAGTTTTAGAGCGAATGGACGCGCGCAAAGATAAACAATTTAAGGCAAGCTCTCTTTTTCTCTTTACCGTATGAAAATATTTTCGATGCAAACAAAGCAAGGAATTGTGTAAAAAGGAATACCACATACAAATAAAACAGGACCCTTAAATCACTGTACACTTGCCTTTGTTGTTTGGGATATTTTATTCGATCGGCCGTGGTTTTTGCGTGACTATAGTGACATTTAGACGAGTTACATTATGCAACACAGCACGTTTATTTAAGCGACTCAGTCGAATCGAAACTGAACAAATGCGTTTCGTTTCAATTACGAAATTATTGTTTAACGTAAATCAAAAGTTTGGCGTGACACATAATATAGTTTAGCGAAGATTATATTTAGTAATTTGTCGGCGAAAAATATTAAAACTTGGCGCGCGTGTAGCACGGTTTCACATTACACACTTCTCGCCGAAGGCTAGTAAAATTAAACGCTTAAAGAGTTTTCTGTGTTCACAAAACTATAAATCAATGTTTCACCCGCATTTTTGCGCGGACAAATAAAAAATCAAATCAAACCCATTGTTTGCTTTTTATTCTGCGGGATACATACTTCATAGACGGCACGGGATAGACGAAAACGCTAAACTTTAAAAACAAAGTGATCACTCAGATTAGATAGACTAAAGAGAATTGTCCTCGATTAAAATTTGTTTTATTTGTACTAAAAACGCTTTGAATTAAATACCAGCAACAGAAGGAAGAGTTTAATTCTATGAAAATCGATTTGGGAGCTATCAACATGTGTCAGTATTTGGATACGCATAATTAACTCTGTAAATCGAGCCCGCCGCTACGCGCTCGGCGAAAACAAAATTAAAATCGCCTACAACGATCAAAATAGCTCGTTCAAGATCTCTTTTTAAAGCTCTCAACAAGCTCTTATTTTTTTAATAAATATAAAAGCGAAAAATACATCGCGAAAGACTTAAATCTGCAAAATGTCTGTAGTGGTTATCGGAAGTTCAATCACAACTTAACACCCCTCTGTAACAGACCTGGTGAAACCCGACCTGGTGGGTTATTTTGCCCTCCCTGGTGGAAATTTGACCTCCCTGGTACCTGGTGAATATCTGAAAAATCCCTGGTCAATTTTATTTCTCCCCGGTGAAGAATTTTGTTTACCTGGTCAGAAAAATCAACTAAAATCTTTCTGCTGGCTTTAATAAACAGAAGAAAACGACGCGCGGCAAAAAGATAATTTAATAATTGACTATAACTTGATGTAAATATAGCAAAAAGTAATTGTTAACTTTTTTCTATTGCTTTTGTCGCTTCTTCCGTTGTCAAGTACAACACTGAAGAGACAAAACAGATCTGTTTCCTTTTCTGTATGTAATACGAGCTTGTGAATGATTCAGTGTGATTTGAACAGCGCGCGCGCGGCCCAAAATAAATGTGTGGAAGTATTTTTGACCCGGCTTTCTACAGCGTTTTATCGAATAACTACGCAGAGGATAATCAGCTTGACCGACATAATTCTTGGTGAGTATTAAACGGCTTTTTTTCGTCGATTTAGTAGCCTTGAGCAGTTTGAGAGGCGTTTGATGTATAAAATATCGTGTTAAACTTTGCAGCCCGCCGGCACAATGTGATGTAAAAAATACGCAAGTTATTCAAGTACATTCAAGATCATTCAAGTGGCGTATAACGGTAAATTTTAATTAAGCTGCCTCAAATTGTAAGTACTGTTTAAATATTACTTTGTGTAGCTTTCGCCTGCATGAAACTATTGAGGCGTCTATTGATGCCGATGACTGCAGTCATTAAAACGTATTTTTCATTGCTCGCTTAATCCGAAAAAAGAGACAATTAATTCGATCTGTAAAAGATATAAGCAAACGGTTTTCTATTTTGACGTCTTTATGCTATGACCTACTGAAAATGGATCAACGAATAAGGGCCGGCATTTTTAACATTTTGCAACTTTAATGGTAAACGGAGCGTTTAAATTTAGGCGCGCCCGTGCTAGACAACCTCCGGATCTGTCTCTTGGTGCTAGGCTCTTTTGATAATAAGTATTTATGTCATTTACCTTCTGGAAAAGTAATTAAACTTGTAGTCAGATTAGCAGGGCTTGAGAGACGTTCAAACTAGGGAGTCGAGAAAATGATCCCGCGAAACGTTTTCCCAATTTTTTTTGAAACATATCGATATCTGGCTGAATTCACGTTAACCTAGACTTTCTAAAAGTCCTTCAACACGCGGTTTAGGAATTTAAGTCGTAAATGTATGTTTTGGTGGTGTAATCCGCCAAGCACAAGGTTGGATGCCTGGTGAAGCGCGTTCCCCTTCCAAAAATAAGGAGCTTTGATTTTAACTGAAAAGGTCTAGAAATAATCGTGTTTTTTAAGTTTACGTTAAGCTGCCTAGTTGCCTATGAAACTCACTTTAAAACGCACGAAATGTGATTTCGGCCTGTCTAATTTTCAAAATTTCCCAGGACCCCCAGTAGCTTACATCTTCGGCGTTCACACGATTGCATCTTTCAGATCTTTGGCGCTCTGAAGAACTGTCGTTTTAAATCCTGCCTACAGGCCTGCTAAGAACTGTAAAAGTAACATGCATCTAAAGGAATCATTTTAAGGCGACAACGTCAGTCCATCGCCTTATATCATAAGGCGGTCGGCGAAATTTAGGTTCTTCTGTTCGTCATCGCTTCTGCATGCATTGCGTGCCATGTATGATCTCTGATGGACAAAAACGTGCGAGAATTTCAGAGGATTTCAGGAATATAACACGACTGCTTCGAGTCCAAGTGCAAACTGACAGTGTCAATAGTATGATTACTCATTGGCTCATTGTGACAATGATTTGCTAAATTTTTGCGGATCTAGTGGCGGTAATGCACTGTTCGATACAAAGAACGCTCGGGGATCGCAAAACGACCCGTTTGCCGTATAACGCGAAAGCCTAAAAGGACTTGTTATAAGAGAAATTAAGTCCGATGCCTTTATTCGATTCTGTTTTTCCTTTGCCACTTTTCTCCGTGTAAGAGCAGGATACAAAGACTACTTCAGATTACTTCAGTTGTTTACGTACAATGCAAAAAACGACAGTGTCATCTACAGCCGTTAGGCGACATCGGTGCAGAAAAATTGTGCACGATTATCCCGCTAAGTTTATTGCATACAAAAAGTAAGTAATCAACCTGGTGGATTTTTTACTTCCCTGGTTGATTTTGGTTGAAAACCTGGTGGAAAATCAGGTGTCACCAGGTTTGTTACAGAGGGGTGTAACTTAGCGACAAAAGGATACGTTCACAACTCCATTCGCTCAAGGTAGGTTAATTGCGCTATTGTTCCAGTCTTTTGAAGTCACTCGGGCGGCTTCTTCCAAAATATCTCACCTTTTTAGAAACGAATAAAACCGAAGTTGTGCGACACAGTTTCGGCAGCTACCGAAACTTATACCCAAAGGAATAAATGAAGCCTTCAGACTACAATTTCCAGCGGTATTGCCCATTTCAGAAAGACACATTTAAAGCGCGGTGGAGTTGTAATGTGCTTTTGATCTCGTGATCAAAAGCAAATATAAACACTCTCACTTCGATCGCATCGGGAGTGGCTATTTAGTGTTCCAGCGAACATGAAACAGACTGCTGAAGTTTCATAACTCTTTCACAGAAGAAAACGTTTACAGGAAGCATGTACGTTACCTGACAACACAAGTAAGAGAGGAAAAGAAAGAATATTGAATTGTTTACTTCGCGTGACTTCGTACGCCTTTCTCTAGACGACAGGCTTAATCAATGCAGTCAATGGTTCTTTGCATCAACATTTTGTCTCTATCAATGAAGGTTGTTTGTTTATTTCAGCAACACATCCGCTTTTGAGGACTACAATTGTACCTTCTTGGTTACTGCGATTAAAGGGAAACATTTTCAATCGAAGGGAACTTCCACATTCAGCAAAAAGGTAAGGAGATGCGTTTAATCGTAAGTTATGAAATGTTTAATAATTGCTTTGCGTCGCTATGCAAAATATTTAATAAGGAAAAAAGATTTCGCTGTGGATAGATTTGTTTTCAAACAATTTCAAAGAGGAAATGCTTAAGATTTTTTTACGCTTTTTCGTAAAAGCTGTTGATTTCTGTAACGAGTTTGTTGTCTTGCGTTTCAAAACCTAAATCCAATTCTAAAAGATACGTACAATATCGGCAGCGTCAAATACCGTGCATAAGAGTATAGATTTCCAAACCAGTCAGTTATATTAACTGATTTGCATTAAGTTAATATGTGGCCCAAAATAAAGTTTTTAACTCGCGATTGATAGTGACCATGGAAATTGTTATGCTGTGGTTTAATTATCACAGCACTGTTGTTGTTATTTGTGTAGCTTTCAATTGGCAGATTCCTTTAATGTTTCATTAAAATCATACAAAATAAATGAAAGCTAAATGAAGGAAAGGTCAAATCGTTTGGAGAGCAAACTTAGTTATTGAGCTTCACAGAGTGTATTACTGATACAATGTAAAAACTTTGAGTGTTTTAAGCCCCCGTTCCTTGCCAGTGAAAACTATTTTGTTACTTTTAATCTACAGGTCTACATGTATTTTTGGGGATATGAGAGGCAACTTCAGCAATAATTACATAAGGTATGTAATATTAAAAACGTTTGTTTTCCATTCTAATTCCACTGGCTGATGGCATGTTCCAAACACGAAAAAACGAAACAAAACCAAGGAAACGGGACGAGCAAAACCACCAAAAAAAACCAAAACAAAACGGCAGTGCATAGTAGGCTAACCGGAGTACATAGTAGGCTAACCGGAGTGCATAGTACTGGCTAGCCGGAATACATAGTAGGAGAACCGGAGCGCATAGTAGGCAAACCGGAGTGCATAGTAGGCAACCCGGAGTGCATAGTAGGCTAACCAGAGTGCATAGTAGGCTAACTGAAGTGCATAGTAGGCTAACCAGAGTGCATAGTAGGCTAAACAGAATGCATAGTAGGCTAACTGAAGTGCAGAGTAGGCTAACCAGAGTGCATAGTAGGCTAACTGAAGTGCATAGTAGGCTAACCAGAGTGCATAGTAGGCTAACCAGAATGCATAGTAGGCTAATTGAAGTGCATAGTGGGCTAACCGGAGTGCATAGTAGGCTAACCAGAATGCATAGTAGGCTAACTGAAGTGCATAGTGGGCTAACCGGAGTGCATAGTAGGCTAACCGGAGTGCATAGTAGGCTAACCAGAGTGCATAGTAGGCTAACTGGAGTGCATAGTAGGCTAACCAGATTGCATAGTAGGCTAACCAGAGTGCATAATAGGCTAACCAGAGTGCATAGTAGGCTAACTGGAGTGCATAGTTAGGCTAACCAGAGTGCATAGTAGGCTAACCAGAGTGCATAGTAGGCTAACTGAAGTGCATAGAACCGGAGCGCATAGTAGGCAAACCGGAGTGCATAGTAGGCAACCCGGAGTGCATAGTAGGCTAACCAGAGTGCATAGTACTGGCTAACTGGAGTGCATAGTAGGCTAACCAGAGTGCATAGTAGGCTAACTGAAGTGCATAGTAGGCTAACCAGAGTGCATAGTAGGCTAACCAGAATGCATAGTAGGCTAACTGAAGTGCAGAGTAGGCTAACCAGAGTGCACAGTAGGCTAACTGGAGTGCATAGTTAGGCTAACCAGAGTGCATAGTAGGCTAACCAGAGTGCATAGTAGGCTAACTGAAGTGCATAGAAGGCTAACCATAGTGCTAAGTAGGCTAACCAGAGTGCATAGTAGGCTAACCAGAGTGCATAGTAGGCTAACTGGAGTGCATAGTAGGCTAACCAGATTGCATAGTAGGCTAACCAGAGTGCATAATAGGCTAACCAGAGTGCATAGTAGACTAACTGGAGTGCATAGTAGGCTAACCAGAGTGCATAGTAGGCTAACTGAAGTGCATAGTAGGCTAACCAGAGTGCATAGTAGACTAACTGGAGTGCATAGTAGGCTAACAAGAGTGCATAGTAGGCTAACTGGAGTGCATAGTAGGCTAACCACAGTGCATAGTAGGTTAACCAGAGTGCATAGTAGACTAACTGGAGTGCATAGTAGGCTAACAAGAGTGCATAGTAGGCTAACTGGAGTGCATAGTAGGCTAACCACAGTGCATAGTAGGCTAACTGAAGTGTGCATAGCAGGCTAACTGAAGTGCATAGTAGGCTAACAAGAGTGCATAGTAGGCTAACTGAAGTGCATAGTAGGCTAACCATAGTGCATAGTAGTATAACTGAATTGCATAGTAGGCTAACCAGAGTGCATAGTAGGCTAACTGAACTGCATAAGAGGCTAACCAGAGTGCATAGTAGGCTAACTGAACTGCATAAGAGGCTATCAAGAGTGCATAGTAGGCTAACCGAAGTGTATAGTAGGCTTACAAGAGTTCAAAGTAGGCCACTTGGAGTGCATAGTAGTCTAACGGATGTGCATAGTAGGCTAACCGGAGTGCATAGTAGGCTTACAGGAGTGCATAGTAGGTGTACCAGAGTGCGAAGTAAGCTAACCAGAGTGATTAGTAGGCCAACCAGAGTGCATAGTAGGCTAACTGAAGTGCATAGTGGGCTAATTGAAGTGCATAGTAGGCTAACCAGAGTGCATAGTAGGCTAACTGAAGTGCATAGTAGGCTAACTGGTGTGCATAGTAGGCTAACTGAAGTGCATAGTAGGCTAACCAGAGTGCATAGTAATAGTAATAGTATATCTTTATAGTAGGCTAACTGAAGTGCATAGTAGGCTAACCAGTGCATAGTACTGGCTAACTGGAGTTCATAGTAGGCTAACCAGGGTGCATAGTAGGCTAACCAGAGTGCATAGTACTGGCTAACCAGAGTGCATAGTAGGCTAACCAGAGTGCATAGTAGGCTAACCAGAGTGCATAGTAGGCTAACTGGAGTGCATAGTAGGCTAACTGGAGTGCATAGCAGGCTAACCAGAGTGCATAGTAGGCTAACTGAAGTGCATAGTAGGCTAACTGGTGTGCATAGTAGGCTAACTGAAGTGCATAGTAGGCTAACCAGAGTGCATAGTAATAGTAATAGTATATCTTTATAGTAGGCTAACTGAAGTGCATAGTAGGCTAACCAGTGCATAGTACTGGCTAACTGAAGTTCATAGTAGGCTAACCAGGGTGCATAGTAGGCTAACCAGAGTGCATAGTACTGGCTAACCAGAGTGCATAGTAGGCTAACCAGAGTGCATAGTAGGCTAACTGGAGTGCATAGTAGGCTAACCAGAGTGCATAGTAGGCTAACCAGAGTGCATAGTAGGCTAACTGGAGTGCATAGTAGGCTAACTGGAGTGCATAGCAGGCTAACCAGAGTGCATAGTAGGCTAACTGAAGTGCATAGTAGGCTAACTGGTGTGCATAGTAGGCTAACTGAAGTGCATAGTAGGCTAACCAGAGTGCATAGTAATAGTAATAGTATATCTTTATAGTAGGCTAACTGAAGTGCATAGTAGGCTAACCAGTGCATAGTACTGGCTAACTGGAGTTCATAGTAGGCTAACCAGGGTGCATAGTAGGCTAACCAGAGTGCATAGTACTGGCTAACCAGAGTGCATAGTACTGGCTAACCAGAGTGCATAGTAGGCTAACCAGAGTGCATAGTAGGCTAACCAGAGTGCATAGTAGGCTAACTGGAGTGCATAGTAGGCTAACTGGAGTGCATAGCAGGCTAACCAGAGTGCATAGTAGGCTAAACAGAGTGCATATAGTAGGCTAACCAGAGTGCATAGTACTGGCTAACCAGAGTGCATAGTAGGCTAATTGAAGTGCATAGTAGTCTTACCAGAGTGCATAGTATCCTAACCGGAGTGCATAGTAGGCTAACCAGAGTGCATAGTAGGCTAACCAGAGTGCATAGTAGGCTAACCAGAGTGCATAGTAGGCTAACCGGAGTGAATAGTAGGCTAACTGAAGTGCATAGTAGGCTAACCAGAGTGCATAGTAGGCTAATTGAAGTGCATAGTAGTCTTACCAGAGTGCATAGTATCCTAACCGGAGTGCATAGTAGGCTAATTGGAGTGCGCAGTAGACTAACTGGAGCGCGTAATAGGTTAACCAGAGTGCAAAGTAGGCTAACCGGAGTGCACAGTAGGCTAACCGGAGTGCATAGTAGGCTAACTGGAGTGTGTAGTAGGCTAACCGGGCGCGTTGAAGGGTAACTTTTTTGGTCGTTTCGGCTGTTTCGTTTTTGTCATTTCAGCGTTTCAGTGGTTTTGTTTTGAATCTTTGTTTCGGGTTTGAGTACTTGCCCGGCTTGACGGTGCCTTAAATGTTTGAAAGACCATACATTATGTTAAATTATTGTTGCTTTTTTTTTAGAAATTTTTTACGACTTTGGTTCTGGGACAAATGTCTGTCTCTTAACGGTTTTGAGGGGAAACATTACTTGAAGTAAGTACTGTAAAGTAAAGGTAACCCCGGCCCCTTACTATTGGTGCATTGTTTTGTAAACTGTACATGTATTACATCAATTTGGCAGCATTATTCTTCACAGGAATAAAAAAAAATTGCTACCCATAATAATAATGCCGTCTAATACACATTTATCAGGGTTAGAAAGCTGTTTTTTTAGTATTACCAGTGATAGATTGTGGTTTTGATGCAGATAGCAGTGAAGCAGTTGGAATTGGTGTTACTAATGTTGATGTCGTGGCAATGGAGAACACTAGAACTAGTGGTATTGGCGCTGCTAGTGGTAGTTTGTAGTGCTGGTAAAAACAGCGGTGGAGCTGGTGGTATTGGTGATAATAGTTGTACTATCGATGAGGAAGAGTGCTGCTTGGAGTCAGGGTGTTCGAAGTGATGATGCTGGTTTTACTGGTGGTACTAGTGATGGTGCCGGTGGTGCAGATAAAAATATCACCATATTAATCTTGCAGTGTTACTGCTAGTGTTGTTGGTGCTGGAAAAGGAATGTTAATTGTGAATTTTGTACTGATGATAGTGGCATATCGGCGGAACTGATGGTATTGGTGGTGTTGGTAGCAGTTGTGCTGATAGTAGATGTATCGCAGTACTAGTGGATGGCGACGTTGGTGGTTTTAGTGGTGATACATTTGGTGGTCTGATGGTGGTGCTTGGTGCTCAGTGATGGCAACTAAAGTTGCTGGTTTGGCAGAAGAAAAGGTAGTGGTGGCGATGAGTTGGTGCTGGTATTGCAGCTTATGCAAATACTGGTTAGTTTTATTCTTTCTTTTCTTTGGAGGTCTTTTGTACATTGGAGTATTGTCTTACACTTTTGGTTTTCTTCATCTCAGAATAAATCACACCTGGACTTGAGACAGTTTTATGGCTGTTATTTCATAATGGTTGAAAACCTCAAAAGAGAATATAATGTACAAATCTCCTCATGTGTAGTTCATGTGTGTCCAGACAGATTAAGATTAATAAATAATTCATGTTTGACAGCTTCATGAGTGTTTTGGTGAGTTTTTGCTCAGGATAATGTGATTTCCCGGTGGTAGAATAGTTAATGCTGGCCTTACTGATGATACAGGTGATGGTGTAGGTGATGATAATGGTAGAGCAGATGGTGGTGATTATTTGGTGGTGTTAGTGGTGCTGCAAAATTAAATGTACATTTTTTGCACATTGGAGTCTTGTCTCACACTTTGGTTTTTCTTCATTTCAGAAGTAATCGCGCCTGAACACCACACGGTTTTATGGATGTCATATCATGATAGTTGAAAACTTCTAAAGGCAAATTTCATGTACAGTAAGTCGTATCTGCCTCATACGAGATTCATTTTAGACAGCTTTATTTGCTTAATTGATCATAATTGACTATGTAATTTCTTATTCTCAGCGTTCCCATAATACATCAAACATGCAAGTAATCTTATGTTTAAATAACTTCAGCTGATGGAGTGTTGACGAATTTGGTGAAAATGACGAATTTGACGACATTTTGTCAAATTCGTCAAACAAACAAACAAGCTTACGTTAATGACCTCTGATGCACCGCTGACATTTGACGAATTTGATGAATGTGGTGAATTTGACGAAATTTCTTCAAGCCTAGTTATCCCGGATATTTGTATTCCTCGTTCTCCATACAATTACATACTTTATACAAGGCGTCAAATTGTGCCTAATACAGGCGCCAATGCGACTAATTTTTTTCACTCTAGCGACCAAATCCTGAACGTTGGTCGCCAAATTGGCAACTAGAATTCGCACAATCGACCTCAAATCGCATCTGATCGCTTAATTCATCAAAAACTGCATAACTCGTAAAAATATCACACAGGGTGAGCAAAGTACACAATAACATAAATAAATGGCACAAATTTAACAAATGTGACCCTCCACGGGAAAACAGTGAAAAAGGTGAACGCACGGGCACGTGTGTCATGGCACGGCACGCTAAGCGTGTCACACATCGCACGGATATGCGCATATTTAATAAGTAAAACAAAGAATGGCACGGTTGATATTGTTTAGCACGCTAAAGCTTTTATCTAAGAGAAGTGTGCTATTTGGCACGCTTAACGGGCGATATGACACGCGTGCGAAAGGACAGGCGTGCGATATGGCACGCACGCGTGCGATAAGACACGCTTCCCAAACCAGCCTTCGTTTTTGTTTCGTTTCCTCAGAAACGATACGGTATTATTTTGGATTCGATGTGAACTATTTACACAGTGGAGGCTACTATCCAATCAGGAGAACGCTCGCAACCACAAAGTAAATAAGTTTGACCGAAAGCAATTAATTTCGTAAAAGCATGTTCTTCAAATAATGGAAAGATAATCCTCACCATGACCAAAAAATATTGAGATTCCTTACAAATACAAATATCCGACGACTGCAATGGTTTTAGGTTTGATTAAAGCGATGTATTGGAAAAAAATTAGAGTAAGCTCTTTTAGCGTTTAATTGTAAAGTAAACATTCTAGCGATTTTCTGAAACGGAAGAAAACTTCCACCAATCAGAGTGTTTGCAACGCAAACAAAAGCGTGATGACATGGCATATCCGCCGTGTTTGCTCGCACGGAAGGGCTAGCGTGCCTCGAAAACGGGCAAGTTGATTGAAGAGAAGGGCATATATGCAGGAAAGTTACAAAGTTTTTTCACTTCATGTAACAGATTAATGTATAAATGTGTATAGGAAAATTCACGGCATCTTCGACGTCACAAGCGTGAATACACGCAAAATTGCGTGGGTTTTCGCGAGTTCTCGGAGTTGCGTGATCAGTGTCACGTGAATCGCGAAAACATTCGAGTCGGCACGAAAAGTTCAAATTTCGTATGGACAGTTTCGTATAGCAAGCTGTGCAACTGCCATGTCGAACAACATTTATCTCCTTGATGTAAAGCTCAAGAGTAACTACCGCGACTGCTGGATACTGAAGTTTTCTGAGATGAAATTGACAATATAAACATTCTTTGCATTACTCAAAGCCATCGCGGTCTGATCGAAACTCCACAGCATCGTCAAAAATGCAAATCGTAATTATCAAGGCTGTTACACTGACAACAGAAGCAACTTGTGACCACACGCATTTTTTTTGGAAGAAATGGCTTCGAAACAGTGTATTTGTGCTTATCTTTTTCTTGTCGACTAGGGTTTTGGTTTGTCTGAAATTTGGCATTTATTTGATTTTTAGCATGTGATCAATTTAGAGAAGTATATACCTTAATATTTTTGTCAAAAGGTAATAATTTCATCTACGATTATATTGATAGGAACATATTATTTTCTGTAGTTATTTTTTCATTAATAAAAAAAGTGTTCTGCAGAAATTTCTATAAGGAGAAATATTAATGTGTTACTTGAACTCTGCCAAACTGTAGCAGGTCTGAGTTTATGCCTCCTTCACAAAAAATGGACAGTAGGCATTAAATGGGAAGTTACTACTGAATATGAAGTTCTTTTTATTCTTCACTCGCGCATAAATTCAGCAAATTCAACATACACTAGGACCTCCAAATTAAAATAAAACCCCAAATCCACCTCTCCTTAAACATAACGCTATTCTCACCCTTCCGCAATCTGGAAACGAAACACTATTTCTTTTTGAAATAGCTGCTTGTTACGACTGAATTTATTCAGGAGTATTGTGGGTAGCCATGGTTGGTCGGTTTTCGGTTGGTCCATCATCTGTAAACTTCTCATTGCAACTCCGCTGACCAGCAGATATACTTGTAGAAATAGTGTAGCAAGGCGGCCGTATAAAAGCGGCCGTATAAAGGCGGTCTTTTAAATTTAAAGGGGTTTACAAGAAAAACCAGAAGCAAAAAAACAAAATATGGCTGACAATTACGTGAAGAATTAAGTAATCGACCGCCAAAAAAGTGAACATTGAGAGCCAGTAATCTGCATTAATCGATCGATGACTTTCGTGTCTATCTTTCGAGCTAGCGTAGTACATGTAGTCGAATGTAGTAGCATTCGAAAACTAAATCGGGTTTCACATAAGCTTCATAAGCGATGGATCTATCTAGAAACCAGAGCGTTGGCTAAAATCGAGTGCGTGGCTGCTTGTTCCCAAGAAAAGGAAAAGCTTTTCAGATGAAACAGCACAATATTACATTTGTACCTGAATCAGTCTATTATATTTTTTTACAGCGTTATTACTTAATAGCCTACATGTAAATTATTCTGCAATGCATACCTACGGAGCGATATAATAAACAAACCATTTTAGTGCTATGGGTTAAAAAAAGAAAAAAAAAAGGAAATAAGAAAATAACTCTCTCCTCTGGGATTCGAACTCGCGACCTCTCGATCTGCAGTCAGATGCCTACCCGACTGCGCTACTTATGCGCACTTAATCACGTAGGACGAAAATATCTTATATCAATGTAATTGACATTCCGCCGTTTATCTGTTATCATGTGCATCAAAGGAATGTTTGAATCACCTGCTGCTCATAAATTTTCAAGGAATGAAAACTAAACTTTTAAACTTGGCAAAAAAAATTCAGTCGTGGCTCGAAGAGCTCTTTGATTAACTTTTACATCCGTTTAACTTTTTATGGCACGAACGGGTCGAAGCTATCTAAAGAAAAACATGCTAGACAGAAAAAAATGCTTTTCAATTTTTTATTATCATACTAAGACAAACAAGCTTGCATAACTTACGTACTTACCCGATGAACGTGCATAACAGTTAGCTAATTCCAGATCGTACGAGGCTAATGCATAAGGCGAAAATAAAATAGAAATAACTTCGATTGAAACCACGATATTTAATTGTGCTTTAAAAATATAGATTGCTCGCAAGAATTCAGTTCATCGAAATCTGTTGATTTTAAGTAAACTTCGCAAGCGATTTGTAGGAAACTTTGTAGGAAACTTTCTAGGAAACTCTGGGGCTAGTGGACGTGGGAAAAAGAATCCGCGGGCGAAAAAGGTGAATGTGAAACGCTATAAATTTTAATCTTTGAAACGAACGCAAAATTAAAAAACAATCGATCGCGAAGCTCGCTGCTCAAACTTCGCGCTCGATCGCTAGCTATTTCTAGTAGCTCGCCGCCCGAACTACACGCTCGATCTATTTTGTCAATATGGTGGGTCAGTCGGCGGGTGAAACGTAGCAGTAAGTAAGTAAAGTAAGTAACGTCTTTATTTATAGAGGTTAGCACTTAATAGCTATAAAGCTAACAAACTCGTGGCCCTCCTATTTACAAGTATTAAAAAAATCTAAGATACACAATAAAAAACCTACGATATACAATAATATATAAGAAACGAATCATCAATTAAAAAACCTGCTTATTAAAACTAATTAAAAAAAATCTGTATTCGAAATAAGATCTTAAATTAAAAAATGGTCAATAAAATGTTGTTTTCTTAAAATTGAACTGCAAAAACTATTTCGACAACGTTTGTGACAATAAATTTGGCTTTAGTTTCTAACGTAAGCTTTCGCTGATTTTATCTCCGATTTTCTGTCGTTTACTTTGAAATTGATACTCAATTAAAAGGCTCGGCTCGTCGAAAATCTGCGATTCAATGTTTGTTTGTTTCGAAAGTCGGCTTATAAGGCTGCCGCCACAACTACGCTTATTGAGCACCGACCTTGCAAAGCTTGTACGTGTGATAGTTTTACAAGACGAGGGAACGGTAAGTTAAACGTTTCTCTTAGACACGGCTAGCGTGTCATTTTGCACACTTGAATTGCGTGCTATTTGACACGCTGGCGTGCCATTTCGCACAGTACAGTTCGACACGGAACATTGTTCGATAAGACACGCGCCTTTGTTTTTATCGTGCGATACTAACAAAATAAAATATTTAATTAGGCGTGCCTTCTGACACGCTGCTCGGAAGCCGGCGTGTCATTTTGCACACGGCCTATTGTTTAGCGTGCCATTTTGGCGTGCCCGTGCGTTCACCTTTTTCACTTTTTTCCCGTGGAGGGTCACAAATATGATAATAATTTTTACAACATACGTTTTACAAATTATAATCAACTAAAATTTGACCAATTACAAACCACTACGATGATACATGTGTACATACATGCATGCCTCGTTCTTTAACCCTTTCAGTGCTGAATTTCCCAATGTCGAGAAAAGTCGACTTTAGCAGTGAAAGAGTTAGGCAAAAGTCCCCAAGATTGCTTTATCGCCAATTTCTGGTTGTTTCGCATTGCTTTTGCTCCATAAATTGGATTTCAATGGAAAGAAGCACAATTTGAAGGGAATTGCCCTTTTCAATTAAGCAAAAGTCCCCAAGATTGCTTTATCGCCAATTTCTGGTTGTTTCACATTGCTTTTGCACCATAAATTGGATTTCAATGGAAAGAAGCACAATTTGAAGGGAATTGCCCTTTTCAATTAAACATAACACATGAGAAAACATTGCAACAAACAACAATTTGAATTGGTGTCGAATTTCAGTGTAGGTAATACATACAGTATATACCCTTGTTAAACGGCTAGAAATTTTTCCCCAACAGCGCGCGCTCTTCTTGGCTAATTAGAGGTTACATTAAAACTACAGTAACAATAAAAAATATTTCCTGCCAAAAGTCTCTAAGAGGGCAACAATGCAAAATCTATGACGTCAGAGGGTACCATTGCAATGTTGCCCACGAATGTTGACCGACGAGCGCCGTGCTATATAACAAAACACTTAATTACTGATCCCTCGAGGAAACCGGATAATTTTGTTTCCCTCTAGTCGAAAGTTTTGTCAAATTCGTCATTTTCGTGGTCATTCTCTCGAGCTCATTCTCTCAAATGCTCGTCTTTGGCGAAATTTCAATTCGTCATTTTCGTCGAATTCGTCGAATTTGTCGTCTTTGTGCGGGTACCCTTCCCTCGAGCTCAGTCTCTCAAGTGTTCGTCTTTGACTCTTTGGCGAAATTTAAATTCGTCATTTACGTCGAATTTGTCGCTTTCGTGGTACCCTTACCTCGAGGTCATTCTCTCAAATTTTGACTTTTGCGAAATTTGGCTAAAATCGTCATTTTCGTCGAATTCTCCGCTTTCGTCGTACCCTTCTCTCGAGCTCATTCTATCAAATGTTCGTCTTTGGCGAAATTTCGCCAAAATCATCATTTTTTTCGTTGCTTGCATTTCTGGACATATCTCTCGTCACTCAAATGAAGGCATCGAATGATTGTTTTAAGCAATGTAGAACAGTGGAAGCACCGATGGGCGGACATGCCAGGAAAGCAGAAACTGGAGCTGGCCACTTACGGAAATGATCTTCGTAAGCGGCGACTAGCAGTGTAAGTAATGAGCAGCATCATTCAGAAACTTGCTCACTCGCACTAAACATTGTTTATGCAAAAACAGCATTACTTGTCTCAATTCACGAGAACCATGGCCCACGATTTGGCTAGATTGTGACTGTTTTGTCTCTTTTTTTTATAATGGCATCATATCTAAATGTCCGCTTAACTGGTGGTAGATGAAGCAACAAGAGATCTGTACTTTGCGTGCAACCTCTCGACGTTTTTTTACTTTTACCATAGTTCTGCTAAGTTTACACGTAATTATGTCAGCTTTGCCTTAATATAACAACTTAACATAAAATTGTTTGCAGGTTTATCCGGTGACCAGTCGAAGTCCATGCATGGCTTCTGCTCCATCACCATTTGCGTCTACCAAGGAGACCACCAACTACGCCCGGCTGTGTCGTCTCTTGGTAGATGTGGGATCCAAGGCCCTGAGAGATACATTTGATAAAATACATCCACCAGCGACTCTTCATGCAGTTTTATCCAGTCATTCTGTGCATTATTCTACGCTGCAATCACTTTATAGAGGGAAGAAGATTGTCCTTACTCCTACGCAATGGGGAAAGCTCTACCCTCCTGTCCCTTCGTCTGTGTCATCATCAAGCTTTGATATAACCCTTCTAACGGTGCTGCTTAGAAATATATGTGGTTTAAGCCCTCCTGTCGCTGGCTGGGACAGTCTTCCTGCACCTGCAGACACAAGCATTACAGATGACATCGCCCGAGTGAAGTATTACAGAAACACTGTATACGGCCACGTTAGTCAAGCCTCTGTTGATGATCTAAGTTTCAACACTTATTGGCCGGAAATCCGAGAGGCCCTGGTTAGATTGGGAGGACCAAGTTATAGAGCATACATCGACAATCTTGAACACGATTGCATGGATCCTGATATCGAGGAACATTATCGGGAACTCATGGAAAAATGGAGAAAAGATGATGACAGCATCAAGGACAAACTTGGAGAGATGGAAGGTAACATAAACAATGTTTTGATACCGTTTTCAGTTAGAAAATACAAAATTAAAGCAAATGCCACACAGTGACAAGGTGGGAAATATTTTTTTCCACAGTGACAAAGTTATTTAATGAAAGTTACTATAGAAATGCCGTTGCCACTCTCTTTGTCGAGCATTATCATTTTCTGTTGAAAGAACTTTCGTACAAACATGGTAATCACGTGTGACGCCGAAATTAATTACATAACAACACTATAGTGGAAGGAACCTTGTTTTGACCTTTCGAGACTTTCCAGTTGCTGTTCTTCAACAACAACAACAACAAAAACAACAAAATTCTTTATTTAAACAGGATATAGGTTAAAGCAACTGAAGCTTGCTTGTTTTTTTCAGTCCGCAATTTACCTGACTGCGCCTCTTCGTCTAATTCCTAAACAGACCATAAAAATAATGTAACAAAAATAATGTAACAAAAAAACCTAAGAAAATTTACTTTGGTCAAAGCCGAAACTTCAAATTCCTTTCGCCCTTGAAGTGAAGAGTGATGAACATTTTTCATCATCAGAACTCATCAGAGATGAACTCAAGAAGGTGAAAAGCGAAATAGGAAACATCAGTGGCAAGCTGGACGCTTTGACGACATCAAGACAAGAAACAAAGGATGAAGGTGAGTTCTTAAAATTAACAAACAAAACTCAACTCAAACAGTAAACTTAAATAGGCTTAATTGTGATGATAGATGAGCTCATTTAATGTTGTACCCTCAAAAAGCGTGACGTTTAGAAACCTGTACCATTGTTAACTAGCCTGCCTGGCAGGCATTCAATAAAGGAAAGAGGGAGAAAGCGGTGAAAGCGCCAATTCAAACCCTTCTTATTAAATAGCGTTGAAGTATTCTTATAAAATAAAGTAGGCCTAGGGTTGGAGTAAATTTTGATCCTTACCTGAATACATCAGGGAGCAGCTTGAGCAAATGAAAAGTGAAATGGCCAATTTTACCCGAATTAGGTTTAAAAACGTGAGAATACCCAGTGAAGCATACGAGGGAAAGGGTCATTTCATGTTCCTGCATAATTTTTGGTAACCCCCCGATGCTTGACAAACTAAGCAAGATCCTGTCCATGAACTTACTCCGCTTTCTCGGATGTTGTATGAAACATCTCCCCATTTATTCACTAGGGAGCTTGGTACATCATCTAATAAATTGTCTTAGGTTTGTCATTGTACTAGCTTCCTGCTCATATTGCCCAGATAGTTTCTTCGAGGCTGGCTCCTGTTGTTCAGCGAAATTTCACAATCCAGTTTAGTCGTCGTTGTTCGCTAGTCTTTGTCCGTTTGTTACATTGTATACGTACGCATAGTGGAGACAGCCGCTGGCTGCCCATAGCGTTCGTGTAGCATATTCAACAATGCATCATAAGAGCATCCCACATTCCTCTCAATGATTGCATAACCTTCACCAGTCAGAAACTTATGGAGGAATTCTAGTTTATATCACTCAAAATGTCGTCCTCTGAATTGCAAAAAAAAGTCTTGCTTTGTTTTCTAAGGCGTGATTGCAAACAGTCTCATTGCCATCTTGTTCTTAAAACTCTGATTCTTTCTCTGTCAGAAGCCTTCCTTTTGTTTTAAATTTTATTTTATATTTCTTCCTTTCCATTTCCAGTTCATATTGAGCGCGTTCTTGCTCCTGCTCGAGCAATAATTTCTTCATTTCGATATCCTTTTTTAGTTCCTTTAGTTAAGACTGCCATCACAAATATAACAACTTGCTCTTACTTTTCCATTTTGAATAGGACAAGTAAACTGTGTGAAAACGAGCGCCTTCTATAGTGTTTTATTCTGTCTCCTCCTTTTCAGTGGCCTGCCTATATACTATGTTAACATTAATGTTTTAAATGGCAATGGATTGTGGCGATTAGCCAAAAGAAAGTCTCCGTAGCAGGACGACACTAATTTAATTTTCCCAGCTTATCTGAGAGACAATCAATAGACCATATCCTCGGAATTGGACTAGAACTAGCTTGCAATGGAGGCTAATGCGGGGAATCTTTTCAAATGCAATTGACATGAAGCTCTTTTTAATGATATTCCCCCGCATTAGCCTCCAGTGGGAGTTATTTCCAATTCAATACCGAGAATACGAACATTGTGTATTATCTCTGTCTCGTGTGATCAAAAATAGTCTCTCTTGTTTGGGATTTTACGCGAGCGGTGAAGCCTGTAGCATCAAAGAGAATCCACGATCCCCATATAAACCCCAGATGTAATGAAAATTTCTCTTCCGTTATCATTATTCTCATTTTCAGTCTTTATCTGATTATTCATATTCGCGCGTTGCGTGGATATTTTTAACTCTAATTTCTTGAAAAAACGAAAATATTCAAAGTATATGGGACTGCAATTACAACTGTAATCATCTCGCCTGGTTTAAGAAGCCTTTCATCGCTATCGGGCGTACAACTCAGATCATCTTCATGACAATCTAATATAACCCATGTCTGATAACTCCTCTTTCGCCAATGTTTCCTAATTATTGCTTTTGTGGCTGAAACTTCACTTTACAGCAATTCGTCGACAAACCGTATTGTAACGACCCCTTCACTGTCAAAACAGTTTAGGCGGTTCCTATCAAGGAAGATTGAAGGATTCATTTATGAATTTTGATTTTATTTTTTGCTTCAATATTCCATTTTTGAATTGAATATTTCAATGTTGAAACGAATCCTGGCTCGGATCCTGGCTCGGATCCTGGCTCGAATCCTGGCTCGGATCCTGGCTCGAAGTTCAGGTATCCTCTGTTCAAACGGCGACTCGATTCAAAACTCGAATGTTGATCTTATTGATGCGAGAGGCGCGTGAGAATTTTATGAAAGTTCCCTAATTTGCATGAAATGGGTCAAAGGCATTTTTCCCACTATTCGTACTGCCAGTAGTATTTTTGTGCCTTATCAGTGCACCAAAATGGTATTACCATAGTGTTGAAAAAAAAAAAAAAAAGAAAGTGAAGAACAAAATGATGAGAAAACACCATGTTTGGCTTGACACTGTCTGGCTTCACACTTGACAGTCCAATCAACATTCGAGTTTGAATTGAGTCGCTGTTTGAACGTTGAAATATCCCATTCAAGAATGGAATATTGGATGTAAATAAAACGGGGAATGGGGAATTGAATGATTCCGGGGAATGGGAAATTGAAATGGGAACACTTAAAATGGAAATTTTGAAATTAAGCAATGAAAAATTCCCAATTGTAAAAAGACAATGAAACTCTTTCGTTTTCGTGGGATGAGAATAACGCATAATTTTTAATGATTATACAAAGATTTTTCCTCATGATCGCACGAGGTGCAAGAATGAAACTGGTTGTTAAAGTAAGACGCGTAACGGGTACTCTGTGTAATTCTCTGCGTAATTCCTAAAAAAAATTATGCGTAATTCTCATCCCACGAAAACAAGAAAGTTTCAGTTTTGATTTATAATTGGGAATTTTCAATTATTTTAATTTTTATTTATTTTAAGTTTTTATTTCCCATTTCAATTTTCCATTCTCCATTCCCCTGTTTTAGTAACATCCTGAAATATTGAAGCAAAGAAGGAAATCAAATTTCCTTTAATGACTTCATTCACCCTTGACAGCGGAGCTACCAGCGGCTCAAAGACCGCAGAGCGGAGCCCCATACCCATAGAAAATTAACAGAACCCATGCTTTTGGTTTTTCATGGTCATCATGGTTAGCGGCATGGCTCGCGGGCGCGTGCGACCATGACGACGAAGTCGCTCCAACATGGCGGCCATACTCCAGAAATCGGTTTAAGGTTATGGTTAACGCCAGCTTACATCTTTGATATTGGACATCCATGTCATGGTCTATTGACAGCTGTCAAAACAAGGTATCCGCTGACCAGTATCACATGACCATATCGTAGCTCACATATAGAACTCATCGAGGTCGAATGTCTTTTTTTGAAGTTTACCGCTGACCAAATAATGGTTAACATTGGATCGCGGGATCAAGAGCTATATTTTTTCTATTATTGGTCAGTAAATTGGGAGCTCCGCTTTTAGGCTTGGCTAAATCTAGTTAATAGGAACACTTGAGCTGTTTTAATGAAACGTCTTCTGCCATTTTGTCTTCGGTAAACTGGCGTTCAAATTTTCAACGCAACGCGTGAGGATAAATAACACGATGGAAACTGGAAACGAGAATGATTATCTAAACATAGGCACGCTAAGCGTGCAAGAATTATTTTTTCAATTAATGGGGTGGCTTGGGGTGAGACTGGGTGGTTGTCCTGTTGGGATGGTTTATGTCATGGGTTGAGCTACTTGTGTATGGAGGCCCACGGAGTCACTTTTTTGCACAAATTTGCTTGCAAACAAAATAATTTTTACGTGCACTTTGATACGTCCGAACTGTTTTATTAAATACGTCAATTTTCATCGTTTAATTGAAAAACAAGAACTAATCTAATTATCAAAATGTAACGACTTCTGTTTAAAGCGCTTATTTTGTTCCTAGCTTTGTTACAACCGTAACGTGATACTTTTGTCTGTTACAGTATACTTTTGGCTTTTTGCCAAGCACTGTAACATGATGCTGTTGTTTTTCTCACTTTTGTCACATGATACTTTTGCTTTTCTTGAAAACGAACGTTACACGATACGTTTGTTTTTCTCGAAAAAGCCAAATATCCATTTAACACGCTCAATAGTCATTGAACGAAATATAACGAAGTACTAATAAACGAATCAAATCCAAAACCATCCCTTCGGGAAAGTTCTTTAAAGCGCAGTACACCTGGAGTATTTGATTTCTGTCAGAACTGTTTCAACAAAAGTTTTTGTTTCTTTCAAAAGATCTTAAAACGTAAATTTCCATTCAACAAACAAAGAACTAATTTAGTTATCAAATTGTCACGAAACAACACGCTCTTATTCTGTTGCCGCTATCGATCGTAGTTGATTTTAACAGTAAAGCCATTCGAAGTTAATACCCATACCGCTAAATTATATGTCTCGACGAGATTTATAAAAGATATAAACATAAACGCTACTTGCCCGAGAGGTAATTCCGAATCAGTGAATTGAGGAAGACGCTTGATAGACTTGTTAAAGTAATTGCGGTTTTAAGTTTGCGCCACATTTTTTGTGACAGTTTTTAAAGCGCAGTATAGTACACCTGGAGCATTTGTTTCCTGTCAGAACTGTTCAACAAAAATTTTGGTTCATTCACAACGTAAATTTTCATTCAACAAACAAGAACTAATTGAGTTATCAAATTGTCACGGAATGACACGCTCTTATTCTGTTACGTTTTTGCTATCGATCGTAGTTGCTTTTAACAGCAAAGTTAATACCTGTACTGGTTCATTAAATGTTTGAACGAGATGTTTTAAAGGTATAAACACAAACTCCACTTCTGAATTAGTGAATTGAGCAAGACGCCACAGAGTCTCCAGTAATATTAAGGAATCTAAAGAATATTCCTTTCCATTTTTTCAAATCTTTGTTAATATACCTACAGTATTAACATCATAATGACAACATTATTCTTTAAATCGGCTATGTGCAGATGCTTTATGTAATTTTTACTACGGTGAGGAAGCTAGCTTCTCCTAAACGAACGCTCAAATAAGAGGAATAACAATTTTGTGTTGGGCCTTTTGCTGACGGCGTGTGCGTTATAAGCAGGCGAGCGTTACGAAGAACGCGTTTTTAATCCAGGTTTAATTCACAATACACCAATTCCGCCTCCTACAAATCTAAAATCTTCGAACGAAATCGCTCACTACAACTGTGTCAGATTGCTTTCCCTTTTACAAACTACAATTTGATTGGTTCTGATAGTATTTGAAACCTGACTGACGGACTGACGGACTGACTGACTGACTACACGGTCCATCATATTGAAAACAATAAGTCAAAAATACGTGAGGAATTACCATTCAAATAAAGTATTATGGGGCCAGTATTACCTCTCTTAACCTTCGTCCTCTCTTAGTTTATTTTGTTCCAGTGAGGTGAAATTTAAGTTACCTATCTAATAACGAAAGCAACTTTCATAAATTACATGATAATATTAATTATTGCGAACGCATTTTACTTTCAGGCTCTATTGATTTATCCGAGCTAATAGATGGAATTCGCCAACTCTACAAATCCCGTGAAGGATGGCTTTCACCATTTCCTTGGTGCGAGGAGTTTCACTTTCATCTTAATGATATTTTTACCAGACTCAAAATGATCACCAGGAAGAAAACACGAGGAACAGCCACTGACGAAATCGTGAACATGTCTGCTATCTTCAAACCGCATGAAGAATGTTCACAGCCAAGAACAGTGTTAATTGAGGGGAAGCCAGGCATGGGAAAGACCACATACTGTAAAAAGCTCGTTTATGACTGGGCTACAGGAAAGCGCGAAGCAGAAGGTTGCTTTCCAAGATTCGAAGCCGTGTTGTTGTTAAAATGCCGTGATATAAAGTCTAACCTTTGGGAAGCTATTGACGACCAACTTCTGCCCCGAGACATCCAAAAAGGCATTAGAGAAGAATTCTTCAATTTTGTTCGCCACCATCAGTCAAGCGTGTTGCTGGTACTCGATGGATTGGATGAATTACCTGCAAGTAAACAGCTACCGGTTTTAGAAGTCATTCAGGGAAGAGTTCTTCCAAAGTGCCACTTGGTTGTTACAGCGCGGAAGGAGGCTGGAATGAAGTTAAGAAAATACTGTGACACCCTTTTGGAGATCGAGGGATTTACTGAAGAAGATGCACGAGAGTTCATCTACAAGTATTTCAAAACCATGGAGGATTTGGCCGAAAAGCTCTTGCTCAAGCTGGATGATGATGAAAATCTACGAGAAATGGTGGCAAATCCACTAAACACGGCACTTCTTTGCCTTCTGTGTGAAGAATTTCAGGGTATATTCCCAGAAAGTGGAACTGAACTGTTCCTTGAAATAACAGAGTGTGTTCTGAGAAGATACAGAAAAAAGAAAGGATTATCAGAAACCAGTGAGAAACTGACTGAGGTATACAAAACCCAATTAAAACACCTCGGCTGGATAGCGCTTAATGGTTTACATGAAGAAAACTTAGATTTTGAAGAAAGTGAGTTTGCAGATCACAAAAATGACTTATCTGGATTTGGATTTTTGTCAATGCAGCCCGGTGGTAGCAAACTAAGACCATGTCGACGTTACGCATTTCTACACAAGAGTTTCCAAGAGTTTTTCGCTGGTTTATATCTTAGTTGTCAGCTTCTTAATGAAGAAATTACTTCAGATGACTTAGTTTCTGACAATAGATATTTCAATGAGCTAAAACAGGTGATTTTGTTTTCTTGCGGCATTGTATCAGCGCAATGTAAAGAAACAGCAGTGGCCCTTATGACAAGTATAACATCACAAGTGAACGAACATGGCGGTGATAGTCTGGATGTTGCATTGGAGTGCATCACTGAATGTAAAAGAGGAAAAAGTGATGTATGTGTGGCACTTGCTCGAGCTTTTGGTTTGTGTCTTAAACTTCAAGATATTTCTACCAGGCTTGGATTGGCTAATGCTGCCTCCTTTGCTGAGGCAATTAAAGTCAATACAACACTTATGCGGTTGTATTTGATAAGCAATAACATTGCTGATGCTGGCGCTGCTCTTCTTGCTGAGGCCATAAAAGTTAACACAGCACTGACGTGCTTAAATTTGAATAGAAATAACATTGCTGATGCGGGCGCTGCTTCACTTGCTGAGGCAATTAAAGTCAATGCAACACTGACGCAGTTGGATTTGAATAGCAATAGCATTGCTGATGCTGGCGCTGCTACACTTGCCGAGGCGGTTAAAGTCAATAGAACACTGACGCAGTTGAGTTTGTCGGCCAATAACATTGCTGATGCAGGGGCTGCTTCACTTGCTGAGGCAATTAAAGTGAACACAACACTGACGCAGTTGTGTTTGATCAGCAATAACATTGCTGATGCTGGCGCTGCTTCACTTGCTGAGGCAATTACAGTCAACACAACACTGCAGTGGTTGGACTTGAATAGCAATAACATCGCTGATGCAGGCGCTACTTCACTTGCGGAGGCAATTAAAGTCAACACAACACTGACACGGCTGGGTTTGTATGGTAATAACATTGCTGATGCTGGCGCTGCTTTGCTTGCTGAGGCATTTAAAGTCAACACAACACTAGCGTGGTTTGATTTGGATATTCAATAACATTGCTGATGCTGGCGCTGCTTTCCTTGCCGAGGCAATTTAAGTCAACACAACGCCACATGGAAGAGTTTGATGAAAGTCAATGAAAGTAAAAAAATGTGACACTATGTATTTCGAGTATGATAACATGGATGAATTTATTGTTAACATCAGTAGATATTAGATAGTGATTAGACTGAATAAAAAAAAAACTTCAGTCAAAAACGATGTTGCGTATAGTGAGAATTTATTATAAAAAAAATCAAGTGAAAGAAAGAGGGCATTATTTTCCCCTCATTTTCTCTTAAGTGGAGAAGAACACTTCATAGTATTTCATAGAATTAGTATTTTTAACGTTATTGTAACAGAAGCGAATAAGTAGGAAAATCGCTTTTAACGTTTTTTGGATGTTGTAACAATACCCGTTTTAATGTTAAAAGTCGCTATAATAGCGTTTGACATTGACAGAGTATATAACTTTTGAATTGTTTTTACATTAATTGCTTATAAAGATAAAACTGCTTGTAAATTTGTTTGGATTATATTTTCATACTTGCATGCTTGTACGCAGTTTTGCCTAGTGAATAAACTGTAGTTGGTGTGAAGTCCCGGAGTTTTTTTTTTGTCTGTTGCAAGCGCTCCGTCTTTTTTCGGAAGCCAGAAGAATACTGTCCATCTACATTCTCCAAGGCTAGTTCAATCGCATAAATACTAGTTCTTAACTTGTACAAGGAGGTGTGGATTTACATGGATTGAGCGACATTGAAAAATACATTGGAAGCCCAAGCATTTTCTTAATAATTCCAAACAGGTTGAAGGTAAATGGAAATTCGAAATATCGTTTTAATAAATTGAATCAAAACAACAATTCAAACAATTTAAACCCTGGTATTGAATCAAAACAACAATTCGGACTCTGGATGAGCACAAAGACTTGGTCGTCCTTGCACTTCTTTGAGAGATTATGAAACTTATAAAAATGGCGCACAAGAAGTCGCCTGAACAAAACAAAACAACGAGAGGCAGAAAAATAACAAGAAAATGTTTGATTGATAAGAAGGGAAAAATCCGCAGGTCAGCTCAAAGCATCCAAATTAGGCTTGGCGGGATGCGGGATGGGGCTTAAATCAAGGCGGGATGCGAAGTAGGAAACATTGTAGTGGCGGTATATTCGGGATGAAACTGTCTTGGCTGGACTGGGATTTACAGCTAATCCGTGATCCACTGCATTTTCGAAACCCGCGAATGCGCTCAATGTATCGCGAAAATTCACAATCTGTGCACTTTTTACAACCTATTCACCCCCCCCCCCTCCTCTTTGTAAGCTTCAAATGAGACTTCTTCCATTTTAACGTGGTGAATGTATCTCTATTAAAAAAATACGCCCAACACACATACAACTTTATTCACGTATCGATCGTTATTTTGGGACACCTATTTTAAATTGAGTCTAAATCTATTTCGACAAAGGAAACAGCTTTTTTATTACATGTTTGCTCAATTAACTAGCTATATCAAGGGTAGTCTTAACAAAGTAGCCTAGCTTAACATCCTACATGACACTTGTGTTTAATCGCTCTTCCTGTCCTATTTAAACCCTGGTATTATCGTGTAAGTGTGCAATCGCACTAAAACACATAAACCAATGAACGCGTCGTGATTTTAAGGTATCAGTGTACCCCAAATGACCATCATGCGTTGGAGCTGCCTTACCGTCTGGTAATTAACGCAAACCCCAACAAAGTATATATTTTCTGAAAGCTTAGGAATTGTACATTACGGAAATATATTTATTTTAAGTAAAAATAATATTGTTATCCAAAGAGAGCGTGTTATTTCCAAAAGTACCGAGGCTCATAAATCGGGTTCGTTTCCGGACAAATTTGAGTGGGAAAAAGCGATTAGCATCGCTATGTGTTCTTCACACATTTCTCTAAGAAACTGTGTCGGGGAATATTGATTACTTGTCTGGTTTGTTTTTGACACGCAGATAAACTTTAAAGAGTGTAAGGAACAACTATTGTCTGCGTTTAAACAGCCATAACTTTTGAAAGAAGAAAAAAGTTAAAATTCGCCGACGCAGTTTTGTTGCTCAATTATCGGGCAGCATTCTTGCCAAATTTCAGCGAAAATTGTTGAAACCCCATTAAACTTTGTTTACGAGATACGAAAGAAAATGTATTTTGGGGCGTGCTTCCGCTTTAATGAGATTAGTTACACAAGACGTGTGAAAATGATCACGCGTTGAGCGATAGAATGAAGGTTTATTTTACTTTAACAATAGAACTTGTTCAAAGCGGTGTCAAATGTTGCTTCTGGTCGGAAACAGTCTGTTGCATAATTTTATTTCTACCGCTCGCTTTTTAACAATTTTCGTCTTTATAGTGCAACAGTTTTAGAAATGTTAAATCTAAAACAACAAAAACGTGGAGTCGCAAGTAAGCCGAGGAACTGGTTGTGATGCCGGGTCGTAGCGTTACCGTCGTTACCGCTTCAAGCGGCGAAAAATAATTCGTTGTCGATATCTACTAGTGAATCAGCCAAATCTTTTTTTTCTTTTTCCGTTGTTGCAGCATTCTTTGAACATGAGAAAGGAATGGGAAAATGTTTCTTCTTTCACGTCTGAAAAACTATGCATTTTGTCAGCAAAAAACACCCAAAGCATCTCGTCGAAAACCAAGAACTGATATAAAATCACGCAACGGTAGATCGCCGCGTTTCTTTAGACAACCTGTTGACAGTTAAAAATATCAAATAATTAATGGCAAGAAAAGTTTTTCGTTCATAACTTTGTGTAGAGTCAATCTTTTTCCATGCTCTTTTTTTGAATGAAAGTTCTTAATGAGATCTACCTGAAAATACCAAAATATATTTTTCTTAAAAATGGTCAATTTTGGGGTACACTGATACCTTATTAAGAAGGGATCCGTACAGCGAAAACATCGTGATCGGTCTAAATCTACATTCAATATGTTGGTAAAAAGTCCATACGGATATCACACCAACGTCTAAAAATAAGTAAAAATACAATATGTACATATATAATAACTGAAAAATTCTAAATTAATTCTAAAAATTAGGTCTAAAAGTCCACCGATCTGTCTTCATTTACCCCTTTTAACTGAATATTCAAATCCTTACCAAGTTTTCCAAACGATGCCATCGCGCCATGTTTGACCGCCATCAATCTGGTTGGTGTCTTCTGTCCGTCATGGTAAAAAAGAACATTAAGGTTGCTATGGTAACAATCTTGGTACCACCAGGCTCTTTGACAAGTCACAGCGCAGTTAGAAGAAGATCAGATGTCGTTAACTTGATGCTTTGATTGTAAAGGAAGGACTATTATGCCAAGAAGTCATTGAGTCACCAGCGGTTCCTAAACCAAATGCTTAACCTTTCAGACACTGTGCTAAAATATGTAATTTTACGATTTGAGCTGTATTAGAAAACAAACAATGGACAAAAACATATAGCATAACTGTTTCAACTGTCGAACCGATTTTAGAGCTTTAACAAACCCCAGGGGGCCATAGAAGCGGTGTGTGACCCAGTGTGTGACCATTGGTATGTTTCGAGTATGTTACCAAAACCAAAATGTATTACGTGATCGCAGCACCTTTTGAAAGTTCTGCTTTTGCAGACTCGCGCTACGAAAGTTCAAGGTGACACCGAGTTAATAAAAATCCAGACCTTTATTGCAATTTATTTAAACCAAACATTCAAGGCAAACAACGCCTTCCGAACAGATTAATCAATCTAAAACAATCTACATGACTCCCTGTTTGATGTTGACCGCAGAACAATCGGAAACACGGGGCCGGTCACAGGGGACCCAAACGCTGTATTAGTTTATTCATAATCATGATCTTAAAATAAAAATGTTCTTATTTACCTGCGTTCCTGTGTATTTTTCACCGGTTTGGGGGCGATTTAAATTTAAACTAAGGCGGTTTACGTTGCGAGTTTTAAACGGTAATCGGTCTGTCGCAATGTCAATACGACGCGCCTCAATTATGTCTCAAGTTTAACTTTAACTGTCTGTATTATTAACTATTAACTCCCCTTGCGGGAGAGAAGAGAGAAGGAGACTCTTCTCTTCTCGTGACCATTAAATTGAAACACGAAACTCCCCGCGACGAGTGTTAATAGTTAATGGTGTTAGTAACTTGAGGTGTGTCGTATTGACATTGCGACAGATCGATTACCGTTTAAAACTCGCAACGTAAACCGCCTTCGCTCTGATTCAAATCGCCCCCAAGCCGGTAAAAAACAACAACACAGGAACACACTTAATAAGAACATTTTTATTTTAAGATTATGAATAAACTAATACAGCGTTTGGGTCCCCTGTGGGCCGGTCATTTCACGAAATTTACGCGACAATTTAATTTCGCCATTTTTAAAGAACGATAGTTGCAGACATTTAATTTCGCGAATTTGGACAATTTGTTTAACACTTTTTTCAAGAAATGAGCCACTTTATGGCGCTAGGAAATATTCGCAACTTTTTTACGCAAAAATTTGATGTTGCGAAAATTTCGCCGTAAGTTATAGAGCATGAGTTGAATTGTCTGGCCGTATTTTCAAGAACTTATCAACAACCTTCAATTTTCTCATGTGAAAAGGCTGTAAACAAATTATAAGAAAGAATCTTTTATTTAAAGTTCCGCTTTAAGTAAAAAGAAAAAACTTTGTTTTCAAAACGAATTGAAAACAACTTGGCAACGAAATGAAAATTAACTAACAGGCATAATGGTTTAAGCAATTTTAACTGTTAACTTTAAACATTATCCTTTCTCTTTCGTCATTCGGTCGTCATGGCGTCTAACGGAATTCGCAGATATCGTTAATAATTCAGCCCTTCTGGGCAATTACTCGTGCAGTCACCTGCCTCAGCGGTTAGGGAAGGTCATATAAAGAGAGATGCTACGACACTGCCTTGAAAAAATGCTTTTACTTTTGTACTTTGCCTCAGTCTTTTCTGTTTGTGAGGTAAGAAACGTTTTGTCTTTCTTCAGATAAATTATTGTACTTGAATGATCTTTAGGTTAAACTGTCGGACGTGAGCGTCAAAGGCGGGATCACAAGGGACCGGAATTGGTTAACCTGGAAGGTCCTTTAAGGCATTAAAAAATGCTCACGAAAAATGAAATACTTGATTTGGCAATAATATAATTATCAATTTGCGGTTGTCCGTTTTTTAGTAGATTCCAAAACGGACTCCAAACGGAAAGTGTATGGGATAATCCCTGATATGACGGACTAAAACACTAAACAAAATAACAAAATAAGGGCCAAGAATCAAAACAAGGGACAACTCTATCTTTCTTAGACAAAGTCAACCGATTTTTTTTAGTTTTGTGTGTGTGATTAGTGTTCAACTCTTAGAAAGTTCAAGTCCTAGAAAAGAACAAAATGTCATGTAAAATTTTCTTATTAAAAAAATAGGTTAATAATGTCGAAGGCCTAACCACATAAAAAATTAAAGCTAAGAAATCATGTTGTGTTAAACCATTTTATCACGGTTGATCATAACACGATCTTTAAAGTTTACGAGTTTCGCATGGATTTTACTTGAGCAGGCATGTTATCAGACAAATTGAACTTCAAAGCAATAATTAAATCTCCGAAAAAAAGGCTCTGTAAACTCAAGGCTCTTCAGATATTAAAACTTCAGATATTAAAACTTGCGACGTCAGTTTAAATATTGATTACAGATTGCCATATTAGTTGACCATTCTACCTCAGGTCTAGCAAACTCTCCCACGTTCTTGTTGAAATGTGTCTTCAACGGAATTTGTGAGCAAAAAGAGAGGGGGAAATTGCACGGTTTTTGATCCCCTTTCTTGTCCGCTGTGTAAACTGGTGTTAATTATTTATTTTGTTTATTCCTCATCTTGGAATAAAATAAAAATTTTCCGTTATTGCAAACGTGCGCGCCGGTATACGTCAGTTTTTTCATTATCAGTTCCACCAACTTTAATTATTTATTTTGTTAATTCCTCATCTTGGAATATAATAAAAAATATCCGTTATTGCAAACGTGCGCGTATACGTCGATTTTTCTTTCAATATCAGTCCCACCACCTTTTTATTTCGATCCATTCGTACTTTAATTATTCGCACGTATCTCTGAACTTTCTAACCAAGCTTTTGATTAACCCAAATCGCACACTGTTCTTTGGTCAGTTTTGGTGCTGTTTGACTTCGTTGCTATACAGTTAATTAATCCGCCAAAACAGCAGCTTCTATAAACGGTGTTCTTTCAATGCGCAGATGAAATCGCACTGTTTGTTTGTTGTCGGTTTCAGATCTTTGATAAAAAGTATTGCAAAAATTAGACAGTCAGGTTTGTTATGACACTTTTTTTAAATTTAAAAAAATTTCGCGCAATGTCATTTGGGGCCATACCATCCCATGCTTCTCGATTTGCTGATTAAAGTGTCTGCCCGTGTAGTCTACGTGTAACCGAAATAATCGGCATCGCACAGGTTACGCCATCCTCCCCAGGGGCAGTTAGTGGGGGCGACGGGCAGCTTATCGGGACAACGGGATTTTCGGGCGAAAGTTTACAACATAGAGCGTAACAGCCCCTGGGCACTTTGTCTTACCGAACCAGTTCCAGAAGCGTTTGAACTCCTTCCTCTTGATTGGCCACAAAAATATTTTTGTGGCCAATCAGCGAGGTTGACCAGAAGAGCGACTCTGATGTCTTCTTACACGAAGTTGTTTTCCTCATAGACTTGTCGTGGATGCTCTGCCCATCAATCGGATGCTATTACATGGAGAGTCTCAGAAAAAAATAAGCCTTAGACGACTGCCAGTTCTACACTGTTAGTTGCGCGCTTTTTAATAGTTATTCGAGTAAACAACAACTCTTATTATTTTTCTCGGTCGTTGCCCGACTTCTGGAACTTGCCACGGTCTGGGTACTTCACTGCACGGGCCACGCGTTAGCGAAGATATCGCTGTCGTCACCTATTGTTATTTTGTTGCCAGCTTGACAGTTAAAACAAAGGGTTTTTGTTTAATTTGTTGGATATTTAAATAACAAAAACAAAACTTATAAACAAGAGGTGCTCGCGTATAGCTTTAAAAACTTTTGGTTTCCTTGCGCTATGCTACATTTAACATATTCCCAGGCCTCGTTGTTTTGTTTTTGTTTTGCTTTTTTATCTGAGACCCACGTAGTATCATCCGATGGACGTGCTTAACAACAACGACGAGTCTATGAGGAAAACAACTTCGTGTAAGAAGACGTCAGAGTCGCTTTTCTGGTCAACCTCGCTGATTGGCCACAAAAATATTTTTGTGGCCAATCAAGAGGAAGGAGTTCAAACGCTTCTGGAACTGGTTCGGTAAGACAAAGTGCCCAGGGGCTGTTACGCTCTATGTTGTAAACTTTCGCCCGAAAAACCCGTTGTCCCGATAAGCTGCCCGTCGCCCCCACTAACTGCCCCTGGGTCTCCGAGGATGAGGTTACGCTGAAAAAGATAGACAACGCACTGTTGATCAAAGACGAAAGATCAAAGACGAAAGATCAAAGACGAAATCAAAGTGAGGGAAGACAAGGCACCCCTTGTGAATCAAACAATCAAACAGTGCGATTCCATCCGCGCAAAATTATTTGTTTTGGTCAGTTTTTTAATAAGCCTTATTATTGTTTTATTGTTTCATTGTTTTATGTCCTTTTTAATTATATCTTTATAAATTTTTTTATTTTTTTTTATTTTACTATTTGCTTTTATTTATTTATTTATTTATTTTTTTTATTTTTTTTTAATAGTTTATTGCAAACAAAAAAAGAAAAAAAAAACAGCTACATACATGTACAATGTGTCTGAGCTTTAAAAACAATACGGTACTTATTTACAGTGCTTGCTTATGTTAATTCTTTATCAGCTAAAATTCCTGTCCTTTCAAACATAACATTATTTACAGATGCAAAAGCTATACATTTAAGAAGAATAAGTAGACAAAACAGAAAAAGCGAGGTAAACAAAAAAACTTCGTGACGAGTACAAAGACTAATTACGGACAAAAGGAAGCAGAAAGAAAATAATAAAATAAAATAAATAGATAAAATAAAGTGCCTTACAAAATTTCACCTAAAAAAAAGCCTTAGAGTTGAATTTGAGACTTTGAGCTGCTTTTTTCGATAGATATTTTATCTTTTAGAAGGGCTAGGAAATTTTCGAAGTGATAGTGTTGTTCATCTCTCGAGGCAGTGTAGATATAATATTTAGCAGTGAGTACACTTAACAATTGGTTCATGCTTTAGCGTGCTCCATCGAGTTATGGAGCACGCGGGAAGTTTGGAGAGCACGAAAGAAGCGTAAGAGTTGCCCGAGGCGATAGCCGAGGGCAAATCTAGCTTCTTGAGTGCTCTCCAAACTTCCCAAGTGCTCCATAACTCGAAGGAGCACAGCTAAAAGCATGAACCAATTGTTTTATAACATTGCCGGTGAAATTGTGCATCAAAACCGGCCGCGGGAAAAAAACTGTGTTTATTGTGTGCAGTGTGAGAACATAAACTTAGCGGTCGAACAATAAATTACACATGTACAAGTTTACGCGATTGAAGCAGTTTGTGACAAATCGCTGATAAATTGCTAAGTTTATACGGTGGCAGAGCGAAGAAAAAAAAATGACGAAAACAGCAAATACTGCTGTTGATTCTGAGGTTAGTTTTCGCTGAATTAAAATCAAAATGTTTGAGAAAGTACTCCCGAGTGGAAGAAAATTAAAACAAAACAACCTCGAACAGCCGAACAGATTCCAATGGTTAAAAGGGTCAAAGAATTCGGTTCCATGCTTAGTTTCAAGTATTTTTCTGGACCGATTTTTTTGTAATTGATGTAAATAAACATATATTTCTGAAAACTGTAGTTGAATCAGTGAAGCGCCCGATGAAATAAATTTTTCCCGAGCGGCAAAATCACAACAGAGCCGTAGACGCTTTGGTGCGATGCTTAAAACGCGAAAACTTTCGTCAGGCAGCTAGTTTTTACTACCATCGAGCTGTTGTCATTCATGGTTGGCCAATTCTTCCACATTAGGGCCGTGAAAAAAATGATTTTCGTCCTTCGAGACTCGCTCGTTAGTTGTTGTTGTTTGAATGAAGAAAAGCACACAAACAACTTTGACGGCAAAATCGAATTTATTTTCTCTTTCGCTCTCCGTCTCGTAATAAGAAACAGCTTACCTTGTAGCTCGTATCCTTGGAAAAATATTGAAAGGATTCACTTTTCATATTGCGAAGATAATATGTCATCGCTTTCGCCAAACACAGCGTATGAACTTTACTCAGTGAGATTTTCACTAGTCGATTACGTCATCAGCGTGCTCCATCGAGATTTATATAATAACCTGAATTCTACGCGCATTTTGATTGGTTCTTACTTATGATCTATCAGAGTACAGACACATGGATGACGTCACGCGGTGGTGTGACTCGCGCGCGTGATCAGAGTTCATAGTCCAAATCAGAATTGTCGGCAAAGTTTTTCAAACTTGCGGGGCCACAACAAAGCAAAAAAGTTCAGCTTAATTACAAATCTTTAGTGAGAAACAATACGCCAAGCATCGTTCACCTTTCGAAGCATTTAACTGGGCGAAACAAGCTTGAAAAAGACAGTGAATTATTCGAGAAATTATCCGAAATCTGTATGAAAGTTTGACCGGTGTTGTACAGTTGGACGACGCCACGGGAAACAAAGGAATTGCGGTTGAACAGATTTGAACAACTTTCCAAATCGGAATAAAGGTTAGTTTTTTCATTGACTTTCAATTGACCATTTTTCTGTTTATTTAATCGGATTAACAATGCTTCGTGTTAACGAAAACTTAATAGTGAAATCAAAACAACTTAGCTCATCGGTACGGCAGCATTGCTCACACAGAAGTGTGTTGAAGTCTTGTGTTATTATATAAAACAAATAGATTTCATTTTGCCGTCGGTCTGTTCAGTAATAGATCACAGAAGACGTCAAAATGTGGTATGAACATCAGTGACCCACTCGGCTAGCGCCTCGTGGGCCACTTCTCTGTTCATACCACATTTTGACGTCATCTGTGATCTATTACTGAACAGACGCACGGCAAAATGAAATCTATTTGTTAATTTGAGCACGCTTACGTATACTGAATTTGATTGCTCGGCTCTGCTAGCTATGTTATAAAAAGGTTTAAGCCAAGTCGTAAAGGAAAGTTAGTTGTAAAACCATAGATAATGTTTTTCTCGTGTAGCTCAATGGAATCGTCATTTTTGACGTTCCACCACGTAGCAAACGTATTCCAGAAAGTCTGTACATTCGGACAAGAGACATAAAGATGTCTCAGGGTTTGCGTTTGCGTGCATAGGTGGCATTTATCATGGTCCTTGATTTTATCTCTGTAAAGGGTTGAATTGGTTGGTAAAATATGGGGAATAATTTTGAATTGGAAGATAGCAAGTCGAGTGTCTTTTGTTACTTTAAAAGGAATATCGTAGATAGCGCGTATTGTGCTATCGTCCAGACTCAATTGCCTCAATCTTCTTTCTGCGGTCGGAGTTTCAAACTTTTTGTTTATGAGAATTTTGGTAGCCACTTTGCATGACAATTTACCGATATCTATTTTCTGGTTATGATCTGATTTGCGCTGCGCTTCGTCAGCAGAGCTTTTTAGTGAACGGATCCAGCTAGCGGGTATGGCATTACATAAGCCACAGTACTTGAGAAATGTTGTTTTGATTTGGAATTTAGTGTAGAAATCATTAAATGTTAAGAAGTTGTTTCCACAGAAAATATCTTTGATTCGGACGACCCCCGATTCGTGCCATTTTCTATAATACACGGAGAAGCCTTCAATTTTGATAAAAGAGTTGTTCCATATGATTTCATTAAGTATTTGTTCTTTTGTTTTTGGAGAGTGTTGGTTAATAGTCTGCCAGATGTAAAGGACGTCTTTATAAAAGTCAATTGGAATATCTATTTTAAGCGATTTTAGGTCATAGTTGCATTCAAATAGAAAAGGTCCTCCTAAGTGCTTTATAAACGATAACGGTATGTGACTCCAGCATGCGTTATTTTTACTTTCATGTAATCTTCGTATCCAGGAGACTTTCAATGCTTTGTTTATGGTGTCAAAGTCCGGTAAATCTAAACCACCTTTTGTCTTTGGTCCTATCATTGTCGTGTGCTTGATTTTAGCAGGTTTACTGTTCCAAACAAAATCGGAAATGGTTTGCTTTACTAAGGCTGGGAAGTTTGGCGGAAAAGACAGCACTGATGTGTTATAGATGAGTTTGGATAGTCCGAGGGTTTTGAGTATAGTTATTCGGCCATACAAAGTGAGGTTTCTTGGAAGCCATATGTTGAGTATGCTTTTCATTGAACCTAATTTTTGTTCAAAGTTTTTCTTGTAAGAGACTTCCTCGTTGTAGGTAAAGTCAATTCCAAGGGAATTTATCGATTTTGAAGGCCAAGCAATATCTAAGGGAGCTTCAGAGTTATGTCTGAGAGCACCTAGCCACATTCCTTCGGTTTTAGTTTTGTTTACCTCTAGTCCTGAAGAACGCTGAAAGGCGTTCAGTATCTCAAACAGCTTTTCAGCTGAGGTTATGTCAGAAACAAAGGCAGTCGTGTCATCAGCATATTGCGAAATTTTAAATTCCTTGTCATAAATTTTTATGCCTTTGATGTATTGATTGTTTCTGATAGCATTGGCTAAGATTTCAGCGCAGAGGACAAAGAGGATACCAGATAGCGGGCACCCCTGTCTTACGCCTCTTTGAAGATGGAAAAATTCCGACGCGTAGCCGTTATTGATGACACAACTGGAGATATCGGTGTAGAAGGTTTTAACCCACTTTTGAATGTTAGGTCCAAAGTTGAACGACTGCAAGGTTTTGTTTAGGAAATTCCAATCGAGCGAGTCAAAAGCTTTTTTGAAATCGATGAAAATAGCGAGGCCGGGAATGTTTTCTAGGGATGTTACTTTCATTATATCTTGTATGAGTCTGATGTTTTGTATTGATTGTTTCTGATAGCATTGGCTGAGATTTCAGCGCAGAGGACAAAGAGGATACCAGATAGCGGGCACCCCTGTCTTACGCCTCTTTGAAGATGGAAAAATTCCGACGCGTAGCCGTTATTGATGACACAACTGGAGATATCGGTGTAGAAGGTTTTAACCCACTTTTGAATGTTAGGTCCAAAGTTGAACGACTGCAAGGTTTTGTTTAGGAAATTCCAATCGAGCGAGTCAAAAGCTTTTTTGAAATCGATGAAAATAGCGAGGCCGGGAATGTTTTCTAGGGATGTTACTTTCATTATATCTTGTATGAGTCTGATGTTTTGTCCGATATGTCGACCTTGGATATACCCGGTTTGATCGTCATTTATGATGTTTGGGAGAACTTTAGATAGTCTGCTAGCTATGACTTTGGCTGCTATTTTATAATCAATATTGAGAAGGGATATCGGTCTCCAATTTTCTAAGTAGAGTCTGTTTTTTCGTTTCTTGGGCACTACTTTAATAATGCCTTGTTTCTGGGTTATATTTAGCTTTCCGTGCGTGAAAGCATAATCGAAACTTGCAACCATTTCATCTCCTAATAGAGGCCAGAAGAGTAAATAAAATTCTACCGAAAGGCCGTCGCTTCCTGGGCATTAATTCTTTGCGCACTCTTTTAGAGTTTTAAAGCATTCTTCTTTCGTTAGGGGGTTTTCAAGATCGATTTGTTCAGCGTCACTTAGACGAATAAGATTTGGATCATCGAAGAAAGTTTTATCATTCGAATTATCGGTTGGTACGGCGGAGTAAAGGTCCTTATAGAAATGTTTTTGGCATTTTAAGATTTCATTGGCTTCTGTTATTTCTTGATCATCATGTATTTTAAGTTTTGCAATAAAGGAATTGGAGTGTTGCCTTTTTTCTAAATTGAGGAAATATTTCGTATTTTTTTCGCCATGCTCGTGCCATCGAATTCTGCTTCTGATAATAGCACCATTAGTTCTATACTCGGCGATTTTGTTTAATTCTGATCGAAGTCGATAAAGTTCTGTGATATTTTCTTTCGATCTGTTGGTTTCTAAGATTTTCATTAAACGCTCGATACGACTCGCGAGCTTTTTCAATGTTTCTGCGTTCTCTGTTTTTTCTTTTAGAGTACTGAACGCAGAAACCCCTTATTTCCATTTTTATCATGTCCCAAGCAAGGCCTTTGTCAGAAAGGTAACTATATTTGTCTTTGAATTGAGGAATTTTGTCTGAAAGTTGTTCAATGAAGTTGTTGTCTTTTAAGAAAGAATTGTTAATTTTCCAGAAACCTGGACCTCTTCGAACATAATCTTGGGACTGGATTGTCAGGATGATAGCGGAGTGATCTGTTAAAGTGGAGTTTTTGATGTTCGTGTCTAAAGCGAGAGGTTTAAGATCTTCAGAAATCATCCAGTAGTCCAATCTACATTGTACTTTGAAAGCTTTATCTCGCCACGTGAATTGTTGTTGATTAGGGTGTTGGCACCTCCAGACATCAAGGAGTTTCAGAGAAGTGCATAAATTTCTGATTTCACTAATTACGTTATTCTTCTTGTTCACGTCGGATCCGTCAATTTTATCGCAAGGTGTTAACGCGCAATTGAAATCGCCGCCGACAATCATTTTGCGATCTGAGCGATGTTTAAGAATATTGAGTAAATTTGAGTAAAAATCTTTTTGATCAGTGTTGTTGTTAGGGCTGTAGATGTTACACAGCTGAAATTCAGTATCGTGAACAGTTGCTTTGAGTAATAAAAATCTGCCATTCTCGTCTGCGAAGATGTCATCTACATGAATGGGTAATTTAGGATTGAATAAAATCATTGTTCCTCTGGAATGATTTGTACCGTGGCTGTAATAAACATCACCTCCCCATTCTGATTTCCAAACAGTTTCAACGCTTTTTGTGGAATACGTTTCTTGCAAAAAAATTATGTCGAATTTGTTGTTATGAAGCCATTGAAAAAGCTGCCTCCTTTTACGCATTTGGTTTATACCTCTGACATTTAACGAGCAAAACTTAGCTACAAAAGGAGTTGTCATTTCAGATTATAAAAGGTGATACCACTATGGAATTAGCTACATGATCAGAACAATAAGCTTCTAAGATAATTAGCATTAGACTTTGAAAAACGATTAATACTACTTCGATTCCAGTCGATTTATCCACTTTTCGTCTCACAAAAAGCTGAGATGTGTTTGCAAATAAAGCGAGAACATGAAACAAATAAATCACAAAAAAACATGTATAAAATACGAGGTAGAGCATGCCAAAAAGGTAATAGTTTTTGTAGAAAGGAAATAAATAAATAAATAAAGCAGTTTATAAACAAACCCTAGCTTTATACGGCCGTGACCGCTGCCTCCGCTCAAAATCTGTTTCATAGCAAAGTTCATCCGAAGTCCTCAAGGTCTTCTTCGGAGAGGATCCTTATCGGTCGATCATCGGGCGAGCATTTCACAAAAATCTTTCCATCTAGTGTCCAAACGCTAGTAAAGATCTTAGTTTTCTTCATTTGGAACGCCTTGTCAACAATGTGCCTTCTATATGCTGTAAGGTTTTCGTTGATGAAAATTCCTTCTCGTGCTTCAATCGCAGATGCATAGGACTCAAAGATGTCGGATACTTTAACATTTCTTAGCTTAGTTCTTCTTTGTATAATTTCGCTTTCGTCTTATGACTACAAAATTTCACGATGATTGGTCTACGACCCTTCTTGGGGCGATGTAGTTTGTGAGAGATCTCTATCTCTTCAGGCTTTATGGCGACGTTAATCGCGCTGGCGACTTTCAGGACAACGCTTTCCGGGTCAGTGTAAAGGTTCTCTGGTATTCCATGGATTTCTAAAGAGTTTTTACGTGTGTACTGTTCTAATGCGTCAAATTCGTCCCACAGTTTTTGGGAGTCGTCGATCTGTTCGTCTAACAAACTGTTCGTTTGTTTTAGCTTCTTTTTCGTGTCGTCTAGCTCTTTCTTGAGGGAAGCGTTTGCCGTGGAAGCTTTCTCCAGCTTGCTTTTGAATCCCTGCAGCTCTTGGTCATAGAACGCGAACGAGTTTTTTAGGTCGGTAAGCTCTTGTTTTAGATCTTTATTTTCTTTCGAGATGCTCGATACTGTGGCCTGGATGTTAATGAGGAGGTTCTTTATATCGCGTAGACTGGGCTCTTGTTCTTCGAAGGAAATGGTATTTTCATCTTCGGATTCTAACGCGCGTTCGTCTTGGTCCGCCATGTTGGATTTTTTGGCGCAACTCGCTTCATCCTCGACAGACCCACGGTCGCCTCTTTTATGTTTTCCGGACGTGGCCATAGCTGTCCCAGACATCTTGTAATATATTTCTTTGAAACTAGGCACTTTTTATCGTAGTTAGCCGAGCGGAGGAAGCCGCATTTAGCTTAGCTTTGAAACATGCGACTAGTTCGGGCGAGGCCGCCTATATATCTTTATAAATATTTTATCACTTATCATTGACAAATTTTATCATATTTTGCGTTCGTGATATTCTTAATATAACGGCCTGTTTTAACAATTATTTCTTATTGTTTGTAATATATTTATGCTATTTTGTATTTTTACTCGCACTTGAAAATGACCTCGGAAAGATCGAAACGTCGGGACTTTTTAGCGTTAACATTTATAACAAAAAAACAAACCAGAAACAATGTCCGAAATTTCACGAACATAGCAAAGTTGTTCTCAGAGGCTCCTTAGTGCTGAACAAAAAAATTTGCTTTTTAATTTACTTTTTTCGGAATATTAGGGCCTGTTTACATGATTCCGGAATGACTTTCATTCCGGAACGAGTTCATTCCATCCCTATACATTTCTTTGTATCTGTTTACATGATACCGAGACGAAATTCAAGTCATTCCACAATAAGTTCATTCCGGTTTTCATTCCGGAATGAAAGTTTCGTTCTGGAATGACATTTCATTCTGGTATCATGTAAACACAGAACGAATTTCGTTCCGAGATGAAATCGCAACTCGAAAACCGCATACGGACTCCACAGTTTGAATTCAGAGCGAAAAAACGTAATAGCAATTACTGTTTAGCCCAAAGAAGCAGCTCTATGGTCAAATTACTCGTTTAAATTGCAGATACGGCAATAAATGGGCACAAAAACAAGTTTGCGTGAAGCATACGCCATCTTGTTTTGATCTCGCGCGAAACATGCGCCACCTTGTTTTGATCTCGCGCGAAAACCGCGCACGTGAAAATGCCTTTGGTTGAACGGGTCGACTCTGTCATGTAAATGCAGAACGAACTTCATTCCGGAACGAGTTTCGTTCCGGAATGAAAGTCATTCCGGAATCATGTAAACAGGCCCTTAGTACTACCAAGATGCTTCCGTAAAGAACGAGTTTTCTAGTATCTTACAAAACCTTTCAAACAACAGTTAAATTTTTGCTTTGGTACATCTTCGCGTTTTGTTATTATTCAATGTTTTGTTGCAAAATCCCGGGTGCAAAATAAACTTACTACTTGCTAAAAATGGTGAAAACTAACCTGCGATCAGCCGTTTTTAAAGTCTGATCGCAGGTTAGGTGAAAACTTAATAAGCGCTCACCTCGAATAAGCGCCCACTCTCAAGGTCAGTGCAAAAATTTAATCAGCGCCCAGGGCGCTTAACCGAATAAAAACGGTAACTAAGGGCAGTAGTAAAAGGCGTTACTGTAGGGTGCACTTAATATTCAAAATGGCAGCAGATCTCAACGAATATAAAATAATAGTAAAAAGAGGGTGGGGAATGTAAAACAAAACGCGTAACGACATGAAGAAATGTAGGGAGATGTGAAAGGGTACAAAAAAATCTGGACACGAACAGGAATAGCAGGTTTTAAGACATGTAACGTGATAGAGCCCCCATAGGTTTGAACAGGTAAGAGACACTGAACCATATGATTTGTGATGTCGTGGCCAGAAACCATCAACACTCTACAAGTTGCCATAATGGCTGTTGCCTGTGACGTCATATGATGTAATGTGACGTCATTAGAGCCGCCATCTTGGATTTCACCAACCTCGTTCCCAGGGCCTCTCTTCCTTTCTTCCGAGGAAAATAGCGGAAATTGGCACAAAATCAAACCAGAACGCTTATAGAAAGTAAAATCAAAACACATTGAACAATTGATGCTTTAAAAAATGGAAAAATAAAAAAAATATGTCAAAAAAGAGAAAGGATGGATGAAAAAGCTGAGAGCAACTAACCATGTAAATTTTCACAGCGTTTATTTAACAGACAGGATATTTGTTTGTTTACACATTACATTATTAGCTAAAAAAAAATTATTACAAGGCCGTAAAAGTAGAATTAATTAGCTTTTAACTCAAGGCAACTATCTTGTTATAACAATGTCTGTTTTTCTCAGACGAGACTGGTTTACTGCTTGCCTCATCTTGATCTTTCGTGAGCCATTTCTATCAATGTAGCCAATGGAATTCTTGAGAATATGGTTGTCAGGGTGGTGTTCTTGGCAAGACTGCCTAAGCTTTTCTTCTTTGTGATCTTTCCTTTCTTTCTATTGAGTGTTGATTGTTTCTTTTGTAAAGGGGCCTTTCTTGCATTCAACTTGGTGTTTCTTCTGGTAGTTTTATCAGTCTGAACCGTTTCTTCAGTAAGAACAGGGTTTTCGTTTGGTATGCTTTCAATCACGTGCTCTCTGTTGTCGTCACCTTTTCCCAAGTTGGGAATATCGAGTGAGGGCGCGGTTGAAGATACGCTTTCTGCCTTTACTCTTTCCATCGCTTAGAAGCAAGTAATGTGATATGTCAATTTTCGGTAGATTTTATATCCACTTTATGGTTAATTTCCCTTACAAATGAGCATGAGTAACTCGGTAAAAATAACTTTACTCAAAATGAGTCACTCACATCTATAAGTGAGATCGCAACAAACCAACGTTCTCATTTTAAGACGGGCGATTGACGAGTGTGCTTAGCGTATGGGTTATTTTTGTCAATTTTGTCACAAATCATTTAGCCGAAGTTACAACAGAAATCGCCACGAGAAGAAAGGTTGCTTGGAACGCTTTGAGGAAAACACTAATCAGAATTCAATGGGTAAAGATTCGCCAGACGTTTTTGATGATGTGGAGACAGAGGAAGAAGAATATGACCACAACGAAGACGAACAAGAAGAGGATGATGAAGATGTGGAAGAGGATGATGATGATGATGATGAATCCAGCATTGAAAGTGACGAAGACAATGACGAAAGACCTTGGAAAAAGCTGCGTCTAGAAGTTATAGATGATCTGAGTTCAAATTATGATGAACAAGTAGAACGATACCAGGAAGAGGGGTCGTCTAAAAACGTGGCCGAGGCCAAGGCTTCTAATTTTCTATTACCTTCATATAGAAAAAAGTTACGAGGCTTGTATTTGCATTATCTAAAGTGGATTCGTCATCTCAAATCTGATCATATACACAAAGAGGTCATGGCAACTCTACGTCGCTACATGGACGACGATGACATGGATTTTGAGGAAGCCGCGGAAGCAGCTGTGAATAAACGGAAGTTTTTATTGAACAGAGTTTTTGAGCCAATAGAAGTACCGGACGAACCGCCCGACGAAGAGGCTGACGACGTCAGGAGACATCCACTAGCAAATTGATAGAAAAAAGAAACAAAAACCTCTCCTGAAAGTTGACATGGGAAACACTGATATTTGCGAAAAGCACGCAAAATGAATCACGCAGGCTATAAGACAATGACGCTAGCTAAAGTGAAACACGTTAATGTATTGTTGTGCAAAATAAATAAAGCAAAATTAATGTGATATTGTCGTTTGCGTGTCTACCATCAGTTTCTTGGCATTTACGTTTGCCGTTTGCACAAAGTTTACTACTCCAAGTTACCCTTGAACTTATTTAGAGTCACCCTGTGCTACTCCAAGGAACCTGCAGCCTAACGCCCCTGTACCTAGTTATAGCGTGTTACCAAGAGGGACAGATTAGTGCCAATCATTCGCATTGTTACTTACTGGTCAGCGGATACTACCAATCTACTTGGACCCAATACTCCTGTTGCAGAAGTTTATAGCACGGACATTTTGCAGCCACTTTTTTTTTTAGCAACACTCAACTTGCTCACGAGTTACTCTGAGTTAGTCCCAACTTGCTCATGAGTTACCCTTTAGCTACTCCCAACTTACTCATGAGCTTCTCTGAGCTATTCCCAACTTGCTCATGAGTTACCCTGAATTACTCCTAGCCAACTTTCTCATGAGCTTCTCACTTTGAGTTACTCATTTTGAGTTGCTTATTTTGGGCTGCTCATTTGCTCATTTGCTCATTTTGAGTTGCTCATTTGCTCCTTTGAGTTGCTCAATTGCTCATTTTTTTTTGCTCCTTTGAGTTGCTCATCTGCTCATTTTTTTTGCTCATTTGCTCATTTCGAGTTGCTCAGTTGCTCATTTGCTCATTTTGAGTTGCTCATTTGCTCACTGAACAGGTAAAAGACACTGAACCGTAAGATTTGCGATGTCGTGGCCAGAAACCATCAACACGCTACAAGTTGCCATAACGGCTGTTGCCTGTGACGTCATATGATGTCATGTGACGTCACAGGCAACAGCCGTTATGGCAACTTGTAGCGTGTTGATGGTTTCTGGCCACGACATCGCAAATCATACGGTTCAGTGTCTTTTACCTGTTCAGTGAGCAAATGAGCAACTCAAAATGAGCAAATGAGCAACTGAGCAACTCGAAATGAGCAAATGAGCAAAAAAAATGAGCAGATGAGCAACTCAAAGGAGCAAAAAAAAAAATGAGCAATTGAGCAACTCAAAGGAGCAAATGAGCAACTCAAAATGAGCAAATGAGCAAATGAGCAGCCCAAAATAAGCAACTCAAAATGAGTAACTCAAAGTGAGAAGCTCATGAGAAAGTTGGCTAGGAGTAATTCAGGGTAACTCATGAGCAAGTTGGGAATAGCTCAGAGAAGCTCATGAGTAAGTTGGGAGTAGCTAAAGGGTAACTCATGAGCAAGTTGGGACTAACTCAGAGTAACTCGTGAGCAAGTTGAGTGTTGCTAAAAAAAAAAGTGGCTGCAAAATGTCCGTGCTATAAACTTCTGCAACAGGAGTATTGGGTCCAAGTAGATTGGTAGTATCCGCTGACCAGTAAGTAACAATGCGAATGATTGGCACTAATCTGTCCCTCTTGGTAACACGCTATAACTAGGTACAGGGGCGTTAGGCTGCAGGTTCCTTGGAGTAGCACAGGGTGACTCTAAATAAGTTCAAGGGTAACTTGGAGTAGTAAACTTTGTGCAAACGGCAAACGTAAATGCCAAGAAACTGATGGTAGACACGCAAACGACAATATCACATTAATTTTGCTTTATTTATTTTGCACAACAATACATTAACGTGTTTCACTTTAGCTAGCGTCATTGTCTTATAGCCTGCGTGATTCATTTTGCGTGCTTTTCGCAAATATCAGTGTTTCCCATGTCAACTTTCAGGAGAGGTTTTTGTTTCTTTTTTCTATCAATTTGCTAGTGGATGTCTCCTGACGTCGTCAGCCTCTTCGTCGGGCGGTTCGTCCGGTACTTCTATTGGCTCAAAAACTCTGTTCAATAAAAACTTCCGTTTATTCACAGCTGCTTCCGCGGCTTCCTCAAAATCCATGTCATCGTCGTCCATGTAGCGACGTAGAGTTGCCATGACCTCTTTGTGTATATGATCAGATTTGAGATGACGAATCCACTTTAGATAATGCAAATACAAGCCTCGTAACTTTTTTCTATATGAAGGTAATAGAAAATTAGAAGCCTTGGCCTCGGCCACGTTTTTAGACGACCCCTCTTCCTGGTATCGTTCTACTTGTTCATCATAATTTGAACTCAGATCATCTATAACTTCTAGACGCAGCTTTTTCCAAGGTCTTTCGTCATTGTCTTCGTCACTTTCAATGCTGGATTCATCATCATCATCATCATCCTCTTCCACATCTTCATCATCCTCTTCTTGTTCGTCTTCGTTGTGGTCATATTCTTCTTCCTCTGTCTCCACATCATCAAAAACGTCTGGCGAATCTTTACCCATTGAATTCTGATTAGTGTTTTCCTCAAAGCGTTCCAAGCAACCTTTCTTCTCGTGGCGATTTCTGTTGTAACTTCGGCTAAATGATTTGTGACAAAATTGACAAAAATAACCCATACGCTAAGCACACTCGTCAATCGCCCGTCTTAAAATGAGAACGTTGGTTTGTTGCGATCTCACTTATAGATGTGAGTGACTCATTTTGAGTAAAGTTATTTTTACCGAGTTACTCATGCTCATTTGTAAGGGAAATTAACCATAAAGTGGATATAAAATCTACCGAAAATTGACATATCACATTACTTGCTTCTAAGCGATGGAAAGAGTAAAGGCAGAAAGCGTATCTTCAACCGCGCCCTCACTCGATATTCCCAACTTGGGAAAAGGTGACGACAACAGAGAGCACGTGATTGAAAGCATACCAAACGAAAACCCTGTTCTTACTGAAGAAACGGTTCAGACTGATAAAACTACCAGAAGAAACACCAAGTTGAATGCAAGAAAGGCCCCTTTACAAAAGAAACAATCAACACTCAATAGAAAGAAAGGAAAGATCACAAAGAAGAAAAGCTTAGGCAGTCTTGCCAAGAACACCACCCTGACAACCATATTCTCAAGAATTCCATTGGCTACATTGATAGAAATGGCTCACGAAAGATCAAGATGAGGCAAGCAGTAAACCAGTCTCGTCTGAGAAAAACAGACATTGTTATAACAAGATAGTTGCCTTGAGTTAAAAGCTAATTAATTCTACTTTTACGGCCTTGTAATAATTTTTTTTTAGCTAATAATGTAATGTGTAAACAAACAAATATCCTGTCTGTTAAATAAACGCTGTGAAAATTTACATGGTTAGTTGCTCTCAGCTTTTTCATCCATCCTTTCTCTTTTTTGACATATTTTTTTTATTTTTCCATTTTTTAAAGCATCAATTGTTCAATGTGTTTTGATTTTACTTTCTATAAGCGTTCTGGTTTGATTTTGTGCCAATTTCCGCTATTTTCCTCGGAAGAAAGGAAGAGAGGCCCTGGGAACGAGGTTGGTGAAATCCAAGATGGCGGCTCTAATGACGTCACATTACATCATATGACGTCACAGGCAACAGCCATTATGGCAACTTGTAGAGTGTTGATGGTTTCTGGCCACGACATCACAAATCATATGGTTCAGTGTCTCTTACCTGTTCAAACCTATGGGGGCTCTATCACGTTACATGTCTTAAAACCTGCTATTCCTGTTCGTGTCCAGATTTTTTTGTACCCTTTCACATCTCCCTACATTTCTTCATGTCGTTACGCGTTTTGTTTTACATTCCCCACCCTCTTTTTACTATTATTTTATATTCGTTGAGATCTGCTGCCATTTTGAATATTAAGTGCACCCTACAGTAACGCCTTTTACTACTGCCCTTAGTTACCGTTTTTATTCGGTTAAGCGCCCTGGGCGCTGATTAAATTTTTGCACTGACCTTGAGAGTGGGCGCTTATTCGAGGTGAGCGCTTATTAAGTTTTCACCTAACCTGCGATCAGACTTTAAAAACGGCTGATCGCAGGTTAGTTTTCACCATTTTTAGCAAGTAGTAAGTTTATTTTGCACCCGGGATTTTGCAACAAAACATTGAATAATAACAAAACGCGAAGATGTACCAAAGCAAAAATTTAACTGTTGTTTGAAAGGTTTTGTAAGATACTAGAAAACTCGTTCTTTACGGAAGCATCTTGGTAGTACTAAGGGCCTGTTTACATGATTCCGGAATGACTTTCATTCCGGAACGAAACTCGTTCCGGAATGAAGTTCGTTCTGCATTTACATGACAGAGTCGAGCGGTTCAACCAAAGGCATTTTCACGTGCGTGGTTTTCGCGCGAGGTCAAAACAAGATGGCGCATGTTTCGCGTAAACATGTTTTTGTGGCCATTAATGGCCGTATCTGCAATTTTAACGAGTAATTTGACCATAGAGCTGCTTCTTTGGGCTAAACAGTAAATGCTATTACGTTTTTCGCTCTGAATTCAAACTGTGGAGTCCGTATGCGGTTTCGCGAGTTGCGGCTTCATCTCGGAACGAAATTCGTTCTGTGTTCACATGATACCAGAATGAAATGTCATTCCAGAACGAAACTTTCATTCCGGAATGAAAACCGGAATGAACTCATTCCGGAATGACTTGACTTTCGTCTCGGTATCATGTAAACAGATACAGAGAAATGTATGGGGATGGAATGAACTCGTTCCGGAATGAAAGTCATTCCGGAATCATGTAAACAGGCCCTAAGTCAAGTTCAATCGCAATTTCAATAATAATCAATATAAATACTCCTCTTTTGCACTTCAGGGTGTTTTCATTCGAGTAGTGGGGGGTGGGCGCTTATTCGGCGCTTAATTTTCCTACCTACAGGGTGGGCGCTTTAGTTCGAGGTGGGCGCTTTTTCGAGGTTGGGCGCTTAATCGAATAAATACGGTATTTAAACTTTACTAGTAATTTCTGTACTGTAAACGGTATACAGATCAACTGGACAGAAAATGCTAACGCGGCGAAAAAGAAACGTTCTCACTAAAAGTGATGCTTGCGAAAAAATGTCCAAGCTTTTTAAACTTTGCTGAAAAAATTGTATCTTAACATGTCTATTATTAATGCTCTACCCTACGTGAAAGGCGTAACTGAAAGAATCTCAAAAGTTCTACGCAACAACGGGGTCAAAGGTGGCTTTAAACCACTTAACACGTTACGCACACGCTTCCTCAGACCGAAGGACAAACTCACAACATTCCAGTCTAGATGTGTAGTTTACAGAGTTAACTGCCTTGACTGCAGTTTTACCTATTATGGACAAACGGACAGAGCGTTAGCTACTCGAATTAAAGAACATCAAAGAGCAGTTCGTGTTTGCGACACAAACTCTAAGATCGCGCTACACGCGAACAAGTTTGGCCATGATATGGATTTCAATCATGCAGCGGTGGTGGACAAGTCAGGCGATTATCACAAGAGGCTTTTCCTAGAAGCGTGGCATTCGCAGAGAGACCAGAATGCGGGAAATGAACACATAGACATCCCTGATGTATATAAGTCACTTACATAATGTTCATAGTCTTGCGCAGCGTTCGCGTGTACTTGTATTAGTCACTCGCGCGCGCGTACAAATGTGAAACCGTTAAAAAAAGCCGTTGCTTTTTCTGCCATGTTAAGGACGGTGCCTCCTATTGCTACTGCGCACTTTTCTGCGCATCACGCAATGCATCGATCACACTGGGCGCGCGCGCTTTTAATTAATTTGCTCGCGCAAAATGACGAATTCAACTACGCGAACAAGCGCGCGACTAAAAATCAGAAAGTTTTTTCTGCGACGAAAGCCAGTTTATGGACATATCCTAAGCCAGGAAGAGCGGAAAGCAACATATAAGTAACCATTTACCGCTAACCACTGAAAATGGCTCACATTAACAGTTAAAAACAAATCGCTAAGCGCTAAAACGTTACCCGCAAACTGCTAACCGTGACAAATGGCGTAGTGCACGCGCGAGATGCAAATATTCAACTCGCTAGGGAGGGGATAGGAAAAATGTAATAAACTCCAAAAGCGATTTCATAGAACCTGAAAACAACTGGTATAACTTTTAAAAACGCGTGGTGACCCCCACTTTTTATTTTATAAAATGTAAGTGGTAAGTCTATAGAGCACATGTTTAATTTTTCATTAAGTGAAAAAAATTAGGCCGATTTTCTGGCCGTGCAAGTGAAAGCTGCTAATGTCAAAAATGGCTCAAACGCAATTATTTTGTTAATAAAAACGCGGATAACGCAGTTCCGAAGACATTATTTGTTATTATTGTAAAGATTGTTATATTTAATGTTGATTTTGTTCATGAAAAACCAATTTCAAATGAATTTGCAAGGAAATTGTATTTAGTTTTACTTTATTTTAAATGCCACGTCAGCACTTTCTCAGATCAACCTATTATCTCAAAATTTGCGTGGCTACCCCCAATTTTCTTTTTGAATTTTAGTAGCCCTTGGTAACATCTACATTTCTTGTATAGTCATCGGCCGGGCAAAAATATTATTAGTAGGCACCGTCCTTAACAACCGAAGAAGACCGAAGATTCTCGGTCGAAACGTCTTGAGTAGATTATGAGCGTTGTTTACGCTCAAATAAGTCAGTGTCAGAATTTATAAAGAGCATTAATGTCAACTCCTGACTGCAATTTTGGTATTTTTCGTTTAATGTCCATTATTACTCGTTAATAAAAAATGGGGTTACCGAGCTCGTTGTTGAGGTGTCAGCACTGTGTTTTGACAGGTTATACTATTGCCTTGGTAACTAGTGCTGTCATAAAAATAACTTGTTCAGCAATGAAATGTTCAAACCAGTTCTCAGGGTTTTCCCTTGATATGAGCGCAATTCACCGTAAGAAAAAATATGGCGGCTGTAAATTTTACCACAATACCTGGCAAACCTAACACCGCCAAATTAGGGCACAAAGATCGCCACCTTCCTGCGAAATTCGTCCTAATACTATCAATATTGTTCATGCAGGGTTTGAAGCTTTTAGAGTTTTTCTGTGCGTTTTTATGGGCGTTTTTAGCGTTATTGCTCGTCATTCCAGTCGCCATCGTGTTCAGTACGGTGGATTGGATAATGAATGTGCAAGAGAATTCACATTCTCTCGTGCATTCACTGTCCAATAAAAAGCGAGAACAGCTTCATGTTGACATCTGATTGGATTTAATCTACAGCAAAGAATATGAATTAAATGGCCCTCACTTTGGGCTCGTTGCTTTAAATGTTGTTTGGCCCGGGTTGTTTATTTCGCCCATATTCTATTAACAGGCGTCCGAATACAAGTTTAGCCTTTCGAGAACTTCGGATTGGCAGTTTGTAGGCCGCCGTGTTAAGTACACACTCACAATGACCATTCCCGAGTCTACCGCGGAACTGAAAACCAAAATCAAGCTTCCGGTCAACGGTACAGCCATTCTACGACTAACAGAGGCTAAAATCACTGACGTAAGCAAGCAGCTGACCTTCACCAACAATGCAACCAACATGACGTCATCAGCGGACGATGGCTTGATTGACATCGCGTTCTTTGACTTTGGTACCGTCACACGAGGCGCGTTTGCAGGCGACACTGAGATTAAGATTGAGTTTCAGGTCCAAGTTATGAATCACGACCATGTTGTCAATGGGGGCCTGCAGTGGGTCAGCGTTGCTACCCAGTACGGCACGAACCAGTCCGTGTGGGCCGCCATGCTTGCTGTGAAGACTGTTTACACAGCCTGCAAAAGGCCAGATTTGAAAGTTGACTTTCGAGGAGTCCCGCCTGTTGGTCACTCTGTTCTCTTTGGGTAAGTGCTACGCCATTCACTAACATTCAATTAATAAGCCACATTAGTATATACCACACAATACTTACTTAATCCTCTTCATTCCTAACTAGCGCGCGTCACCTTCCGGGTGTTAACATCTTATACCCCTGCTTCCCAATAGGGTGCAGTAGTAATTCTAGTTTCGGTTTCTGTAATATGTTTAATATTTTCGAAAAGCGGGTTATCAGCCCGCCGCCCAACCCCCACCCTGGAGGACCAGGGGCTGTTCTTCGTCTGGCCTCTACTCTTCGACCAATCCGGCATGGTTAAACCTGCCAGGGACCGAGGACCCCGCCGGCTCAGCTCTTTGGGTGATTGAGACACACAAGCTTCACTACCACTGCAGGGTATCAGCCCAAGCTGAACTTATACCACACAATACAAGTGAATATTGTTTTTTTCGTGCGCTCTTTCAAAGTTACAAAGAAAACGAGATTAACTTTGAAAACTGTTCAGCCCAGCAGTATTTCAAAAACCCATATCGCAATCCGTTTTAATCCTGTTCACTTTTGGCCATCCGTGCCTTCTTTTGTATTTGCTGTGTTATTGAAATCTTTCTTTACTGTTTTAAGCGGTCATTTTTATATTTCACCAAATTCATTTGCTGGCCATTTCCCATGCCTAAATTTGGCTAAAATCCGTGGCACAGTCGGAACGATTGAGGTGCGCAATAAACGAGGCCGAAACAGGTACACAATTAAGGTTTTTGTAATAATATGTATACACAAATAATCGTCACATAGAGATACACAGTTAAGAGGCCATACAGAAAGATACAATAAGAGTCCAACAGAGGTACTCAGAACTGTCAGTAGGATCACTAGCTAGAGCGTTAAGTGGCAAATAGAGTAACATAAGTGACATTTTCTTAGTGTTTTTTTTTTTTTAAAAAAAACAAACATCCGTTTTATTTCTTTTTTGCCCGAAATAGAGAGCAAATCAGTCTCCGTTTGGTGGTGTCTCAATCACCTCTTACCACCGATTTAGTGGAGAGTGGCACAGTACAACTACCTTTACCGTCATTTCTTACGTACCACAGTCACACCACAAGTACCGATTCAGTCAGCGTCGTTGTTTCCGACACAGGTTCGACAGTTTCCATCCAGGTAAAAAAAATCGTTTTAATCATGCCGTTCCCTTCCCTTCCCTCATAGGGATGGTAAGAAATAGAGAATAATACAGCAATACATGGTTGCGCGGTGATATAAAATTATGTTCGTGTGTTCAAGCGGCGCTCAATCTTGAGATATCAATTTGAACACGAGAAGAGAAATTTCATATCTTCAAGCAACCATGTATTATTTTGTCTATTTTATAAACCTACAAACAACGAGTTTTTTTGACGATCTTTCAAAGATTTCCGACAATTTTCCGAAGGTTTTCGAAGATTTTCAAAATGTTGCCCGAAGGTCATACGAATGTTTCGGAACATTTTCGAAGATTGCCGAGGAAGATCCGAAGATTTTTTGACTTAATATCGATAAACTTTGGCTCATTCAGCTTTAAAACCTGGCAAACTCGTCAGCAAACGTGACGAAATCGATATCTTCACATGTGAAAGATATCGTATCTTTTACAGTGTAAAGTTAAAATTTTCTCAGTGAAAGAAATCCTGGTAATTCACTCTAGTATATATAATAAAAAGAGCTCTTTGAACAAGGGTTCATTACCTGGTTTGAATTATTTATTTGTTTGCTCCGTTTTCCTTCATCTTCAGTTTGGAACACTTGAGTTTCCGCAAAAGGTCGACGTAATGATTACGTTGAGCCTTGATCCGGATAAAACAAGGGCTGATGGGAAAATTCACGATTGTACAACGCACGTGAACCTCAAGTACATCGGGCCAGCGGATACCTGTACCTCTTCCTCAGGCTCCCGAGAGTTTGCTCACGAAGGACCAGCCACTGCTTCTTTCAAGTATTACGTGAAACGTAAGTTTATAGAACTTTTATAAGCCCCTTTAAAAAGAAGTGTGATAGGCTGCGACTTAGAGTATTACAGTACCACTTTGGAATAGACACTAAAACAAGAATAACACAGACACAGACGCAATAACGCAGCTGTCAGCTGCGCATGCGCAACCTGTGGGCTCTTCCAGGGAAGAAATTGCTCACGGAATGTTTTCTTTATTTAGTTTCACATGTTCAGTGTCCGTTATCTTCTTTCGATTTATGATCAACCCTTAAATCACATCGCATTCAGCGGCAACTCCAAGCGTTTTGTTCGGCCATGTTTATTTATCGTGCCCCTACACCAAATAATTCCAAGTTAGTTCGCGCGTTTTTACTATAATAAATAATAATGATAATAACAATAATTTTTAGTGTGCAAATTCCATAGGAATATGCTCAAATGCGCATCACAAGTTACAAAAATTACAACATAACTTAAAAGCCAAAACTCTCAAACTAAGTTACAAGTTAAAGTTAAAAAGTCCCCTTTTTAACTTTCCATAGTGACGTCACACTGGTCACAGTCATGTGACACCTTTTGTATCTGTCACTGTCTTTTATTTGTGACGTCAAATCAATCAAAAGCTAGTATGTGGTCCAGATAGACCCATACTCAATCTATTCCTTTTTGTTTACATTTAGAAGATTCTTGTGAAGAACCTTCTGGTATTGAAGATGGTTCCATTACTGACGCCCAGATCACGGCCTCGTCCTATTCCCCTGGCGGGGAGCCACACAAGGCCAGGTTGAATGGCGACCAGGCCTGGATACCAAATGGGCCTTTATCGTAAGTTGAGTAACGATTCTGTTTTCGAATAGGCCATTTCCGAGTTCCCTTTGCCTCCGTTTCAAAACGAGTCTACGTGCGAAACCATTCAATGAATGAGTTTGATTTGCATGAAAATAAACCTGTAGGTGAAACTCATTTTCATATGATGATTTCGCACGTGACTCGTGAAACAGAGGCAAGGGTAACTCGGAAATGGCTATTGTTTTTTTTTTTCCTGTTAACAGTCGAGGTAACAGTCATAACGTATTGAAACGTAACAAAATGCAATGTAATGCAATGCAACAAGGAACCCTCTTGCACTTCTGGTTGCATGTTTAATACGGGGCTGCTAACAAAAGCCACACCTCTATAAAAAATAAGCAGGACAACCTCCACCCCTGTACTCCACCCCCTTCACTGTTTAAACACATCACTAACGGCTACAATTTTAAACAGAATTGTCCTAACAAAAAATAAAAATCTTTGCAAAGAACTACAAATTTTTCATTGTAAATATCATAGTTTTTCGTTAACGTTATTATGATTTAATAACAGTGATGTTGTTCTCCCGGATAAACACCGCCTCCCCCCCCCCCCCCCCCTCCCAACTTCTCTTCCCTGAACTTTCTTTTTATATCTCCTTACAATCCTGTGGTCTCCTCTACTATTTCCTTTTTCACATGTAAAACAGACGGTTTGACTAAAAAACATTGCTTTAAAATAGAAAATGTTAAAGCCATCTTGATTGAAAAGTTATAAAAAAGGCGACGACGTTTCGACATTCGCTTAACATCATTATCAAGTCAAATAGTAGCATTTACACCAACGCATCAACGAACACAAATACTCTGCAATCGGGAAGCACCTGGAGGAACATGGTCTATCGAAGGCTGATTTGGACGAGAAACAAATCTCTGTTTTGAAAAAAATGCAGATCAAAGTTTAATTGTTTAATTTTCGGGGTGTTGTTCATTAGGGAATTGAACCCTGAGCTAAATACTCAGAAAGACTCTATTCGTGCCAGATTCTTTACGTGACTGCTTGCGAATACCTTATTATGTACATCATCATGACATTTTTTTTACTTTTTTTCGTGTCTTTTAGGAATTTCTTATACATTTATAGTCGTACCTAATTTTATTCATTTTTGACTTGATAATGACATTAAGCGAACGTCAAAACGTCGTCGCCTTTATAAAATCCTTTTAACCAAGATGGTTTTAACATTTTCCATTTTATCGCAATCTTTTATAGTCCAATGTTTTTAACAAATCTTTTCTTCTGCGTATTATAAAACAGACTGTGTTTCAATACTTCGTGTTTCAGGAAGGAGAGAACCCAGTTTCTCCAAGTCAACTTTACCAGTGTGGTGAAAATTCGCCGTATAAGCACTCAAGGAAAAGGCAACGCCTTCGTCACTCGTTTCTCCCTGTACTACAGCTATGATGGTGTTATTTGGAAGTCTTATAAAGAGGGAAGCAAACCCAAGGTACAATGCGGAATTTTTAACCGATAAGAATCTATTCAAGGTCATTCCTCAGTGTTGCATTGGACATAATTTTACGCATGATTAGCGCGCGCGCATTAAGAAATTGGCGGCCTTTTCTGTACGGCTTGGCTCGCGCCAGAGAGATAAATCGTCGTTTTCACGTAAACGAGTAGCTCAAGTAACACACAAAAAAATACCTAATAATTTTTTACGAAAACAGCTTTAATGATTCAACCAACACCCCAAGCTAAATAGGGTTGACGTCATAACATAACGACCGCTTAATCGTAGTTTTACCAATCAGGTGCCGAGTTTTTGACGACGTCAATGCCACCTAAATGACGTCATAACACCGCTTTATTGTAGGTTTACCAATTAGGTGCCGTATGTTTGACAATTCCATTTGTTTTTCATAGGAGTTCGCTGCCAACACGAATGCTGACTCAGCACAGATGATCGCGCTTCCTATTCCTATTGAAGCTGTGTTTATTCGCCTAAATCCAACTGGCTGGCACAAAAACATCGCCCTCAGAGTTGAGTTCTACGGCTGTGTACTGAGCCAGCAGCCCCAAACCTCTGGTATGTTGGCATTACATAAAACAAAGAACTCCCCATATACCCCGGGCTACTTTACACATGTGCCATGGTTTCTCTTTATAGCTCAACAGCTCAACTTACTGACTTACTTACTGACTGACTGACTGACTGCCTGACAGACTGACTGACTGACTGACGCTGACTGACTGACTGACTGACTGACTGACTGCTGGCTGACTGCTGGCTGCCTGGCTGCCTGGCTGCCTGGCTGCCTGGCTGACTTGGCTGACTCTGGCTGCTGGCTGACTGCATGACTGATGCTGACTGACTGACTGACTGCGCCTGGCTGGCTGGCTGGCTGGCTGGCTGGCTGGCTGGCTGGCTGGCTGGCTGGCTGGCTGGCTGGCTGGCTGGCTGGCTGGCTGGCTGGCTGGCTGGCTGACTTACTGACTGGCTGGCTGGCTGACTGACTGACTGCCTGACTGCCTGACACCTGACAGCCTACAGCCTGACTGCCTGCCTGCCTGCCTGCCTGCCTGCCTGCCTGCCTGCCTGCCTGCCTACCTGCCTGCCTACCTGACTGACTGACTGACTGCCTGACTACCTGACTGCCTGACTACTACTACTGACTTGCTTGTTTGCTTGCTCACTTACGCCAAGGTGTTATTATATTAAACAGGTGCCTTATTGAAGTTCACGGGCCGTGGATATTTGCTGGATAAAGACACTGGTACCATGTATGTTTGTAGCGTGCCAATGAAGAGGTAAGCCGCGTACTTCTTCAATGTGCATATGTACTAACGGTCTGTGTGGTGCGGTGACCCTGTGGTTAGTGCGCTGGACTAGGCTTTCCTGTCCCACCCCATCCCCCGCCGAGTATATTGTCCGAATTTCCTATGAGCGAATATTCAACAAGGATCAACCGAGTTGACTAATTGCTCTTTCGAAAACGTGGGCGAATAGTCTAATTGTTGTAGTAGAAAATTCAGTTCAAAACTTGAAATTTTTTGCGCATTTAAGCTGAAAATTCACGACTTCTTGTCTTTTTTGCAGAGCAAGGCGTGTCATAAAAAAGTTGGCCTGTAGACTTATTTTTTTAAAAGAAAACATTGGGAGAGCTTATCCTATTTGCGGAGTTCAAATAGAATAGGAATGAGCATCTACTAATATGAAATAGATGTAGGACAAGAAAAGGATTAATTGAATTGATTAATTATTTTAAAGCAAAAAGAGTGCAGCCAACTGCTACTTCAGCAGGGACCAAGGTGACACATGGACAGGTAAGATGAGTGAATCTTGTCGAGTACACTGTCTCATGGCTGCTCTCCTCTGGGGAATTGTTCCCATAATACAGTCGAAGCTCTTGTAAGCGGACACCCTCGGGACGCGAAAAAGTGTCCGCAACTGGAGCTGGCCGCTTACGAGAATGGGTCTCGTAAGCAACCACTAGAGGTGTAGGGGATAGATGGCTGCTTACGGGAGCTTGCCCAGCTAACAGAATGTTAATATGCATGTATAAAGTGGTGTTTCGAAATGTTACCGGACGTGGATGACGACAAAACAAACACTGAAATATGGTACTGTAATTACTGTAAAATCATTGTGACGAACGGCTTAAAAACAAAGAAAGAGTCTAAGTCGTAATCTCTGAAAGTGTCCGCGGCCCCTTACGGGAATGTCCGCTTACGAGAATGTAAAAATACAGAGTTTGTATGGGAGTTAAAACGGAGTTTCAAACCAGGCGGCCGTACGTAGAGCTGTGCGCTTACGAGAGTGTCCGTTAAGAGAGCTTCGACTGTATACTGTACGGGGAGACTCCGCCAGAAAGGGGTACCTTTTTTAGTCCGTAGGTGTATACATGTCAATTTCCTCCTGTAAATGTATACCACAGGGGGCCCATACAAGCGGCGTGACTGTTTGTATGTTCGAAATATAAAGAAATGTATAAGGATTTTGAAAGCGTCTTATTACGTGAAGCAACAGTCAACGCAAAACCCTCCAAATCGCCCAAATTCGCCATTTTGAGCCGCAGAAACGACAAAATACAACAGTTGAGGTAGGTTTACGTTTATTTTGAACTTAAACATAGACATTACTCGAAATAAGTTAACGATAATAAGACGCTTTAAAAATCCTTATACATTTCTTTATATTTCGAACATATAAACAGTCACGCCGCTTGTATGGGCTCCCTGTGTGTATACACGAGTTAGAGTACACAAAATGGTAGGGAAAACTATATGGAAGAGACTCACCTAGCGAAAGCACTTCGTTATCAGTTGCTTGCTTACCTGACTTGAAAAAAGAAGCCGAAATTTGGTGTTTTTAGGGGGCGTGTTTTTATTCCAAAATCTCTAGGCTTTTACATTTTTACATTGTTTTATTTTATTTTTTTTTTTTGTAAAAATCTGGAATTTACATAAGCAAGTAAATCTAACTTGTTTCAACAAAAGGTGCCCAGCCGGCTGAGAGAGAGGCTTGAAATTCACCAACAGCCACCCTCCCTCCCCCTGAAGTCCCCTGGCTAGACCAGGACCAGGGGGGCCGAGCAAGAGTGTCTAGTCCAGCCCGGTGACAGCCAAGCTGCCACAGGGCTGCAGCTGCCTGACAGTCACAAGAAAATACTCATTAAAATACCATGACCTTGCTGTGTCTGGCTAGGTCTGGTTAAAATGACACAAAAACACTCCACTATGCCCACCCCCCTAGAAAGCCAGCAATTTAACCCCTGACCCTGGGCTCCCTAGGGCTGCTAGCCCTACCACTCTGCTACCCGGCACAACCTTCCAAGACGTTGCCCCCCCCTCAATTTTTTCTTACCGGACTGGCTTGAAGGTCGATTAACGTCGGCCTTCAAGCACGGTTCGCGGAGTCCACCTTTTGTCAAATCTGTGTAGAAATGTGCGAAGAAGTGTTTCTTTTTCTGATATTGCCCTAAAACTGGCATTTTCGGGCCTACTAGGATGACCCCCTGGTGCCTCGCGCCTTCGGAACTTCGCAGCTGCCTCGGTTGACAGAAAAGTCTGATTACGGCCCAGGATATCAAATCCCTAGATGCCGATTAAAGATAGCAGACTATTAAAATGTAGGAAGTCATTTTGGCGTGATTTGACCATATAATTGACACATGACTGCCACTAAAAAATATTCTGTATGCCCTATACGCGTTATTGATTATTCTCCTTCTTGTTTATTCCCTCCTCTATAAGCCTGGTGGTTTCTTGGAGGTCTCCTCCCATTAACATAATGTTAAAGCTATGTAATTTTTAATTCAAATGTGGCTGATAAAATGATGGCGAGGATTACTATATATAGCGTAAGAGCTTTTGAAGATATATGGGGAGGACACTTGGTGAGCCCATCCCCCTAGACGCACGAACGAATAAAAGGCAAAGGCTAAATAGGGTTAAGATTGACCTCTAAAATGATCTCAATCGAGTAGTTGGATACATTCATCTCAGTAGATAGATGGGTAGTTTATTGAAGTTTTAAAATTACAGCATAAGGGCTGAAGTGGATAAAACTTTACAAATATACAAATGTTAACCGCTACCACCTTGTTTGCAGACATGGACAATCGCCTCCTCGTCATCCTTGGACATGAAACAACCGAAAATACAATTTTCGGCGTGAGCAGGAATGGAAAGTCAATTTTAAAAAGCACCGAGGACCATTCAGCAAGATTTGTCGTTGCTCCTCAGAACGAGTGGTTGGACGCCAAAGAAAAAGCCACCACTACACTTACCAAGTGGCTTGAGAGTGACCTGGCCATCGCCAACACTACCATGACACCACAGTCTTGGCATACGGTCACTTCCACCAGCGGTATCACATGGGGAGGTGAGATTGGAGACCCTCTTCTTCTTTTTCTTCTTCTTCTTCTTCTTCTTCTTCTTCTTCTTCTTCTTCTTCTTCTTCTTCTTCTTCTTCTTCTACATACCTACCTACCTACCTACCTACCTACCTTACCTACTTATCTATCTACCTACCTACCTTCCTACCTACTTACTTACCTACCTTACCTACCCAACTAACTAATTCCTAACTACTTACCTACCTGCTTACCTACCATCCTACCTTATTCCCTAACCCTTCTACCTGGGGTACTTTATTTAACTCATTGCTTTTCTTTCCTCTTTGCAGCTTCTGCTAACGGTATCCATGTGGAACTGGAATCAGAGTGGAAACTGAAGGCCATCTGGACGTGTAATGGTGTGTAAGCCAATCGATCAACAAAACGTCTTACCTAAGAGACCCTTCAGTAAAAACAAAACAAAAACACTAAAGCTTTTTCGTTCACCTTGTGAGTTGAATTGTCTCGTCTTAGTGTGCATTTTGCTAGTTGGATCTAAGCTGCAAGCGCATACGTACGTATTATTTATTATAACGTAAGCTCATACGTATTATTTATATTTTTATTAGTCACCTCAAAGAAGTCCTATTTATAGAAGGGGCTTGTTGCGTCGTCACGCAATGCTTCTGGTAAAGCTTTACGTCACGCACCCCTTCCCTTGAAGCATAATGTCACGCATTTTCGTCCCCAGAGGCCGCTATCTCAGTTCGGTCAACATCCAGAATCGAAACATATGACCGGTTATGATATTTTGAGCATGCACAGGGTGTTCATTTTTCGACTGCCAGCGAATCAGATTTGAAAGGAATAAACTCTTTTTGTGCCCAAACAAACGAGGTCCATGAATCGCGGACCATCAAATTAAGCGGCCAGATGGTTCGTGATTTTTCGTGCTGATCAAAATGATCGCGGACTCTGTAGTCGACGATGTAGTATACAATGCCGGTGACTTTAATAGTCAACTAGCTAGCTTTCAGGATAAGCGATCATAATTTTCAACGACTTGTATACAACAGCTTTCAATGTTAGTCTGTTGGTTGTCTGTCGGCCGACTGACGTACAAAATTCTTAATTAGCTATGTAATACTCACAAAAGGCAAGTTTTCAAGGGCTTTCTAAGATCTTGAGTTGCCTTTTACAGCGGTTCATACCATCTTCCAGGTTCTCAGTCCTCGGTCAGTGGAGCGGTTCATTTTCCGTTCCACTGACCGAGAGCCTGGAACAGTCTAAGCGGTTCTCCGTGAGTTCATCCCAGAAGCGTTTGCGCGACCGAATTTGTACCAAGATTCCACAAAGTTTTTGGCGTAAGCTGATGCAAATTACCCAGTTATTGTACGCAGTACTGATCCTAATAATTAAACTGACGCTTACTTTTTAGCCAATTGCTATGTGTTCTTAGTTACAGCAAAAGGTTATTTATTCAAATCTTTATTTTCTCATTTCAGCCCTTGGTAAGTGAACAGTTGCTGTTCGATTTTTGCATGGTCAGTAAAGTTTCAGCGAAATACTACGGAGCACCCATCATTGGTTTGTAAGCGTTTTGTAGAAAACAAAAATAACGAAAGAAATTTAATTTTTTAGGACTTAGGACCACGAACACAGGGAGCGATTTATAAGATCAAGTGCTCCGACAGCAAGGCCTCCTATATCGGAGATACCGGTAGAAAACTCAACACGAGACTGACTGAACACAAAAGAGCGACAAGAAATGGTGATGTCAACAATCACATTTCTGAACACCATCGACTTACTAACCACAAAATCGACTGGGACTCTGCTGAATGCTTAACCTACAGTACTAACTATTTTCAACAACTGAATCTGGAAAGCTGGTACACAAATTTAAAACAGACGCGACAACTACCGACTCCTTACAAAGGATTTATTCACGACGTAAACAGAACCGACAGACAAACCGCAAACAGAACTACATAATTTTACTAACAATAGACGGAACAGAACGACCTAATAGGGTTTTCCGATTTAGCGGAATTTCGTACCTATTTTCCGTGCTAAATGAATCTGTGAATTAAACTCAATTTTGATAACTTTGTTCTTAACTCAAAGTCACTCAGTACTTTTGTTCTGTAACGATGCGTCGTAGTAATAAGTTGGTCAGACTGCATTTATATTAAATTATATAAAATTGTTTGATATAACGGCCTTTAGTCGAATGTCCTTTATTCGGAACAAACCTGAGTATCGACATCGTAAGCAAAGACTATCCGGGACCTCAGCTGGATTTCTATGAGGGTGAATACTTTGAACCGCGCACGCATCCCGATACGAGTACATCGTTTCGCCCGATGCTGGGATATGATTTTAAAAAGAACAACAGGAGCAATCTTCTCTTTAAACTTAATGTAGTGTGCACGTCTCGGCTTCGACCGTACGAGTAAAGAAACCTCAGTTTACGCGGCCAAAGCCGGATAGTTATTATTGTTATTTCCGTGATAAGGCATCCGTTCAACGACGATAATTGCTTGAATGTGCACCAAACAGACGTGAACTTTAAAAAGGACGCCAATGCAAATCGAGTCTAACTTGATCAACAACGTGTGAAAAATACGAAAACTTTTTATCTCGCAAAAACCGTTCTAGCGGTAATCGTGAAAATTTCATTTATTATGCCCGGTTGAGTAGTCAAATGCATGTTAAAAGCTCGTGCTTCCTCGTGCTGATCGTCAGAGTTTCCCGAACTACAAAACGCCCAGGCTCGTGCATTCTCACTTTCCTTGTGTTTGGCAACCCTCAAGATGACAAGAGTCGCTGGTTTTTAAAATGTTACAAACAAACCCGAGAGAAGCCAGAGGTCCGAGAGGAGTTGCTAAAATGGTACCTCAGTTTTGACAACTAAAAACTGATTTTTTTCGACAGTTGACGGTAAAAAGACGTTTGACGTTAAACCACGTTGAGACGCTCCAGTCAGGGAACTGGCCATGGAAATCTTGTTTGTCTTGTTTCAGTTGAACGAAATATTCCTTGCTCGAATTCTTTGTTGAGCAGAAACGTTTATAATTTACAAGTTAGAATGAAATAAACTGATTTGAGCGCTGTACTGATGTATTTGTAAAGAGCACGTTATCATGGCTCAAAAGTTTGTACTGAAGAAATCGTCATATAAAGGGTATAAACAACTCATTTTACTTATCATTTAAAGTCGGTTAAATGATTTTCACGTCCAGAAATTGATTTCTGTTGAAATGGGCATATTCCACTTCCGTGGATCTTCCGCTAAATCGGAAAACCCTAATAAGACTAACAACAGACGCATCGAAACTGACCAATTACTGATGACAAACTTTACACGTGTCTTACAGCCAATAACATCACGGCTAAACTAACCAATCAACTTCAACGGACCAGACTTATAACAACATCAACTGACAACAACTTTTCACTTGACTCTGAAGATGACTTCTGCTCAGGTTGTCGAAACGTCAGAAACTAACAACAGTTCTTCTCAGAACTTCTCTCATGCAACCGGCCATCACACTATGCGATGTACAGTGATTCTTTAATTCATTTTCTAGTTACTATCAAAATAAATGAGGCCGTCATGGGAGGGGGGGGGGGGGTACCTTATCCTTCATCCCGATCATTTTGAGATATTTTGAGATATTCCTTATCCCTGAAATTACCGAAGCTGTTATCTCTATTATATTGATTGTCATTGTCTCAAAAATTGATATCCCTAAAATAATTTTTTTGAGTTATCCCTTATTTCTAAAGCCCCTAACAGGGAAAAGTCACCATTAGGCATGAATAGATTGTGCTAGTAAATTCAGGAAAAGTTGCTTCATATACCCAAAAGTTGCTCTAAAGTTGCTCAAATATCAAAAAGTTGCCACCAACATTTAGAAAAGTTGCTTGCTCCCTAGAGTCGTTTTGTTTTAGATAAATACTCAAAACGTGTTTGTTTGTTTGTTGCCATATTAAATATTCTTACAATCATTAAAAGAGTCCAAAAAGCCATTGTTATGCTGTGTGCCGCTCACTAGTATTTTTAAAAATAAAAATAAACTAAAATTAAACCAAATTTAAACCAAAAATTTAAAAAAATATTATAATTAAAATAAAAATCAGTTTTGATAAAACCAGTTTTAATAACATCCTTTGAATGAGACGACCTTTTATGGTTTGGATCGGTTTTATATCAATTTGTTGCTCAAAAGTTGCCAAGGAAGGCAAAAGTTGCCCTAGGTTGCTTGTACTACAAAAAGTTGCTCAAAACGCTAAAAGTTGCCGAGCACAATCTATTTATGCCTAGTCACCATTTCACTTATCATTTATTCATTTATTCATTTATTGGACATATTTGAGCCTTGCAGTTAGCAGAACATGTGTCTCACATAAGAACCCAGTATTATGACCTCGCTCACCATGAGTCCCCTATAGCTCAGTTGTTAGAGCGCTTCAACCGGTATTCTGGAAGGTCATGGGTTTGACTCCCCTTGGGGAACTCCAAAAAACAAATTTTTCCCGAGTATTTGACTTGCGACCACTTCTCCATTTAATTTCAAGATTGGTTTAGCCCCAGGACAATTAACCTTGTCAGTTTTGTTCAACAGCTTTTAAGAACTGTGGTGAGTTGTACAAATCTGGTAAACGAGTGGACGGTGTTTATTCAATCAAGCCTGATGGCCCAGGTTCCTTTGATGTGTTCTGTGACCAAACAACAGCCGGTGGGGGGTGGACAGTGTTCCAAAAGAGACTAGATGGTGCGGTAGACTTCTACCTCGGTTGGACAGACTACAAACTTGGCTTCGGCAACCTGATTGGTGAATTTTGGCTCGGGTTGGATAAGTTAAACCGCCTGACTAGCAGTGGAAGATACAAGCTTCGTGTCGATCTGGAAGACACTGAAGGTAACACTGCTTATGCCGAGTACGATTTGTTTGCGGTTGACAGTGAGGAGAATAAGTACCAGCTGAGCATTGGAGGTTACTCAGGTTGGTTAGTTTCCGTTGCTATCACATTTTTGTCCCCAGAGCTACTTGTCCCTCTTAGCCGGCGAAGACTGTGCAAGAGAAACGAGTTGCTTTGGGGACACATGATATGATTGGCTAGATTTTAACATAGGGTGTTTCAAATCTAGTTCATCAGATGAACAATTTTTAACTCTCGAATAACAAAGGGAAATTGACACAGTTCATGGCGCCATTACACTGAGCGTGTAAATCACTTTTTTGAAGCAAACGAGATAACCGATCCGGACAAAAAAAGATCCATTTTCCTGGTTAGCTTGGGAGCCAAAACCTACAAGCTTATACGAAGTCTGGTCGCTCCGGAGGACCCGAAGACCAAAACCTATGAGGATTTAGCGAAAATCGCCCAGGAACATTTCATGCCAAAGCCTTCCGCTATTGTACAACGATTCAAGTTTAACACTCGCACTCAACAACCAGGTGAGACAATTGCCATGTTTTTAGCTGAGTTGAGGCACCTGACCGAACACTGTAAATTTGGGGCAACAGTAGATGAAATGCTACGTGATCGGCTTGTGTGTGGTGTTCACGACATCAGAATACAGCGTCGTTTACTAGCCGAACCGAAATTAACCCTGAAGCGAGCGCTCGATCTGGCTCTCGCCATTGAGGCCGCGGATAAGGATGCCTCGGAGATACAAAAGGGGGGCCCTCAGGAAGGGGATACTTCGCTCAACATAGTCGATTTTAAAGTGGAAAAGGGTGGCGAAGTTAATTGTTATCGCTGTGGCGGTAATCACTACCCCAAAAGCTGTCATTTTAAGGATGCGAAATGTTATGCTTGTGGAAAGTTGGATCACCTATCTCGAGTGTGCCAGAACAAAAAGAAAGGGAAACTACCACCTCCTAGTACTAATAAGAAGTCAGACACCCCACAGGATACCCATCTCCTAGAGGGGGGGAGAGGAGGCAATGGGGAGAGAACAGGATGTGGGTGCATATTCTTTGTTTACCCTTGGCGGTAAACGACCTTTGCCATGCAAAGTACAGCTGAGTGTTGGTGGGCAAGCACTAGAAATGGAAATTGACACAGGGGCTTCATTGTCAGTGATAAGTGAAGGCATCTACAAACACCTTGTCTCACAAAACGGGGCACCGCCACTGGAGAAATCAGGAATTGTCCTTCGTACATACACTGGGGAAGAGGTCAAGCCCGAAGGGGTGTATACAGTTGATGTACATTATGAAGGGGGCGAATACTCCTTGCCATTGTTAGTTGTAAGTGGAGAAGGCCCAGCTCTGTTGGGGAGGAATTGGCTGGAAGAAATTAAGCTAAATTGGCCAAGGATTAAGCAACTTACTTCGCATGACAAGCGACTTGGAGAGATTTTGCAGAAACATGCACAGCTATTTGGGGAGGGTCTGGTGACCCTACAGGGGACAAAGGCCAAGATCCATGTGGACCCCACAGCCACCCCCATTTTCCATAAAGCCAGACCAGTGCCATATGCTCTCAGGGAGAAAATTGAGAAGGACCTGGAAAGACTTGAGAAGGCAGGAACCATTGAACCCGTTCAATATTCCGAGTGGGCCACACCCATTGTCCCAGTTATGAAAAGTGATGGCACAGTAAGAGTCTGTGGAGATTACAAGCTTACCGTCAATAAGGTCTCGAAATTGGATGGCTACCCTATCCCCAAGCTCGATGATCTATACACAAAGTTGGCTGGGGGTCAAACGTTTACTGAGTTAGACTTGAGCCATGCTTATGAGCAGATGCTTGTGGATGAGAACTTAAGGGAGTTTTTGACAATTAACACCCATAAAGGCCTTTTTATATATAACCGCCTTCCGTATGGGGTCTCTTCAGCGCCCGGCATCTTCCAGAGAACCATGGAGGGTTTGCTGCAAGGAATACCTTCGACAGGAGTCTTGCTAGATAATATCCTCATCACAGGGCCCAGCACGGAAGAGCACCTAGACAACATCGAGAAAGTTTTGGGACGCCTTTCTGATGCCGGCTTGCGGCTCAAAGCTGAAAAGTGCCAATTTATGAAGCCCGTTTTGGAGTGCCTGGGGCACCGCATTGACGCAGAAGGGTTCCATCCAGTTGAAGCAAAGGTGAAGGCCATCAAGGAGGCCCCAACCCCAACCAATCCCTCTGAGCTGAAGTCCTTTCTAGGGATGCTTAACTTCTATGGCAAGTTCATGCCCGACCTATCGTCCACCCTGGAGCCACTGCACGAGCTTCTGAGGAAAGATATCTGTTGGATGGGGTACAGAGCAACAAGAGGCGTTTGATAAGGCCAAGAATCGACTTCAATCATCAGATGTACTCGCACATTATGATCCTGAGAAAGAGTTGGTGGTATCTTGTAATGCTTCACCCTATGGTATTGGGGCAGTGCTGGCCCATGTTATGAAAGATGGCTCAGAGAAACCAGTTGCATATGCCTCACGAACACTCTCCACAGCAGAGAGGAACTATGGCCACCTAGATAAAGAGGCACTAGCTGTAGTTTTTGCCGTGAAGAAGTTCCATCAATTTCTTTTTGGACGTCATTTCAAGGTCTACACAGATCACAAACCACTTTTGGGGCTGCTTAACCCTGAATGAGCCACACCTCTAATGGCCTCAAGTAGGATGCAGCGATGGGCATTGGCTTTGCTTGCGTATGAGTATGAGCTTATTTATCGCCCTGGTGAAGAGAATGGAAACGCAGACGCCCTCAGTCGTCTACCCCTTCCAGTTGCTCCAGATACCACGCCCATCCCAGGGGACATTATACACCTTCTAGAGACCATCGACACCAGCCCAGTGGATGCCACTAAAGTGAAGTTGTGGACAGCCCGTGATCCAGTACTTTCTCAAGTTCTGCAGTTCGTCCTTCACGGATGTCCCATGGCAGTCGAAGAAGAAGCCCTGAAGCCTTATTTTGCTAGAAGAGAGGAATTGAGTGTACATGCTGGCTGCCTACTTTGGGGATCCCGGGTCGTGATACCCCCACAGGGGAGAGAGGAAGTGTTGAACATACTACATGAGTCCCACCCCGGTATTGTTAGAATGAAAAGCCTAGCTAGGAGCTATGTGTGGTGGCCGAAAATGGACTCACGTTTGGAGGAAAAGGTGAAAAGCTGTGTTACCTGCCAAGGCCACCAAAAGAAGCCACCCAGTTCACTGTTGCACCCTTGGGAATGGCCAGGCCGCCCTTGGTCTCGAGTACATGTAGATTATGCCGGTCCTTTTATGGGCAAGATGTTTCTCCTAATTATTGATGCGCATTCTAAATGGATGGATATCCATTGTGTGAATTCTGCCACTTCCAGCGCAACCATTGAAAAGCTGAGGACAACCTTCGCTTCACACGGCCTACCAGAGATTGTAGTGTCAGACAATGGGTCCAATTTTGTTAGTAGCGAGTTCAAGTCATTTCTACAGAAAAATGGCATCAAGCACATTACCTCTGCTCCTTATCACCCATCATCAAATGGCCTTGTAGAACGAGTGGTGCAGACGTTTAAGCAAGGGATGAAGAAGCAAGGTGATGGTACTGTCGAGACCAAGTTAGCTCGGTTCCTATTAAGTTATCGTATTACCCCCCAAAGCACCACGGGTGAGTCTCCTGCTCAGTTACGCTGGGGACGAAGTCTGAGGTCACATCTCGATCTGCTGCGACCAGATGTAGCGGCAAGGGTTCATTCAGCACAGTCAAGACAGAAGATACAGCATGATCAGCATAGCCGAATGCGTCAAGTGGAAGTCGCTGATTCAGTGAATGTTCGAAACTACTCCAGAGGCCCCAAGTGGATTCCAGGAACTATCATCCAGGAAACTGGTCCTTTGTCTGCGAGAATTGAGTTGGAAGATGGAACTGTGGTTCGAAGACACCACGATCAACTAGTTGCTCGACCCACAGAAAGTTTCAACCCTGGTGTCACATTGCCAATTACTAGCCCATTGCAGCAGGAAGGTGTGGATCCAGAGATAACCGTACCTGATGTAAATGACCCCGAGGTTGCCCATGGAGACAGAGAACCACACAGTGCAACAATGGTTCGGGACTCGGGGCCAACTACCCCTGTCAGGCGATACCCAGCGAGGAATAGAAACCCCCCGCAGCGTTTTTACTAATGGACGCATTCCCTTCCCCGTGAACAGTTTTAAGTTTTAGGGCAGAGGCGTTAATTTTTTTTTTCTCGTTGACGTTTGTTTTCTTGCTTGTTTAAGAACTTGGGGGGGGGGAGAGGAATGTGGAGTCCTGGCACAGTCGTCACGTGACAAGAAGGCCGTGTACGATCGAGTTAGTTGAGTTCTTGCCATGTGTGTGTTGTAACTCGGAGTTTACACACTGTTTTCTGTATTAAATACACCACAGAAACATTTTTTTATTTTTTATTTGGCCTTATCTCGTATTGAGCACCAGCCTTTGAAGCATTTGTGAATTGGTAGAATCAACCTGCACTTTGAATTTCCCATACCATTAGTTTCCCTATCCATCGAGAAGTATATGTAGGCGGTGTAATCTGGCACTAAAGCTTTTGCCTTGTTCATTATTTTGTCGAGTTGCCACTATAGGCCGGCGCAGGTATGCAGGTGTGTGTGTTTCTCATTCCTGGCTTGATATTGATCTAAAATCAATTTAATGACAAATCTGTCCTTAGAAACAGATATGCAGTATGCAATTGCTCATTGTTACTATTTTGACTCGTTGCGCGGGCTCGTTAAACTATAGCCCAACTCCTAAAAACATCTTGGCGACCTTGTATACTGTAGCGTAGTCATATATAGAGTGACTTCTTTCACGTAAGGGGGATTATACTGAATTTGTGTGGCGGTGGGCTAAGAGGCAGATGTCGTCTGCAAAATTAAGGTCGCTGAGCACATCAGAGAGAGTCCATCGAATGCGTCTTTGATCTTGTGTAGCGTTCTTCGTGACCCATTTGATACAGAGAGAGAGAATAGAAAAGGAGAGAGTATGCACCCCTGCTTTACGCCCGTTTGAATGGTAAATGGCTCTGTCACCTGGTTTTCACGTGACACAGCATCCTGATGATATTGAATACCTTGGATGGTATTCCGTGGTGTCGAAGGATGCGCCATAGCGTTTCCCTCTGGATGCTATTGAAAGCTTTTTCAAAGTCTATGGAATTGGCATAGACTGTGCTGTTCCACTCCTCCGCCTGCTCAAAGATCTGCCTGAGAGTAAAGATGTGGTCACTGCAGGATCTCCCTTTACGGAAGCCAGCTTGCTCTTTACGAATGTCCTCCTCCAGCAGGGCAGCAGTCATGCACCCTAGTGTGATCTTGCTGAACACTTTGCTTGTGAGACTCAGGAGTGTAACACCCATCCAGTTGTTACAGTCAGAAAAGTCTCCTTTTTTGGCAAGCCTTACGATCAAACCAGTCTTCCAATCTTCAGGCATGTTCTCGGAAATCCAGATTTCTTAGAAGATATTCTGAAGGATGATGGATATCAGATATTCTTCCGCTTTTAGCAGTTCAACACATTGCCGTCTGCTCCAGGCGCTTTGCCGTTTTTCATCTCCTTGAAGGCCCTCTTGATTTCTTAGATTGAGGGTGGTGTTGATGTCAACGTCTTGAGTGGCTTCGGGTATTGGGGCTGTGTTTTCAGAGTCTGGTCGATTGAGAATACTGTGGAAATGCCCTTGCCATCTCTTCAAGTTGTCATCTACTCTAGATAGAACCCTGCCATTCTCATTCTTAACAGGCCTGTTTCCACTGCTGTATCCACCCTGGAGTGTTTTTCGAGATGGTATATAACGTCTTCAGGTCTTGCCGGGCTGCAGCCTCTTCTGCTTCCTCAGCCAGGTTATCTTGTCCTTCTTGTCCCTCTTGGCCATCCTTTTCACCTCCTTATCCAGTTCTTGGTATTTCTTTCTGCAATGGTCTTTCACCGTCTCTGATCTTGTTTAGTTTAACTTCTCCTTCATCTGTGTTTTTTTCTGTGATTTTTTCCCATGTTCCTTGCTTTATCCATTTTTTTCTTCCTTCTTCTGAATCCCAGGATCACTTCTTCTGCTTCTGTCACTGTCTGGTGGAAATTGCTGAGGTCATGTTCGCCTGGTTCTTCCTCAAGGGCTTGAAAGCGGTTTCTGAGATCCAGCTGAAATGCTGTCTTTATTTCTGGGACTTTAGTGGCATCGATCCTCTTTGCATTTTCTTTTCCCTCTCTTGATTTTTGCGCGAGTGAGTGAGTGAGTGAGTTAAATTAGGGATCGAAGAAAGAAAAAATAATTAAAACATTACCAAGCCGTTGACCCCAGACGCAAGACGCAAGAGCACGCCAGGTTGTCAGGGGATTGTCTTTTGTCCGTCTACCAATTTTAAACTTTAAAATTCCTATTTTAAAATCACATTAAATATCCAATATTTTTCATGTCTCTACGTTTTACTAATCCTTTGAGAAAAAAGCTATCTTCTCCCAACATCCCCAAAAATTATCCAAAAATTTACAAAACACCGTTAAACATAAATTTATGGGATAATGAAAGCGTTTTTGGATTCCTCGGAGACGCGAACAAGATATTTCCGTTAAACCCATGTTTAACGGAAGGAATAATCCCCCCTTAACTGAAAATTATTCAATAATCAAGATACTATATTCTTTACATGATCGCGTGATGAGGTATTTTACTTTTACCAATATTTTTTACCAAGTTATTTTACAATATGATTGAGTAAAACAAAATGTCCTTGCAGTAGTAATGGTAACCTCGTCCCCAGGGCCTATTTTCTCGTTCTGAGGGGTGGGTAGAGAGAGACCCTGGGAACGAGGTTGTTGTAAGTTGTGCAATGCAATACTTAGTACAAAGGTAACGCAATACACTACACACACGCATCTGACTGATATAAAGTGTATGCTACATTTATTTCAGGAACCGCTGGCGATTCAATGGCTTATCATAATGGTTATTCATTCACAACTAAAGACCAAGATAACGACATAAAGTCTACTTCTAACTGCGCTGTGAATGTTCAAGGAGCCTGGTGGTACAAACACTGTTACTATAGCAACCTGAATGGTTTCTACCATAACGGACAGTACACACCAACCAGATTGATGGACGGTCAAACATGGCGCGATGGCATCGTTTGGAAAACTTGGAAAGGATTTGAATATTCAGTTAAAAGGGCTGAAATGAAGATCAGACCTGTGGACTTTTAGACTGATCAGTGCACGATTTTATTGGCTGTCCGGATCCCTTCTTAATCGCTACACATTCATTGTATTGGACCAATTTTTTTAGAACTTTTAATGGTTTTGGTGGGAACATTTTAACATTAACTATTTTGCGGTTCTTATCTTATTTCGGGGAAATTTATTAGTTTTGGGAAGTTTTGGGCATATTTAAATAGAGGCTATCAAAAGTTCAAGCAAGCAAACCGTGTACGATCTCCTACCGGTATACGTTGGATCAACTGAGTGATCTAATCGGTTTGACACATAGAAAACTGAAATTGAAGAAGCAGAGACCGATACAACGTAGAATGAGAGAGTTAGTCTTGTACTATATTTCGGCTGGCCAAACCAGCCTTCTTCAGGTACAATGAAGTTTACATTGGCTATGTTTAAATTTATATGGTGATAATGATATCTTACGAAATACCGGAAATACGTAAAACTAAATACAGGAAATATGTAAACAGTGTGCTAGTATAAAACAAAAAATTTAAAATATGCTAAGCTTAAAAAATGACAACATAATAATATAAGTAAACAAACTAATAGGTTTCTTCGCGTATGTTAAGGCCATCGGGAACAAGTGTTCTGCCTTTTAGAATTAAAAAAGCTTCCCTGGCCTTACGGATTGAGTCTCGGTTAGAGAAGACTTTTTCGATGGGGATTAATTGTATGTCATTAGCAGTGTGGTTAGGCGAGGAAGTGAAATGTTGTGCGGCTGTAGTGGGTTTAGATTTACTGTTGGGGTTATCTATGGTACGGCGGTGTTCATTAAATCGGTCTTTTAAACGTCGTTTAGTTTCTCCTATGTATTGTAAATTACAGCGGTTACATTGAATTATGTAGATGAGGTTTTCAGTGTCACAGGTCAGGTTAGATTGAATGTGGCGCGTTTCACCAGTAGAAAAGAAGGTATAGGTAGTTAGTCCGTCAGTAATATAAGGACAAGTGGCGCAGTTCTTTCCACAACGAAAAGAACCGGATGGAAGTTGCGGATGCGGGTTAGTCAAATTAGAAGGAAGTTTGGCCTTCACTAGTAAATCGCGAAGGTTAGGGGAGCGCCTGAAAGCAACAACAGGCAACTGTTGAAAAACAGTTTTGCAGCGATTAGAAGAGAGTAAATGAAAATGTCTTTTGATGATGTTAGAGATGTGAGGAAGCGATGGATTAAAAGTAGTTATAAATGGTACACGTTTATTTTTGTTGACGTCTTTCGTTTGTAAGGCAAGTCTACGGGGGATGTCGGTCGCGCGTTGTATTTGTTTGGTGACAAGGTTACGGTTGTAACCTCGTTTGAGAAGGTACGTTGTAAGTTGGGCAGCGCGAGTATTGAACGTTTCGTCGGTAGAACAAATGCGTCGTAAACGGAGTGCTAGACTGAAAGGAATGGCTTTTTTAGTATGTGAGGGATGGCAAGAAGAGTAAAGTAAATGTTGGTGTTTGTCGGTAGGTTTGGTGTAGAGGTCAGTACTGATGTCACCGTTGTCATTTAAAGAGACATTAACGTCAAGAAAAGGTACGTTAGTTGAAGAATGTGAGCTGGTGAATTTGATGGTGGGATGAATGCTGTTGAGATAATCGATGAAGACTTTTAGGTTATCCAGACCTTCAGTCCAGATCATAAAAATATCATCGATATATCGAAACCAAGTGTGGGGTTGGAATGGGGCATTTTCTAAAGCTTTGGCTTCGAAATAGCCCAGGAAAAGGTTGGCATAAGATGGAGCCATTTTGGTACCCATGGCTGTGCCGTGGATTTGAAGGTAGTGGTTATTGTTAAAAGTGAAGTTGTTAAAGTTGAGAATCATGCGAATGAGGTCACAGAGTTTGGTGGTTGGAATGGTTTTATGGGAGGAAGTACTTAGAAAGTGGTCACAGGCATAAATACCTTCATTATGTGGAATATTAGTGTATAGTGATGAAACGTCGAGTGTGACTAACATAGAGTTGGCGGGTAAAGAACTGATGGTGAGGAGTTTGTTAAGGAAGTCGTTAGTATCTTTAACAAAGGATGGTAGTTTATGAACTAAAGGTTGAAGGTAGTAGTCAACGAATTGGGATATTCGTTCAGTGGGATGGCTATTAGATGAAACGATGGGGCGTCCTGGATTGCCGGGTTTGTGTACTTTGGGTAGTATGTAGAATCGTCCTGGTTTTACGTCGGTCTGTATAAGGTATTGTCTGGTTTTGTCGTCAATAAATCCGTCATCGTATATACCGTCAACATACTTAGTGACTCGTTTTTGTACGTTCGCAGTGATGTCTTTGTCTGAGCGTTCGTAAAATTTGATGTCAGAAAGTTGTCTGTTGCATTCATTGATGTACCAAGTTTTGTCCATAACAACAGTACCGGAACCTTTATCGGCGGGTTTGATAATTATGTCTTGTCGTTGCTGCAGTTGGCGGATGGCCTGTCGTTCTGTGGCTGTAAGGTTGTCACGGATAGTTTTAGGTTTGTGGGTAGTTATGTCGAGTTTAACAGCGTCTAAAAACGTATTTAGAGCTCGGTCTCTGTTGTAGGGGGGATTCCAAGTGCTCTTGTTACGGAAAGGACAGTCGGGTTCGTTAGTGTCGGGCGTTTGGTTGTTTTTGTCAAAAAAGAATTCAGTTAGTCGCATACGTCGTGAAAAATCGTATATGTCAGCTGAGACTTCCGGCCAGTTGATATGTCGTGGTGTGGGACAGAATGTAAGTCCACGTGAGAGAACAGATATCTCGTCGGTAGACAGAGAACAACTAGAGAGGTTAATCACAGAAGAATTATCAAGTTGAATGTTAACAGGTTTAGTTTTACGGTGAGAGCGTTTGCGTGTGGGAGTGACAGTTGCTGAATGAATTAAGGTGGAGGCATTATGTGTAACATTAGATGGTACAGAGATGTCGTGATTGTTAGCGTTAGCGTTGACCTGTGGGTTAATGCTATTATCGGTACGGTTGTGGTTAATAATATGGCGGATGGGAGCAGTCTTTTTGGCACGTCTTCTCGCAAGCAGGGACTCAAGCGATAAGGCCATAGTATCCAGTTTGGTTTTGTAAAAATTAAAAGCATCTGTTGAGCAAGAGTTGCGTAATAGTTCCAAATGCTGCGAGAGTTCCTTTGTGAGAGTCTTGATCTTGTGTTTGCATCACCAGCTCACATTCTTCAACTAACGTACCTTTTCTTGACGTTAATGTCTCTTTAAATGACAACGGTGACATCAGTACTGACCTCTACACCAAACCTACCGACAAACACCAACATTTACTTTACTCTTCTTGCCATCCCTCACATACTAAAAAAGCCATTCCTTTCAGTCTAGCACTCCGTTTACGACGCATTTGTTCTACCGACGAAACGTTCAATACTCGCGCTGCCCAACTTACAACGTACCTTCTCAAACGAGGTTACAACCGTAACCTTGTCACCAAACAAATACAACGCGCGACCGACATCCCCCGTAGACTTGCCTTACAAACGAAAGACGTCAACAAAAATAAACGTGTACCATTTATAACTACTTTTAATCCATCGCTTCCTCACATCTCTAACATCATCAAAAGACATTTTCATTTACTCTCTTCTAATCGCTGCAAAACTGTTTTTCAACAGTTGCCTGTTGTTGCTTTCAGGCGCTCCCCTAACCTTCGCGATTTACTAGTGAAGGCCAAACTTCCTTCTAATTTGACTAACCCGCATCCGCAACTTCCATCCGGTTCTTTTCGTTGTGGAAAGAACTGCGCCACTTGTCCTTATATTACTGACGGACTAACTACCTATACCTTCTTTTCTACTGGTGAAACGCGCCACATTCAATCTAACCTGACCTGTGACACTGAAAACCTCATCTACATAATTCAATGTAACCGCTGTAATTTACAATACATAGGAGAAACTAAACGACGTTTAAAAGACCGATTTAATGAACACCGCCGTACCATAGATAACCCCAACAGTAAATCTAAACCCACTACAGCCGCACAACATTTCACTTCCTCGCCTAACCACACTGCTAATGACATACAATTAATCCCCATCGAAAAAGTCTTCTCTAACCGAGACTCAATCCGTAAGGCCAGGGAAGCTTTTTTAATTCTAAAAGGCAGAACACTTGTTCCCGATGGCCTTAACATACGCGAAGAAACCTATTAGTTTGTTTACTTATATTATTATGTTGTCATTTTTTAAGCTTAGCATATTTTAAATTTTTTGTTTTATACTAGCACACTGTTTACATATTTCCTGTATTTAGTTTTACGTATTTCCGGTATTTCGTAAGATATCATTATCACCATATAAATTTAAACATAGCCAATGTAAACTTCATTGTACCTGAAGAAGGCTGGTTTGGCCAGCCGAAATATAGTACAAGACTAACTCTCTCATTCTACGTTGTATCGGTCTCTGCTTCTTCAATTTAAATAGAGGCACCGCTTAAGGCGGGGGTACACCTGAAGGCCGTTTTCCCACTGCTTAAAGGAGAAGTTCACTCCAGAATGGCCATTTATTTTCTTTACGCCAATAAAATGTTTACATAAAGATATGTTATTCCCCAAAATTTCAGCCTCCAACGTGCGCTTTAACCCTACGAAATATTTCCCAAAACTCGACAACTGAACGCCGCCATCTTGGAGTTGGTAATGTATGCGTGACGTCAAAGAGCTCATCCTGAAGTTTGGCGGGGAAAATTAAAATACTCAAAACTCCTTGTTTCTTCGTAGTGGCTTTTGTTTGTCAAAATGCCTGTTTGTGCGGCTCCATTTTGCTCAAACAGAGCTCCAAAAAACAATAAAAATTTTCCCGCCATCTGTAAGGCTGAGCTCTTTGACGTCACACATACATTACCAGCTCCAAGATGACGGCGTTCAGTTGTCGAGGTTTGGGAAAGATTTCGTAGGGTTATAGCGAACGTTGGAGGCTGAAATGTTGGTGAATAACATAGCTATGTGTAAACTTTTTATTGGCGTAAAGAAAATAAATGGGCATTCTGGAGTGGACTTCTCCTTTAACTTGGGTTTAATGCAAATATCTCGTTCGCGTTTTAAGCAATTCAAAACCTGTCAGCTTATTTCACAAACCTATGTTTTGTGGTGTTTTGGGGGATGTTTGGGAGGAGATAGTTTTCCTCAAAGGATTAGTTAAATTTAGAGAAATGAAGAATTTTAAAGATTTAATATGATTTTAAAATTAGAATTTGAAGTTAAAAATTAGTAGATGGACACCAAACAGCCCCCTCGGATGCTCTTGCGTGCGGGTCAACTTACTAGTGGTGTTCCAAAATAAATTTTCTTTTTTTCTACCACTTCTTTAAACTTCTTATGTTATGGGATAGTTTATTTATTTACAGATTTAATTAGTACAACAAACATTGAATAGGTAATTGCACTGGGAGGCAAAACAAGAGGACACAAGGTCCCCTACAGGGTTAATAACGGAGCAAGAAAAGAAAAATCTGACACACCATTTTTTAGACCAATACAATGTATATGTAGATCAAATTCCACATAAAAGTTTAGGTGCTCACGTTAATGTGTTCTCACTCTCGCAAATAAACCTAATGTTGCGCAATATCATAATTGCAAGCAAAATGCTGACGTTGCTTACATTGTCTATATGATCTAAACAGAATCCCAAATTACAATCTTTATTCAATAAGCTTTCAGAAAATATATACTTTATTGGGGTTACAATAGACGGTTTACACACATTTTCACTTTGAACGCAAACGCCAATTTTCCTTCCGCGATACGTATACCTTAATTGTCAAAGCCTGAGTCTAAATTCGTTTCTTTTTACAAAGTTTTAGTGCGTGTGCCAGTTTCCAAGCTATTTGGACATATTTAATAAAATCGCTAGCCAACAGAAATTACACCGTAATAAATATGCAAGACTTGTACAAATAATATGATACAAACTGCCGAACCCTGAGGCTAAATACGAAGAGAGCTCTCCAAAAACTACGTTTTTAATCGGCGTGATGTTAATTTGCCTTCAATGGCAAAATTCTTACATTCGTCTTCAGACTCTTCAAGTTTTCGTTTTCTTCCCAACGCTAAAGATTGTGGCGAAAGGTAGTTTACATCAGAATAAATTCCATTCAAGTTTAAACCTTCAGACTGTGTCAATTGACTTTCAAAACGAGAACAATTTTGAGCACTTGTGCACTTGGTTACAAACCCCACGACTATGACAAAACAACGCAATCTTGTATACTGGAATGATGAACCGCTATAAGGTCTCGCCAAACCAAGAATAACCAGTATCTCTTCATTTATATCGACATCTGGCAGCCAATCGTCTACTGCAGTGATCATGTAGTTGAATACATCTACCTCATCTTCACTGCGGATTTCACATCTCCGCCGCGGCTTTTTCTGTAAGTTTCTCCTTTTGCATTTGTATATTCCAACAGATGGGCACTTGGTATGCTCGAAGACGCATTTCCCGTCAAATTGATAATTGTTTCCAAATACCTCTTTAATATTTTCGTGACTCTGACTCATTAAAATGTTGTACAACTCTTCGTCGACATCAGAATTGTCCGCCGCTTTATAATAAGGTCCAATGTGTTCCACAAGGATATCATTCGTACGATGAGGGTACGAGGTCCCTTCAAGAGGGAAGCGTTTTATTCTAAAGAGGTGTTGCTCTCCGATTTGTAGCTCCGCGTCCCTGCGTAGCCAGCGAAAAGAACATATTCGAAGCACAGGCCTTACTAGTTTATGTCGTTCCATGTCCCAACCGATGTAGCAAAATCCGTCCTCCTTCACTTTTGCCTTCACAACAATCAGTAACCTCAGCTTATCGTTAGGAAGCGAATTAAGGGTCATTTCAAATCTGTTCTAGAAGACTTTCTTTTATAGCCAAATCATAATGCCGATGATAAGAATAACTTGGCCTTCTTTGTTGACGAATATTCTGAGAAGCGACTTCGACTCTCTGAGGCACAGCAGACGGGGTCATTGGTCATTTAAAATTCAACCACAACAATATATTAATGTCTGATGCAAAACTCAAAATCATGTTTATTCATTGCTAAAGAGGGGCCTAAAGGGGTAAAATGTGAACTGGGATTTAGGCAAATTTTCACTGGGAAAATGAGATTTGGGTCACTGGGACTGGGTCATAAACAAATAAACAATTGAATTGGGACTGGGATTTGGAAAATCGGGAAAACATTAGGCTTTGAAATGAGATTTGGACAAAATTTGAGCTGGGAAATGGAATTAAATAAATCCCCCCCCCCCCCCCCTACAGGACCCTCTATAATGGTTGGATGAGGTCGACTAGCCGGGTCGAATTTTTTAAATTGTAATAATAATCACCTTCTTTTCCAAGATTGCTATCCTCGTCGTGTCCACAGATCTTTGTAGCTTCGCCAAGAAAACATGACTTCGTGTCAGACTTGCGTTGTACATGAAATGTGGACCAACATATAAAGCTACCTTAAATTTGTATTTCTACAAAACAATCCCCACTTACCCAAGACGGCCTGATTGTTTTTTTTTTTAATTTTTCAATATCAAAATTTGTGATATTCCTCAATTTGTGAGATTGTGAGGACCATTTTACCGAACGGGTCATTGTGCAATCTATTTGCGTTGGTTTTCGAGCTGGCGTTATTACTTGATTTGCCACGCCATGCTGTCCACGGTTGCAATCCTGCTCTATCAGTTCTAGTCGTGTTGGTGTCTCGCAAAGTTTGCTTTTTCACGTAGTATGATCAGCCTTGCAGTATTGCTTGTTATGTCGTCGCATAACTGCAGATCTCTTATTAGATCCTACGTTAACAGCATTATCGTTTGCGGTCCCTTGCTGTTTTTAAGTTTTACATTATACACCCCCCCCCCCCCCCCCCATTTAGAGCTTTTTATCTTTTTGTAGAAAATAATTTGTCGGTAACATCGATAAACAGGTGTAGTTGTAATAAAAACAACAGCAAAAATGCGACCAAGCAAAATAATCTGGGCGACTCTCTAGTCCAGGTACTCCTCCCCTACTCAACTTTTTTGCCCTCCCTGCCCCCCTCCCCTGAGTCGTTGTCTCCAGTCCCTCTCGTCTTGTGAATGCGAAAGCGGGAACTGCCTTGCGGTGTTTGACACGGATGTCGGTGATTCGTCTAAGAAACCACTTTACAAGTGTTTTTACTCGTATTTTAAAAGGATCTCTGTCTCCAAAAGCAGCCAACTTCAATCCTACTCTTTTCTGCAGAAACTTCAACGCCTCCATGACTGCCAAAGAGATGTACTTCGCTTTCGGTTCGAATATGAACCCGAACCGGATGAACGATCGAAAAGCCTTCTTCACCGAGCGAGTCGGCGCTAAGTTGTCAGACTACAAGATGAGTTTTTCGTTTAGGAGAGTCGATGGATGCGGCTCTGGTAACATCAGGCCGGAGAAAAACTCCGTTGTACATGGAGTATTATACACTTTAGAAGCTGGGGGATTGGAGAAATTAGATGTCTTCGAAATGGTCTCCAAAGGATGTTATCGTCGCGAAATGGTGACAGTGGAGACTTCAGACGGGATAAAACTTGAAGCGACAACTTATGTGGTTACCGATGAGTTTTATCAAGAAGGTTTAGTGCCACGAAGAGATTACTTGGAGCATTGTTTGGCAGGCAAAGATGTTTTACCGACCGAGTACTATGACCATCTTGAATCGTTCAAGAAAGTCTGTAAGGACATGGACTCGAATCTATAAAAAAAAGTTTCTAGAGAGATTTTTTTATCACTTTAAATACTTTGTTTCACTAGTTTACTTTCAGAGGGAGTTATCGTACTGTAGATACAGGTTTGATCCTTATGAAATTAAGATTTGTAGGGATTCGTGTGTTTTATTGTTTCTGATGTGTTTCTAGTGAAGAAAATTATAATCATATTATTATTATTATTTACCACCGGTTGCCATAATAGTTATGGCAATTGTTGTACAGCGGGTGCTCAAACAGTATTCCAAAATTACCAGTCATATTGTACAAATAAATTATGTATTTTATGTTTGCTCTTCTTTCGAATTGGTAACCATGTTAGCTTTCTATCTAAATAGACCCTTCCATGTTTTTTTTTTTTTTAATTTTGGTGCTGAAACAGGGACTGCAGAGCATTTTTCCAATTGGAGGGGTGGGGGTGGGGGGAGCTGACTAGTGACTTGAAGTGGGGGAGCTTTAAAGACCCTTCTCTTTGAAAGTCTATATTTTTCGGAAAAATTGGGGGGAGACTAAGAGCCCCACACCCAGCTACCCCAACTCCGCGGTCCCTGTGAAAAGGGCACCATACAATTAGCAAAGTTTGAGAGTGATATGTCGGAATGAGCGAAGATATTGCTCCACAAGGTTGCAAGCTTTTACATGCTTTGGATTGTTGTGAGGGTGGAGGACACAAACTTGTCCCCCACCCCCACCATACAAATGTCTGTAAAATTTTGCGAGTTTGCAGAGCTATATCTTCTTAAGTCTTTAGCATATCACTATAAAACATGGCAAGTTTACTGAAACCAGCATGCTCTTCCAGCGGCGTCGATGGATTTTTGCCAACTAGTCCATGTAAAAAGTTAGAAAAACTGTGGAAGGGTCTATTACAGCACAATTTTTGCCTGTGCTTATATTATACTTATAACATGACATAAGCTTGTCATTCAACCCATACTGATTACTTAACACTCTGTCAATCTATGTAGTGTCTCTGATTGATTGTTGGTTCAATGTTTGGTTCCAGAAAATGTCCACACTCCCCCCCCCCCCACAGAAGGGATTGGAAATTTCTGGGGGTGGGGGTCTCAGAGACCAAAACTTTGAAGGAAATGTATGAAGCTTACGGGTAATTGGAATTTCCAAAGGGTGGGGACTCGTAGAAAAAATACCTTCTGTGGGGGAGGTATGGATAATTTTTGGAACTACACAATATTAATTTTTGCACGGTAACAACACTTACCGTATTTACTCGAATAAGCGCCGCGGCGCTTATTTAATTTTTTGCGCTTCAAGTGCGGCGCTTATTCGAGGGAGGCGCTTATTTGAGGGCGGCGCTTATTTAAAATTTGGACGCCACAAGAAATCTTATATTTTACAGTAATTGAAAATAGCGTCTTTTGATAGTCAGTATTCGTCTCTTGCTGAAGAGAGAAGTGGTGCAAGCTGTCCTGGTAAAGTTCGCGACCTTCCCAACATATACAGAACTACCAGAGACTACATATTGTAAAAATGTTGGATAGAAAACTTATGGGCGAGCGGAAAACAAACAAATTAAACTGCAAAACATCGCTTTTGATAAAAAGAAATATCCCAGTTTGTTTTAGAATTGATTTGTAGTGCTGTTTTTAGTTAAACGGAATCCCTCGAATAAGCGCCGCATCGGGGCTGCGGCGCTTATTCGGGGGCGGCGCTTATTAACTTTTTTTGTCCCAATTGCGGCGCTTATTCGAGGGCGGCGCTTAATCGGGGGCGGCGCTTATTCGAGTAAATACGGTAATTATCAGAAATTAGTAACAATGTAAGCCAGAGAGCCATGCGAGTCAGTAAGCAACTTTATATGTAACAAAAATATATAGTTGTATTACTTAACCTTCAAATAAAGGTTACCATTTTCAGGCTAAACAGCGTGCTTGTTAGGCTAACCAGAGAATTGTATAGACTAAGCCACAAGTGAGCCAGAAATACCTAATCCCAATGTCAAACCGAACTGCTGGCAGGACTGTGGGCTAACCAGAGTGGTATTTAGGCTAAACAGAGATTGCTGTCATGTCTTTTTGACTCACACTTTGCCAAGGTCTATTAGTAACACTACACAGCTAGATCTCATATTTAACAATTACTCCACGATTAGTAGCGCCGAGTTGGCTATAACGATCTCGTATCCAACAAGCGCGAGTGGAATAATTGTTTTATTAAAAATGCCCAAAGAATTGCAATATTTGAGCTCCCCAGCTATTTTCGTTGACGCGTATCGGCTACCAAATTTGTGGTCAATGGTATATGAGCTCATATACCATTGCCTGTTAACCAATCAAAATGCAGGAGTTGCAATATACCATTGATAGTTTTTAATAAGATCAGATATTGAATTTACCAGGTCAAAAAAATTTTCCTTTTGTGGGGGAGGGAGGGGGGATTATACAGTTCAATCCCAATAACTGGAGGGTAAAATTAGTAAGAAAATGACCTAAAGGGGAATTAGAAAAGGTTCAAGTTGTCTTTCAACTTTATTGGTCTCAAAATTTACAATAATAAGAAGAAATAGATTTTAATAGTTGTATCATATATGTTTTTTTTAAATAATTTATCTCTTTGTAAATTTTTACACAATTCAGTTTTGGACTGTCATGTAAAAATATCAATTAAACTATCTATCTATCTAAAAGGACCAAAATGGAATTGCGCGAACGGGAAAATAATGTAACCCATGCGAGGCGCAACCCTAAAAACTACAGCGGTAGTAAGAATGGTGATAAAAATCTTAAATTTTTTAAAAAAAATACAATAAATCTAATTACCTATAGTTAAAAATTATAGTTAAAAAATCTAATTAATTACTTATAGCTATTAATAGTTAGAAAACAAGATGCAGATAATATATATCACAAAAATTAAGTGCGGTGGCAAGGGCAGTTACAGAAGAGGAACCAGGTGCAGGGCATGTCAAATTTATATCATAGGTAGTGTCCAGTAAAGTAAAATAAGTGGAGCGCAGAAAATATTTGAATAAATTTAGGCTAGAAAATTTGTCGTGAGGGACGAGGTTACAGATAGTGTTCCAAGGTTTTACAATTCTATTGAAAAAAGAAGCTTGAAAAGTTGCGGTTTTACAGTAAGCAGGTTTAAGTACGAGGGTGGGGTTTTTAGAGCGGGACCAGCCATGCGTGACGAAAGTAACATATCCATCAATATTTAGGTCAGTGTATCCAGAAATACCACCCCCCAAAAACCCCGCGGAAACACAACAGTTATAGAGAAATAAAAGATCTCTCAGTTTCCTGTCATATGTTAGTGGTAGCAAGCGAAGAGTCTGCAAGTTAGCAGGAGATTCAAGTTATTGGGATTCAACTATAATATATTGAAGTCAAGAAGTCAGCTCATGTCATTTTATTTGTGAAACTGACACAGGAGTGTCCTCCATATTTATTGTAAACAAATTATGTACAATCACACACTTTTCAACTCCAGGTCATTAGAAATAAATTACACCAATAAAAAAGCTGTGATATACATGTACATATAGGGCTGATTGAAATTTTGTGTGTAAAATCAAGCCCACAACTTGATAAGGATGTCAAGTACAATAAAAAAAAATGCTAAGTAGGGATTTTGAAACATTTTTCAAACCATAAGAAATGCTGTTGTTCATTGTGGCAAAGTCACAGTTTGTGTTGTAAATTGGTTTTGACATTTCCTTTTCAACCAATTACCACTACATTCCCCCTGGTCAATATTCCTAAGTATATATAGATTTCATTTTTTTTTTAAAATGCTGTCATTCTGAATAAAACAGGGCTCATTATATGGCAAATTCGAGCTCAGCAAACCCTCCAAGTTTATTTTTTTCCTTAGTGACCATTTGGCCACCAACTGCTCAAGTTTAGTCCAGTGAAAAGTTTTAGTCGCTAAATTAAGCTCATGCTTTCAATCCTTCATCTCAATTTAAGTTGCAGGCTGGCGGATTGGTTCCCATTTAGTCGCCAGCTGCTCCAAAGTTTTAGTTGCCATGGCGACTTAAATGGTCTTAACTTGGAGGGTTTGCTGAAATTTCAGCTTGGTTAGCCATGCTTCTGAAACAAATCCTCTAGAAATGAAGTTGCCAGTAAGTCCATAAGGTAGTAAATGACCCAGCTTAAGAGCCATGTATATGGGCCAATGCTGACACAAGAGCTGGAACTTGTAGAAATATTAAAGCAAAATGAACATACATGTATATTAAATCATCTATTAAGATTTTCAGTTGGAATTTTGCAGCCTTTCTCAAAAATTTATGTTTTTCATTTTATTTTTTTCTGTTGGGTCAAACAAAAATAGTCTTTCCATACATTCAAATTTAAATGTTTTGGCAAATTATGATCTCTTCATATTTAGATAAGCCCAAGTAAAAAAACAACAACAAAAAGACAAATGTTTTTGTCCCCACCCGCTTCATTTTTGGGGCCGCTTCTCTTTTCTAATATTTGTTATTGGGAATGTTGGAATGAACAAAAACCAACAGGTGTAAATCCTCAATTAAGTATAAAAAAATTCTACAAGACATGGCTTTTGCCTGCATTTTAATATGAACTCAGGCCAAACATTTAAGCCTCGGCACGCTAGGTCCATACTGGAGAGGTCAGGAATTATTTTGCAAGTTTGCTTCTGGAGAATTTGACTATGGAGGAAATAACAAATAACAAAAAAAGCACCCGACTGCCATCTTTTTATAGAAAACATTTGTTGTTGTTTTTATTTGGCCTAATGTTAGTGTCTAGCTTGTGAAATATGAGTAGCTTTCTCTTTTTTCCTAATGACACACAATCTTTTTCCAGTCCCCTCTCCCCTCCCCACCCCTCAACTACATCTAAAACATGGAGTGTTAACTTTTATCTCCTGTCAACACTACCTCCAATTCCTGGTATGGTAGCAGTCTTGTCACATCTTTATCATTTCTAACAATAGTGTTTGGCAATTTTCTTATTTTCTTTATATTCTTAGACTCAATACCCAGTTCTTCACAACATACTGTTTCCAGATTTTGGAATGTGAGATTACTTCTGTGAAGGCCAAGTTCAATAAAGTCCTTTTCTTCTGAATCAGCAATTCTCAACTTTAGCACGACTTCCTCTCCTGATTGCGCAGCACACGAAGAATTTGAATTTGATGAAGTGTTCGTGTTCATCGTGCCTTTCTGCTGTCCATTTACCAACGATGACTCTTGGTTGCTTGAGTTTGAAACACCTTGCCCACTCTGTACCCACCCCCCGGGCTCATCTTTCTCTGCATAGAAAAACTCCGGATTTCGAAGATAATTCGGTACAATAGGCAAAGTTTCAGTGACCGTGCTTTGGCCCATACTGTTCCCTTCGCCAAGCATCTGCTTTATACCAGTGTCACTAGAAAGCTGGGCTGCAGTCTCCCCTTTACTGGTCAGTGCTGTGGCATCTGCCCCTTGCTCCACAAGGTATTTCACAATGCTTGCATGTCCCCTTTTCGCTGCCCAATGCAAAGGCGTCCAGCCGTTCATTGCGTTCGCTGTATTAATGCTGACACCTCGTTCGATAAGCAGTTTTGCATTTCTTTCATCGCCGATACAGCATAATTCCCGCAATCTCTCCTCTAACTCCGTCTTGTTCGCCATCTTTGATTGAGCGTTCGGGACTAGATAGAAGCGCTTCTCTGATTGGCTCACTCTATGTTTAGCCAGCTTCAGCGCAAATCAACCAATCGCAGAGGCCTAAAGAAATTTTCGAAACAGTCCGCTGAGTAGCACGTGCTTGTTCGTGGTCGTATAAACAACATGGCGGCTCGCAGACAGAAAGCGGGAACAAATATCCCAACGTCGGAAGTGATTTCGGACTCTACAAGTCCTGTAGATGTCGATTTGTAAGTATTTATAGATTCCAAATATTCCTGTAGTTGATATTTTATATTTTTTCTCCCCAAACACGTTTTTCTTCATGGTTGCATGATTAGCTAAATCGATCCGGTTGTTTCAGCCCAGGATGAAAGAACAAAAACGTTAAAATCTCACCGTTATAAACCTTGTCAAAAGTTAATGATAAGTTACAAATTTATTTTTGCACCTCCTTCTTTCTGAAAGAAGTTTTTACTTCATCAGACAACACTTATTTGTTTTGTTCCCATTTGCACCCCTCCCCAGACACGAGGGATAAGGGGGTCCCAGTGGTATCGAATTTCATTATCCCCCCCACGAATCACCCCTCTCTTTGTCGAAATTTATAGACCTCCCCCACATCGTTCTGTCTTGAATTTACTTTTAAATGATTTCTACTGACTCCAGACTGTCAAGCATTTCTCGTAATTAAAAACAAAGTAAACACTATTACTGCTGTCCCAGTAGTTTACATTGTATGGTTACGGAAAATATTCATACCCCCACCACTGTGTGTATTGTAAATTCCAGAGGGGTGGGGTGGGGGTTATTTTTCTTTACAAATATGGAAATTCTGGAGAGGTGGGAGGTTTAACCTGAAATTCCCTCTGTGGTAGGGGTATGATTATTTTCAAATCTGGAACTACTCATTGTAGCCCTTGAAGAGATAAACCTGAAACAAAATATTGCAAAGGCCATCCCAATAAAATGTTTCGTTTCCCATCGCCCCGTCTTTTGTGTGATGGGTCGGTCGGTCGGGCAAAAAACAAAACAAAAAAAAACACTTGGGTTCCAGAGAAGGCCGGGCTGCTAAGTAAGAAAGCCTGATTACAAAGTCAACTCGAAAACATGGTCTTTTCGTTCGTTATTCCTTATCAAATGTCTAAACAGTCTTTAAATAACGTAGTATCGATGTTTATTAAAGACAAAGACATCATATACCAATCGTTGTTAATAAAACAAGATCGTGTGCTTGTAAATTGAACTACTTGCTTCTTTTTAAAACTAGTAATCTGGATTTTTTTTTTTTTTACTTTTAGAAAAAAATTGGTCGGTCAGGCAATGGGAAACGAAACATTTTATTGGGATGGCAAAGAAACAGAAACATATTAAAAATCTCTTGAAACTAGTTGGAGGCAGACCAATTGGCTACATACAATTCATCTAGATCCATCTAGTGGCACCTGGGATCTCTGGATTACAAGTCTAGTACCCCAACCACTAGGCCACCTTGACTCCACAATTCTCAGGAGATATGAATGAATTACACATACATGTATTTATGAATGTGTAAACAGAGTTATAATTATATAGGATTTGAACCCATGACCTCCATATTACTTGTACAATAGACTGTAGACCAGCTGAGCTATAAAGCCACCCATTGGGAGGCTTTATATTGACCTTCAGATTGATTATCATTATTATTGTTAATATTTTGTAGGACAAAGAAGTTGTCTCCATCAGACAGTTCTGTATGGTGTCCAAGACCTTACACAATATTTAAACTGCTATTATCAGCAAGATTCTGTTCTGCCTTTCTCAGCAATATATCTGACTGTGATGAAACATTCAACTACTGGGAACCAGTAAGTTAGGGCATCATGTTTTCTGAAAGTGTTATCAGGGTAATACCATAGGTGACAAATTACCCCTTAATTTGGGTGCGAAAATTTAACATTAATTTATAATTTCACATGTGAAATTATAAAATTGCCATGGCATCTTAGTTAGTGGCAAGATGGCATCTGTAATAAAAGATGTTTTAAACTTTGTTAATTTTCGCTTGAATTTCATCTTGGTCAGCTAGCCTTGGCCATGTAAAAAACTTTTAATGATAAATTATTTTATTTTTCTAAACATTAAAACGACTTCAAAACTTATTAGCCATTTACAAAAAGGCATCAAGCGGATTTTTGAGCGTTTTACATGGGCGCCGTTTTCAGTCCATTCAAGACAAACTATGGTCATAATGTGAGAAACAACTGACAGTTGCTCCTTCTTTGAAACTTTTTATCAACAGCAAAAAGAAATCTCTAAAAGGTTTTCTTCAAAGACTAAAAAACTTGCGAACTTAAGGCAAAATGTATGCTTTCAACTTTTCAAAGCTCAGAGTTCGAGAACCAAATTAGAATATACCAGTTAATTTGTCACCTATGATATTAAAATGTAATCAAATGATATACTCTAGAAAAAAGGAAATAATTTCACTTGCATTTTGTCAAAAAATATTCTAATAATTTCCTTTGCCTAAAGGCTCGGGAAATTATTAGAATTTTGACAAAACATGCGTAAAATTATTTCCTAATTTCAACTGTCATCATTTGATTACCTGTACTTATCACAACATTCTGAAGTAGATGGCTGGCTTCGAATGATAAAATAGTTGGTGATTTAGGCCGGCAACTGACTACTTTTCACATCCCTGGTAAGGTTAAAGTGATTACGCCAGAGTACGTAATATAAGAAGTTTATTAACAAATATTGTAAGTTGCATTGATAGCAATGTTCTTGAAAGTGATTGTTTCCAATTTGTTTTTATCATTAGGAGCTGGTGCAAGGGGGGGAGGGGGTAACGGCCATGATCCTGTTACATGTACAAATTTAATTTGCCAGACTCCGGATTGAGCGTTTCGGGTTTGAGACCTGGCACTGTGTTGTGTTCTTAGGCAAGACAAGACTCTCATAGTGCCTCTCTCCACCCAGGTGTTTAAATGGGTAATGGCAAATTTACCGCTGGGAGGTAATCCTGCGTTGGACTAGCATCCCATCCAGGGGGGAGTTGAAATAGTCCTAGCTGCTTAATGCTATAGAAACTGGGATAAGCTGTGGCCTGATGAGCCAATTGGCTCAACAGCAGGCTTTACCTTTACCTTATAATAATTAGTTGTATGTACATTAAACAACAGGTTTATACATAAATTCCTTTCACATTTTTCTAGCTATTTTCTTGTGTCACAGTCTAATTTTTACTGGCCCCTTATTGTGCATCACACATAACCCTTTGCTTCCCTCACCATTTCAAGCTCAGGCATCAGTATCAAGACAAAAATAGATTTGTTAGCACTTTAAGTAATCATTACTCTGATCAATCTTTCTCTCATCTCTTAGATGCATTTCCTGATGTTTGGGTCTGGTTTTCAAACCTGGGAATACTCACCTAAGTACGCTATCAGATCCTATGCTTACCTGCTTCTACACACTTTTCCTGGGAAGATACAAATTCAAATATTTGAAGCTAATAAGGTAAGTCCTTAATGTGTAGTAATATAGGATAAGAGACTGTCTAAGTGTCCTATAATGAAGTTTGAATGTGAACAACAGTAGGCATTTTCTCATAGAGGAAGTCCACATGACATTTTCATATGCTACACATTATAGGGTCATTGTTTTTCTTTTTCTCTGCTTGGGTTGAGGTTGATTTCCTTTGCCCATTCTCACTCTTCTATTAAATGCTTGACTTATTCAGTTTTACTGTTGCAGTTGCTGGTGTTCTACTTCCTACGGTTTGTTCTTTCAATAGCATGTGCTGCCTGTGAGACTTATTTTTACAGGTATGTACAATGTACACGTGCCCAGGAGGGGGGGGGGGGAGTACTCGGGTTTTCAAGTGACAGGGATGATCAAAGGATTTTCTGAGTTTGAAATTTTTGGTATCGGGATTTTTTGGGGTAGAAAAATTTGACAAGTATTTTTTTTATTCAAGTAGGGATGTTTTTGGGTACCGTATTTACCCGTGCATTAGTCTATCCCCCACTTTTGAGCCAGAAACTAAGTTTTTGTCATTTCTGGGTAAGAATTTTCTTGGAAAATTAACCTTGTGTTTCTTAGAATTTCCTTTCAGGTAGAGATACTTGATGAAAAAATCACAGCAACTTTCAATGTTTTATATGTTTATTATCGAGCTTACTCGAGCGTTTTACATTTTGTAACAACACATGTTAATGCAGGCATTTTGTTCATAATTTTTGAAACAGGCTTATAAAATCAATCACACTTATTTTAAATGAACCTTTCTAATTGTTGAGAGATTTAGAAGACAAGCAATTTCAACTTGAACTGCCAATTTAATGACACAGATAGCAAAGCGAAAGGACATCATAACCTGTACTGTTGTTTATTAGATGTTTGTGAACATATTAAAACAATTGTTATGCTAATTATGCAGAATTTATTTAACTGGTGCTTGGTTCAAAAATTTTGACCCATGTTAAAGTCGAGGGCGATTTTTTGGGCCGATTAGGTAAAAAAAGGTCAACTTATACATGGGTAAATACGGTATTAAAAACAATCTGAAGATTTGTGGTGATGTCTTGCCTGCGTAGAACTTTCTGTTAATAATGTACAAACAAACGTGTTTTGTTGTTGAGTTTTGAAAGGGTCAATTATTGATCTAGGGATTTTTTGGGTAAATGTTGGAAGCCCTAGGGATTTTTTTTTGGGTCTTGATTTTTGCCCACATTCGATCATCCCCATCACTTGAAATCCCGAGTTCCCCCCAACCCCCAGGGTACATGTGAGGTCTAATCCCATGGCATAACAAGGATGGATAATGATGATACAATGTGCATCTATAGTCATTACATTACACTGTATGTTAGTTGCCGCCTTTTGTAGAAATCATTGCAGTTCTTAAAGGCTCTTACGAGAAATGAGCTGTAACCCTAATCATGAGGAAACAAGAATGCAAAATTTAATGTTTATATTACGAGAAATTACTAGATAGTGTACAATATGTAAAATGTGATCTCCTTGTGTAAAAGTTAGAACCACTGCCATAATTTTGAGTAAATTTTCTGTTCTGCATTTTCGTTTTAGGGGCATAATGAAACAATTCGGAAACCATGTCGCAAGAATAGCTGCTGTTTTCATGATCTTTAGTACAGGGATGTTTATATCTGCAGCTGGTGAGTCTACTTGAAAATATAAATTAATTTACAAACTAGTTATACCTTATTCTTACTAATTTTCACATGTACTCAATTTCGCAAAAAAAATGTGCGATTCCATTTAAAATTGAATGACGAGTATTTAATTTTTGTGATTTTGTCAAAGCTTTTATCCCTCAAACCTTGATCTGAAGGTTCTGTATAAATTATAAATTAAAATGGCTTGTTAAGTTGCATGTATCAAATATATAAATTTACTGTACACTCAATCAGAGGAAGTACATATTCGAAAACAAGACCAGAAAGATACAAATTCAAGGACAAAATTAGTGACAATTTTAATGCAAAGCAAGTTCCAGAAAGCCAGTTACTTACAACTAGTAGAATTTGTGTATTGTTCTTCTGTGATATGATATTCAATTTCTTGTGTTTAATTTTCGCACATTCTTTTTTCGCAAGTGTAAATTTTTTGCTACCTTTTTTCCAAAAATTATGTGAAAATCACAAAATTAAATACATGCGAAAATTAGTAAGAATAACACTTAAAGGTAAATAAATGCATTGTTTTTTCTTAACATTTTCCAGATGATTTTTGGTAAACATTACAGGTGATTGTTGATGTTCAGAGTTTCATAAAATGTTGGCTGCATTTTTGTATTGCATCACTGTATGGTTTTACATGCACTTTCATTGTACCTCAACACAATGCATGTGACCAGGTTTAATAATATTACCTTATTCTCACTTAATTTCGCGAGTAGTAAATTTCGTGATTTTCGCGATTTTTTGAAAATCGCGAAATTTAATACCGTATATAATATTAATAAAATAATGAAATTCAATGCTTTATTACAGTTATTCCAACATGCCTTACCTTCATTTTTAGGAGTTTTATGTTTAATTTTGTTCATCAGTTAACTTCCACTGCATTACTCTCACTACCTGTTATCACCGTCTGCATAGATGCCAAGTCTCACGCTTTTGGCGTGAGACTCACTCTTTTTGACCCAATCTCACGCAACCACGCCATTCAGGCAAAATATCACGCTTTTTTTTAAATTCTATAACTTAAGGAAAAAGTGTTATTAATTTAAATAAAGAGATATACTTTCATCTGTACTTTGGTAGAGATGAACGCTAATTGAGTAGGGAAGAGTTAAAAAACAGCAAACGCTTGCTGATAATGAAGGAAATTGCTTCTCTGCAACTTACATTTTTTACAAATTTTCTGGGGGAATATACCCCCAGACCCCCTAGAAGTTACCCCCTCTGGGTCTCACTAATGCTCCCTCGGGGCAATTCAATTTCTCACTCCATACCAACCAAAAAACTTGGCATCTATGCTTCTGAACTATCCTCTGTAGCTAAGTTCTTCAAAATCTCGCTTGTGCAGTCGTATATGCACCTATCCAGCCAATCGGGTATTTAGAGAGTAGAATACCTTATGCTTTGTTATGTTTAGCTTGTTTTATTTGCTGTTTTTTACGATGACGATCATATAAATTATGTTGTTACAGATCTGAGGTCAAAGCTTCATATTGAAGAATAGAAAAAAATCGCGAAATTTAATACACTACAAATCTACCTTCCTCACAAAATCGTGAAATTTAATACTCACGAAATATGGCTCTTGATTTTTCACAAAATTAAGTACTCGCGAAATTTAGTGAGAATAAGGTACTAATTAATTTGGAGAATATCATCTTCAGTTTTGTGACATGTTTTGATGCTTTGTCTGCGAGATGAGTACATAATTACTTTCTGTTTCTTCTTCTTTGAAGCATTCCTGCCCAGTTCATTTGCAATGTACATGGTCCTTTTATCCTATGGTGGATGGTTTGCAGGAAATTATGCAGTAAGTTTACTTAATTCTTAGATTGTGAAATTACATTTTATATCATATTGTTACTATAATTAGAATGTACAGTTGTGAATGAAGATGTACAGTCGCTAGTGGTCAGTGTACCTGTAGAAATGGCGAAGGATATTTATAAATATTTCTTGGCAAGACACTTAACGTCGAACTTTGCATGAGAGGAACTAAATTGCAATTCTGGTTGACCCAAACAGGTAAAGCTTGACCACTGGGTCAAACACTGAACATTATTAGTTGGACCGCACGTCTGTCGAATTAAACTCAGAGCAGCGAGAACAAATATTTGAAGGCGTCTCATGTGAAGTTCGACGTTTGGCTTGGTCCTTACTCTCTCTGTGCTTTTTCCACCCAGAAAAGAGACTTTATATGTCCTATAGGATGCATGTAGTAGTAGTAGTAGTAGTAGTAGTAGAAGTCTTTATTAAGAAGCTAGTCACAACAAACGTGTGGCTTTACAATAAAAAAAAAACAATCTAAAATAAGCTAAACTAGTAAAATGAACCTATTATATGTATCAGTTACAAGGATTTTAAGAAATAAATTTAAAAAGACATCTATTTACAAAAGTGCGTTTGAAACGTTCTGTTTTTACTTTAGGGAGTATAAAGTCATGGCCCCTTTCTCTAAGAGCTCTGTTCCGTTTGGGTGGGAGCAAGTCATATAATACATGGCCAGTGTCACTTGTGATTCTGTTGAAAAGATCACTGTCCCTATTCTTAATAACATCAGATATCAAAATGATCTTATTTGTATAGCCAAAACGATAGGCTCGCAGAAAGAAAGTGTCAATCCGATCTAAATATTTGCCTTGATAGGCAGAGCCCCACATGTACATGAACATGTATGCATATGTACCATAAAGATTAATATGAATCAATATGGCACTGCAGTTCTGAGCAAACTGTAAATATATGCATAATGCATGCCAAAATAAGCAACAATTTGGCTATCAATGCTGAGCTCCGTTTGCGAGGCAAAGAAAATTAATTTCTACGAATTTTGGTAGTTCTGAGAAAACTGTAAATTTGGGGGAATTAATTTTAAAATACAAAATTGAATACAAAAGTAACGCAAAAGTAAAATCTTTGGTAAAATAAAAAAAAAACTGGCCTTAACTGTAACTATAAGTTCAAGTTTACATAATTTGTAATTACTGTATTCTGTGATTACCTCTCCTCGCAGGTGGCTGTTTTAGCAACAGCAGCAGGTGCACTGGTTGGCTGGCCATTTAGTGCAGTTCTTGGGTGAGTACAAACTGTACTGGCATCACTACCCTGGGGCAGGGGGTACTACCTTACTACCTTACTTGTAATACACCTGATTGAAGAAACATTGACCCATAAAAAGCATAGACCATAAACAATGCACACCCAAATGTTTACTGCGATATCGGAAAAAAAGTAATCGTCATCTGTGACAGAATCAACATTATGATAAGAGAGGTTATTTTATCTTAAGTTTTGTATGCAATTTATTGGTCTGTAAGTAGCTGTATTGTTTACTTTTTTTGTGATGTATTTTGTTTGTGTGTGTGTTGCAATAAAAAATAATAATAATAAAAAAAAATAAGAGAGGTTGTGTAAAACCTCTCAAAGATGATTATGATTATAAATAAATGGAATATTACTTAGCTTACCAATGATGTCTACGGAGAATCCTATTCAGTCTTAACCTTTAGGGTCCTGTTTTTATCAATTTGGTGCATACTATACAGATGTATGCTGTTCGATGGAGTCCCATTTTTAAGCTTTTAAGTCAGTGATGGGGTCTCAATTTTGACCTTTTAATCTGAGATGGGGTTTGCTAGACCCCACGCACAGTAGAAAAAACCCACCCAAATTTTCCATGTACCTCCATTTCCCCCTCCCCCCTCAGTTTCTCAGTTACATGTTCATTATGTAATTACTATTACAACAAAACTGTCAGTTGCAATGTTGTAAACAACACATATAATGTTTGACTAATTTGATTTTGTTTCAGGGTTCCCATTGCATGGGATATCTTAGTTCGACAGAGAAAAATAATGTATTTTATGCAGTTATGCCTTATATCACTTATAGTATTTTTGGTAAGTGTTTTTGACCAACAATAATATTTGTATGAAAATACATGAACCCTTGGATGCCTAAAGTGAAAGCTGTGTTCCCAAAACTCTAGAAACACAAAACTAATGACAGGCAATGCCATATTGACTGCACAGCGTTTCCTAAAGGGAATAGAAAACACATTCTCTATGTCTAGAAATATCAAGTTAGAAACACTTGTGAAAGTCTAAGAGGGCTCAAAAATGCCGCCTTTGGAAACACTGACCCACTATCTGTGCCTGTCTACCTTAAAAGTTGATAAAAACATGGAAAAAAATCTTTTTTGTAATTATAAATGTTGTGACTCATACATATCGTAAGGTTGCCAATTTAGGGGTTTCATTAAGAGGCAACCACCAGCTGTGAACATGATTTTGCCTGGCTGTTTTTGACATCTGAAATGACGTCAGTTTACCAAAGAGGAAAGGACCTTAATGATACTTTGCACGGTTGCAAAACCCTGATGTCCACCTGCTCCAAACCTATATTATAATAATATAGTGATCCAAAACTGTATCCCTGAATAATAATCATATAATCCAATTTAATATTTATAACCATGTTATTTTGTTCTCTACAGGGTCCTCTAGTGTATATAGATTCATTTTTCTACAGCAAGACAGTAATTGCTCCTCTGGGCATAGTGCTGTATAATGTGTTTGGTAAAGGAGGTCCTAGTCTCTATGGTAAGGCCAAAACAAGGTTTCAAAATTAACATTTGAAAGGAAGCATGTTGATAATATAAACTGATTTGCCTGGGGTGTTTGTAGTTTTAGAATTGGTTCATGCTAAAGCCAGGACCAAATGAGGATGAGAGTTGATGAGAGTTTTCGTCAACTCTCATTGACTCTAATCAACATCGGACCAAACAAGAGAGAACTCTCATCGACTGTCATGAAAAATTTCAGAGCATGTTCAAATTCGATGAGAGCGTATGAGAGCGCACAAGAGTCGTTGAGAGTGCATGAGAGTTCCATGCCAAACAAGAGTGTGAGTTTGGACTCTCATCAACTCTCATCCTTGTTTGGCCTGGGCTTATGCTTATGACAAATTGCACATATGGGGGAAGAGGCGGAGGGGGGGGGGGGGAATGGGAGTTACCTGTGATTTTACTTGCATCTCATCCAGTGGGAAAAGTTTTCAAAGGGGGTGGCTGTTAGCAAATATTTGTATAGTTTTTATTTTAGCCACAGGATTTTTTATAGGGGTCACTCTGTGGATGTCAGAAAATGCTTAACTTATCAACAATTTTTACACCTTACCCAGTGTCATTATGTTGTCCTTTTTTCTATTTTAACATGTTACCAGGTACTTATTAATTTACTAATTTTTTTTTTATGGATCAAGGGGGGGGGGGGGGACTAGCCCCCGTATTTCCACCCCTGTAATAACAACACCATAAACTAAAGTGAATAACAAGCTACAAGTCTTGGTTGGAACAAACTTTACCTTTTCATTCTAAGTTAAGCACTACATGTACATGTAGAGTACTCTAATGCTGGCATTTTACATCACAGGTGTTGAACCATGGACATTTTACTTCCTAAATGGCTTTCTTAACTTCAACCTTGTATTTCCCATGGCACTTATCGCTCTGCCAGCTTGTGTAAGTATTAATAAAAGAAATATTGAATCTTCTTATCTGGGTACAGTATGTCTCCCCCACAATGCTTTTTTATTTACGTTTTGAGCTTGAGCTTCGAGTTGTTTAGGAGCAAAGAGCAGCAATAATTAATGGCACAAAGTACATGTAATGCTCGCCTTTAAAAAAATGCTTAGGGTTCTGGCTGAAATGGTGATGAAGGATTTTAACAGTAACAGGACAAAGAAATAAAAAACAACTGTGTTGGATTGTTGTAATAAATTGTTGTTGCTGTTGTTGTTGTGAAGTTTATCAAGGCAAAAAGTCAATTTTTTGATGACTTTTCAACTAAATAAATATAATGTATAAATTTGCATGAATTTTATTTGTGGCAGGTTTTTGTCAAGCTGGTGACAACGCAAACACAGGAAAGGAAATGTAAGTAAATTTGAAAAGACTTCTCACTTCTAAATTATTTTTTTGTTCTGCTGATAACCTCTTCTGTTATAATAGGAGGCAAGCGGAGTGGTTTTGGGGGCTGGTGCTGTAATCCGAGGGTCCCCCTTCAAGACCTGCCCCTGCCACTAGCTGGATTTGTTCTCGGTAGTCCCGAGTTCAAATTCTCGGTCAAGCTTTGTATGTAGCCAACTGGTCTGCCTTCTGCCAGTTGGGATTTTTACCCATGTTATGTTCATTTAAAATATTTGTTTCCTCTATTTCAGAAGCTAAGTGCATGACCACTTAGCCTGCAAATACAGCCGCCTCTCATTCGCTCTCGCTACTCCGGCACGTAGTAGGGGGAGCGAATGAGATGCAGCTGTATTCACAGGCTAACGACCACTTTAAACAACATTTACATTTTTTACAAGGTACATATATGCTTGGTCTTGTTGGTACATGTACTAATCTTTCTAATGAGTTGCTTTTATTTAATTTTTAGTCGGGCCCTCTTCAGTGTTACCAGTGTGGTTGTCATTATCAGGAATGTACATCTGGATTTTAATCTTCTTCACAAGACCTCATAAGGTATATGCAAGAAAACCATTCCCCAATTCAAGAAGACATGAAATTCGGCAGATTACAAGAGTTTATAATTTTACCTTCAACCAAGTATTGTTCTATCGACAACAGCACTAAAGAAGGGGAGCAGGGATGGCGAAGTGGTGAGACGGAGCGCTCGCCTCCCACCAATGTGACCCGGGTTCAATTGCCTCCCTCCACAAAAACCAACACTTCCAAATTCCAATTAGATCAGCAATACACGGCCCTACAAGCTTATAGCTTTAATCTTCACCGTGTCTAAATAACAGTAATTCATTTATTTATTTTTTGTATATTGAAAATTTAAGGCAATAAGAGGCTGTTTCGTACATGATTTCATAAGCTGTGTGAATAATTATCAAATATGCATCCAAAAGCAGGGCTGTGCTCTAAGGGTGCCCAGGTGCCTCAGGCGACTAACTTTTGTCTTTGGGCGACCAGATAATCTTATTTCTTTCATATAAGCTTTATGCTGGGCACCCTGGATCTCATAGTTTGGAACCTTTGGGCTCCTTGTAATTTTTCTTAGAGCACAGCCTTGAAAAGGTGGCTCTAGCTGAATGAACAAGCAACTCAGCTCCTAACCATTGTCTGTGTCTTTTGTTATTATAGGAGGAGAGGTTTCTGTTTCCTATTTATCCCTTCATCTGCTTATGCGGAGCTGTAACTCTCACAGAGGCACAAGTATGTAAACCATTCCATAATAGAAAGTAAATACCCCCGGGGGACGCCCTTATTAAAATGACGGGAGCTCGTCAGACATTTTGAAAACACCCCTAAGAGGTACCAGACTCTCATTTTGTGGGCGTGACCCAAATTTATTTTTACCCCAAAGAGGTACCAAGTCTAAAATAACAAATTCACTGGCATTTGATGACTGGATCGCTGTTTTCTTGTAAATGTTTCAGAAAAAAATTATTTGCATTATGTTTCAGATCAATAACTTTAAAGGAATCTAACAGGTAGTGCAACAACTTTAGTGGCGGTTATTTTAGGCTTTAGCACCCTAAGTGATAGCAAGCCACAAATGTTACCCCCTAAAAGGCATGACAACATGCACCCTTGTAATTGTTATAGGGGTTGTTGTTGTTGTTGTTGTTGCCCCTTCACGGTTTTACTCCTTAAGACCACTTAACACCTTCCATGAATGAATAGAGACTATAGATGTAAAACGTTCAAATACTAAATACATAATTTTACAGTGTTTTCTGTGTAGGAAAAAATGAAACTGAACAGTCACACTAACTAAGAAGTTAGTGATAGGAAATTTATTTGTGTTCTGTACAGAAACTGTTCCACAGCATGTTCTACAGCGGTAATAGACATCACTACTCAGCCTCGTCAACTTGGTTTGCAATCGCTATCAGTGTTGTTTTCTCGCTGCTGTCTCTGTCAAGATCAAGTGCATTATATTATGGTGAGATATAGTTATTATTAAAGTTGTGGCTATAAAGCGACTGCCAGTCACTGCAGTCAGAATTCATTTAATCGAACAAGCTTTTTAAAGGGACTGTGTCATGGATTTTAGCTAAATTTAGGCATAGTGAAATATAAAAATACTCTTTTATAACAGTAGAGGAACATTTCAATGACATAGCAAATACAAAAGAAGGTAAGGATGGCCAAAAGAGAAGGAGATTGACACGAACTGCGATATGGGTTTTTGAAATATTGTTGGGCTGAACAATTTCCAAAGTTAATCTCATTTCCTTGTAACTTTAAATTATAACGCTCTGGAGACACATTTGTTTGCAGTGAAGCTATAGTTTTGTCATTTGGATCCAGAAGTAATTTCTTTGCAAACATTATGTTTCATAGCGAGTATTTGGCAATACGTAATAAAATAAACTTAACTCAGCCGTGACACAGTCCCTTTAAAGTGAAGTTAGGCGTTATTATTAGCATTATTGAAAGTCTGGTTGCCTAGGTTACCACGCGCCACTGGACTTGTACGTGGAGCTGAACCACATGTCGTCCAAGCTTGAGCAGCCCCTTCCCCCTGACAAACCAATCAACCTGTGTGTTGGAAAGGAGTGGTACAGATTTCCAAGCAGCTTCTTCTTACCCTCGGAAAGGTAATTACTGTTGTTTAAACATGTCAGTTAGGTATGGTATAATGGTTAGTGGGCTGTACTCCGGATAGAGTGGTCCCGAAGTTCGAGTGCTGACCAGGGTATTCTTGGGGAAGATGCTTAGCTCTCGCAGTGCCTCTCTCCACGCAGGTGTATAAATGGGTAACAACAAATTGATTGAATTTTTTGTAGGGAATACCTGCCATGGACTTCACATACATGTACCTACATGTACAATATGGATGCTGCATCTCTTTTCTAAGCATTTTACTTGAATAACCAGCTTCCTTCGAATAATCTCGGTCTTGAAATTCTTAAGTGGATCATTTGTTGGGTGCGTCTGTTCGAGATATTTTATAGGCCCATTTATTAACCTAAACCGCCGCCTGGTTAGCTCAGTTGGTAGAGCGCCGGACTGCTGTGCGGGAGGTCGTGGGTTCGAACCCCACACCGGACCAACACTCAGGGTCTTAAAATAACTGAGGAGAATGTGCTGCCTTTGTAATTACATCTGCAAATGGTTAGACATTCTAGTCTTCTCGGAAAAGGACGATAAACCGTAGGTCCCGTCTCCTGTATCTTTATCCTTATCACAGGGGACGTTAAAGAACCCACACACTATTCGCAAAGAGTAGGGCACGAAGCTCCCGGTGTTGTGGTCTGGCCTTGTGTAGTAAATTACAGTCCGGTACAGCGCATTTGAAGATATATATATATATATATATGAAAAATGCGCTATATAAATTCATTATCATTCATTAATATACAATCTTCGTTCACTGTCCAAAATCCACGCGCGCAATTGGTTAAAATAGATCACGTGATTTTGCTTTACCTGTCGTCAGCAAACTCCGACAGTGCAGTATTGACAATAATGCACGAAAATCGTGCATTATTGAAGGTGTCTTCAGCTTCAAAGCTTGTGGAAGTGGAAGAAAAGTATATTCCTCAAATTATCAACGATCCAATACCAAACAAAATCGAAGAGGATAACAACTTGAAGCGCTTTCATGTTCAAAGGTAAACTGCAGCTCAATAAATACATTTTTGTGTGCGATTGACTTGCTTGTAGTTGCTTGATTGTGAAAGCCATCGACTTGCATTGAACAAGCTTCTCGCTGACTGTATTTATGAACGACCACAGCTGATGAACGATTTTATGAACCATTTTAAGTTTTATTTCTGTACGGCTAATTTGTGATTTTTATATTATTGATGTAATCCCGTGTAATTATATACTACTACACTTCTTATTTTTGAACATTAAGTTTGTTGTTTGAAGTTCGTTAAGTCGATGATCGCTTGCAGTTCGATGCAGTGTACTCAGATTGTATATTAAAAGGGTTAGAGTCTGTTCGTTCGTGTTTTGTTGACAAATACACGCACTTGCTGACCTTACAATGAACTCAAAATTTTCAATACTGCAGTATTGAAAATTTCTCGTTCATTGTGCGGCCAGCGCGTGCGTGTATTTGTCAACAAAACACTCACAACAGTCTCTAACCCATAATTATCATTATGAATGACAGTTTTCACTACCCTTTTCAATACTCCAACTCTTGAAATCCCTAACGTTTTATATACCTCCGGCCTGAAAAGTGTACCCCTTTTTTGGGCAGGGCCTCCCAGTACAGTCCACAAAAAGCAGTACCCCCTCCCCGTCTCGAGCCCTTCCAGGGGGGAGTAGAAATACTCTTTGTCTCTCCATGCTGCAGCTTAACACTGGCCTGATAAGCTGCTAGGCTTGAAAACAGACTTTATCTCCCTTTACGTTTAACATATGTAACGGTAAGACCACAAGCGAGTTTTGCATAAATTATTTGAAGAAGTGACAGGGTAGATCTTCTTTGCAGCCGTAAGGTGGTCAAGTGTCTATTTCTCATGACCTGTCTTACTGAATTTTTAAAGTGAAAGAGAAATAAGTGATTGGTAACTGTTAACAATTGGTAATTATTAACAATTGGTTCATGCTTTAGCGTGCACTATCGAGTTATGGTGCGCGCGGAAAGTTTAGAGAGCACGAAAGAAGCGTAAGAGTTGCCCGAGGCGATAGCCGGGAGCAACTCTAGCTTCTTGAGTGCTCTCCAAACTTCCCACGTGCACCACAACTCGATAGTGCACAGCTAAACGCATGAACCAATTGTTTTATAATAGAGCGGTTTTCACTTGAGTGTCGAAAGTAAATTGCGTTTGCTTTGGTTTTGCATTACTACGCTTAGTGATTGGCTTAAAAATCTCGCGCCACTTTCTTAGCCAATCAGGAGTAAAACCAAAACCAATCGTGACTAGCTCGCGCACGTTTTCCCGCGCTTCGTGCCAGCTACATGTATTTGCTTGATTGGTTCACTTGATTGTCTGTGTCCTTTGTGATTGGCGAGAGTAATTACTTTGGTTTTGGTTTTACGACACTCAATTGAAAACTGCTCTATTGCCGGTGGAATTGTGCATCAAAACTGGTGCGGCAAAAAAATTTCTTACTGGGTTTAACGGATGCCGTGTAAGAAAATAAACATAGCGAGCGATCCATTATTGCACACGTCAAGTTTGCAAGTTTACATGTGGTGCAGATTGTGTAAAATGTTTAAGTCAAATGAATTGTATGTGTTGTGGTATAATTTTATTTAATTTGTTAAATGTCTTTTAACTCTGCTCTAGATGGTACCTACAGTTTATTCGCTCGGAGTTTCGCGGCCAGTTACCCAAGCCTTACAGTGAAGGAGCTAACGCAACAAAAATTATTCCCACCCACATGAATGACATGAACAAGGAAGAGACTACAAGATATGTAAGTATCTTCACCAAATCAAAAATTAGTGCTGCGGTTTCAAGTTAAACCCGGAAGAAACGAAAACGAGTGTCGCTTAGGGCTGGCTCACAGGAGCGAAGCAAACGCAAATGTAAGGAAAAACACGCGTGAACTGGCGCAACGCAAACACAAATGAAAGCGCAAGGAATGGAGAATTGCCATTTTCTTGCACTTGGTTTGCGCTTGTATTTGCACTTGCTTTACGTGTGAACATTGGTAACGCAAATACAAGCGCAAGCAAGTGAAGCGTGACAGTTATGACTTGCCTGCCATCTTGGAAAAAACGTCAGTATCTTTCGTTTCTTGCGTTTGCGTAAATCCTGGTTCACACATGCGACGGAACTGCAAACGCAAATGCAAGCGACGATCACACGGAGAAGAAAAAGAAAATGAACAATTCTCCATTCCTTGCGCTTGCATTTGCGCTTGCGTTTGCGTTGCACTAGTTTATACGCGTTCTTTCTTACATTTGCGTTTATGTTTGTGTCGCACTTGTGAACGAGAGTTTCCTTTAAATCTCGACGAGCATGGCCGAACGAGTGAAAACTCCTTGAAAGTTCTCAAGGAAAATTTCAGGAGGTTCAAATTCCATGAGATGCGGACGAAAGTCGATGAGAGTCGCTGAATGCTTCCCCGAGCGTTTCAGGCCCTTCAGCAATGAAAAAGTTTGAAAAATGCGAGGCCCCCGCAGACCTTAAGTTGCTTCAATAACTGCAAACCTTTCTTGACCTTTTTAATTCTGCCATGTTTATGCAGGCAACAGAAGTCTACAATTAAGTGCGACATATAAACCTACCTTTTTCTTCTTTTTGCGGCATCGATAAATATAATAATTAATAACTATTATGCAATTTATTTTTAACAGCTCTCTATCACAAAATGCGACTTCCTCGTGGATTTGGAGACAGAAAGAGAAACCGAACGTGAACCAAACTTTGTTAAACGGACGAAAGACTGGGAAGTTGTACTTAAAAGACCATTTTTAGATGTAGAAAGGTGGGTAATACGCTACTCCTCCTATGTTGTTGTTTGAATCGTGACGTAACGTTCTGCAAGCGGTACGATCAGGGGAACTGAATTCCAGTCTTGTCCTAAGATTTCCCATTTCCGTTTCCGGTGTCAAGTCATCTTGTTCCCGCCAGGTTTACGTCACGTTACTTGCTTGCTTCCATGAAAACCGCGGGCTCGGTCAATGCCGTAAGCGAGATTTGGATCGACTTTTTAAGGCATTGGGCTTTCCCTCGTTGCCTGAAGATGGCGGTGAATTTAAAAATTGAAATAACTTTCACTTGATAATGAAATATAAGTAGCTGCTGTTATTGCTTTGCTGCTGTCCTCGGACAAAGGAATTCTCTTCGTTTGTAATAAGTTTCAAACTGTTGGGCAAATAATTTCTGTTCCTATTGTTCACATGAACGTCCAGACACAATGAATTTGCTCACAGAAAAGAAGCATTTAAAATGCAGTAGTATTTTGTACGTTTGATGAGCGAAAAAAAAAAAACACTTTTAAATCGCGGCGTCTTTCCGTTGTACATTGGTACATTGATAGGTACATTGATCTAATCGAAGCTGCTCCTTTTCTTTTCAGATCTCACCGACTTTTCAGAGCGTTTTACATTCCTTTTGTGTCCTATCGCTACACAAAGTATCAAAACTATGTTTTACTGAGATCACTGCGGAAAACGAGCACGAAGCCCAAGAAAGGGAAAGAAAGAAAACAAGTTCCCCGAGAAGACGAAACCAAGTCGTAACAGACACTATGCATAACAAATGAAACATAGTCTTGCTTTGTTAACAATTACGTACAGTTATTTGTCTGACCAGGGTGTCTCGGCATTATTCCGAAAAGATCCAGTAGTCTTTGAGGCCTGTCGTGTTGCGCTCGGCTTTCTTCGGAACAGTCCAGGTCGCGAACCTACTTCGACTTACCAACGATTTCACGAATGCTGATGCCCACCTTGAAAATTTATAGTATACTTTTCAAGTTGATGGTCGGTAACCCTCCAGGATCTTGAACCAATCTTAGCCATCTTTGCTCCTTTTCTGGGCATAGAGCAGTTTTCAATTGAGTGTCGTAAAACCAAAACCAAAGTAATTACTCCGGCCGACTCGAAGCAAATACATGTAGCCGGCACGAAGCGCGGGAAAACGTGCGCGAGCGAGTCACGATTGGTTTTGGTTTTAGTTCTGATTGGCTGAGAAAGTGGCGCGAGATTTTTAAGCCAATCACTGAGCGTAGTAATGCAAAAACAAAGCAAACGCAATTTACTTTCGACACTCAAGTGAAAACCGCTCTATTAATAGCTCTTTGGTGTTTTTCTTCCTAAGTAACCCTTTAATCCTTTGATCTGAAAGTAAGTTTGTGACTGGCAAAACAATAACATCATATCGTGGCTTAAGGCCTGTTTTAGTTAGCGAAGGCGCAAGTAGTTGCAAGTTAACCTTTCGAACAGACTTACACTGGGTGACCTAACGGTACTCGCAGATTTACTGCCAAGTGCACGCAAGTTGCGATAAAAAAGCCCAAAAAACCATTTCAAGGCTTCTGGCTTCCTGTATGAAATATCTTTTCAACTGGAGCACTGTACGTGGATAGTATTTTCTCTCAAAAAAAAAATGCTAATAATTTATTTTCAATTGATAATATTACCTCTGATATGAAAGCTCATTTGCAAATGGCTATGTTTGGTTTGGTCTTCTCAGTTTGCTACGTGCGAAAACAGGAGCAATTGTAATGAGCTACTGTATAATAAATTCTTGCTTGTGTTCACATAAACATTCTTGCTGTTCGATTCATTAAGACAATAGAGACCCCTTAGATTCTAACATGAGCACGGGAATTACCAAAAAGCTTGCATGACTATTTTGGCGGAAAAAAACGGGGTTGCCGAAGTTTTCGTCATGAGGGGGTGTTACTATTTTGAGGTAACCCTATCATACCAAGGTTGAACACAGCGAGTGTTAAAAAGCTTTCCAAGATTTATTTTTTCTTGGTGTTTCGCTGAAAACTTGCAGTCAAATCTAGTACTAAGCAGATCTAGAGGTCTCTACTATCCATACTTGATGTTGTTCTCTATTCTCATCAACTGTCAACTTGACAAAGTATTGATATTGTGAGGAGAGATTAGATGTTGAACACTTGGGATTAAAAGGTAGCAAGTATTTCACAGCAACTAAAAAATTTTCACTAGCGACGCAAGCACAAGCTCAAGAATAACAGCTCTTATTTCACCGTGAAAACGGCTTCGACTCAAGCAAAAGCACAAGCGCATTGCATTTTGATGCTTGTGCTTGTGCTTGCAGCAAGCACAAGCACGAGAATGAAAATTTGCCCTTTTTGCGTGATTGGGCTTGTGCTTGCGCTTGTGCTTGCGTTGCTAGTAAAAAACCAGGCTTAAACCTCCACTTGTTTTCGCCTTCAAATGGCCGCCATCTTGGTTTTATGTGGCGAGCATAACCTGGGGAGAATACCAAATTCACCAAGGCGGTGGGCGTCAGTTTGTTTAGCGTGGGTATGGAGCCGTTTTTTTTCGCCTTTCAGTTTAATAGATTCGGTACTCTCGCCAGGTTGCGCTCGAAACATATAACCAAATAAAAAGAACTGTAAACAGTTCACATGTCAAGCGCAAATTCGCGCAAATAAATTACCATTCAAACTCGACCACGTGCTCGGTGACATTAAAGCGACACTCCTCCTTCCCGATCCCGTAATGTAGCTTAATGTTCTTACAGCGGATTTTTTCTTCGCGGAAACTGCAGCAGTACCCATTGTTCTTCAAATCCGCCTCCGTCATGCTAATAAACATTTTCATTTCAGCATTACTCAAATAGCAAACAACTAGATCCGTTTCCTTGAACCGTCGTTGCACGTAATCAAATGTCTCCTGATGGTGAATCACACCCTGTTTAGCCGGTTTGGTAACCACCAGGTTGTGCGCATGCGGGCCCACGCAGTCTCCGCACTCCATGATTTTCTTGTGATCCTCCAGTGACAGCAGGCTCACCTTACTGGTTGACGTCAGGTTTTGCAGGCTTTTGTTCTGCGCAGACGTGATAATCTGTTGCTGCCACTTTTCGAAATCGCTTCCCAGCTTCGATTTCTTTGCGTCTTCCAGCTTGTGCGCAAAGACGTTGGAGAAACGTTCTAGTGTGTCGATCAAGCCTTCTATTTGGTAGAATTGCGCTTCTTTGTAAACCTGTAAGTGAAACTTGTATATTAGCACAATGTTCAAGACAATAGACCACAATGATGATACCGCCATGATGGTTTTCACATTATAATGCAAATTGGCCCTGCGGTCTGCCGGGGGGAGGAAGGGGGCAAAACACAGCGTAGCTACAAAATTTATCAGAAATACTAAGAAACAAGTTGAGTTTGCCGATGGTAACTTTGTGGAAAGTCAAAACTTATCTGTCCCCTCAGCAGTTACGAGCCAAATTTGCATTATTATAAAAAAACACAGGAGGTGCTTAGCTCTTATTTCCAAGGAATGAAGCCACTGGTGGTCAGGAGCCCAGAGCTCCTGTGGTAGTATATTTTTTACCCCCTCCCTCCCCCAAATGGGATGTTAGTCCATCGCAAAGTTTTCCTTCTCCAGCATTTTATTCGCCGGTATACCCATTTATACATCTGGCCCCAGCTGCTCACTTGGTGGATAACGCAATCCACCGGATAAATCAATATCATCGGGTGGATAGCAAAGTAGGTTTTGTATGACAGTTATCCACTGTATAGCGATTTATCAGGTAGATAGCGTTATTCACCCTTTGAACAACTGGGCCCTGGGTGGAGTGAGAGTCAAGTGTCTTGCCCAAGAACAGAACGCAAGGCTTGAACTCGGTCCACTCAATGCGGAGGCCAGCCCAATAATCATAGGCCATCGCGTCCCCGACGAAGAAGACACTTTAAAATCCGAAACCGTATATCAATTATGAACTAAAGAATTGGGAGATTCAAAACTAACTTCTTTTAACAAAAATCTTTTACAGCCGGGGAAGAGGGGGGAGGTGGACTCGCATATGAAAGAGACGGGGGCTCGTCGTCTCGTTTAGAAGTGTAAATTTCGGATTTTGGTCTCACTTAGGGTGTTTAATCTTTGACGAGACCTTGACGGCTAAAATTATTGGCGTTATGCAAACACCCTAGACCAAAAACCCGTAATTTATTCTTTGGGAGTCAAAAAAGCTTGAGCCACGCCCAGATTGGTCTTCTTTAGGGGTTTAATTTAAAGGTTTGTAAATTTGTCAACTACCCCACGCTTTATAAATAGCTAACTGGTTAGCTTCCTGCCAGTTGGGGTTTTTAACGAGTTTATGTTTGATTTGCAATATTTGTTTGTTTATTTACTGTGTCCACAATTAGCACAACAGTGCTAAATACATTGACGATTAAATTAAGTGATTTATTTTTATTATTATTTTTTATTTTAAGCATCCCCGTTTGTCTCATATGGGAGTTCACCCGGGTTTTACAGAACATGACAGTAATACCGTTTAAAAACGGGAGATGTTGTTCTTACCTCAAGAGCTATATCTGCTGATGGTAGCTGTTTTCTATCTCGTAGATAGTTCAGAATGTGCTTGAAGTACGTTCCATCGCGATCAATAAAATACCGTCCCTCGCTGTCTGTGTCCAGTTCATGCCGTCCGCTGAACATGGCTGCCAGCATAGAGTCCTTGTCCTTGGTTAGTGTTGATAGAGTAGTTACAAAGTGAAATCCACCCACATTGAGTGGAATCACCCGCGGCAGGGACTGTGAACGCGAAAAAGTAAATATACGTTAGCGCAAATGACAAGACGCCATTTCCGCGCAGCCACTACCTTAAAATTTGTATTGTTAGCGGCTTCTTATTTTTAGCGAGTTGGGTGAAAATTGCTAAATATAGTACTCGCTAAAATTTCATTTCGGTCGAGTTTAAATTTAAGTACCCCCCCCCCCCCCCCCTCCAACCCAAGCCGACTTGAAAAATTCTTTAAAATAATGGATGCCGGTAACTTCGTTCTTACTGGCATTGCAAATGTTCGTTCAATTTCAAGTGAGTTTCTTCTTTTACTGAACATATATTTCTGCCTTAGCTCTATGTTCATTAAAAACTGGTTTACACGTTGTCACTACTTTTAACATTTTTTTTTTCAGAAAATCACTGAATTAAATAGCCGCTAAATGATGCTCAGAAAAAAAACGTTTAAATTAGTAGCCGTTTACAATAGTAACCTGATTTCGTCTCTCGAAGGTATAGCTTCTCACTCGGTGTTACATTCGAGAAAAGGTTTATCCAGGTTATCGAGCGATGCCTGCCCCTCCCCCTCCCCCCTCGCGCTTCTTGCTAACTCAAAGGACGCGGTAGAGAAAGGAACACTTAAGCGAGGCCTACGTCAATCAATAAAATACACCTTTCCCACGAAGCCCTAGACTTCTTTCTGAAGTCAATAATATGAGAGATAGCAAAAAATCCTATTCGGTGATTTTTCCAAAACACATCGTCCAGTTGTGTGCAAAATTCCCACCGAGGGAGTATCGCGCAAACTGCGCGAACAAAAACAGAGTAAGCGGCTGTCCTTAACGGCGGGGTGAATGACGCAAGAATTTACTTCATCTGGCTGGATTTTCGCAGGAAACTATTCACGTTTAGTTGCAGGCCTGTACGTACTTTTATTTGTCTTTTTACAAGAGCAAAATTTGTGCGCTTTGAGGCAATAAGTTATTTACCATCGCACGTCGGATGCGGTTTTACGGGGTGTACTAAACTTGACCTTTAGTTATGAAATATCATGTTACTTTTTCTGGAATTTTTGAAACTCGTCAAGGCTGACTCATTCATTTCTGCACACTCGTGTGTGGCTTTCCTTAACGCAATGATCTCAGTCTAAAGGTTCGCGTTTTCGAGCGTTGTAACAAGAATTTTAAGTGCGGCTTCTCTTCGGAACGTCCAGAACCGAATATGTCCGAATAACTTTGATGAGAAAAAGATATCGTTTTAACTCAGTGGTTCAAATGGTTACTGGAATATCAAGAACATCGATATCTTGCCCATTGGAGACAAGCTCAAAATCATTGCAAGCTATTACTAATTACTATTACTATTAGTTTGGAAGCTCTTGAAAACTCGAAGTCTCAAAAGCAAAAGAAAAAAAAACTGGCGCGGCAGAAAAGCTCACGAGGTGAGAAATGATTTACACCAATACCACTAGTTTGCATATCATTACACGAACAACAAAGAATTGTATATGTGAAAACTTACCAAAACAGTCCGTTGTGGCTCGCTGTGTCCGACCATGTCTTCACTGGAATTTGAACACGGAATGCCTTGCATTGATTGTTTATATCAGAAATGTCCGTATTATTGAGCAATGCTTGCGTAACCTACAAAGATAATTTTATGTTAAAGGTGTTAAACATTGCACCCTGCATGTTGGACGAAGGGAGTTTCTTGTTTCATATTTTATTCCTTTCGCAGTTTTGATTTTGCGCGGAAAGCTTTGTTCCACTAGATTTAAAAAACCTTTTGAAAGGTTGACTGCAGAAGCATTCATTCAGACTAAATGTACACATTTTCTTAGTGTTGTAGAGTCGGTCGGAAATTATTACACATAACAGCTGTACATCCCGGATGGTATAAAAAGCGACGGGGAGGTGCGAAGGATTTTCTTTTGGAGGGGGGGGGGAACTTGGTGATTTAACTATTTCTTTTTTAGGTCGTTTCGTAAGTGTTTGATTGTTTTCCTTTTGAGGGGGGGTAATATGCCCCAAATCGAGACTACTGGTCGCTACTCTCAGATTCATCTGGTTGGTTGAAAAACGGGACGGTGCATAGCCGGTTATTGGCGTTCGGTTGGTGGGGAACGGCGCCAAGAATAGCGACAGGCTATGGCGAGTAACAGATGAAATATCTCCCGTATGGACACTTTTGTAATGACGTCATAAGACACCTTTAAACGACTCTTTTTTTACTTCTGACATCTGCTAACAAAGACACTTAAGCGTGCTCCTTCTGTCCGTAATAACATTAAAGATGTTACCAAAGTAAAGAGAAAAGCGCTATCAACATAGCTGATTCTCAGAAACAGAGAGCACACTCGAATCATCTGAAAATTTGAGGGGTCATGAATGGTCCATCAAAAGATTTTGCAGTGCTCGCAAAATCACGGATCATCGCGCTTCTGCTCGGAATGCACGCAAAATTTTAGTCGGTAATCGTTTGCTCGTGCTCGCATATTTTTACAAGTGCTCGCATGCTCGGTTTTTAGTGGAGGTAGCTTTTTGAAAAGTGCCCGTTGCTCGCAAGACTAGCTTTTGTCAATGCTCGTGCTCGCAAAGAAAAACGCTTTGCTCGCAAGACCATTTGATACCCCTAATTTGGCTTTCTTCGACGTGTTTTTGAACAAAACCTATAAAACGTTTTCTCGCTCGCTCAACTGTGAGCAACGCGGCGTAATGAGGTGATATGCGGATCTCTGTAGAGTTAAACCTGTGAACACAAATGAATTTTCGCCTGTTGTCTCACGTCATTTGCAGGTTTGTAGTTTTACTCAAAAAATTGTAACAGTAGCTAGCAGCAGTCGCGAAGCTCGCTCGCTTTTTGAGAGGTTGCGTGTAAACGACGTGTAAATCGCGCGTACCCGCGTGTAAACCGCATGTAACCCGTGTGTACCTGTCTCTTATCTTTCCCTGAGCGTGTGTCGATAACATCATTTTAGACCTGAGTTCATCACCAGTCTTCACTTGTTTGGAGGGGGGGGGGGGAGAGGGTAGTCTTTCTGCCGCACATAGAACTATCGCTGCTTTTGAACCTCGCTTATTTTGGTCTCTCATTTCCATACATAATGGATCTAGTTAATGTTTTTTGTTTTCCTCTTAACCTATCTTATTGACAATGTGTTAAAAACCATTAGAAAAATTAAGCTGTTGAGTTGATTTCTTTTTTTCAAGATAAGAAAAACTTGCATCTGCCCAGCTGCAGCTTGTGGACTTTGACAACTAAATGAACTAAAATGTTAACAACAACGTGATGCGTCGTAACGATGCATCTTAATATGTGGATTTATGTTATTTCAATAGGACTTAGCTTGCGTCGCAGATGAACTAAAACCCTGGTACCGAGATTTTGTGACACGGCCGGCTGCAACGTAGACTAAAAGGACTCAGTCTTTCTCATGTTTATGCTTCATTTAATGGTTTAGCTTGCCTGAAAGCTTTCGTGAAATTAACGCCTGTTTTTTTTGTTCGTTCCAACTTTTCCAATAAAAAATAGAGAAGCGGCCCCAAAAAATGAAGCGGGCGGGGACGAGATAGCGTGCGTAACAGGCGCCGTAGTTTCGAGGCGCGCGTATGGGAAACGCGAAAAGAGCAGAAACATTTGTTTGTTTATTTGGCCTAAAGATGAATGCTTAAGTCATCCAGATAGAGCGTAAAATAGTCTTAAATCATCTTGGCTTTAGCATCAAGAAAAACACTGAAAAACGAAACAGTCAAATCAAAGAGCCTTCACCTTATTATTATTTTCTTTATTTTTAGAGTAAAACTTTTAATTTTTAACGAAATGACACTGAAATGAGAGGTGAAAGTTGTTGGAATACCGTCCTATTTCGATTACATTTTTTCAAATTCGCAATTACAATGGATGAATCAGGGCTCCTGATGAATAAATCTAAAAACAGAAAAAAATTAAATTAAACTTTTGGGATCACTTCCATCCCTCTTCCATCCTTGGGGTCAATGCATTATAAGGCAAGTAAGTCAAGTTTGTCATCATTAAATTTTATCAGTAGGAATACGCAGGATATGCCAAAACGGAAGTAAAGAAATTTTAGCAAAATGCAACACAGCCGTGAATCGGCCGCCTCCGACACTCAGTAAATTTGAGGTCTTTTCCTTGATCCGACTCTTCCTAGCACTTAATAAATTTTGACTTATATTTGCATAGCGGCTGGAAGAAAAAAATGAAAACAGTGAATAACAGATATCTGTAAACAAAACTTTCAAATTGAGAAACAAAAGAAAAATATAAAAATAAAAGTCCGCGGCGATATGAAAACAAGGGGATAGATGAAACAGCTTTTCTCGGATGCGGTAAAAGACGCTTGTATAATTTGCAATTGTATTTGCCGGGGTAGCGCTGTGTCCATGCAAATTTAGCTCGACCAGCCGTCTGCTAGGAATATTTATATTTTTTAACTTATCGGCTCATTTTTGTGAATCTAAAGTTGATGTTAGTTGGTGAAAATCTTTTATCTTATTTCTTTCAATGCCCTAGTTTTTTCCCGCTTCACTTGGCTTCGCACAGTCAAACAGCTCGAACCAGGGTGTAAACAAACCTCGTTCGAAAATAACGTGTTAAGGTTAAAATATAAAAATTCTGAAAAGGGGATCGGCCGGCAATTAAGAATATTTATAAATTGAAAGATCTGATCGGCGATTTTATGTTTTGATTTTACAATTTGCTGGTTGGCTTTAAAACGTTGCTGAGATAGATAATTGTACTTCTAAGCGACGACGGCTCTTGTATATACTGCTAATATATGCGGGATCAATTCACATAAAATTTACGACAGTAAAAAATGATTATTACCTCTGGTCACCGTGCGTTTTCGTGTTCGCTTCTTGATGTCGGATTTTATCATCCGTCGATTTCCCCAAAGCATCGAAAAAATATGGTTGTTTTCCCTCCGCTAATGTATTCCTTTGACTGACGATTTAGCTTAAGTGTAGCGCGTTATTTAGTTTTGGTGAGACTTGGATCTGTCGCAAGTTCATTGTCTTTCACACAACATCTGACAACACCTGCTGACTGCGTATGGGACTGGTAACGAGCCCAGATGACCCAGGCCCTTCTCGGTTGTACTGCCCTTGTACCTTGTACCTGGAAATGATTTATTTCCGTGGAGGATGTTGGAAAATTGCGTGTTTAAAATATACATTTTAAAATTCTGGGAAGGAAATGGATTGATCAGCCGAAAATGATGAAAATACGTGTACCAATCGACCACCTCTCTAGTATATACTGCTTCTATATGCGGGTTCAATTCACATAAAATTTACGACAGTCAAAAAATAATTATTACCTCGGTTACCGTGGGTTTTGGTGTTCGATTTTCTGTTTTCGGATTTTACCATCAGTCGTTTTTCTCGAAGCATCGAAAAAATTATGGTTGTTTTCCGCCGCTAATGTATTCCTTTGACGGATTATTTAGCTTGAGTCAGGAGGCTTCTGCTTGAGTGTAGAGCGTTATTTCTGGTTTTGAGGAGTCTTGGATCAGTCGAACTGGCAACAAGCCAAAGCCCTTGAACCCGACCGAATGATTTATTTCCGCAAGAGATTTTTTGGAAAAACATGTCGATCTTTAAATAAACCCAACTGATATATTAAAATTTCGGAAAGGACATAGGTTGACCAGCCAAAAATGAAGAATATAGAAAACCAAATACCTTCATGTCGGTAATTTTATACAATGGTTATTTGGGTTCAACATTCTGTGTTCTAGATGAGTGTAAATTATTTGATCTCTTAGAGACGGCTTTGTTTAAACTAAAACATTTTCAGGCTTTGTATTGAGGCTTATTTTTAAATGCACTTTCTCAATCTGTATTCCTTTATCCCAACATTAAAAAAATATATAGTATATCTTAGATTTCTCACTTACTACTACTTAAAAAAGTGTTTTCCTAGCAACTGCATAACCGTACAACAAACAAAAAACCGGAGAATGGCGCGCGTCCAAGACCGCCGCAATACGTTGGCTTCACCGCGGTCAAACGTCTCAGGCAGGTTTTCTTTCTATTTCGCCGTTTTTTGTTCAAATTGAAGTGTTATTAAGAGCAAGGATAGATAAAAATAGCTGCCGAGTGAAAGCATAATCCCATTCCCTCAGGTAAACCAGTGTTTTTACTTTTTAAATGTTTCGCATCCGAACCAAAGGTGCTTTGACAAATGGCGCCGACAAGTCCGCATGTCGCTATTTTCAAACACGTAGAACTTTTTTAGTAAAGCTCCAAAAAACTTAGTAAACCCCTAGGATACCGGTTATGTATCGAACTTTGAACTGTGAAAATTAAAACCTTATCTTTGCAGTACTTTTCTTATTTTTTGCATATTTCTGTCGTTTGACCGCGGTGGATACGTTGGCAGTAAGACTTGAAACGCACAGGGAATTTTTTTTTCGAAATTACCTGTAGAATAAGCAATTCTGTTTTTTTTAATTTGCCCCGTACTTACAATTAAAGGGATAGAGATCTTACGTGCCATATGCACTTTAAATAAAGGCAATAGACTAATCGATACTATTTTACATTCAGCCTAAAACAATAGACATCACTACGAGCTCCGGGGTCCCCCTCTTGTGGTCCCCGGGCCTCGTCCGGGTCTTTGTTTGGGTTCGTTGGGCTAAGAATCTATTTTGAATAAATATGACTACTTTCAAGCGAATACTTCTTATTCAATTGTTACTTTTTAATCAAGCATTGTTTTGCAAGCCAACGACTCAATGCAAACACCGGGGTTTTTTTACAAGAAAATTATCTTTCAATTTGTGTGGGTTTTTTTTAACAAATTCATCAGTATACACAGAAATTGAGTTCAAAATTTAAAGTTTTTGATATATGGCTTTGAAGAAGTCAAAGAAAATCCCAATATTGAAATTGTCATAACAAATTTCTCGTAATATATTAAAGTTTTTATCTTTTTTCCTGAACCAACTTTTTTCTCTTTTATGCGTTGCTGTGCTTAAATTTATGTAATTATCTCTTTGCAGTTTCGAGCAACACAAAAATGGCATCAAATTTTGCAGTGTCTCCTATAAGCAACCTTAAATTTATAAGAGATAAGAATTTCTCGAACGTTTTTTAAGACGTTAATTTTGTATAGAGGACAGGAAAAGCGGTATGGCGGATAAATATATTTAAAAAAAAGTATGGAAAAAAAATAAATTAGCCTCAATGAAGAATTTCATTGCGTGAGATTTAAATCTTTTGACAGTAATTTTCAGAATTGTAAATTTTCATCAACTCGAGGGGTTTTTGTGAAAGACTGATTTACCATTTTACATTTACCTTGAACGTACAACGCTCCAAACAGCCGGAAAGGCGGCTGTATTTGCAAGTCTTGTCCTTGAAATGACGGTCTTTCCTTCGCCGCGGGTTTTTAAGTTTTGTCTACTGATGTATTGCACGTCTAAGGGAATACCGACAAATGTAACACCTTTCTGCGTCAGTCAGACTCATTGTTTGCCTCAAACAAAAAAAAAACACACAAAAGCGATCAGAATATTCCCCTTCTTTACTTTAAGGTGGCAACAAAATCATCACAGAAATAAAATGCTTAATTTTTATACACGCATTTATTGTTTTCCAATCGAGATCTAAAGCTTTTGCAGTAACAATTTTCTCGAAGGCTTTGTTTGATTTGAAAAACCTAGAGGTAGCATGCATCAAAGAATAAGGAGTACAGGGGGTCGCCATGGCAACATACGCAGATAGAGCCTTTCAGAAAGCTACCACGAAGGTGACAAAATCATCAAAAGCATTTTTGTAGAAACTGGCGACAACCGCTGGGTTCCCAGGGTCCTCTCCTTCCCGTCCATGTCCAATTCACCCAAACTGGATCGATTCGTCAAGAGCACTTGACGATTCGACACGATTCGCACGGCGTCGATCCGCATTAAAGGGCTAGCACAAAATGATAATATAAACCTTCCTCGTTCTTGAAACGTGGCTGTTCAGTAGTTTTCTTATTGTCGCGCATATCAACTTCTGGTATGGCGGGTAGACATCAAGGCAGACGAATCGTCTCGAATCGACAACATTTTCAACCCACCCTGTCGGCCAAGATGCTGTTAGATTTCTAAGTGTCGCGCAAATCGCCTTCCGGTATGGTGGGTCATCAAGGCCGATGAATCGTCTCGAATCGATAGAATAGTTACTGTTTGTTTTCTAAGTATCGCCCAAATCGACTTCCGTTGAGTCGATTTGTCAAGTGAAAAAGTCTAATCGACCCAGTTTGGGTGTATTGGACAACCATGAGGTGTAAGAAAAGTAATCGCTTCTCAGATTAGTAGTTATAGTCAAAAGTGATCAATCACAAACATAGTATTTTGAAAGCACGTTTATTTCCCCAAAGTTATTGTTTATTAATGATGGCTTACTAAAATACGATCTCGCGTGAACTAGTTCCCAAGATAAAGTTCGAAGATAGCCTGTGATTAACAAGAGACCTGGAAACTAGTTCATCGGTCGGCCGCTCAGGTCCTTAATTAGGTCGAGGCTTTGTTACAATTCTAAAATAGCAATAGCAGTGTTTATATTTATCTTTTACATTAAAAACTTTGCCGTGTATTACACGTAGCAGGCAAGATAAAACAGTTTGGAATCCCCACCCGAGAGTTCATCGTCGAGGTAAAAGAAGCTCAAGACTTATAACTTGATTGACAGAAATTTCTCGTAATTAAGCAACTTCTCTCGACATCGTAAGCCTCAACAGAGATCAACATTGTAATTTCTCATGATAAAATACATACACGATCAAGCAGTCAATCGATCATTAGAGGGACATTTTCATGATTTGATACATTCTTTCAACTAGCTTACTATAAGAAATGTATAAAAACGTGTTAAGAGAATTTTCATGTTGATATTGAGGCTTAGAGGATGAAGGACTGGGCATGAGATGGCGAAACTTGCTGCACTCGTAAAGGACAGGCGGCGAAAAACAAAATGGCCGAGTGAAAACTATAGGCCTCTTTTCCCCCGATTTGAGTAATATACAAAAATAGGATTATGAGATAAGAGTTATATAAAGTTAACTTTCTCAAAAAGGCTATGAAAATATACAGGATTCTACGCTCAACCTGTACGTTACAATCTTCTGGTATATAAAACCTTACTCGGTATAAGTGTAACAGTAAAACTGTTGGTATTTATCCAGATATTTAGCATGAAGATATATTACGTGAAATATTCACTCCGTAAAAATAACAAGCGAATATAAATTTGTTTCAGATACGAGCAAAGCTGGTCAATAAAGGTTTAGTATACTTTTAGAAATCTCACTGCAAATTTTAACAAGGCACAAGGGGCGATTAAAACAGTTCAAACAATTTCGCGTTTTCTAAATCGCTAAATTTAAAATAAGATTATGTGGCTCAAGCAACTCATTGAATTTTGCGCTAATGATGATCTGCTTTGCCATTTATGCCCGGAAATTTTCTTTCGTGTGATTTTATCCACACGCACGAATACACGAATATAAACTTCACACACTTCATTGATAAAACCATTTTTAAAAACTAATCCAGCATTTCTTAGGTCTGAAAAGTGTTGTTGGTGGTAAAACCTTGTATCTTTCTTTGTAGTTGACCTTAAAGGCCTTGTGTACTAGGCTGCTTTTCTTTAAAAAGCTGCATAGCGAATCGTGGCCTATGCCAACCCGCAACAAGTAGGTGTAATCTTTACAGACCGCAACTTGTTGCGAAAACAAAATTTTTCTTCCACTCGATATCACTAAATTATCACAATAAATCGGAAAGATATTGTTAGTAAAGCTTTTTTAACTACTGTACACCGTATTTGCATTCATGGGAAACATGTAATGTTGTTTAAAATCTGTTTTTTAAGCAAATATAGTGAAATTAGTGAAATTAAAATGCAAACAGGCTTCAACGGAGCAAGAATATAAATGTTACAAAATATCAGAGTCGGTGTATTTTGAAATATAAAAACATAAAAAAAAAATTCTAAACAGATTATAAGAGAGGTTAAAAAATGAAAGCGACATAAAATCCAAACGAACAAAAACAGACTTTCATGCAAATTCATACTCAGAGTAGATTATTCAACAAATAATTACTACAAATAAATTCAAGCTTTAGCTAGCTACTCTGATATGATATTTGTAGATTTAATTGTACCGATCCATTTAGGTGGAGTTCCAGCTGTTGTATTTACTGAATTTCCAGGTAAGTATGCATCTGAAAAAAAAAAATGAGAAAAAATAAAGAAATTAGACACAAAAAATCGCACATGATCTCATGAAATGATGACATATTTTAAACAATAAAAATCGGACATTACGTTTCTGGGAAACAGATATGCTCAAAGGAGGTGTAGTTCTGCCCCTTTTTTGTTGTTGTTGTTGTTGTGTTTTTTTAGCGAAGGTAGCAGGGGGGTCTGAATGGGGATACCTCGACAACACTAAACACTTAAAAAAATTTTGGCTCTGTAACATGAAACAGTACAATTTTATGCATTTTAACACTAATAGTAAAAAATTCACTGTAACAGTAAATTTTATCCAGAAAGAAACAAAAACGGCTCCAAAAGGCCAATATTATTTTGTTTAGTATATGAAGAAGTTTTCGGTCATTTTCCGACGATTTCCGATCAGTTCGGAAGATTTTCGAAGACTACCGACTATTCCCGCAGACTGCCAAACATTTTCGGAAGATTTTCGGAGACTACCGAAGATGTCTGAAGACTACCAAAGATTTCCGAGGAGAAATCCGAAAATACAATGCTAAACATTTTTACTAAAAACCCTCTTAACACTTAACAGTAGTTTCTCCGGAAACAGTAAACATTAAATAAACACTAAAAAATAAAGGCAAATAACACGAAACACTAAACCCCATTCACACCCTCTAGCAGCTGTGATTTTTGGGCAAAGATTTGAAGTAACCTCGAATACCGGGAGCTGCGAAAGGTTTTTAAATTTCAAAAGCTTTCGCGTAGTTCTTTCTGTGCTACTTTCGGTTCGACATTAGGAGAAAGAAACTAAACAATCCAATAAACTTTTTGCTGTTATAAAATTCAAACAAAGTTTTCGCCAAAGACAACTCCGTGAAAACCCAATAGTTACCCACCCCACCCTCTTTGAAAGTTTTGTCCTGAAGGAGAGGTTACCCGGCCGACTGGGTTTCAGTCTCCTTGCGTACTCGAAGGAAGTGATACAGCCCGAGCTGAAAGCTGATTCAGAGGTGAGCTTTTCTTTTGCGATTTGCTTCATTATATCGTTTCTTTCGGGAATTTTTGTAAGATATTAGTGTTTAAGTCTAGCTTAGATGTTCATAGATAGAGCAAAGCTGAATTAGATGGGAAAGCGTGGAATATAGAACTTTGCAGTTAAAACAAGAGAACAACTGGCAGGGTCGTAACCAGGTATATGGGATCAGGGATCAACCTGGGATCGGGATCACGGCCTCGGGATCGGGATCATGGACCGGGTCCCGGGTCACAAGCATGGGTCCGGTCGCCTACAGAGGGACAGATGGACAGGGATCAAACGGCCACATTTGGGCTCAATAGAGCTAAATTTGGGATCAGTGATGAAAAAATATATGTTACGACCCTGAACTGGCTTATCTGGATAACACCATACTTGATTATGCATACAATTTTGGTGAGTCTTGTTCTGTTGGGCTATTTCATAAAATATTCGCACCCCGCCCCCCATGTTGAGGACAGGTCTTTTATTCTTACCCCTAAAGAAATCCATCGAAAACGTCTACACCCCTAAAGAAATCCACTGAAATCCTTTGAAAATGTGCTAAGAGGGGGGCGTAAGGGGGGTCCGAAAACCGCAAAACCGCACAGAAATACGCTACAAAACCGAACACCGCATCAAATTTTACCAAAACACCGAAACCGCAGTTTCAAATGACCAACAACGGTAGATAAGACTGGATCTGAGCCGAAGATCTGGCCTGGAATGTCATCAAGTCAACGTATCATTGGATAAAACAGTTAAACACATCAAGTATTAACTGGAACAGGCTGCAATTACAAGCCACAGGGCAAGTTTGCTTAATAACGAACCCTGATTGTGTAAGCTGATATGCTGTAAAACAAAACACTTGGCTCAAGCTTGTTTAACTGAAGCAAAACAACCGAATGTGAATGGATCCAGTGGAAACGTAAGAGAATCATATTACCGCAGACAATTTTCTCACCGACTACCGCGACCTAAAATTTGTAATACCACACACCGCGTAGTCTTGTAAAACCGCAATACCGCAGGTTTAAATAAAAATTACCGCAAAGCCGCACGAAAAAAAACGCAAAACCGCATCACCGCAAACTCTTACGCCCCCCTCTGCTAAGTCCTCAAGAATTCCCATTATTAAATGCAGTGGCCCATTATGACGACTGCTTGTGTGTAAACGACAGTAAATATATATATATATAAAAAAAACTGTGTGCATAATCATTTTGCACATTTTAATAGGACTATACAAACTTTGGCTTTAATGTTATTGAGTACTTACAACAATAAACAGAAGACCAAGGAAAAGGGCTTTGTCTTCTGCTGAAAGGCTCCTGGGAACTGCAATCAAAGCAAAATTTGTTATAGTACTGCACCTTGCAATAAAGCAAACTCTGCTAAAGTCAGTGATTACATGATTATGATTGATGGCAGTTCACAGTTCCCATGTTATTGAAAGGTGTAGTATTTTTTGTGTACACAGATTTGTTGGGAAATTGCCATGGAGAAAAGCTGTAAGACAAAGAAAGTCGTTCACAGTAATAATTATAAAATGCACTAGCCCAAGGCTATAGGGAAGGGCTTTCTTTGCACACTGATTTGTCCATGAATGTGGAGGACCAAGTTAAAACATAGGTTGTGAAGTGTAGATATAAGCTTACACTACATAGGGAGTGGGGTCTGTGTTGAAGCCTGTTGGCCCATCAGACTGGAGCTTATCCAGGTGTCTGTAGTATTAAGTGACTAGGAGTATTTCTCCTTCCCCCTTAATGGGCTGCTAGTCCAACACAAGGTTCCCCCCAGCATTAAATTTGCTATTACCCCTGGGTGGAGAGAGGCAACGTGAGAGTACAGTGTCTAGCCCAAGAACACAATGCCATTAACCTCGGCCAGGGCTTGAACCCAGATCACTCGATCCAGATTTCAGCATGCTAGCCTTCTAAAAGGACACCATGCCTCCCATGGTGTTCCCAGTAGTGTTAAAATATTCTTAGAAAGTCTGCTTACATGAGATGCTGACGAAATCTGGTTCACCAGTGATACAGCAACTACAAAGACCTCCACAACATCCCCTCCAGCCATGAGTTATTTCTCCAACTTGAGTGCTTCCAGACTCTGCCTGAGGTCCTTCTTTCAAAATCTAACCAAAAAGCCCAGATAAAAGATGATGAACTGATCAAAAATTATCAGTAGATTTACTGGTAATTTCTTTTTGTCAGTCGACTCTGCACAAAACAAGTACTGTAAGAAACTTGTAAAGCAGGTTGCAGTGCTCTTAGTTTTTAAAACCTACAATCAGGCTTCTATCTAAGATTTATCCTTTGGGAGAGAAGTCCTGAGTGGCTGAAGGCCACAAGCTCCCTAGGGGGGTGGGGGGTGGGGGGCATGCCCCCTGGAAATGTTTTGAAGTGAATATATCCTGAGATGCAATCTGGTGAATTTTGTGACATAATAAGTGTCCTTAGACAGGGAATACTTACTTTACATGCACTGACCTTGTCGGGTCTGGATGAATTTTCCAATATTATAGTTAGTTACCGTATTTATTCGATTAAGCGCCCTGGGCGCTTATTAAATATTTCGACCTTGAGAGTGGGCGCTTATTCGAGGTGGGCGCTTATTCGAGGCTGGGCGCTTATTAAATTATTACGATTTTCAGCAAATATTAAGTTTATATTTGTAACAAAACAATAAATAATAACAAAATTTTTATTGATTTTGTTATATATATATATATATATTTTTTAAACATTTGTAAAGCGCCTAGAGCAGGCCTGGATAGGCGCTATAAAAATATATTTATTTATTTTTATTTTTATTTTAAGATGTACCAAAGCAGAAATGTAATTGTTCATTGAAAGTTTCTGTACAATACTAAGAAAACTCGGTCATGGGGGAAGTCTTCTTAGTAGTACATAGTCAATTTCAATAATCAAGTACTCCTTTTATGGACTTCAGTTTTTTTTCTGGGGTGAGGGTGGGCGCTTATTCGAGGCTGGGCGCTTATTAACTTTTCCTACCTTAAGGGTGGGCGCTTATTCGAGGTGTGCGCTTATTTAAGGTTGGGCGCTTAATCGAATAAATACGGTATATACTGTAATGATAACAATATATTTTAGGGGTAAGATGGGAATTTTTTGGGGGGAAGCTTCTACCCCTCAAATACTTTAGATACCTGAGATGGAACCCTGACAATGTAAAACACAGTTTAACGTCTGTGTAAATGTACAACACAGTTAAAAGACTGTCTTTTGAATAAGAAAAAACATTGGATAGATATCTTAATTATTCAACATTGTATCATGTTTTATACCATGCCATAGAAAATACAGCCAATCAGAATACAGGAAAGCCGTTGTATATTCGACGGTATTCAACCCAACCTTCCCATCGTGCGCTGCGATCTTATTCTCGATGAAATTTAGTAAGCGTATTTTCTATGGCATGGTATAAAATAGTTACACAACACTTTCTCGTGGTATACTATGGAATATCCCACTTGTCATTGTATTTTCTTCGCATACACACTCGCCTAAAGGCTCGTGTGTATACCGAGAAAATACAAGTGACTCGTGGGATATTCCATAGTATATCACTCGAAAGCGTTGCATAACTAGTATGTATACACCTGTACTTGTCTTTTGTATTTTGGCAAGCCCATAATACAGCAAGACATTTAAAAGTATACAGTTATACTGCACACTAAAATGCCTACTAAGACATCATTATGTTCAGTGTAATATTATTCTCTTACTGAGGCTTACAATGTAGGAATCCAACAAAATTGTTTGTGACGCAAAAACCTTTTGCATAATTTTTGTGGTTATATTAGTGGGGAGGGGGAATTCAGAAGTACTTGCTGGTTATATAGTTACTTTCAAAGGGTCTAACGGTATGGTAGTACCTTAAAGACAGCAGCTTTCTCCCTTGTGCACTCACAGGGGTACCCTGAGGGACCTTGCACCTTGTAGATTAGATTCCCTTCATAGTTGTAGACATCAAAGTAGAATGAAGGACCAAGCCAACTACCACATGTCTCTCTGGGCCTGTTGAAGATTCAAAAGTTTTCCCCAAATGGATAGTTTAGTAAATTTCTGGTGCTGTTGTGATCAAATTCCAAGAGGTTTTTTTTTGCAAAATTATTTATCAGTTTCTTCTGATAACAAAATAGAGGTTCAGTACTGTTGTTTCAGCGTGATTCGTGAATAAAAGAAATAAGTCAGAGTAAGTCAAAATATGAAATGTAACCCGAGTGTGGGACAAAGAAAAATTCTGAGTCCCTGTTGGGAATTGAACCCCTGGCACATGGGAGAACCCCCCCCCCCCCCTGTCAGTTGACTTACGAGTGTTTGATGTGTCCTAGGACTTCGCCAGTGGGCATGCGGACAGTCATCTCTGGACCAGCCCAGGGACAGAGCCCAGGACAGCCACAGCTTGCTGGATGTTCTAGCTCCATAATCCAGTTATTTGTGGCACTGTTGATGACTTTCATGTAGAAAGGTCTGGACTGACCAAGGAGGGCTTGAAGCCAGCTGCTAAGTGTCTGGACTGTGAAAGATGGAAGACTTGATCAATAACAGGTTTAAAACTTAGAGTAGGAACGTACAGTGTATTAGTACAGCCACTAACAGGCAACTAACCACAAACTGTAGAAACCATTGTAGGAGCTATTAAGGTGGCCCGCGGGTATTTTAAAACGAGAAAACGTGAAGCGATTGCTTAGATTTTTGAGAATTTAAGAGTGACTTTACCCCAGAAATGACGCAACCAGAGAAACCAAATCCCCCTCTCATCCTCTCGCTCACACATAAACAACATCCTAGCCCTCCAGGCACCAATTCCCACATCCCCCCCCAACTCCCGCTCCCCAACACACATAATACATCCCTGTCTCACAACCAACAACATACCCAAAACACAAAAAACGACTCAGGTAGCCCTCCACTGCCCAAACACTAGATCTAAAAAAAAACACAATCAAACCCCCCAGGGTGTGCCGGTGGGGCTCTGCTCGCGTCGGCGGCGGGAGTGCGTCGGTTGAGTGTCCTTTGGGCTCGTCGCGAACTGACTTGTTTTCTCTGAGACTTCTGGGGGGACATCATCGGTCTTATCTACCTAGCTTTGGATGGGATTATTTTCTTTTCTCCGGCGCGCGGTTTTTCCTTCTAAAAGAATAATCCCTTAATTATATAAAACAATAAATTTTGTGGCGATCAAACGCGATTAGTTTAAGTTATGAGCGATTTTCGGAAGCATTCGTTTTTAATAAAACGCGATTATTTTTAAAATGCCACGGTGAATCAGAGGCATAACACAACAGTTTTTAAAGGCAAAATAAAGAAGTCGCTCGTTCAGGAAATCTACAGAGTGGATTTTCCTGTAAGTTGTTGTGCGTAAACTTTAACTGTTTTGCAGCGTTTTGAGGTAATTACAAAAAAATTCACCGTGGCATTTTAAAAATAATCGCATTTTATTAAAAAGGAAGGCTTTCGAAAATTGCTCACAGCTTAAAAAAATCGCGAATTGATCGCCACAAAATTTGTCATTTTATATAATTTAAGGATTATTCTTTTAGATTCTCAAAAATCTAAGCAATCGCTTCACGTTTTCCCGTTTTAAAACACGCTTGAAAAAGGGAACTGTCAGCCTCATAAATACCCGCGGGCCACCTTAAATCAGAAAATGCCCAACCAGGTTTTTATCAGCCTGACCTCGGTTGTTTAAAGGAATTTTGTCAAAAAAGAATAAAAAAAGTGATTAAATTTAAAGAACAAGTTCTGTTTTGAAGTGGAACGCATGTCCTTTACACTTCACTCCTGTAGGGTGACCCTATTCGGGGGAATGGCAGAATGACAGAATGTCACTAGTTTGCTTGCAGTTAGCTTCACCATGGTTGCTTGTGGCTAGCTTCACCCTGGTTTGCTTGCAGTTAGCTTTCACTTCAGTTTGCGGTTAGCTTTTATTTGTTGGTTAGGGCAATTAAATTAATTATTACATATTGCTGTTTTGTCATTCTGCCATTCCAATAGGGTCGCCCCACCTGTAACGTCCAAAATGCAATTTTATGACTCTTTATTAGTCATGATACATGGACTTGGTGTTCTGTAAGCTGATATCAAGTCTTCATTGAGCCAAAGTGTCCCAAACTCTCCGAGCTTATTCTGGTTTCCATAGCATCAAGCAACTAGGAGTAATCCTAATCCCCCCTTGATGGGATGCTAGTCTATCTAAGGATTACCCGAGCATTAAATTGACCAGTACCCATTTACTGGGTGGAGATAGACACTCCAAGAACACAATACAGTGACCCCAGCCAGGGCTTGAACCCAGACCATCTGTCAGTAACTGTTGTAGAATAATTAACAGGTTGTTTGTCCGTTTTTTATTATTTTGTAGCTATTCTATAATGACTGCTAGTTGCATCATACTATAGAAACCGGGATAAGTTTAAAAAAAAAAAAAAAAAAAAAAAAATTTTTTTTAAAAAAAAAAAAAGGGGTTTTCCCCCAAAACAAGGATCGGGGGGCGCTTATTCGAGTAAATACGGTAGTTAATATTGTCTCAAGTGTAAATGTTACTTTGTTCTTTTTAGACTTTAAATAGCATTACTTACTTTCTTTTACATTAAACAGCTGATTGCCAGCACCGTCATCCACAGAAAAGTCCATGCGACCCCACCAGGCTAAACGCAAGAGTGAAAACAACAAAGTGATCAGTAATCTTGCAATAAACAAGGTTAACCATACATGTAGCAGGGCTTGGAAAAATTGCTGTCCAGTTGTCTAGGGCATGTGGATTTTCTTGCTGGACAAGTAAATTTTCATGCTCACCAGCCCACTGGGCAAGGGCCCAGGAAAGTCATCTTTTGACTAAAAAAGGGTCAGCATCGAGCCAAAGTGGCGCATACTGCCGGAGCTTATCCCCATTTCCTTAGCATTAAGCAGCTAGGAGTAATTTCTACTCCCCCCTGGATGGGATGCTAGTCCATTGTCCCAGGGGATCCCCCAGCATTATTTTGCCAGTACCCATTTATACACCTGGGATGGAGAGAGGCACTATGAGCAAGTAAATAGGTGTGGAACTAGCCGCAAGAACACAACACAGTGGACCCCGGCCAGGGACTCGAAACCCATATTTTACGCTCGAACTCCGGAGTCCGGCGCGCTAACCATTAGGCCACCGCGCCTCCCACAACAAATACAAAAAATGGACAGACCCAAGATGATCATGCAACTGCTCTGGGCAAGCAAAATTGAAGAGTTTTCTTGAAGCCCTGAATTGTAGTGTTGTCACTAATGTAAACTGCAGTTCACACATCCTTTTCCATCAAAAAATTAATGCAAAACACAGCATGATTTTAAGCAAGGTGAATCTCTCAGAGTGAACTCTTTAGAGAGAACTAGCTTTTCCTCAGTCAAACTAAAATTATGCAAAACTGTAGATACTGGCTGTCAGCCCATTATAACAGCCTTTTGTATTTACACCATGATGCGTAACAGACTATCAATTAACGACTGACTTTGGCAAGTATGATAGCATAATTATTTTTCCCAGTAAAACTGTGAATACTTTTACAAGCCTATAAGGACAACACTATTGAAATTGCAGGTGTCGAGCATCTTGTATCGATCTTTCACTTTGCTTGTTCATGTTCTACATTTTGGTCGGAAATAAACTTCCCTCATTCTCAACAATAGTTAAATCATCAAACTCATTAAAGCTTTCAGGTTGATAACAAGGTCTGCTTCATTATATTTCAGACACTGGTCAGTTTAAATCAAACTTGAATAGAAGTGTCAGTAAAATAAAAACAATATAAAAGAGGCCTTGTGCAATACAGATTATTGATTACCTTTCAATGAGAACACAAAATTGATGTATTATACTGCAGTTTTTTTTTTAAATTGTGTGACTCCAGGTTGCAACGTACAAATTTACTACTTTTATAAAATCTTTCATTAATAAGTTATTACTTGTTTTGCTGAATTTAATAACAAAACAATGTAACAAAATGATTTTGAATATTTTTTCTGGTGACCAGTTTCTTAATTCACATAACACACACGTGACTTTGTATGAGTATTGAAGGGAGAAAACATGTTTTGATCTCTAATAGCTTAGCACCTGGTTCTTAAACATGTATTTTGAAACTATTTGTTGACAGTGTTTTGACATACATGTACACCTCAATTTGCAATAAAATTTAAACTAAAGCCAAACCTTGCTAAACCAATTATTTTCCTATTTATGTGTGTTTTAATTTACACGAAATTTGAATAACAAGAAAACTCTTCAGGTGATTATTCCAACCTCAAGTGGTTCGAAGTTAAACAAGCGCCGGCAAGACTGCTTGCAAATTTTAAAGCATTGTATATTTATCTCTGGACACTTTACGATGTAAACAGAAGGCAGTGCACAGAGTGAATATAATTGTATAAACCGTTCAAAACAGAATCAAAGTTACAATTATGATCACGAGATTAATCTCAAGAATTTATATTTTTTTTGTATACCACTTTTTATGTCCAAACGTGCGAATTGAATGAAAACTAAGCCAAAACATTGAAGAAGTAGCAAACAAGCGAAATCAACATTTTATTAATTTGCAGTTAAATGAATTTACGCGTGTCATAAAAGGAATTCGCATTTCAATGTATCATGTTACGTACGGGTCACGAATGCTTCACTTGGGATTGATAGATTGTATTTGCTTTTGATTTACTGTGTCCGTGTTAAAGACTGAAATTTGTTGTACTTAACAAAACAAACGAGTAAAATTGACAAACAGAATAAAGCGACTTAAACAGTTTAAGATTTTCTTGTTAAGTATGCGTTTTCGGTTTACGAAGCGGCTAAAATGTGCACCAACTCATCGAGTATGCGTAAAATCGGAAGATTTACGCTGTAAAAAATCGTCTTTGTTTATTTGACTTGCTACCACTTTAACGCTTATTCTATAGTAAAACTAAGAGCATTGCATTCTCCAAGCTAAATTCAAGGTTTCAAAGGAGTCATTCACGTCCCTAAAGGCTCCAGATTAATGAATCTCTGCATGGATGCATATTCTCGACAAGGGCGGCCCGGGAAAGCTCATTAATAAACGACATTCGAGCAATGATTTAGATAAATCACGCTATGAATTCCTGCCAAAATCAAAACTTTATTAATACCTGGTGCTTGTTAGCTTTTGCTCATTCTAAATTTAGCTCGAGAAACCATATAACAAGTGTTTTAATTCTCCGGATCAATCGCGCGAAAGGTTTACAATTGCAGAAAGAACGCGTCAATGAAAACCTTAAACTTGCAACGTGTGACCCACGCTAGCCCGCCGAGAGAAGCCCGTTGACGGCTAAAAGAGCAATTTCAGCCATCTATTCGTCGTAATTTTCTCGCAGATTTTTTAACTAATTGACCGACTTCCGAACAGCAGTCTTTTATCAAAGGGATATGGAGAAGGGGCGAAGAAATTAAACACCAATTTACCTTCATCCTTCTCGACGTTCTGGTGGGCCACCAACTTGCTGACTTTTTCGAACACTTCCAATCCCATTGGAATGGGCACCTCGTTCGCGTTCACTGGGCCTTGGTGGTGCACAAAAACGTCTCCATCGTCCACATAAGGTCCGTCGTAACCTCCGATGTACTGAACAGAGCCAGAGTATTCCTTTGAAGAACTGATTCCTGGTTGGTGTGTTACTGTGTGGCTCGCCATATTTCTTGCAATTCGATTCTTGTCAGCAACGAGTTCTCTCTCAGGCACGCAAGGTCCAAGTTCAACAAAAGAGCTGTCACGATATGGCTAGAGCTCTGCAGTGGAAGTGACGGATCGGCGGCCTTTTTTCCAAAGCGACGCTTTCTCCGATCGATCTCGCTACCAAATATGCATTTCAATGAGATGATTGTTTTTTGGAAGAATTCAAAAGCCGAGGTCATGATTTGCAAGTCAATTTTCCAATTTGCATGTGTCACGCTGTCTTGCACTCGGAGGTATTATGTTGCGCAATGTTGGACACCGCTGTTGTTGTATCAATAGTCCATCGCGGAAATACTTGCTCGACCTCAGAAATGGCTTACATTCCTCAAATCTTTTGAATTTTTCTCAATTTCCAGGTCTCTAATTTCCCTCACAAAATGTTTTTTTAGGGACCGTCACAGCAAGAAACTGTTTATTTGGCTTGCTACTGTGAAGGGAAAGTGAATCCCAGAAGATTTTTGCTGAGTTCTTTCTCGATTCGGGCTGAGAGTCAACCTCAGACACACATCAAAACCAAAGATCGATGAAGAACGATTTCTTCCGGCTTTCGATATAGGCCGCTCGGGTTTCGTAACACTTGACGCTTACTAATCCTAACCTGAAATCATGCCCTCCCTCCCTACTACTAAGCGAGTAAGGGACAAAAAATGCCTGATCGCAGGTTAACTAATCCAAGAGAGTTTAATAGTATTTTTAGCAACGGTTATTTTATCTAAATTTATTTTATTTTGGCGTACTTTCGAAAATTGACTCATCAAAACTGCGCGTTAAAAGAGGGGCCTGAAGGCGTCAAATCGAATGTAAAATTTGGGTCACTGTTACTGGGAATCAAAAGCAAAAAACAATGGAACTGTTGAGACTGGGATTTGGAAAATCGGGAAAACAAATAGGCTGGGAAATGGGATTTGGGCAAATTTTGGGTGCTGGGAAATTCCTCTTAAAAAGCTGACAAAATTAATTTCTGGACATATAAGCATGCGAAAAAAGTCAAACGAAGGTAAAAGTTATTCAACCGCCACAGTTACTGTTTTCCGTTAGTGTTTCTTTTTTGCCGAAATGAAACAAGTAACTGGCTTTGAAAGGTCTTATTGATTTTTAATTTGTGTACAGCCGTCCCGCGAGCGGGACGGCTGTACAGGCTAAAAGAAATCCAGCCTCGAGGGTACACCTGAAAGCCGTTTATCCACCGCTAAACTTGGGTTTTATGCGAATATTTTGTTCGCGTTAAAAGCAATCCAAAAACTCTACGCTCAAAGCACGAATCTATGTTTTGCGGTGTTTTGAAAATTTTTGGATGATTTTTGGGAGTGTTTGGGAGGAGATAGTTTTTCTCAAAGGATAAGTAAAATTTAGAGAAATAAGAAAAATTGGAGATTTAATTTGATTTTAAAATTAGAATTTGAAGTTAAAAATTGATAGACGGACACCAGACAGTCCTCCTGACAACCTGGAGTGCTCTTGCGTGGGGGTCAACTGTCTGGTGGAGTTTAATTTTTTTCTTTCTTCACCCCTTCTCTAAACCTCCTAAAATTCCATTCAAATTCGGGTATGCCCCCGCCTTAACCCTCTTACAAGCCCACCCACAAAAAATGTCTTAAAGAGAAGTAGGCCCACATGGGGAGGGGTTTGTTAATAGTTATGGCTTTAACGATAAATGTGTAACGTCGCAATTTCTGGCCAGGGCGTGTGGTGTGGTTCTGAAACCCCTTAAGATTTTGTTTAACTTAGCGTGTCATTTTTCTGGTACAATTCCAACTGACACGATTATATTGTTAATTCACTTTAAGCTAACTTATCAACTATTTTTAAACGGAAAATAAGGAATTCGAGAAGCTCAAACTTAGCGCAGAAGCCAACTGGCGCACTTCCAGGTTCGACATATTTTGAAGAGGAATATAATGTCATGTTTTGTAATGGGTAAAATCGCCCAGATTGGTCTGTTTTAGGGGTTCTTTTGAAAATTTCCGACGAGTATCCGCCCTTTCATATGAAAGCCCCTCCCCCAGTACAGAGAGTTGACTGTATCCAGGGCTCTAATATATGATGCACATAGCTGTTTCACTCCGTCTTCGTTTCCACGAAATGGAAAGCTGCTGAATGTGTTTGGAATTCTATTTACAAAGCTTTGGAAAGCCGTTGAAGCCTGTTTCGGTACCATAAAAGACTAATGAGGGCGACAATTACCCCGTAGACGGACACCTTCGGGACCGGCCCCCTGTCCGTCCTAGAAAGGTGTCCGCCTGGTTTAAACTTGACACCAGTAGTCTGGGATAATAAAGCTGAATGCAGTACGCTTCAAAGCCGGAAAAAGCTAGCATACTGAGGGGACACAACTTACCGCAAAATTAACCACTTTTACATCAAACAGTCTTTCGTCGTTCGATGTTTGCGTTTGCAGTATGATTAAACTAACGATCATTTTCCCACAATAACTGGCAAAGTTACCGAGCTCATGGGTAGCAAACTATTGTAGATGAACGTATTGACCACGGAAATAGCTCTTTGAATAGTCAAAACAATTTGCAGCAAAACCACATGCTCCGCATTTTTTGACAATTTTTTTAAGTTCCAAAACAGGAATTTGTTTGACTTATTCCTAAACGCCTTGGGAACGCACGGGTAAACGAGCGTAGAAACGCGAAAAAATTAGCACAGGGCTCCCACACTACAATCTGGTGGTCCCACCCTGCATCACCTATTAAACCCTCGCAGGGAGCTAGGTTAAACCGTGCGTTTCCAAGGAACTCTTTTCGATGCCACGCGTGTGAAATTGCGCGTTCCCAAAAGAAATTATCTACGTTCCCTGCTACTCTCTCTAGGATCCCTGTGTGATTTTTCCACACGTTTCCACGCGCGTTACCCCGTGAGTTCCCAAGGTATTAGACCATGCACTTACGTCAGCCTTTTTGGAACATTTCCTGGCGGGCCAACTCGGTGTAGCTCTTTTAAATGCCAAGTGCGTAAACACGGGCGACCCCCCGTGTTTGCATATACATAACGCGTTCTAAAGCACATTAACATGTGAGTTCCCAAGGCACTCATGCACTTCAGTCTGTTTTTAATGGGCGTATCCTGGTAGGTCCTTAAACGGTGTAATTCTTTTTGATGTCACACGTAAGATCATACGTACATTACCGAATACCCTTTCTGAGGAACCGTTATATGTTTTTTGCGCGTTTTCACGAGCGTCAACCCGTGAGTTTCCACTTCCTTCTTCTTTTTCTTCGGCATTTCCTAGCCGGCCAACCTGGTGTAACTCGTTTCGATGCCACGCGCGGAGACGTGCGCGAACCCGCATGTTCCTATTTCAGCTAATACATTCGGGCGATGTAGCAGCTCTCGCGAGATCTCGCAAGATCTCGCATGAATGGCTTGCTACCCTTACAGAGAACAGTAGAACAAACAGCAGGAACAATACTCCTGGCCCCGGAAACAATAGCATCTGCTACACTAGAGTAGGCTTTTATAGATTGTGCTAGCATAATTTTTGGCATAATTGGAGCTAAAAAGCATAATTTGTGAAACGAGCACTGCCACGGCATAATTAGCAATTTTTAGCACTTTTTGGAGCATAAATTCATAAAATGTAGTAAATATGGTGTACTTTCTACAGAAATAAATGAAATTTAGGTAGTTTGTTCTTGCAATGCGTGTTTTAGCTATACAATTGTGATTGTTAAGTCGTTGGAGGCATTTTACAAACGGTTTAGAGATGCGAGCAGCTAATTTGGACAGCTGACGGCCGTGATAAACTGCCATAAACACAAATAAATTTACAACAACAGTTTATTTAAAAAACATCATAATTTGGTGTCGTTATTGCGCACCTCTATGTATAGAATCTACGTCATTTTGTGAGCATAATTTCGGAAATCAGAAGCATAATTTGGGAATTCTGGCATAATTTTTGCATAATTTGGCAAAATTTTGAGCACTGCTAGTAGCATAATATGCCACTTTTAGGAGCACAATCTATAAAAGCCTACACTAGAGGACCTGTAGAATTACAAGCTTACGAGAGCGTGATTTATTGACATTTTGGAGCTTAAGGAACTTTGGCTCCGCTACTGCTCCCTAGCTGCCGACAAGCATTTCCGTCGGCCTTTTCTCGGCGATTTCTGGAGGATCAATCCGATGTAGCTCCTTTTTTTCATGTGTTTTTAGATGTTTAGGAGCCACATTGGCCGTCACGGATTGTAGACTAGCGGTCACGGAGTTTTAAAGACAGATAGAGGTTTTTTTAATAACTTAACCGGTATTTCATGCGTTTTGAGATGTTTAGAAACCATTTTGGCCATCACGGATAGAGGATTTTTTATAACTTTACCGGTATTTCATCTCAGGGGAGGGTACTCCCCCAAAATACCTATACCGGTATGTGCCCCCAACGGGGTCGTAATTTTGGGCTCCCGATATAGAACGGGGTATCCATTTCAGAGACAATTTCTAGAACGGGGTATGATATTTTGAACGCACGAAAGTTTCCAATTATCAGCAGCCAAAACCGGGTGTTAAAAAATTGAACTGTTTCTAGATCGGGGTATCATTTTGCATGCAAATTCTTTCAAAAACGGGGTGCTACTTTGGAGACCCGGGCGGCGCATACCCACCCAAAACATACCTGAGTAGTACTCTCCCGGGTATTTCACACGTTTTTAGAACGAATTTCTCGCGGGTGCGAAAACAATGCTAAGAAACTAATTGATTAATTAGTCCGTTCACTCAATCATTAATTTATTGAATAATTAATCAGCCAGTAGTAAATAATAAAGATGGTAAATTTTAAGCTCGGTAATAAATAATAAAGATAAGATGTTCTACATGACACGAGCATGGGACAAAGAAAAATTCTGAGTCCCCGACGGGAATCGAACCCATGGCCTCCCAGATACCGGTTGGGCGCTCTAACCAACTGAGCTACGAGAGACTCGTTGTGAGCTGGGCCATTTTACTAGGTTGATATGTGACACGCGTCCTGCATACTGCTAGGATCAGCAATGTCGAAAAAAAAAAATATTTACCATCTTTATTATTTACTACAAAACTTGATGAATTCGACATTGCTGATCCTAGCAGTATGCAGGACGCGTGTCACATATCAACCTAGTAAAATGGCCCAGCTCACAACGAGTCTCTCGTAGCTCAGTTGGTTAGAGCGCCCAACCGGTATCTGGGAGGCCATGGGTTTGATTCCCGTCGGGGACTCAGAATTTTTCTTTGTCCTAATCAGCCAGTACTTTGCGTCCAGATTTTTTTTATTTATCACTATTATTTACACACAGTTTAGATATGGCCCCGTCGGAGATAACCTGCGATCAGGCTTTCTTTTTTTTTATCGCAGGTTACGTCGGAGATATCTACAACAGCGTTGCTTCACCGCGACTCGCCTCTAAAAACAACAGGGCGTATGAATTACTGTGTGCTGAAGATGAAGACTGTGTGAGTCGGTTGCCATTCCGGCCCGTGGGCGGCAATTCCGATATTGTCATCGGGAGGCCTCAAGTTTGGCAGGCTGATGGACATCGGTGGATTAATCAAAGAACAACAACTTTACCGAGGAGAAATCCACTGATAAAAAAAGAACTATTTTTACATCCAGACTGAAGCCGGTGGGGTATCAAAACGTTTCATAGAGAATTGTCTACTTTCTACCAAATAACAAAGATACCGGTCCTTTCGTCATCGAGTATCTGGGTGATTCATTGACTTCCAAAGGAACAGGACACCGAAACAGTAAGAAAGACCAGTGTGCATGTACGGACGAAACCAAGCAAAATGAAACCCTGGAGTCGCTCAAGGGCTTCATTTTGCTTGGTTTCGTCCGGGTTTGGTTAAAAATGCGGATGCTGCCGAAAAAGACGTTGCGCGTAAAAAATGACAACATAGAAAATCCTGTCGAGAAGGCCTCGAACGTGGAGCAGCTAAGGAACCTGAAAAAGAAAGTTAACCGGCAACCTCGCTTAAAGGAACTGTGTTACGGATTTAAGCCAAATTAAGGCATAGAAAATGGCCACCAAATTCGGTGAAACATAAAAATAATCGCTTAAAACAGTGAAGGAACATTTCAATAACACAAAAAATACAAAAGAAGGCACGGATGGCCAAAAGTGAAGAAGATTGAAACGGATTGCAATATGGGTTTTTGAAATACTGTTAGGCTGAACAGTTTTCAAAGTTAATCTTGTTTGCTTGTAACTTTAAATTATAACGCCCGGAGACATATCTGGTTTTATACCATGCCATAGAAAATACAGCCAATCAGAATACAGGAAAGCCGTTGTATATTCGACGGTATTCAACCCAACCTTCCCAAAGTGCGCTGCGACTGTATTCTTGACGAAATTTAGTAAGCGTATTTTCTATAGCATGGTGTAAAATAGTTACACAACGCTTTCTCGTGGTATACTATGGAATATCCCACTTGTCACTTGTATTTCTTGGCATACACACTCGCCTAAAGGCTCGTGTGTATACCGAGAAAATACAAGTGACTCGTGGGATATTCCATAGTATACCACTCGAAAGCGTTGCATAACTAGTATGTAATGAAGCTATGGTTTTGTTATTTAGATCCACAGAAATAATTTCTTCGCTATCATTAAGTTTCATAGTGAATATTTGGCCAAACTTATTAAAATACAAACTTATTAAAATAAACGTAACTCAGCCGTGACACAATCGATCCCTTTAAGGTGGGACGAGCTGTGAATAATGTGCATGAAATGGCACATGACTTGGACAACCTTGTCTCAGTTTTAATAAGCAATAATTTCAATTGATTTACTAATTTTATGACATATAAAATCAATGTGATTCTGCCACGAGAGGTCTGAATCAATTATTATTCCGAGATATTTTACAAAGTCTTTTATTTTAACGATTGTTTGGGTGCTTGAAATAGGGTTAAAAAATTTTAAAATTCTAAGAAGCAAAAGCCTTGATCTCACACCGACGCTACCCCCATAGTAAAAATTTTCTTCTTTGAACTGGGTTCGGTGAAAGAAAAAGCCGATTGTTTTGGCCAGCAGTTTTTTTTACTGTTTTAGGAGCAAATAGATAAATCTTTTCGAGAGATAGTGAGCGACTCTTCTATTTTGCCTACAAAAGCAAAACACGACTGTTTAATTTATTGTAAACGTTTTTTGAAGCTACGGTGGCAAACAAAACATCTTCCGCTCCATTAATCCCTTGTTCGTACACATTATCATCATCAACATTATTATTGTTATTATTATTATGATTAAAAACATACGATCATTAGCCAAAGAGCACTTGCCTCAAAAGCTAAGGAAACCCATTTCCGATTTTCTTTTGTTTCAGCATAAATGTCAAATCATAGTTCAGGAAACGCATCACAAGCGCTTTTGTGATAAAGGCTTTTTTAATACATTTATTCAATCAATCGATCAATCAACTTTAAACATTGTTGATCATAATGTAATTTTTTACCCCGTAAAAAAAGAGTTCTTCCAGCTGACTCGAAAATTATTCTGAAGGGTACAAAAAAAAATCGAGAAAAAAATATTTGGAAATTAACTTGTTTCCTTAGTTTTCAAGGCAGATGTTGTGTGGATAATGATATTTAATCTTTAAGTACAGAATGAGACAAAATAAAAAAGAAGGCTATTTCTTTGATGTCATAGCATAAAACACGTTTGTAGTAACGCCACTTAATGAAAAAGAACAGTAGGCTTAAGAAACGGATGCGAGTCGCCCACCGTCTCTGAAAACGATTAAACCATTGGCTATTAAAACTGCATACAATTACTGGCCACAATAGTCATGGTATACCATGCTCTTGAAAACAAAAGAGCTCTTCTTTAGCGAATTAACGAATAACGTAAAATAGAGGGTCCTGACATATGATGGTTTAATTTCTCACAAAAACAACGAGGAGCAACCGAGTTTTTAGTTTTTCAGTTCAGTTCAGTAAGTTCTGCATTCAAAGCAGTTATAACTGCTTTTCGAAAATCAAGATGGACTTAAACAGCCCAAAAGTCATCCCCCAAAATTAAACAGGTCAGTGTTTTTTTGCCCGCCAGCTTTTACCTGGGACTTGAACAATACAACTTTCCCCTGGATTTTAGTTGTGGTCATCGCCATTGCGGCGCCCGTTACCATTCTCTTGAATTTATCAGTAATCATTGCCGTGAAGAAGAAGAAAGAACTGCAAAAACAATCGAACATTCTGTTGGCTAGTCTGGCCATTACGGATCTTTTAGCAGGCGCTATAACAATGCCGTTAACTGCCGCAGTTGACATATTAATTTTCCGCCAGGTTTCGTTTAAGCATATTTGTACATTAGAATTAGTGGTAAACAAAATAGGGGTACTTTTCCTCTCCGCTGCTTCTTTATATCATTTGACTGTAATTGCTTGGGAGAGATACATAGCGATACGCAAAGGGATGGACTACAAGGTTATCGTAACAAAAACCCTCCTCAAAAAACTAGCGATAGCCGCTTGGCTGTTCGCCGTGTTCACAAAACTTCGGGTCTATGGAATGATGATGCCAAGCATGGATTTTCAGATTGTAAAAATTTGGCGTTTTGGTGAAGGCATCTTGATAGTGAGTTGTTTAGTAGCAATCACGTACTTTTACGTGATTGTGTACCTTGGTGTACGCAAACGCAAAGTAAACGACATTAGCAATGTCACCGTGTTGATGAAAGCTAAACAACAATCAAAAGTCGCCAAGACGACTGCAATGCTAACTGCTGCGCTGATTTTATCGTTTACTCCAAGAGTTGCTTTTCTTATCTTGCGTAATATTTTCGCAGTGTTTCTTACAAATTCGGCCCTCCGATTGACGGAGGTAGTGGTGCAGTTAAATTCTCTGGCGAGTCCTATCTTGTACTATTACAGAGACCGTCGTTTTAGGAAGGCCGTGCTTGAGCTGTTGGGAATCGGTAAACCTCCAGCAAACCAGCTAGCAGTTGGTGCCGCCCAATTTGTCAGAAGAAAGAATCCGTTTGGATCGGTGGAGCTGCAAAACGAGCAGAAGCCACGCTTGATAACAAGATCAGCTTCCTGTGATCCAGCCGTAGGTTAAGATTGTGTTCAACCGCTAGCTAAACCTGATAAAATATTATTGGGGAGATCAAAGTCAGCCCCCAAGCTTGATAAATGCAGTGGTTCCTTCGTTGGTTCTCAGTTGCACCAGCCATCTTCCATCGTGATAACAAGAGCTACAGTCCATGTTGAAAGAGGCGCACCACGTAGAGCTAAGAAAACTAATCGTGTATTGTCGAATTATGGGATCTCATCTCAAGGCGCATCACACCCCACCCGTAAACTACAGAGATCAAAATCTTGAGACAGTACTGTCTCCTTGAAACTTGCCAACCGTTGTCAAAATGTGCCAGAAAAGACAGTTAGACGACCCAAAACAGCATCAGCTTTTTGGAATCGGAAAAACCTCCAGCGCAAACCAGCTAGCAGATGGTGACGCCCGGTCTGTCAGAAGAAAGGATCCGTTTGGATCGGTGGAGTTGCAGTTGCAGAAACCGCGCTTGATAACAAGATCGCTTCGTGTGATCCAGCCTTGGGTTTAGATCTTGTTCAACTGCTAGCTAAACCTCATGAAATATCATTGAGGAGACCAGTGTCGGACCCAAGCTTGATAAATGCAGTGGTTCCTTCGTTGGTTCTCATCTGCACCAGCCATCTTCCATCGTGATAACAAGAGCTACAGTCCACGCTGAGAGTTGTGCGCCACGTAGAGCTAAGAAAACTAATCGTGTATTGCCGAATGATGCGTCTTTCTCAGGCGCATCAAACCCAAACTTGCCAACCATTGTAAAAACTTGCAAGAAAAGACAGTTAGTATAGACGACCCAAAACAGCGCCTCATTGTCCTAGACGAAGCATCAACGGCGACTAGATTTACAACAGGCTAAAACCGTGTGATGGAAAGGTCACAGTAAAACAATTCAAACTGATACAACTATTTATTAATTAGATAAAGATGGCATCTAACTATGCATGGCTCGTTACATATACTTTGAAGCGAACTAATTTCAGTAATACTTTCCATAATGTAACTGTTTAAATTATCTGCGGTAATACCTTCAAAACAATGCACGATGAAAGAAACTAAGCCGTTTTTTGTGCTTTTCTTGACAGGCGAAAATTATATTTACGAACGTGCTAATTTTCCTTCGTTCTTTGGTTTGTTAATCGGTTCCTTCGTTCGTTCGCTCACTCGTCCACTCACTCGTTCATTGGCGGAGCTCCTGCACGCGCCAAAGGCGCGCGAGCGGAGCATCCACAAGAAGGTAAATGGAAATCTATCGAACTGATAGATGAACCGATTTAAGTAGAGAGTGATTGATACTAAGCAAAGGGTGACGTGGGATGTATTGTCTCAGTTTAGCAATAATTCCAATTGATTTACTAATTTTATGACATATAAAATCAATGTGATTCTTCCACGAGAGGTCTGAATCAATCATTGTTCCGAGATATTTTACAAAGTCTTTTATTTTTAAGGATTGTTTGGGCGCTTGACATAGGGTTGAAAATTTTACAAATTTAACAAGCAAAAGGCTTGATCGCACACCGACGCTATCCCCATAGTAAAAATTTCCTTCTGTGTACTGGGTTCGGTGAAGGAAAGAGCCGATTGTTTTGGCCAGTAGTTTGTTTACTATTTTAGGAGCAAGTGGATTAATCTTTTCGAGAGATAGCGAGATACTCTTCTATTTTGCCTACAAAAGCAAAACACGACTGTTTAATTTATTGTAAACGTTTTTTGAAGCTACGGTAGCAAACAAAACATCTTCCGCTCCATTAATCCCTTGTTCGTACACATTATCATCAACATTAATATTGTTATTATTATTATGATTAAAAACACACGATCATTAGCCACAGAGCACTTGCCTCAAAAGCTAAGGAAACCAATTACCGATTTTCTTTTGTTTCAGCATAAATGTCAAATCATAGTTCAGGAAACGCATCACAAGCGATTTTGTGATAAAGGCTTTTAAACATTTATTCAATCAATCGATCAATCAACTTTAAACATTGTTGATCATAATGTAATTTTTTACCCCGTAAAAAAGAGTTCTTCCAGCTGACTCGAAAATTATTCTGAAGGGTACAAAAAAAATCGAGAAAAAAATATTTGGTAATTAACTTGTTTCCTTAGTTTTCAAGGCACATGTTGCGTGGATAACGATATTAAATCTTGATGTACAGAATGAGAGTAAATAAAAAGGAAGGCTATTTCTTTGATGTCGTAGCATAAAACACGTTTGTAGTAACGCCACTTAATGAAAAAGAACAGTAGGCTTAAGAAACGGATGCGAGTCGCCCACCGTCTCTGAAAACGATTAAACCGTTGGCTATTCAAACTGCATACAATTACTGGCCACAATAGTCATGGTATACCATGCTCTTGAAAACAAAAGAGCTCTTCTTTAGCGAATTAACGAATAACGTAAAATAGAGGGTCCTGACATATGATGGTTTAATTTCTCACAAAAACAACGAGGAGCAACCGAGTTTTTCAGTTCAGTTCAGTCAGTTCTGCATTCAAAGCAGTTATAACTGCTTTTCGAAAATCAAGATGGACTTAAACAGCACAAAAGTCATCCCCCAAAATTAAACAGGTCAGTGTTTTTTTGCCCGCCAGCTTTTACCTGGGACTTGAACAATACAACTTTCCCCTGGATTTTAGTTGTGGTCATCGCCATTGCGGCGCCCGTTACCATTCTCTTGAATTTATCAGTAATCATTGCCGTGAAGAAGAAGAAAGAACTGCAAAAACACTCGAACATTCTGTTGGCTAGTCTGGCCATTACGGATCTTTTAGCAGGCGCTATAACAATGCCGTTAACTGCCGCAGTTGACATATTAATTTTCCGCCAGGTTTCGTTTAAGCATATTTGTACATTAGAATTAGTGGTAAACAAAATAGGGGTACTTTTCCTCTCCGCTGCTTCTTTATATCATTTGACTGTAATTGCTTGGGAGAGATACATAACGATACGCAAAGGGATGGACTACAAGGTTATCGTAACAAAAACCCTCCTCAAAAAACTAGCGATAGCCGCTTGGCTGTTCGCCGTGTTCACAAAACTTCGGGTCTATGGAATGATGATGCCAAGCATGGACTTTCAGATTGTAAAAATTTGGCGTTTTGGTGAAGGCATCTTGATAGTGAGTTGTTTAGTAGCAATCACGTACTTTTACGTGATGGTGTAACTTGGTGTACGCAAACGCAAAGTAAACGACATTAGCAATGTCACCGTGTTGATGAAAGCTAAACAACAATCAAAAGTCGCCAAGACGACTGCAATGCTAACTGCTGCGCTGATTTTATCGTTTACTCCAAGAGTTGCTTTTCTTATCTTGCGTAATATTTTCGCAGTGTTTCTTACAAATTCGGCCCTCCGATTGACGGAGGTAGTGGTGCAGTTAAATTCTCTGGCGAGTCCTATCTTGTACTGTTACAGAGACCGTCGTTTTAGGAAGGCCGTGCTTGAGCTGTTGGGAATCGGTAAACCTCCAGCAAACCAGCTAGCAGTTGGTGCCGCCCAATCTGTCAGAAGAAAGAATCCGTTTGGATCGGTGGAGCTGCAAAACGAGCAGAAGCCGCGCTTGATAACAAGATCAGCTTCCTGTGATCCAGTCGTAGGTTTAGATTTTGTTCAACCGCTAGCTAAACCTGATAAAATATTATTGAGGAGATCAAAGTCAGCCCCCAAGCTTGATAAATGCAGTAGCTCCCTTGTTGGTCCACAGCTCGACAAGCCATCGTCCAACTTGATAACAAGCGCTACTGTCCATGTTGAAAGAGGCGCGCCACGTAGAGCTAAGAAAACTAATCGTGTATTGCCGAATCATGTGATCTCATCTCAAGGCGCATCCCACCCCACCCGTAAACTACAGAGATCAAAATCTTGAGACAGTAGTGTCTCCTTGAAACTGGCCAAACCGTTGTCAAAATGTGCCAGAAAAGACAGTTAGACAACCCAAAACAGCATCAGCTTTTTGGAATCGGAAAAAACCTCCAGCGCAAACCAGCTAGCAGGTGGTGACGGCCGGTCTGTCAGAAGAAAGGATCCGTTTGGATCGGTGGAGCTGCAAAACGTGCAGAAACCGCGCTTGATAACAAGATCAGCTTCGTGTGATCCAGCCGTGGGTTGGTTTAGATCTTGTTCAACCGCTAGCTTAACCTCATGAAATATCATTGAGGAGACCGGTGTCAGACCCCAAGCTTGATAAATGCAGTGGTTCCTTCGTTGGTTCTCAGCTGCACCAGCCATCTTCCATCGTGATAACAAGAGCTACAGTCCACGCTGAGAGTTGTGCGCCACGTAGAGCTAAGAAAACTAATCGTGTATTGCCAAATGAAGTGATCTCATCTCATGGCGCATCACACCCCACCCGTAAACTAGGTAAAGTAAAGGCAAAGTCTGTGTCCGAGCCATGAGGCTCATACAGCCGGAGCTTATCCCGGTTTCCGTAGCATTAAGCGACTAGGAGTATTGCTACTCCCCCCCCTGGATGGGATGCTAGTCCATCGCAGGGTTAACCCCAGCAGTAAATTCGCCGGTACCCATTTATACACCTGGGCGGAGAGAGGCACTGTGAGAGTAAAGTGTCTTGCCCAAGAACACAACGCAGCACCCCGGCCAGGCCTCGAACCTGGGCCGTTCGACTCGGAGTCGAGCGCGCTAACCATTAGGCCACCGCGCCAAACATGTTCAACTGCTAGCTAAACCTCATGAAATATCATTGAGGAGACCAGTGTCAGACCCCAAGCTTGATAAATGTAGTGGTTCCTACGTTGGTTCTCAGTTGCACCAGCCATCTTCCATCGTGATAACAAGAGCTACAGTCCACGCTGAGAGTTGTGCGCCACGTAGAGCTAAGAAAACTTATCGTGTATTGCCAAATGATGTGATCTTGTCTCAAGGCGCATCACACCCCACCCATAAACTGCAGAGATCAAAATCATGGGACAGTAGAGTCTCCTTGAAACTTGCCAACCATTGTAAAAACTTGCAAGAAAAGACAGTTAGTATAGACGACCCAAAACAGCGCCTCATTGTCCTAGACGAAGCATCAACGGCGACTAGATTTACAACAGGCTAAAACCGTGTGATGGAAGGGTCACAGTAAAACAATTCAAACTGATACAACTATTTATTAATTAGATAAAGATTGCATCTAACTATGCATGGCTCGTTACATATACTTTGGAGCGAACTAATTTCAGTAATACTTTCCATAATGTAACTGTTCAAATTATCTGCGGTAATACCTACAAAACAATTAAAGTGGTTTTTTTGTGCTGTCTTGGCGGACGAAAATTAAATTTACTGTACGTACGTGCCAATTTTCGTTCGTGCTTTGGTTTGTTAATCTGTTCCTTCGTTCGTTCACTCACTAGTTCATATTTAACAAATAATTGTTTAAGTATAATTTTCAGTGGTGAATATCAAGAACTGCAAAATTAGAGTAGAAAACACTAAAATGACAGACACAAGTGCTCGCTTGCAAATGTGTAAACCAGGTTATTTCATCGAGTGAATCCGAAGTTTAAGCAATAAAACGGGACAAAACAAACACTACGTAAGGAAAAGAAAGATGTCTGGCTAAATCGTTGGTGACTTCTGAACAGTTGTGTGATTCCTCTCGAAATGTGCAGCTCCGGTCAGAAGGAAACTAAATAATGTTTGGCATGTTTGGTTAATCGATCTGACTGAGTTTCTCATGGCCGCGTGCGATCTCCACAACCACCTTGTTTGCGCTCAATTCTAATGCTTTGAAAACCATCTCTCGAAAATATTTTCAGTCGAGAAGCCTTGGTAGTTTACTTGCACAATTCCCAGTGTTTTAAACATCCAGGACTTGGAGTGATTTCTTTCAAATGAGCGAAAATTTCATTTAGCAAACACCGCCATGTTCACTTGCCTGGATGACAAAGTTGGCACGGCTTGGTAGCCAAGCCTGCAATGCTATATTCACCGCCTAGCGCGGTGAATTTAGACTTTCCAATAATTAAAGTCCTTCGTCTTGTTTATTATGGACTTCGTGCAAAATCGCGCGGAATATTGCCTGATACTTAGCTGACGAGGCCGTAGGCCGAGTTGGCTAAAATCAGACGATATTCCGCAAGATTGAGCCGGATAATTGTTTTATTATTCAACAAATTGTCAACGAAACACATTTTGCACATAGAAAAACTGTAATTATGCAGCGCTTTACAAGATTTCGGACGAATCTTCGCAACCTACGAATATGGCAGGATATCTGTTATGTACGGATGACAGATATTGTTAACATTTTGACCATATATGGGCAGCGCGCGCAACTGTTGAATAATAAATGTGATATCATATATGTGACATTATTATTCAACACATGCGCGCGCTGCCCATATATGGTCAAAATGTTAACGTTATCTGTCATCCGTACATAACAGATATCCTGCCATATACGTAGGTTGCGAAGATTCGTCCGAAATCTTGTAAAGCGTTGCATAATTACAGTTTTTCTTTCTGCAAAATGTGTTTCGTTGACAATTTGTTGAATAATAAAACAATTATCCGGCTCAATCTTGCGGAATATCGTCTGATTTTAGCCAACTCGGCCTACGGCCTCGTCGGCTAAGTATCAGGCGATATTCCCGCGATTTCGCAGGATAATTGTTAAATATACAATGGGTACCAGAGGATTTTTCTCGCGCGCGGTGGATTACTCTACGGCGGCCAAAGGGTCACAATAGAGACATGACCGAGACCGGAAGCCGCGCGAGAAAAACCTCTGGCACACAGGGTATTAACCACGGTTAATGAAGGCAAATGAAAAGAAAGCCAACCCAGGTTTGTCGACAGTGTAACACCCGAAAAACTAGAAACCAGATTGGACTGAAAATGGACGAATACATTCTGATTGTCTGGGTTATTCGCTTTCGACTAAAGACAAGAGGAGTGGGCGGAAGGGCTGGTGTTCGACTGTTACTAAAACCTCCCCTCCTCACTAGATTCCCCTCCCCTCAAAAAATCGGGGAAGGAGAGGGGGGCGGCTGTACACAGGCTATTCCTTACCGGTTAGAAATTTTAGCCAATGAAAGACTCTTGATCTCATAAAAATACAACATTTTATTACCAGCTTTTATTACAAGACTACCCGAGCCTAATTATGTTTCCTTCTAAACCGACTAGACACGCTAAAGCTGGCTGTTCTGTTCTGTACCTGCTTCCTATCATCACGAAAGGAAGATGTGAGAAGCGTGACTACCACAGGCGCAGAATGTGTTTGGAACTCGACATAAAAGCAAACAAAAAGCAGATGCAATTTTCATTTTAAAAAATATCCACTAAACAAAACTTTTTGAATATGCGGATTGAAAACTCAGCATGTCACCAGTCTCGTTCTCTCCTTTCCTTTACCGCGCGGAGTTCGTTCACGAAGTCTGGTGCGGGAGAGGGGTATTCTGTGACGCCACCGATCAGAATGGAGTTCCGGCTTTAATAAGCCCAAACGCCAAGACTGCCACGGTTTGTTTCTCAGTATTTTGTATACGACAGCCTTAGTTCAACAAAAATAACACATTGTGAGCCTGTGACGTCAGCATCTCGACATGTAAAATACAGAACAGAATGTGTAGAGCTTTTAAGTATTAAAAGCATTTATTTTTTCCAAGAACTATACACTGATATTGCTTTGAACGGAGTCACCATAACTCTATCTTAAGACAAGGTCACTTTTGCGGGCAACTCTCTACACAAAGAAACAGTATCTTGGAAATATGAAGTTACTGTACAAAAATATGCGCAACATTGAAGATACAAAAATATTGTACAAAATTCCCACTCTAAATGTAAATAATTTACAAAGGAATGCATATTTAAAAATGACTAGAAAAATTTGATTACATCCCAATGGGTCTAATGTATTAAAACTGTCGAAAATTGTAAAAAAACATTGTTCAGATCCGGGTTGATATGTATGGATAAACAGAACCCAGTCTGCACTACTCCGAATTAATGCCTCAATACAGATTACTTAATATATATCAGTAGCCTGCATGGAATACTGTCAAAAGGATGAATGGCATTCCCCTTCAAAGTAAAGAATAACACGAACATCTGTTACTCTAATTACCTTTTTTCATCCGCAAAGGTGATTCAAACTCTATCTCCCTTCCTCTATTCTCACTCCTCCACTAATAACTGCTTGTTCCACGGGTAGACGGATGGGGGGGAAGGAAGAGAGGTCACAAGCAATCTAGTGTTTCCTTCAGGATGCTTAATAAAGTGCAAGGGGAAGTACTATCTACATGTTCAAATATATTGGAGGGTTTCCTCACATAACCCCCGTCTGCTGAAAACTACTTCTGATTATTTTTTTCTCTTTGGAAAACCTCTATTGCGCATATTAACAGCAGATGGAATAATTAAAAACACTGAATTCTACATAACAGTATGCTGATATGGTTATGTTCTAAAGGGGCTCTGTCATACACAGGTTCAATAAGATGAATCCTGTGATAAATTTGCTTATTTTCTAATACTTATATTACACATTGGGTTCAACTAAACGAATACCTTCAATAATGTTTCTATACTCTTCAGAAGTTTCAGTAGATCTCTGACGCTTATCCTGTCTTGAAAATATTTAGGTTTTCCTTAATATAAGATTTACACAAACATTTACCTAAGTGACAGAGCCCCCTTACAATGTCTCTAGATTAACAGCCACTTATAACACACTACCGTGGCATAGCTAGATGTTTTCCCACCTCCAGTGCATGATTCACAGAATGCAGTCGTTACAAAAGTATAAATGATACAAAAATAATTTCAATAAGAAACACATTGGCAATGTACCAGGCTTTTTCAACATTTATAAAAATACTGTGAGCTGGTGCCAAATCTAGACCAAAAATAAATTGCGTTAAGCTAAGTATGGCAATCTTTCTTAAAATATTTAAGTATACTATAAATGTCAACTTGTCCAAATCTTTCGAGAAAGAACTGTTCTTATGTTCACTATGGTGATTTAGTGATGTGAATTTGGTTCTTGATTGTGTAGCATTTCATGAGGGAGTAAGGAATGATCCTAACTTGCTGGCAAAAAATTCTAACAAGGACAAAAATTCAACGCAAAAACATAATAATGACGAAGTTAATTAGTTAGCAAGTTACTTAAATTAAGGATGTCTATCATGCCAATGCAATAAGTCAAATACTGTTTGTTTTTCACTTACGAGCCAATTAAAATAATTGCTTTAGCATTAATCTAACCAGCAAATAACAATGCCAAAAAGCATATCTTTATGTTGATAAAAACAACACTAGAAAGAGCAGCTATAGCAATTTGCGGACTGACTATTTAAGTTTGGGATATTCACTGGTTTGTGGTAGACTTATATTTTTAAAATACTGTTTAAGTATTGACAGGCCACTTGCAATGAGAGGACATGTGACACTGAATCTAAAAACAAAAGTTAAGATTTTCAAACCCCGGAGAATGGTTAGAGCACAGTCTTTATTAAATACATTATCAAATTTTTAGTTTTGGTACCTTTTGAGTTTGACAGCTTTGTATTTGGTCACATGATAAAAATAAAATATTAATCCATGAATAAAATCCCTTTGAAAGCAACTTTTGCATTTCAACGCCAAGGAAAAGATTAAAGGTCTTTTGATATTGGCTGTGCCAATATAATTACGAGTTTTATTAAAAGTATAAAAAGTTTTTTATTGAAAGTATTAAAAGAACCTTCTGTTCATGCTGGAGGGCAAAGCCACGCCCAAAAAGCAAAACAAATGCCCTCTCAATGCAGGTGACCCATTTGAAGTGGTTAAAGAAAGATGTTTATTTTTTCTGGTATTGATTTGATCTTTGAATGACTACGAAACTAACAGCAGCTTGATATACCACTTGGAACTAGGTACTTGTTTTTGTAAACTTAACCATCAAGGAACACGTAAGTACAGAACAATTACCAGTTACATGTATAAGCAATGAAGTACAATTTAATGACCTGCTTAGGCAACACACTTGGACTTCAGCAGCACTTTAGTGTTCAATTTGCAACTTTCAAATCTCAAACCAGCTTAAATAGGCTAAAACTGGAACAACATAGTCGCTGTCGTCAGACAAATTACCAATACGTACATTATTTCCAACTAAGAACTCCTGACACGCCCAACACAGCTAGATTTTGGAACTGCACAGTATTATTCATTAGGAGATTAGAAGGGACTGTTGATGGATCGGCAGTCTTCTATGTTGTTACCCTGCGAGACTGACAGTCCTCCTGTCTCCCAAGCAACGGAGAAAAAATGTTTTTTTTTTTTTTTTAGCCTGATGCCATTATATTAATAAGGTGGTATGGAGAGATGTTCTACTGTATTTTTGTCTGTAGAAAATGTTTGAATACATTTAGTAATTCTCACCTTTACATCTGATCCTTTAAGACTGGTTATATGAAAAAACAGGAATAATTGTTGACAACGGTACCTCAAAAATCTAAACCATCTAAATTCCAGCTAGCTCCAGAGTAGTTCACTGTGTGCTGCATAATTCCAAGTTGTTGAAACTACCATTAAATTTAAATATTATGTTATATTTAGCCTGTTTTACAAGCAAGCTAAGCTTTATGATCAATGACTACTGTGTGCGGTGAATGTTAGCCTGTTAATTAGGGTTAATAAAATTAAGATTACTTGATAATCAACACATCTGCCCCTTGATAGAGGCAACAACGGTGTCACAAAAGTGGCATAATTAATACTGATCAACACTGCATCAAGTAAAGTTCCAACCTTTTCGTCTGTACTCCTCCAAAGCAAATTAAATTTTGAGTTTAAGCAACAAGTTTAAAAATAAACACTGCAGCAATCTACTTACTTGATTCCATAGTGACTGAAAATCACAGCTTCTGATCACAAACTGACGGTTTCATAATGTTACGGCTTGTTCCGCAATGCCCTTTGTACTTCTAATGGCAGATACATTTTGGCCTTTTTTCTGTGCAAACACTGTTTTGCTACTAACTAATAAAGACGGGGGGGAGGGGAGATTTAAATATATCCCCCCCCCCCCCCCCCCCCGCGCGGGCCCAAGAACAAAAAAAAAAAAAAAACACCAAAAAACAAAAAAAAAAACTAAGCCTGGTAGTACCTTGAAGGTTGTGATCCTGCTACTTACAGTACCAACATGGCACTACATCTTTTTACTGCAACTTCAACTGTGAATGGTGACAACTACTTATATATGGATCAAGGCTAAATTAATGACATGCGGCTGCCAAAATGGCCTTAGCACGGAAGGACCAGAAGCATTTAAAGCAAACATTAGGCCTCAGGAGTAACTACAGTGCAAATTTCTTCATGGGAGCCACAAGTAACAAAAAACAAACAAACATCCAAATACACAGTAAAACAAAAACAAAAGAAAAAAACAACAAACAAATTGGTTCCAGAACCCATTAATATTTAGGCCCTAAAACTTCTGCAGCTTTGACTAAGCTGTTGAAACATTACTGATGCAGCGGACCATGTTTAAAATGTACATAACAACTGTTTACCAGTTTACCCCAGGTATTACTTCCAGTTTGGATATATTATGGTTTACTTACAACCCAAAATGGTTGGTAATGTGCTTTTTGGTTAGTATATTAGTGCAGGGTGCTAGTGGGTGTGCAGATCAATGAAACCTGAGAAAATAGACATCAATTGAATGGTTACATATTCTTCCTCTACCCAAGAGATGTTCCAGATTTGACCTGGAGAATTCCACACTGATGTCAACATCCAGAGATCTGTGAAGCATATCTCATTGGTTGTTTCTTGTCTGAAAATTCAAAACCGCAACAGGTTTTTTGCCCGGATTTTCAAAATGGAATCCAAAAAGTTCTAAGTCCTGACTCCACTTTCCTAGGAGGGTCTGAGGACAAACTTTACGCATGTAAGGTGTATTTCTGTAGTTTTGAGTGCAAATTTACTTGACGATTTCCAAACTTGCTAAAAAATAACTCTCAATAGAGCAATTCGTATTAATTTTCTCTAACAAGCAGGTGTCCATAGGACACCCGGATGTCCATCTGGTTAAAAGCCTGCCTTGTACAACCAATCAGAACCTTCACATGATTCTCCATGGAGCTACATTGATCACTGGTGTGCAATTTTCTGGATCTAATCTCAGATATCACAGCCTTATGCGACTCATGGGGCGAAGAGAACTAACTAATCTCAGATATCCTTTGTGTTGGAGAATAATTGAGCACACAAAGAAAGACATCTATTTTCTCAAGCTATTAGCTCAACATCTCTCAACCTTGGACAGTTTACTCCATGGTGAATGTGAACGGTGCATAATTTATTGATTGCTACAAGTAATTAATAATAATTATAACTATTTTTAAAACTAATTTACCATGAAGGCCCCAAAGTAGCTCGCTGACTCACCCGTTGATATCGACTGGGTGTTATCTTCTGACACGCCGACTAGGATGTGGTCATTATTGCGTAGCTCAAAAACAGCACCTTGATAGCTACTATAGAGGTATGTCTTTGATTTCTTGGCGCGACATCTTGATGTCACGCTTCTCATAATGACTTGCTGATCGCCAGTTCTATTTAGATGTACAAAGTGAATCAAATGAGCTCTGTCATCTTCAACTTGAAAGTACAATTGGCTGTAGACATAGTATCGTCCAGCACGCGGGATGATGAGTTCCCCATTCTCATATTGCATGCCACCTATTGAGTGCGCAAATCCCAGGTTGTCTTCCCAGTGCCTGAGAATTCCTGGAACAAACAAGTTTTATAAATTCTAAGGTAATAACTAGTCTTTGGCATAACCAGCTACACATGTGATTTTCCTTGCGTTATAAACAAAGCAAAGGTCTTTTTTTAATAAGAAAAGGTACAGAATGATTATAATAAGCAAAGGAAATCAACCTGCCAATTTGGGCAACAACAAACTGCATCCTGTGAACTGTTTACCAAACTGACATAAATTATATAAATTATGTTTTATTGTGCCTATAACCTGGCACATACATCAACTATAAATTACATTATCTTTATACTACTTAGTAGTTGCTTAATAAACTATAATTTAAAAACACTGTTTTTTTCGTACGTAATACGGCATATTTCGAACACAGTTCATCATCAGAGAGGTAAACTCTGATATGCCTAACTATATATTAAACAGAACAAATGTCGAAAAAAAAAAAGTAATTCCCAGTCCGAGAGGCCTGGGGGCAAATGTCTGGTAATCGATGTTTCCTTTGTAGCAAATATTCGACCCACTCCGCTGTGGTTGCCTCGGTAGCTCAGTGGTTAGAGTGCTCACCTTCCATGAGATCGGGGTGTCGTGGGTTCGAATCCCGCTCGGGGCATCTGATTTTTTTTTTCCGACATTTGTTCTGTTTAATTTATAGATAGGCATATCAGAATTTACCTCTCTTATGATGAACTGTTTTTTTCATCCAATAGATTATTTAAACCAAAAAGGCTCCAAAAAAACTTGCATTCTCTACAAGAAAAGCTCTGCTGTTGTTGTCTCCGAGCTTAACAGTAATAACATCTGATGCATTCAACAACACAAGGAAACTCTGTGACATTGTATTTAAAGAGCTTCTACTTGCTGACTGGACACTCATAACTTTTACTATGCTGTTTACACAAACATAATAAATGAAGCTCTTATTAGAGGGTGCTGTGTAATAAATCTGACTGTAAACAAAATACACTCCTCGTGCAGGGACAGTGAGTTGTCCATGTCGGTATGACATCCCCCCTCGGAGCAGTGAGGCATTCCAGCCAGTTAAGAAGCCTGTCAAAAAGAGACAGAAACCAAAGTGTAAAACACTTTGGTAGAGGCCCACTGCTCCGAAGAGTTAGTGCATGGTGATACAGAGATTTGAGACTGGTATGTTATTGACGTTTTAATGTACCGTATTTATTCGGCTTGCCGCTTTCCTCTTACTGTGCTGGTCACTCGAAACTGGGGGTTCGGCTTATGCCTTTCGCCGTCCTGTCAGAGTTGAATTTCGGATGAAAATTCATTGGATCATCAACAAACAAAAACAGTAAATTCATCTTTTATCATGATTGTTTTCTACATAGTATGTGATTATCGAAAATTTGAGCGTGTGGATTGTTTTTGGTTGGGAAATTGGTCCGGCTTAGCGAGTGTTTGGGTTATTTTTTGTCGTCTAACTGGTTCTAACCAAAAGTTGGTCTCGGCTATAGCCGAATAAATACGGTAAGTTGTTTCTAGAATGCAGGATACGATTGGATAGTTAGGAGTTTGATGCAGGGCTAAAAATTGGCAGTTACCTCATCACCGCTGGGAATTGAAAACAGACAAGGGCAACTTATATTAAGGTTTGAACACCCGAAATGCGACTACAATACAAAGGAGTTGTTTCAATGTATTGCAATAATTGGACTACCTTTATTTTATTTTCCTCATCTCTAATTTCGTCAACTTTGAAGAATTTAAAGTTTTGAAGAAAATTCTGAGCAGATATAAACAGTTTTCACAGGTGTATTGAAGTATTTATACAAATCTTAATTTTGTTATTGCCACAGGTCTCCAGAGTACTTTGTGGCCTGTTTTTTAAAGATGCATGTGCTATCGCTTTGACAACAGTTTTGGGATGTTTATTTAAATAAATACAGTAACTGTAATTTGTGTCAAACTTGAGGAAATTTAGGGCTTCTATATCTTGTTTTGGGCCACTCAGAATTCATAGAAACTGGCCAGATAGGCCAGAGCTGTGCTCTAGCAGAGCCCTGGGTGCCACAGGTGACATACTTTTGTCTTTTGGAGACTTGTATAACTTTGCTATCATGGAAGCTTTTAAGAGCTGGACATCAACAATTTCTTGCATAAGAGCCTTTGGGCACCCTGCAATTATTCTAAGAGTGCAGCTTTGCAGACAACCAAGCACTGGGGTTAATTTTTAGCCCTGTTACAACTCTGCAATTGTGCAGTAGGACATGATATGATGGTCAAGATGACCTCAAGTTCATTTTTATAAAAGAAATAGAAGTTGGTTGCTTTATAATTACAATTCTCGATCCAGAATCAAATAAGTGTGATTAAATGTAAACATCCTTGTGTAACCCCCCATGTGGTTTAATTTTATTTGAGTTCTCAACAACTCAATGATGTTCACATCAGGTTATGTTAACATGATTGTGCATGTGTGTCCTATTTCTTTAGCATTGTGTATAACAATGGCATTGTTACTGTAATTTTGTAAGTGATAGTTGGTGAAAAGTTTTAGCCCATTTGCTACTAAGGCAGCCTGTTTACACGGACACGGTTTCATTCCTGTTTCCGCATCGAAAGCGATGCGGTTACGCCTTTCGAACTTACACGGCACCGATCGAAACCACTACGGTAACCGGGTCGTTTTGAACTAACTGCTGTCAGACGTGGCGCGTTTGCTCAAAACGATCGGTTCTCTTGTGTGTGTAGAACGGTCAAAAACGGCGAAGCCGCATCGATTTGAAAATGGCCATGTAATTTGGCACGATACTGTCTGGCTTGCGAAGGGTAAACACCTCAACGTGAAACGAGCGACTAAGAGCAGCTTGCTCAGCTTAGAAAATCAACTATTCGAAAACACTCGGAAAATCGCTTAAATAGGCTCAGTGCAAACAGCTTTCGAAACCGTGTCGTTTTCGATGCGCTTTCGAGGTCATTAAACCGTCTCGGTTGATAACCGTGTCCAGTGAGTAAATGTAGCCTAAGTCAGCCTGTTAACATGAGACAAATATCTTCCTGTTTTCAGAATGCTTTAGTGTCCGTGTGAAGGCTTTAAGTTATGGCTGGCAGAGTACAATTCATTTCAATTAAGCCTTTCTGCTGGTGAATATGATAGTTCTGATGCATGGAATAAAAATGACTGAAGAAAAATCTATTATGTACCTGATCTTGGGGAATTCTGAGTGTTCCTGGTATGACCAGTAAGGTGTGCAGATGGCCTCTGCGATGACTGTGGAAAAACCACATTCCAAATAAGAATCAATCACAAAGCAATGAACATGGATGTACAGTTGAACCCCGATAACTCCAACCTTCGAGGGGAATCGGAAACTGTTGGGGATATCAGGAGTTCGAGTAATCAAGGGTAAATTAGTAAGAAAACGACCTGGAGGGGAATCGGAAAAGGTTCGAGTTAGCGAGGGGTTCAAGTAACTGAGGGTTTGAGTTATCAGGATTCAGCTGTATTCTCCATAAAACAAAATCATTCCCATGCAGATCAACTACAAGTACATGCATTACTGAATGTGGTCACCAGATGGTTTGTTACATGTCTGGAGCCATTTGTTATTAAAACACAGTCATACCTCGGGAAAGCAGCCACCTTTGGGACCTGAAAAGTGTCTGGTTATGAGAAGTTAAAAAAAGGGTTTGTATGTGACTGGGTCCATGGCTACATGTCTGTTTATTGCAGGTGTCTGCCTACAGGAGGTGTGTTTAGCAGATGTTTGTCTTTGTCTTCTTGTGTTGTAGAACACGCCACTATTTTACACATCACATCAAAGTAAGTTTGGGGAGGGAGGGAGGGAGTGAGGAAGGAAGCAAGGAAGAAAGGAAGAAGGGCCAAGAAAGGAAGAGGAAGGGAAGGAAAAAGGGTAAAGAGGGAGGGAAAAAAGGGAGCGGAAATGGGAAAGGGAGAAAAGTCGAGAGGATCAGCCAAGGTGAGGTAGGGGACGAGGATACAAGGACCTTAGTGAACTAAACTGATACAAAGAACTGGCATCAAGGATGTTACTTACTTCTAGTGAGCCTGTTTCGCCCTTTTCACCCGGAGGTCCTCGTGCTCCCCTTTCTCCTGGGACTCCTGGGTCGCCTTTTTTACCCGGTGGTCCTCTTTTCCCTGGTGGACCTGGGAGACCTGTGAAGAAAGGCAGCAAGTTACACAAAACAGGATAAAAATTATCATTGTTAGGTACAATACACATTCACTGCATGAAAAGGCTACTAGGGCTTGAGGAAATGTGCAAAAACAACTGTTTTTCCTCTGTTGTTTTATGTCAGGCTCATAGTTTTTTTATAGTGGGAAAAAAAAAAAAAAAAAAAAAAAAAAAAAAAAAAAAAAAAAAAAAAAAAAAAAAAAAAAAAAAGGGGAGGGGGGAAAAAGTGGGAGGGGGACAAATATTTTTTTTTTTTTTTTTTTTTGGGGGAAAAAAAGGGGGGGAAATTTTTAACCAAAAAAAAAAAAAAAAAATAAAAAACAAAAAAAAACAAAATTTACTTTTGACACTCAAGTGAAAACCGCTCTAGTTAATCACTAATCACACTGTTTATCAGATCCAAGAACCACAACCATCCTTTACTTCACTTTACATCCAGCCGTCATCTGAATACTTTTGAAAATGATTTTGCATGGAAAGTGTTAATTTGGGGCCATGCAAAGTATATATGTTAACTAAAAGTTTTGGTTTTCTAAAAGAACATTTGGTGACACCTCATTAATCTCTCAAAAAACAAGCACAGGGAGTCTTTGTTTTAAATACCAGTAGTAGCCCACAAAATTTCCAACACAAACAGGCCATGGCTTGTTTTCTACTTTTCTATTACTCTAGTCAACCTGGATTTATTTAGGTTACACAGTTCCGTACCTGTATCTCCTTGAACGCCCTGGCCGATTTCGCCTTTAACTCCTGGTTCGCCCTTGGCACCAGGACTTCCTGAGGGGGAATGTAAACATAGCATTGTAAGTATAACAACATAGCATTGTAAGTAACAACATGGAGTACATGTAAGTCTTAAAGGCTTTGACAGGGTTGGTACCACGCAGAGATTATGGAATCCCACGAGTTCTCCATGGTTCAAATAAAATTCCAAAAACTCAGAACTTGGATGTTTCATGGTGTAAACATTTTTTAAAAAAATATGTTTTCAAGCAAATGACTAATCAACCTTTTGCGGAAAAGGTTCCAATGGCATTTTTCTTTTAAATATAACTACATGTATAAAATTCCAGAATTTTCCAGGGGTAGGTGAAAAAAGAGAACTAACAAGAATTTTTCAGGGCCCTGAAAGAAAATTTAAAAATTCCCGGAGAAGTGTTAACAGGGTTCGTACCCTCTGTCACAAACAATTTTCCAGTACTTTTCCAGGACCCAGATTGATTTTTCAGGACTCCAAAATTCACATTAACCCTTTCACTCCCATGTCACTTTACCTTGAGGTCCTGCGATACCTGGTAATCCCTGCATTCCTAGAATTGGCAAATTCAAAATTTTAGTGGGTTACTAAAAGTCAGAACGAAATCAAATTAGGAATTGTAGTCGAACTTCCTGTGACTGCACACAATAGAAAAAGTGTCTGCTTTAATGGGCTGGGACCACAAGTGTCCACCTATGGAAATGTCTGCATACAAAAGATCTCAGTGAGGGGGAGGGGAGGGGGGACTGAAAATCACTACTGATCAGTGGTGTAAACAAAATGCTGCTGTATGGAAGTGGCCTGGCTTGGTCCCTCTAGCTCAAAGCACCAACAGCGGACAAGACAACCTGAGCTTTTTGTGCCATAGTTATAGATAAATAATTATGTTAATTTATTATTATTGAGAGCGTCACTGTACTTAACATAAACATGCTATATCTAACTTTTGTCAATGGTATCTTTTGGTCTCATGAGATTTTGAAGCCTGCTCAGTTTGCAGGACGCTTGCCTCTGCAACATGCAATGAAAGTAAGAGGAGAAGTTTGCATTTTGCACTCAAAATGTATGAAATGTGGGAAGTACCATCTCTTTTATAGAGGTAACAAAATATAACAATGGGCATGTACTGTTACCAGCTCAAGGGTGAATCTGTGATATAACCGACACTTACCATGGTTCCCTTGGGGTCCTTGAGGTCCTGGGGGCCCTACATCCCCAGGGGGTCCTTTTCTCCCTAAAAACAACAACAAATTGTGGTTACAGTACAGTAAAAAGGTCATGAGTAACATGGACCTTGACCTTGATTGGGTAACTGAGTTCACGGCCATTTCCACTGATCCAGAGCAATATCACTCTTAATAACTGGGCCGACTGTCTTACTCTTGTGGTAATCATCCACTACAGGTGTTCATCTACAGAATGTATGCCACAACCTACTTTAACCCACAACACAACAGAAAAAAATCTCTTGTTGTTCAAATTATAACACAGTAGTTCCCCTTGGACAACTAGTCGTCTGGTGAATGCCTGCTACGAAAAACCTGAGTAAGTACGTCATCTTCCAAGTTGCTAATCTTTTTTTTTCTGATTGATCAGTAGAACAGCAGCCAGCCTTTGAGCACTGTGATCCAAGACTTTCTTTCTCTTTCACCATACTACATTTTTTAAATACAGTACAATCTCAATTTCTTGAACCATCAATTTCTTGAACCTCCCAATAACTTGAACCAAAGCCGTTTTCCTTCTCTCAGGCCCCGTCCACACTGACCCGGGTAAATTTGAAAACGCATCTTTTTTTCTCCGGTTAGGCCAACCGTCCACACTGAAACGGCGTTTTCGGTCACCAAAAACGGGGCTTTTCAAAAACGCTCAACAATGAGCGTTTGGACTTGGAGCGTAAAATAGTGTATTTTTATATTTTATTGTAAATAACTTTAGAGGGCCACTGGTTTGTTAGTATTTTTTTGCTATTTTAGTGCTACCCTCGTTAAATAAAGACTTTACTTTTACTTTTACTTTTACTCACTGATGAAGCGTATCGTTTTCAAATGTATCCGGGTTAATGTGGACGGAAAACATTTTACGCGGCGTTTTCAAATTTCTCCATTTTCAAATTTACCCGGGTCAGTGTGGACGGGGCCTCAGTAGAACACTGCTGTTTTACAACCAATTTTTTGAATTCTCCCATTTCTTGAACCAATTTCCGTTTCCCTTGGAGGTTTGAGAAATCAGGGTTCTACTGTACATAGCAATTTCTGTCTGATATCAAGACATACTTTATGACATGATTTGGTCCTTAATTTTATGACTCTCTAACTTAAAATTATTTTACAAGACGATAGAAGATTGAAATTTATCATTGTTGAAAACTAATGTTTGTGGAAGAGACAATAAGATCGAGCAGCTGACTTACCTCGTTCCCCCTTCAAACCTAGAAAAGAAGAAAAAGGTTCCAGTTAGCTTTTCACTCTTCCAAAGTGCAGATGTACCCATGCAAAGGAGTAGCCATACTCCTGGGTGGCATGGTGCTAGGCTTTGGCACTATGAGCAAGTTTGGCCTAAGTGGCACTTTACCTAAAGTGCAGATATGTCATGTGTTGACAGTTAAACTGAATGTTTTTACATAGCTGCCACAGTCATCAGTGTTCAACATTCCCTGATGTTTTCCTGACTTTTCCCTGATAAAAAATAAATTTTCCTTTCAAATATATAAAAAAATGTCAGAAATAATAGCAGCCTCCAGCCTCCAATTTCAAGAAAAAAAAAACATTGCCAAGATCACATTGACCTGAAAATTAATGTTTCTTCCAGCCATCAATTGTATGAAATCACCGGTGTTATATTCCAATTTTCCCTGACTTTTCTTCAAAATGTCAAATTTCTCTGACCCAAAATTAATTTCTCTGACTTTTCCCTGACCTTGAAGAATTTTATTTTTTCCTGACCATTTACTGACCTATGGCAACCCTGTTTTATATGCTGTCTGTTGTCCACAGGGTAACTACTCTCTCCCTCTTTGGTACAACAATTACCTTATTATAGGAAATGAACGCTTGTGTTAATTAAGGTATTTGAAATTAACGCGAATTGAAGGAAAAAGTACTTCTTAATAAAGGAAATTAAAGCAATAGAGGGGGTAACATTTCAAAATAAAGGAAATTAACGCGACATACACAACAGGAACAAGTTTATTTCAACACTTGTAAGCGTATAATTTTAAACGAAAACAATGTTCATGGTACTTTTTCCACTTTGAGCGTTCTTCGCAGTATGAATGATAGTGGCAGATAAAATAATGCTTTTTCCTTGGAATTAAGAACGTCTGGACTGTAATGAGAAATTGGGGCCAAAATAATGGAAATTAACGTCATAGAAATTAACGCTCCACTTAATTAACGGTGCGGAAATTAACGTTAACAAAAATTAACGCAACTTAAATTAACTCGAATGTTTGAAATTCGCGTTAATTTCATAACGCGTTAATTTCCTATAATAAGGTACATGAAACATCAAAAGCCATAATCTTTGTGAAAAATGAGACAGGGAACTTGGTGAAACCCAGAACTCCATTAAATGCATTAAAACTACAAATTTGCAAGTTCCTCAATCAATATTTTAACACTGTATCACAGCCCTGCAAACTTGCGCAGATTTTCTGGTTTGACTGAGAATATTATTGATAGAAACACGTTGGTGAGCAGGGATGGCGCAGTGGTGAGAGCGCTCGCCTCCCACCAATGTGGCCCGGGTTCGATTCCGGCCCGGTCCCATATGTGGGTTGAGTTTGTTGTTGGTTCTCGCCTTGCTCTGAGGGTTTTTCTCCGGGTTCTCCGGTTTTCCTCCCTCCTGAAAAACCAACATTTCCAAATTCCAATTCGACCTGGACAGAGGACCCGGATGAAAACCAGCTAGCGCTGATGTGGCTTTCTCTCTAAATATAGTAATTTTTTTTTTTTTTTTGGTGGCAAAAAAGGAATTTAGAAGAATAGCAAAAATGACAGAAATGCAACACCTGAAAACAGTTTACAATATATTCAGACAAAAAGCGGCAAGCTTGCAAAAATAACAAAATCACATTTACAAAACAGGGAAACACTATTTTAAAATTCCTAAGTCTTGATCTTGTTTAGATATATTATTTTCACATTTTTATGCATTTTTAATAATGTAAAATTTCCGTGTTTTATGCTATCCCTGCAAAAGTCCATTTCCCATGTGATTATAATACCAGACAGATTTGTTTCATCCTAATTAGATTAATTAAATTTCTTTCTTTTGAAAATACTTTGAAAGAAAAACAAACTTAGATATTTCTGACATAGAAAGCCAGCTTACAGGTGCGTAATTTTAACGTCCAAAAAGTCCTCACGCATCTTAGACAAAAATCCTTCCAAAAATAAGACCCCCCAGCCTATATTTAAAGGAAGATTTTTTATTTATCATTTAACCACCAGAAAGTTGTTCTACCTTTCATTTGTTTGACGAATTTTTCAAGGCAGTCTGATACATAATTTGTATCTCAGTGCAATGTTTTTTAATGCAAACTCCTATCCAAATAATTATTACGTATGGCCAATCCTTTTCAAGAACAAAATTTCCCTTCAATAATAAGCCTTCCAAAAAAGTATTAAAATAAATAAAAAGAACAATGATCAGGAAGAGCAAAGGAAATATTTCAAATAAAATGATATCAGGCTCAATTTCCGCCACTCTTTCAATGGGGAGCAGCGCAGGCTCACTTTCCCAAACAGCGGCTGATAATCCTTCTAAAACAAATATAAGCCCAAGGCTTATAATAGGAGGTATAGAGCATGTAAAAAATGCACATTGTCCAAAAGTCTTCAAGTGGCAAACATCTACCACGCAAGATATCCTAAGTTGGGCTTATTGCTTTTAGCCCTTCTATCTTAAAATCCCTTAAAAAATCTAAGATGTTGTCATTAACTAAAGTGGATCAAAACAGTTTTGTCCAGAAAGATATGTCATCCCACAGACAGTAAATTACATTTTTACTTATCCTTCTAATTGCACATAATACCAAAACTGAAATGAAAACATACAACAAGAAAATAATTGCTTCAATGACAGGATTGTTTAAGAAGCAATCCAATATGCTGCTTTAAACTGAACATATAGCTTTTAATTCTTATATAATCATAGCACAAATAATTCCCAAACTTACTTTGCCTTATTCCAATATTTACTTATCAATATTTACTTATTGTAATTACACACAAAATCAATGAAGTTATCTTCTCAGAGTGCAAGCAATGTATTAAGCAATTGATCTTTTTTTAGTCTGAAAAAAATTCAAGGCGACATGTCCTTCACATACAATCACTACGTCATGTAATTTGACACTTCCTGAGCCAGAAATTTTTTTTGGGAATTATTTAGGTAGCCACTGATTTCACCTGCTCATGTTTTGCTATAACCTAACATGTATTAAAATGTTTGCAGCCTCATCAAGCTATTTTTAATGCTCCTTTGTAATATATATTAAATAATTATTGGGAAAAAGCAATGGTGTAGGACTGTTTATGAACCTTGATGTTATTTAGACATAATTTGAACCGATGAAAGAAAATGTCAACAATCCTGATCTGTTGACCTTATACTTGCCATATTTTTAGAACAGAAATGAACATCTTTCATCCACTGAAATTAACACCATCTATCGTAGCCAAGAAATATTCATTTAACAATGAATTAAAATTCCAATTTATTATTTACTGTATAGCTGATCAAGGCAATTAGGATATACTTGTTATGGTGATGAAATTTTAATTAATTTTGTACTAATTAGAGCTATATTTTAGCTTTTAAGCCTGGACACTGACACTTGATCAGGGATCTTTAACAAGATTAAGAAAACAGACAAGAAAGCAATATTTGCCAACTTAACTTTGAAAAATTATTTTATTATTATTTTACAAAGCATACTTCATTGCAAACTATTTGCATGTCATTACAGACACCCAAAATAATTTCATTTATTACGAGTAAATTTGAACCTTCAATTCAGCAAAGAAACTCTCATTGTATTAAAAATCAAATGAAAGGTAAAGTTTTCAAGAAGGGACTTAAAAATTAACTAGACAAGTCATCAAGGGTGTAGCATGTCAACAGGTAAACAACATTTCTTCAATCTAATTAATTATTTGCTCTTGGATGTGACTATGGACGTGACTCAATTAATTTACTAAATTAGCCTCATGTCAGGCCAAGCCAATGGTTCAGATGTTTAATGCTGGCAACATTTTTAATCCTTTAGGGGAAAAAATATCAGTATGCTGTGCTCAACAGAGACTTGAATGAAGATTGAATCAGAAAAAAAAAGAAACTTGTCCCTGTTTGATCAAAGGTAACTCCACATGAACAGCTTTTCTCAAATCAAACTCCAAGTAAATTAAAAATAGATTATATTGGCATGAGTCCAAGGCAGAAATGTTTGATTAACTAAATTTCTTAGTGGCACGGTTCTTGAAATGGAACATTTTTAATACAAAGGCAAACTACAGTGTTGTCATGTTTACAGTGTAATATATCACTTTTTGTGAGGACCTGTACTTTCATGGGCTTCAATCAAAGACATTACAAAAGAAATACATATTGCATTGCGTTTATAATCATGCATGGTATAAGGTACCGCCATGGTTTAATCTCACTGAGCATTCCTTTAAATGCATTTTGTTTTTAATACTGCCCAACTTTAGCAGCTTAACTGATTTCAATGTTTACAGAAGAAGATCAGAGCTTATTTCTGTGGCTTGACACTTGATCTAGTAACTTGATGCATGCGAATGAAAACAACATAAACAAAGTGAAATCAGAGAAGAAGCTTAACAGTATATACGATTGTTGTGTTTATTGCTTTTTCGTCGCGTCTACTCTTTATTTGAACAAGACCAAGGTCTTGGGCAATGCTGGTGATTTGAAAACATAAGAATCTAGGAATATTTCTTACAGAAATTTCAATTATCTGCAAGAAAACTCATTTGAAGGATTAAAGCTGTGCATGACTAAGTGATGAGCTGAGGCTAGTCTGCTTATCAAATAGAACTCTACTACATAAACTCTATCCTACAAGTGGTCAAAGTCTTATTTCTCCATACTGTCATAGCAGTCAAGTTATGAGAAAAATTATTTGAAAAAGAACTGACATTTTGTTCATGGCAGTGAAAGGACTTAGAGTGATCCATCTGTAAAGTTTCTACACTTGGGAATGCCTTAGACTCTGTCTTAGAGGGGTGTCCACCATAGACATATATGTCCATGTGCTTGAGATCGAGAGGCCTCTACCAAGAAGTGCCTAAGGAAAGGACTCCAAGGAGTGTCTTCCTTGGAGAGATTTCTGCCTTCGCACCCCCCTTGTAGAGGTGACCACTTTATGAGAATGACCACTTTAGAGAGAGAGAGAGAGAGAGAGAGAGAGAGAGAGTCATATTAAAGAGGTGTTTCTTGGAGAGGTGTCTGCTATAAAGAAACATAACTACCTTGGAGGTGTCCACTATAGTCGCATGTGAGGTGACCGTTTAGGACAGATGTTTGGCAACGTAAGAAAAGATGACCAGGACAATAACCAAACTTAGTAAAGGGCTGAAGTGAGACTGGGATCAATTTGAAATGTCTGCTTTGCTAAGTCAAAGAGAAATGCGAGGTGGAATTAATTCTGCCTTCAAATTCTTCCTCAAAAAGGGCTAAAATGAGACTCTGACCTAGCTCCTTCCTTGTCTGAATAAAGTTCATCCACTGATAGCAATTCCCGACTATACAGTCAAATCACCTATCCGCAAACACCCTTTATGCATGAATACAAATTAAATGTTCGCTTTAGCAATGGCTCAGTGTCCTCAGTGGATTCTTGATGAATCCACTGAATCCCCGTCACTTGAAGTCCTGAGTACCCCCCTCCCCTGGGAAGGGTTGCAGGACTTATATTATTTTAAGGGGTACTTCAACTCCTGTCCGTAATTATTATAATGGAGAGTCTGTAATAGTAAGGTGTCCGCAGGGCAGAAGTTGTTTGTACTGTGCTATTATTACGTCTGTAGGCTCTGTATAAAAGATGTGTAGAGAACTTAAACTGACACTTTCAACCTGTTCTTTTTACAACGCTTAGTGCAATGTCTCATTCTATGCTAATTATTTGTAAGGCCCATTCTTCTCTGTTTGTTATAAGTGTATGTAAAGCTTAATTTAATCATCATTCTGTTAGATTTTGTGAATAATTTCGCCTTTGTTTAGCTTTTTGTCGTTAATTAAATAACCATGATTGATTTTTTATCGCAGCTCAATGGAAAGCTTATTTTAACCTTCGTCCTACCTGGTTTTCAGTGTTCCCAAGATCATACAACATCACTGCCTTGTCATTTTTGGTTCATTCCGGTGTTAAAACACATTGAATTCCTAATTTCTGTCTGTTCTTGATTCTTACACAGTATTTATTTTACTTTGTTGTAGCAACCACTTCTAAGAGGATGAATGAAAGTTTTTTGATAAACGCATATTTTGACATCGTAAAAGGAAAAACTGATATCACATCTAAGGGAGGGCTTATACAACACCTAATAATAAAGTCAGGAAATACCATTTCGAAAGCTTCAAGGTTCTAGGTATCTTAACATTGGTAGATAATTCTTGCGGTAGATATAATCTTGAAACTGCTAATACATAATTGCACCTTTGTTCAGTCTATCTTTTCCTTGAGGGCATTTTAGCTGAAGCGACGAGAAACAAACCTCAAAAATAAAGACAACATTTTTTTGGTTGTACTAGGAAAACTATAAACTTTAACAAAAAACAAGATTTGTATAAACAACAACTTATCCGAACAATATTAATAGGGAAAATAAAATGGCAACTAACACAGCAAGGGATAATTCAAATGCAAATTAACATTTTTACTTCAAATTCATTTGTGATGATAAATTATTTGGTATGCGGAATTGACGATCCTTCATATTACCGGTAACTGATTTGGTTTCAATTTTATCTCCATACAACAAATTGATTTCATCCAAAATATTACTAAAAAGAAAAGGGTATTATCTTGATTGAAAATAAAAATGTTACTCTAGTTTAAAAATTTTGAAAACGTTCTAAAAATTCTGTATTAAGTCCCAACATTTCGGCTAAAACTTCATCCTTCATCAGGGAAAAAAACCCAAGGAATTTCTAAAAAGCATATATGCATGCTATGCAAATTGGAGCTAATTAAGTCTGTTAAACGTACGCGCTTGCTGTGAAGTATCCTAATCGTACTTTGCAAAGATGGTTTTTAAAATGGTCCTGTAACCAGGTGGTTGATACATAATTTAAAATAAAAACATTACTCTGGTTTAAAAATGTGAGCTAAAAATTTCTTAATAAGTCCCAACCTCTCGGATAAAACTTCAGCCTTCCTCAGGGGAAAGTGACAAGGAATTTGTAAAAATCATGTTTTTACACTTGTCATTATCTTGCATTTTTAACTTCTAGTCCAGCCTTTATTTGAACAAATAATATGCACTAGGAACTCAGAAAAACAGTTCTACGCAGAACATTAAAATTCAATGAACTTAAATATACAACTGTTGGACTACATGTATTTGGGCTACAAAAAAGTCAATGTGGTATAGTCAAATATTTTCCTTATCAGCGCATCTCAAGCATGGCGCAAGACATGGCTGCTTTTTAATACCTTTCCTGATAATATGCTCTGTTTTATTTAATCAATCTCCGTCTGGTATATTAGATCGCAAATGTATTGTAACTCTAGAAAACAACATTGGGTCGACAAAAACAAAGCATGTCGGAGAAAAGGTCAAATCATTTGACAAAATCATTTTAACAACTTGAAGAAATCACAAGTTTTCCATCATGTCTAAATAATGTGACTATACAAAACTATCCTTTTAATTTGTAACTTTGTCAGGGCAGACACACATGCATAGAGATACACATATACAACAATCTTCAATATAAACAACTGATTCTAAAACACGGCCGAATAAGTTACAAACAATTTTCCCACTTTCACTCAAACGCACACACGTGTATGCATTTGAAAATTCCTATTATGAACACTCCACACAAAATAACTGCCCTAATTTACAAAGTGCATGTATTTTGTTTTTCAGTTTGCAATTAGAGTGATTATCTTGAATGAATCTTAATGGAGTGATTTGGAGATAATGAAATTATTGAAAATGTATGCTAATAACGTAACACCTGTCAGAAGAGAGAACTGGCAAAAGACACAATGGAGAGGAAAGTAGGTGGAGAAAGGGTGTGCACACAAATAACAAAACAGGATTAGGAATATAGAATTCAACCTGGTAAATAAAAGGTGATATTAACCAATTTTGAGGTAAAATTCGAACTGACCACAAGCATGAAACAATATACTAAGTCCTTCTTGCAGGAAATCATGTATACGCGTAATTTCAATAGTTGTCAATTAAATTGGTTTCCTATGGCCTCGAAGTTTGTAAAAGGAAGCGACAAGACCCTATGGCAACCTAATGAAGGCAATCCATTATAAAATTTCCGTGCTTGGAAGCGAATCAACTAATTACTCCCGACTCGTGAGTGCTGGAAAAGCCGATCTGCGGTACACTTAATAATGTGACAAAATTAACTTCTGATCAGGCGAGAAAGGTGAAAATTTTGTTTTGATCGAAACACAATGCATGTAGTAATCTGTAAACGAAATCTACAGGTTTCCCTGATCTCGTTCACGTGCGATAACGCTGTATCACACATCCATGCATTATCACGAGCCAGCCAAGCGATGAATGGAAGACCTTCAAAAAAACCTGGCGTTTCGCAGCCAATATTCACAATGTACACTCAACCGAGGCATAGCACAATACATAATTCTATGACATTCGGTTCTACTCCAGTAGTTCGCCAATGAAGCGATTTTAATAAGTAAATAAAAGACTGGCCACTATGGAATCGAATCTTTTTTGTGCGCAACATACATTTGATCGAGTCTTCGAAACCCAACTCAAAGATCGAACTTTTTATAAACACTCGCTTGATTCAAACAGCAAAAGCAAAATTTAGTGAATATCACTTTCCAAAGCTCACTTTTGATACTCTTTCACTTTCGAAGCGGCGTGTACAATTATTAATAACCCTGTCGAAATACTCTCGTATTATGATGTATGCAAAGGAATGAATGAAAAGCTACAACTACGCATTTCGCGGAATCTTGGTCCTGAGCCATTCATTCATTCCGAAGCGATAACCTAGAAACTAAAAATAAAAGCGTGGTTTTTACGCTTCCTAAACCAGATCTGTCTCAAATACGGAACTCGATTTTACGAAGTATGCATTTTATATTTCTACCACGATCGCTAGCGATCATAAGATCACGAAGAAACTCTCTTACCAGAACAGATTGAACAGATTGACGATCGTCCGCGGCCAGTCAGCTCACGTTTGATTTGTTTTTTGACATATTCTCGAGTCCCTCTGTCCACTTTGTGTGTCTTTTTTGCTGTTGATCCGGCCGTGGACGGTTTTGTGGGATCCAGTTGAGAAGTACTTCTCCTCGAAACGTGGAAAGAAGGAATACTCTGTATGGAACGAAAAAAAATTATTCCTCAAGTAAGCGTCTCTCGGATTACACGTCAAACATGAAAAGTGTAGTGCGAGATGTAACCACACACCAATCGCCGAGACGCAAAAACCTACGCACAAAATTTCCGATAACATCCACTGCTCATTTGCCTTCGGTCTCCAAAGATATTACGATCAAATTAGCAATGAGAAATCACACGTACCTTGATTAGGTTTGGACGAGAGGTAGCGTTTGTTGTTAGAACAGGAAACGGCGTAAGACTAGAATTCCCTCGCAAAGGACGAGCAGTAAGTTCACTAGGTTCCTCGCTCAAAGGCGATTCAACTTTCTCTAATCTCGATTGTACGTTGGCCAGTTGTATAAATACCACCACAAAGAGTACAACAAATACAATATTAAACACAAAAGATAAGCACAGCAAGTTCGCAAAACGTTGTCCTTTCCCACAAGTACAAATAGTCCGTGAGCTCGCGCTCTGTTCAAATTTCTCGTCGTTCTCTCGTGAAATCTCCATTCCTTATGGAGACAAGACCACGTGTAAGAAAGACTGCAGTTATTTCCCACTTTAAAACATTTCTCCCAAATCTACAGTCTTCCATACGAATTTCCACTTTCCGGGACCAAGAAATCGGCCTTCGCGAACGCGATCACAAACTTCCTCTTACTCTGTCCTGTGGTTTTATATCACTGGTACCAGTCAAGCTCTGTACGCGCCAAAATTCTGTTCATAACAATAGGCAAGTGAACATGCGTATGCGTACGTCAAACACGGATCGCGTTCAACGAAAATACAGCACGTGTCTGCGCGATCAAAACAAGTCAATGTGACAAGAAGGACACATTCGACCAATCAGAGCACGCGCTGGGCGGATAACGATCTCATATAAATAATCGCTGATTGGTGGAAAACAATAGGCACGATACATTTCACACTTCTGGGCCAATGGCATTGTTGGTTCTATGGCGATAGAAAACACTTAAAACGGTTTATTTAATTGATCAATTGTCATTCAAATTCATTGCTTTGGGCACTGCTGCGAGCTTAGAAACTGAGTTAGGAAAGCACGGCCGCATGTATAGGAATGTACGAGATTTCATGCGATTTCGAAGTGAAACCCTCCAACAAGTTGCAACATCCGCTCGCGGTGTGAATTGACCCAAACCCAATCATGCGCGAGTGAAATTGCTCCATAGCCTTGACCCGAGACTGCCAAACAATTGGATTGCTGCCAGAAAAGCACATGGCATTTATTAACCAGTGTTCTAAACTATTAGAAGTGGCGTGACATCTCTGTGTCTTGTCGACCATCGCACCACTAAGCGATGAAGTCATCTTGTATGGGGGTGCGCACTTCATTGACATACTCGGGTAGGTACTTCATATATGGTAATTATAATGTACCCAAATGTGGTGTTTATAATGTACTTGAGATACTCTGCTTACTCGAGATTCTTTGCTTACTCGAGATACTTTGTTTACTTGAGGTGCTTGGCTTTCTTGAGGTGCTTGACTTTCTTGAGATGCTTGGGTTACTTGGGGTGCTTGGGTTACTTGAGGTGCTTGGGTTACTTGAGGTGCTTGGCTTACTTGTGGTGCTTGAGTTACTTGAGGTGCTTGGGTTACTTGAGGTGCTTGGCTGTTTTGAGGTGCTTGGCTTACTTGAGATGCTTGGGTTACTTGAGGTACTTGGATGACTTTAGGTGCTTGGCTGACTTTAGGTGCTTGGGTTACTTGAGGTGCTTGGGTTACTTGAAGTGCTTGGTTGTCTTGAGGTGCTCGGGTTACTTGTGTTGCTTGGGTTACTTGAGGTGCTTGGCTTTCTTGAGGTGCTTGACTTTCTTGAGATGCTTGGGTTACTTGAGGTGCTTGGGTTACTTGAGGTGCTTGGGTTACTTGAGGTGCTTGGGTTACTTGAGGTGCTTGGGTTACTTGAGGTGCTTGGGTTACTTGAGGTGCTTGGGTTACTTGAGGTGCTTGGGTTACTTGAGGTGCTTGGCTTACTTGTGGTGCTTGAGTTACTTGAGGTGCTTGGGTTACTTGAGGTGCTTGGCTGTCTTGAGGTGCTTGGCTTACTTGAGATGCTTGGGTTACTTGAGGTGCTTGGATGACTTTAGGTGCTTGGCTGACTTTAGGTGCTTGGGTTACTTGAGGTGCTTGGCTGTCTTGAGGTGCTTGGCTGACTTTAGGTGCTTGAGTTACTTGAGGTGCTTGGGTTACTTGAGGTGCTTGGCTGTCTTGAGGTGCTTGGCTGACTTTAGGTGCTTGGGTTACTTGAGGTGCTTGGGTTACTTGAGGTGCTCGACGTACTCGAGGTGCTTGGCTGACTTGAGGTGCTTGGGTTACTTGAGGTGCTTGGCTGACTTCAGGTGCTTGGGTTACTTGAGGTGCTTGGCTTACTTGTGGTGCTTGAGTTACTTGAGGTGCTTGGGTTACTTGAGGTGCTTGGCTGTCTTGAGGTGCTTTGGTTACTTGAGGTGCTTGGGTTACTTGAGGTGCTTGGCTGACTTGTGGTGCTTGGGTTTCTTGAGGTGCTTGGGTTACTTGAGGTGCTTGACGTACTCGAGGTGCTTGGCTGACTTCAGGTGCTTGGGTTACTTGAGGTGCTTGGCTTACTTGTGGTGCTTGAGTTACTTGAGGTGCTTGGGTTACTTGAGGTGCTTGGCTGTCTTGAGGTGCTTTGGTTACTTGAGGTGCTTGGGTTACTTGAGGTGCTTGGCTGACTCGTGGTGCTTGGGTTACTTGAGGTGCTTGGGTTACTTGAGGTGCTTGGCTGTCTTGAGGTGCTTGGGTTACTTGAGGTGCTTGACGTACTCGAGGTGCTTGGCTGACTTCAGGTGCTTGGGTTACTTGAGGTGCTTGGGTTACTTGAGGTGCTTGACGTACTCGAGGTGCTTGGCTGACTTCAGGTGCTTGGGTTACTTGAGGTGCTTGGCTGACTTGTGGTGCTTGGGTTACTTGAGGTGCTTGGCTGACTTGTGGTGCTTTGGGTTACTTGAGGTGCTTGGCTGACTTGTGGTGCTTTGGGTTACTTGAGGTGCTTGGCTGACTTGTGGTGCTTGGGTTACTTGAGGTGCTTGGGTTACTTGAGGTGCTTGGGTTACTTGAGGTGCTTGGCTTTCTTGAGGTGCTTGACTTACTTGAGATGCTTGGGTTACTTGAGGTGCTTGGCTTACTTGAGGTGCATGGTTTACTTGAGGTGCTTGGCTGACTTGAGGTGCTTGGGTTACTTCAGGTGTTTGGCTGACTCGATAAAGCACGCGCGTGACGTATGCAGCGTGCTTTATGGAACTATAATGAGTTCGAATTGACCAATCACAGCGCGCGCATTTCCTCGACCATTTAAAAAGATAAATCAAAATATTATAAAATGGTATATTTCTTATTTTTTTTAATACAAAATTAATTGTCACTTTGATAGTAAATTAAATTTTTGGCTTTTCGATTAATGTATTCAGCTTTACAGAAACTTGTGACTCTCTTTTTCTGCTTACTGTATAATTGCTTTCTTTGCAAATTTTCGAGTTAACAAGTTGTTTCAGAACAAACCAGTTATATTTTCTAGCGATCGCGGCACTGTGGTTTCTCCTAGAAGCGACAATACGCTGTATAATTAACACGTCTCGTACGTGGTCCATGGTCACCGGAAGAATGTCTTGGGAGGCCGAGAACTCAGCGCTCCTTCTCTCGCGCTTTCTTTTCTGTTGGATGTTATTATTTTTTCAATCACGCCTTCTCATTATCCTTTCATTGGGGTTCCCACATTTTACGCATTTGCATTGAAACCCACACTTTTGCTTAACACGTCAACAGGGGCACTTGGATTTCCTAATACCATCCTTGCACGCTACGAATTCTGGCAATTCTTTTGATTTGTTTTGCCCACATTTGCAAGACACGTTTGAAACATGTTCAGGGATACTTGTTTCAAAAACAGTAGAAATGTCCAGTTCAGCTGAACAGTTTTTGCACCCTTTACATCTGCAATCTGTTACGTTGTACATGAATGGCCTGCAACATTTCATGGACCACGGGTTTGTCCCTTGCTGTCCTTGACGCATGATGCCTTTTCCCCGTGGGGCGTTTTTTTTCCACAGGAACACGATTTACAGTTTGATTTTGGGTTAAGCCTTTGATAAGAAGGGTTTTGTATATTAATATATTAAACATCAAGGCCTGCAAGTTCTTTTTTTGTATAATTTGTTTAGTCTTTAGTCCGTTCTATTTATTTAAAAAAATTAACCAGGTTTCTCCCAATTCGTGGTGGACAAATCACGTGGTCAAACTGACTTACAGTCGTGGTTTTTCTGAACTGCTTCACAAGATCATTTACATATTTTGCCGTGTGAGAATCAACCTGGATACTGTTGAGGGGTCTGTTGATGCTTGGAATGTGGAATAAAACTAAAGCCAGTGGTAGAAAAAGAAGAAAAGAAAAAGTGTCTCCATTCTCCTAAGTATGCCTCTTCGTTTGCACGCACTTTTCATGACGTTAACTTCTGATATACTGTGGCACGCCAATAATGAAAAGTGGGCGGGAGGGATGATGTCTGCGTCAAATGAGTAATTGTTTATGTATTTCTTTGCCGATTATATGAAAATATATTGAGCGATTACCGCGCATAAAAGCTACACCATCAACTACTGGTTTATTAGAAAAAAATCATGTTCAGTCTAGTTGGTCATTTATATTGTTGTTATGCCGTTTTCGCTTTAAATGTTGAAGGATCAAGCCTAAAACACAATTAGGCTTTTCGTCTGATTAGCCCATACGTATAAGCCATTGTGTTCGCAGGACACATGTCTGCGACAAGGAAGCGGAAGTTAAGTAATTCTCACTACTCACGTGCCATGCATTAAACCTGAACACCCAGACACAAAGAAAATATTCTTAGCTACTTTCGTAACATCACCAAGAGACAGTTGGTGTCTTTTAATGTAACGGTTGGCGCGCATCTGTCTTTGGGTGTTGTCTCAAAGATTAATTTAAACTCTTCATTTCATCTTACCGCCCCCTCCCACCCCACCCCACCGTGTCCGTAGCCAAACAAAACACACCTATATACAGTTCATAAACGACTACCTATCCTTCTCTACATTTATCAGTTCACTTGTCTTTTTTCTTTATTAGCTGCTTTTACACCCGTGTGTTGCAGTGTTTGAAGTTGCCTTTCACAGTAACAGAATACCAAAGTCTGTGCAAAGCAATTTGCTTTCGACCCGACTACATTTAAAGTTGAAGAAAATTTAATGACTTTTCAAGGTCTTTGACATAAATTCAAGTACTTTTCAAGTTAAATGGAATTCAAGGACTTTTCAAGGACTCCCCCTAAAATTCAAGGACTTTTCAAGACTGTGCGAACCCCGTCTAGTTACACTGCACTTTTCAGTCGTACTGTACACACCTTAACTAGATTAAAGTTGAACGACACACGCATTTATTTTACTTTTGACGTTTTTATTAAGCGACCAGAAAAGCAGATGGAGAATTTCAACTCAAGATGATTCATATAATATCATATTTCTCGCTTCACACATATTTGTTTTCAAATTTCAATCAATAAGGTCGTCAGAGTATAAATTTCAAATTATTTCTTCTTTGCCCTTGTTGATCTCTTTCCTGAAAATATGAAAATATTTAGAGTTAACTGGATAGCAAGACAGGACATGTAATTATTTGTGGGGCAAGGGAAGGGATAGGGGCGGCCGAGCATGTGTGATATACATACAAGTTTAGACTATTTTGTTTTCATTTTTTCTTAAACCAAAATAAAACTTAAACGGTTTTCCAAAACCAATATATAGTACCAATTACCGATAAATATAATTTTATTGAACACCATAGAGGTATAGCAACAACTGACAACACCTCAGCAAAATGTTAATTCAACTGATCTGTATGCGTATTATTTTTGCGCGCTGAATGACTAAGGTGTAATGAGAATGTTTAATCAGACACACTGAAACGAATGTTTTATCCTTTGGTAAGCGTTAAATCTATGTCATTCATAAAGCATAAAAAAGCCTACCTTCGATGATCCCTTGGTGAATTCCATCTATTAGGGATGCGACGTGATCTCGACCACCTGACAAAATGCAACAAATATATGTAAAACACTTAGGCCAGCTCTACTATTTTGGAGACATAAACAATGTAATTTTGAGAATAAACTTTGCACTCAATTGTAAAAGTGATATAGAATTCATTTTTATGTCAAAGCACATGCCGACAGTTTTTTGAATTTCTACAAAAATGCAAACTAAATCTAGCTATTTTTTATTCGATTTACACATCTTTAAATGAAATACAAGTAGTGACAAGCACATTATTACCTTTCTTTCGTTTCTTCTCTGGCCCTTCATCAACTGCTTGTCTTGTTCTGCTTAAAAATAACAGTTTAATTTTAGTGTTTTATGATCGCCTAGCTTAAGCTCCAATGAGAGAATATATCAATAGGGTTTTAGACAAGTATATGGCCACAACTACAAATTTTCTTTCTAATAGGGTGGCACCCAAAACTGCGGTTTGAAGAACTAGATAAGCTGGACTGGTGCCAAAAAAACAACTGCACTGCTGACTTATCTATCTCCTCGGGCCTTCGTGGAATTGTAATACTCGTTGCAATCTGCCCTCAATTTTTCCTCCCTTCTGCTCGGCGTAAATCACTCACTAAGAAAAGTGGATAAAAAATTTTTTTTAAATTATTATTATTATATAAATTCTTCTGCCTTTTTAATTACCATCATCTGCTTTAAGGCTGGCCCCCTTAACTGAAGGTCTGGATCTGCACGGGACAACTACCATATTCGTGGTTCAATATGACACTAAGATGGTTTCTTTCTTACTGTTTTTCCTATTGTTTGTACTACTCAGAGGTGTTTCCAAATGCCTTTCAATGCTGAAATGTTAGTATTCTCTTGAGAACTCAATCGTTTCTCCTTAAAGTTGAAATCTCGAGAAATGCCATATATAGCTTCGAGGGCTAATATGCTAGTTTCAAAACATAAATTTCAAAGGGGCAACTATCAGACCGATAGTTCCGATACAAAACATCTTTGTCTTTACTGTTCACCACTAAATTTTCTTCCGCGCGCACATACAAAAACGAGCATCGTGAATTATTTTTACTTTTCAGGATAAAATACTCAATGAAAAGCCGAAATTAACAAACGAAAAAAACCTTGCTTGTTGTTGTTGTTGTTGTTTATTAAGAGGAGCATTTCTTTGCTAAAGTGTCCTGATTACTAAGAGGGTTTTTTAGAAAGCTTTAGGATTATAGAAAGCAGTATCCATTCAGATGAGCGACAGCCTGGCTGCAGTATTCTGCTATTTGTGCGTCCGCCGACACGATTACGTTATTGTTGACTGAAAAGGTCCGGGGTTGCGGAATGATACAGTATATTGTCCGCTTTAAATAATTTTCACTGTCTTTATTTGTATTTATTTACACGAAAAAACGCGTAATAAACTAGTAAGCCTTTCACCTGTATTCCCCTCATTTTCGGTTTTCAGAATATTACCGAAGGCTGAACTTGGCACAAATGCATCTCATATTGATTCCACTGTTTTCAATATATACTGCAGCCCGATTGACAAATTTCAACAAGTTCTGAGAATTCGGAAGGGTAGGCCTAAGCAAAACGCTTAAAATTTAATTCTAGTATACAAAAGTCACATTTTTGAACTTATCAACATCTGCATGTTGTGGCAACTCAATGCAAGCATTGATGGGAAATGTCGCTTGTATAACCTTGCTCTTCTATGCACCCATTATCATACCCCTGTGCACCTTGACGCGAAACTGAGTAGGCTGCTGAGCTCACTCACACCCTTTAGACAACAACCTATGATACGTAACAGTGGTAATGGCGTACCCAGCCTATAGGCTAGAACTCTAGGGCATACAAACGTTTCAGCAATCGTATTTTCTTCCGTTCTGGAGCTTTTTTCAAGGCAGAATGAAAAGCAATATTTACTGGTATCTCTACCCTTTCGCGATAATTTCAAGGCGCATTGCGCAAGTGAAAACTCTGATTCATGCAAGATATACATACATATAACTCTATTTTCTCTCAAATTTTAGAGTAGCTTATAATGTACTGAATATAAGTGCTAATATTTCGATAAATTAAAAAAAATAACTAAAATACGTTACAAAAATTGAAGAAACTAGAATCTAAGATAAATAGCGGAAAAAGAACAATAAATAAGCAAAATATGTTAAAAAAGTATTCTGAATGTGCTTTTGAACTCTGTAGTATTTCTTAACCGTTCTTTTTAGCTGAGAATATGAAAAAAACTAAGGCCAAAACTCGTTGTCCTTGGCTTACAAAGGGACAAAATGTTATTGCCACGTAGATCGCAACAGGAAGACCGAAGTGAAAAATATTTTTCATGTAAGCTGGAGAATGGGGGGAAACCGGCTTTTGTATTATAACATCAGGAAATTTTGAATGCGTTCATTGGCTAATGTTAGGTGGATGCGAGTCAGGTGGATGAGACTTTCTTGAGAAGACTGCTTGTATGGGGACAAGTAATCCACAAGTATGAATCCAAGGAATCTTTTATTTAGTGCTTCAAGCTTGTCCGCATCGGGCGCGCAACAAAAATGCCAGACAGAGGAGCAATAGTAGAAATGCGGTAAAATGCACGCCTTGTAAAGCTTGAGTGGGGTGCCCCTAGGTATAAGTTGTCAAAAATGCAGCTTAACATGTAATTGATGTACAATGATATGTGACGTTAAAGAAAAGCTCGTTTATATATATGACTGGATTTTTGGAAACGTGGTCTCCGGCTGAAGCAAAGCTTTTTCGCCTGACTTGCCTTGATTGACTGATAAAGCCTGTGATTTTCCTGGTAGAGTGCCAGGCAGGGCTGTGTGTTGTTGACCCGCTTTTCAAAAATCCAGTCATATATAAATAAGTGAAAAAAAGTGCATTGCTTTCTTGTGAAATCTTAGACATTTATAGTCCAGTCCCTAGACTTTCCATTCCGAGCGCCCTTTATAGGGGTTGAACCCAGGCGCGCAAAGAGACAGTAAAGGAAAATTTGCATGCGCAAGGGAGAGTTCAGGGACTGGAATAAGACTTTATGTGCTGCCAAAGCTATTAAAATCTCAATATATTAAAAAAAGAAGGCCTTTTCAAGAGTTTGTATCTAAAATAAAGTTCCCCATGGAAGCAAACACTCTGCTGTATCCTCGAAATTACGTCTACAACTGTTTGGTCAGTTTCAAGAGAAAAAGAACCTACCGAGGCAAAAAAAAAGGCTACGGGCCTATCGTTGCGCTTTTGAAGGAAATATTAAAATCATTTTGTAGAGTGAGTTATATAGACAATTTTGAAATGAAACCTGCAGGTACTAAACTTTAAAGCTTTAAAGCTCAAAAGCTTATTTGATAGAGTATGAAAAAAATCAAAATCTGTCGTCTGTCGGTTTTAAAAATATGGAGCACACAGTACATAAAGGACCTCAAGTAGCCGACCTCAAGTGAGAGACCTCACGACCCAACCTCAGAGATGCCAGATCCGCCCGTGGTCGACTGAGTGGGGGTGACTATCCTACTTTAGTACTGCTATTCTTATAAATATAAATGATAATAAAACCTAAATAAACTAATAACAACACCTAAATCAGCAACCTCAAAGCAAGACTATACCATAAATGATAACAACTATAGAAACTCAACCAAGATCAAGTAACAAGACTAATAGAAGACCTCAAGTAACCCAACACCTAATAAAGACCTCAAAAGCAAGCACCTAAAGTCAGCAAGCACCTCAATAACACAAGCACCTCAATAATAAAATTCGAGTAAGTAAAGAATCTAAATGAGTAAGCAAAAATCTCGAGTAAGCAGAGTATCTCAAGTACATTATAAACAACATTTGGGTACATTATAATTACCATATATGAAGTACCTACCCAGGGCGTTGCCGATTGATTTAGGAAGCGATTGTGAAAACTCCTCGCAGCTCTTGCTGGCTGGTGCTTTCCTTTTTACCAGCGTCCAGCCCAAAAGTAAACAGCCAAAACAACACGAGATAAACAGGAAATAGTTAATAAAGTGTTTTTGAGGAAATGACAAAACATCTTTGTGAACTTATCGATTTGCGTGTGTTGCCCAATATTTGTTGAGCAAATTCCTCAAGAGCTGCGCTGGCGAAAAGCAGTTTTGTCCGAGTCGTGACTGGAAAGGATCGAAAAAGGCGACGATGCCCTGCCCACGGGCCAGCACATTTCCGATCCTGAGCCGCAGGAACGGAAGTTTGCAGATCTATGCGTTGAGCAATTTTGAGCGGCTTTCATCGATCAACGTCAAAAAAACTTATTCCACTTGCAAAACTGTTCAGCACGCGCTAGCGCGCACGACTCAATTTTAGTTGTGTACTCTGTCGCGAAGGAAAATAAATCGCTTTTATTGTATTGAATTCTGACAGAAAATTTAACATACAGCTTTTCAAGGCTGGCAAGCACCTTTGTAGAAGGGAAACGGAAAAAACGCCTAGTTTGTGCCTTGTGTAATCTTTATCTTATCATCTTTATTCGCAACATCAATAACAAATGAAAGTTCACAGGAACAATCTGTGACAGAAAAGCGACCGTGACACAATATCCATCACAATCTACACAGACATTTCCACAACTCACAACAAACAACCTCAAAAGTTCGGAAATCGTTCAAGTTTTTGACAAACGAATTAGAAAACGAAACTCGAGTTTCTTGACAGATCCGTATACAAACCGAGATGGCGGTGTTATCTCGATAATCACATCTCTATGCTTCACGGGGACTGTTTATAGAACGCGAGCAAATAAAAACTTTCTGCAAACGAGCAGTGCGCTGTTTATTTTGGCATTAATGGCATACAGATTAATCCACAAGTTGTTCGCGGAGATGCCTTTAGTTCACGACAAGACCGGCTAGCTATCGCGACAGATTTACTCTTTGTTTAACCACAAAGACACAGCTAATACTCATGCCAGAAAAGCGTCTATCGCAGACACCCCAAAATCAGCTCTATCAGCTAACCTCCCTTCGCCACATGGGCGATAACAGGTTTAAAGAAATAAGAATGTTTTGATGCCCCCCTGAACAGCCCAAGTAGAAATAAAGCTTTTTCTTTCATTAAAACAAAAAAGTTTCAAAGTGCTCATTCGTTTTTACCTTCTATCCAGTATACTAAAAAAAAGAATTGATATTCACTGGAAACTAAATTCAAATATTTCATTCGTGATTGTCAAGGTATTGTTAACTGTGTTATGAGTCCTAGTAAATATGTGAGAAGGTAATCCCTTTATAGACGTCTAGATAGGACTGCCGTTCCCCAAAACGCCGAAAGAAAATGGTAACTTGACACGCTTCGCACGATCGGCGCAAAAGAGTGTGGAGTTGCCTCAAAGGAAATGTAAGTTGATTCAAGTTTTCCCTTTAAGCTTGCGGGGCGACACACCCACAGCGAAAGAAAAAGCTTAAAACACAACAGGTTGTGAAGAATCGCGAATAAAATGCTATTAAGGGTTATGTTTGTGAGCTAGTTCACACAACTTCAAGCGCTACAGAGATTTTCATTTAATTCAGAGAAGAACACGAATTGATTAGAATGAGTTTGAAGTTGGATTCCTGTATTGGTATTTCCGAGAATTGCTTAACGTACAAGCAAACTTCCTTCCCCTTCTTCTAGACATGACGACAGCGATTATTTCCTTTGTTAGAACTTTTGACCACAATCTTGATCGCCTTTTCTTATCTTGAGTACAAAACCACGCAGAATACATGTCAACTCGACGATTTCCGATTGTAGGAAATTAATTCATGATGTGGGAAAAACCTTTGTTGAATAAGATTCAGCCGGATAAGGGGGCAGAGAAGAAAATAATGGCAAAGCAAAAGACCACTTGATTTAGCAATTAATAGACTGCGGTAAAGAAACAATTGATCTACACAAGTTTTTAGACGTTACCAAAAGACAACTTTATTATTTGAAAACCCTCCTATAAGGTCTTCTAAAAACAATATTTCTAACATCAGATGTCCTTCGCGTTCTAGAAATTCTAAACCCGATTACTAAGTTCAACAAAGCTTTTCATCAAGTTAGCATCTAATAACAAAGCTTATTTCCGTAGACATATCTTAGAACACTCATAGGAAAGGCATCTTTAAATAAAAATAAGCGCGCGCAAACAAGGGTGTTCCCTTGCGCGCGGAAGCATGCAGTGAACGCAAGCGTTTCTCCATAAATCCTGGCAAGAAAAGAAAAATCGATCACCAGGGCGGATCAAAATTGTTATTTACACAAGACTAATATTTATATTTACAACGGTGAAGCTTTTGTGCGAAGGTGTTTGAGTAAATCCATGAAGCACCCACTGAGTTCAGTAATAGAAGACGCCATAAGCTGCCACCACACAAAATAAGCTCTCCTAAAAATAAAAATAGAAAAACAAGAAAGAACAATAAAACTAAGATCAACTGACGGTTTCTTATGGAAAACGACTGCTATTTGAGATATCTGCCTGTCTTGCTTCACCTCTCTGTATATGCTGCTTATTCTAGAGTTTTTAAGGGGGCTCTGTTCTCCTAGTCAAACCAATATAAGTCGAAGCAATTTGCAGAAATAATGAGTTCCTGATGCAGAACAGTAGCGGTGACATGAAAAGAAATCATAAACAAGCAAACACGGACGTGATTACGAAAGACTGAAACATTATTATTACAAAAAACTGACTCCTTTGTTTTAGTTCACGTGGACGCAGACAACGACTCAGAAACCTCGTGCGCGCGGAATTCCATTCTTTGTATTTTCTACTGTATTCGTGAAAGATAACTGTTACAAAGTTACAACTAACAACTGCGAACAAATTACTGCATCAACGAAAAAAAAAAAAAAAAACTCAACCCTCCCTTACATCGCTCCTGCTCCTCACCTTCTCAAATAACATAACAATCCACTCTGTTAAATAAATAAGAAGCTAAGGAAAGACTTTTGAGTTGGCGAACGCATATGCCAACATGCAAGCGTTTTCTCGGGGCAAACACTCGCAAAAACACCCGAAGAGTTTGCGAGCGTAATTAGCCAATCAGAACACGACACGAGCACTTTAGCGCGAACACCGAAAGTTGTTACGTCAGTTTGACGTCATGCGATGACGTCATGTTGCTAAGCAACATCTTACGACAACCGCGAATTTGCTAATTGTCTGAGACGGAGAACGGACCGGAAGAGGCACTTGTACCAACGAGTAAACGGTCGTTAATCCAAAAATATAAAATATATTACAACTGTGTGAAAACAAAAGGCAGTTCTTTAGAGCTCACTGTGCTGTGAACCCGCCGACAACAGATCTTGCCGCTTTTAATTAGGCTGTTTCCGTACAGTCTCAAAATTTCTATTGTCTGATTGCATTAAAATTTGATTTAGGGTGTTAACTTGTGAACATTATGGTTAAGAATAACGGTTTAGAGATGAGCATCAAAGCGTTTAATTTATAGCTTCATGAAAGTTTATAGACAAGGGTCCGAAAAATGTCCGCAGCAACCAACTGCTACTGCAACATAGCAACTACACATACTGTTTATTTTCTAAACGAACAAAACAGAGTAAAAACGCTGCACAAATACTACCCATTCAGCAGATATAGTTGAGTCACCCAGCTTAACTTTCACCAGAACAATCTCAATTCTCTCAGCGTAACCATAGCCTAGATTAGTTATTTTAAGGCGCGTCGCACCTTAAATATAGTTTAAGGGTCTCAACGCGCACAATCTCAACCGAATGATATCCCTCCTTCAATATCCCTCCTTCACTGCAAAGGAATTATGCTACAGTGCGAAACAGAATATTTCAGTAGATCTGACGCAAACTACCTCCCTACTTCCGTGCCCGCAGGGAAGACAAAAAAATCACAAGCAGAACTAAATGTTGAGCTTGGTCAATCTATTTTAGTTATAATAAGCCAGTATAGTGATGAGACTGCGGCTTTGGCGGTTTGAGTCATAAAACAATATAACTAGCCTATTATTTTACCGCAGAACGCTTTGGACAAGCAATGAAACGCCCACTATTCAAGGGATGATAGAGTGCGCGCGGCAGACGAATCATGCACGCGAGCCTCCGCGCGCGCAACGAGACCTCCGCGTTCTCGAGGCAGGTCGAGATATTCGAGGAAGGGTGTAGCACACTTCTCAACATGAAACAAGGTCGCTAGGTCAAGGCGTAATATCCAAAGACATATCGGTTGTCTACCTAATAGTGTCTGCAAATTTAGGGGTGTCCTGCGCCTTTACGGTGATTCACAGCTACAGAAGAACAAAGAGTACACACGGCTTTTGTTGGGCGACTATATCATCATGTGTTGATGCGTTTTGGCATCACCCAAACACACGGTGAATTGATGTATTTTTCAAGTGTTTAGCTATTGTTCAATTTACTCTATTTATCTAAATGAACGACGGACGCCAAAAGAATTGTACCGTGATGACCTATAACGCACGCTTAGCGCAGTTATCTGTTTATTAAACCTCGTGTTCAGCAGAGGTTTGGTTGACATTGTTGTCGACTTTAGTAAGCTGCTTAATTCCTTTTCCAACAGGGAAGCAGGGTGGGTGATACGAGTTACTTCTAAATAGCAAAATTGACTGTTTGTCTAATGTTATAATTTTTCAGAATAGAAAAAGGCCGTTTAACAATGGTCAAATTTCGGTGCCTCTGTTTGTTTGTTCTTAAAACGAGCGCTTTTTATGGTGTGAATCGTTTTCATTTTCCTACGAAGCCAGAACTAATAACGCTATCTAATAAATTACAGGTCAGTTCAAAACAATGCGGATCTTTCCAGTCTGGTATTCATGACATCAAAGCGCCCGCTTAACCCAACCTTGAAGTGAAAAACAACCCTTGTTATGTCTAACGAACAAGGAATCAAATGTCTCGTCGAAATAAATCAAAAACTGCTTATCACCCGAAGGCATCTTACAGGAACAATGGCGGCCGAACCAATTCAGAAATAAACCAAATAAAGCTAGAGTCGCCTTGTTTCAAAAACAAGCGATCATGTTTTTCCCGAAACACGTGTAGCTGGACGTCACGATTTCGCGTGTACAATTGCAAGCATGATTTTCCCGCCCCTTAAAACAACTTTTAGGAAAACACATGGTCCGAATAGGGCGCGCGATAAGACAGCGCCCGTGTTTTACAAGGGGGAAAGCGAAATCGACAATCTGGACACACCCTGCGAGACCTCCAATATCAAACAGAATCTACTAAGTTATCTTTCTTTTCTGTTTGTTTTCGTAAAGTCTTTTTTGACGTTCCTCGAGATCTGAAAATTTCCAGAAACACTTACAATCTACTGAAATCTATTGCTAAAATCTGGTTTGAGAAAACGCATCGTTACCCTTTTTTTTTTTTTTTTTTTTTTTTTTTTTTATTTTTTTTTAGTTTGTGGGAGTGAAAATAAGTTCTATACTAGCCGATGGCATCTGATGCCGACAGAAGAGCGAAAGTAGTTTGTGACCAAAGGGCACTAGCTACATAATGCTTTGTTTTTCTTTTCCCTAGAAAAATAATCGACCCTCATTAGCAAGAACAGTGCTTTAATTTAAAATAGTGACTTTGAAAAGGTGCACGTTCAGGACATTGGTCAAAGAACAGCGTTGTTTGTGTGTTTTCGCTAGAGACGCCTTTTTTACAGCGTGAATGGTGACATCAACATTTTACGCCCACTCGCGTAAGTTCCCGCAAATCAAAACCTTCTAGAAAAGGAAAAAAAAATTCAAACCCCTTTAAAAAAAAAAAATTTTTTTAAACAAATTTGTGCAGGAATTGCTAGTATTTGGAGAATAATTGCTTAACTATTCCAAAAAGGCAAAACGAGTTAAGCAATGTGATTGTAAAATTGTTCAGTTTTTCCCAGCTACTTATAACATTAATAACATAAGCCGGTTTCGTTTTGAAACAATCTCTAATCAAAGCAAATCATTAGGTATGCGAAGAGCTGACAGAAAAAAGAAAATCTGAAAATACGATTAGAATTCACTTAAGACGTTAAGTTTGCTTGCTGATTTCTCCGGAGATACGGTGTTTTCACCAAACACAGTTTCCGAAGAATGTTTTTAAAATACGGAGATAAAATTTCCCAGGCAACGCAAAACAAGAGACAAACTATTCAGAACTGTGCGTAACAATGCGGAACACGGTCTGTATGATAGCGGGGGGCGCCAAAATACAAAGAAAAAACACTTAACAAATTTAAAATGCAAAAAAATAAATGTGACATACATCAAGATTAATTGTCCCTGTCATTTTTTAGCTTCAGGCAATGAACACAATGATACTTAATAACACATATATCTGCCAAAATTTATCGCGGTTTCTATACACAATGAATTTAATTTTTGATTGAAACAAGGCTCCGATAACTGATCTTTCTGATAAATAGTAACTAAAAGAAATGAAAACATTTATGGACTGCAACGAAAGTGTAATAAGTAAGCAGCTTCATTTTGAACAACTAACAGTTCAAAGGTATGCTAAAGGGCAGTGAAAATAAGGTTTCGTGAGTTACAAATTTTCACGTTGAAAAAGCCACCTTTTACTGTTAACCTTGGACTTGAAACATAAACACACAGGTGCAAACATAGCCTTCATTTAATTTTAAGATGTTTTCCTTTTTTTACAGTGTTAAGCTTCTGTTAATCAACAATAAACAATTGCGGCAAAAACAAGTTGAGATGATGCAATTTTTTTAAGTGGAGTGAAATGTTTTGGAAGTCAATTTCTGAAAAAAACAAAATGCGAGAACACGTGGAGCAACGATTAAAAAAAGCTTACTACGCGTCACAGAAACGTGATCCTTCAAATCTGTTCGCTTGAAACGGAAAATTACCTAAGAAATCAAAACAAAACGCCGCTTGATGCGAGATCATTATGCTCGTCTCGCTAGCCTCGTGGCAAGGACCTCTTCGCCAAGCACGTGTTCGCAATTCAAGTTCTACGTCCAATATACAAAACGTAAATTAAAACTATACAAAACACGCAGCAAAATTGACCCCCTCATGCATGTGATTCCACAGGATATATGGTCGACTGCCAAGCTCCCCTCCGCCTCTTAGCATGTAAAAATCGATTGCGCTGTTTGTAAAAATACGTTAGAACGCGGGCCGATTGTGACTCTCAAAGAGCACCGAAGAATTTTTGTTTAGGGGGCTCGACAGTCTCCGATGTTTTGCACCTCGTCTATTTCGCATCAGTCTCGCCAACATGCCGTGCTAAAAGCCTAAAACCTCAAACAGCCTCGTGCCCGACATGGAAAAAGCAAACTGCTAATGACGTTGCGCTTTCTTGCGTACGCGATTATTTAATGCTCGCCTGAAGCGGGGTCGTGGGAACAACCCGTGAGAAAAATGCATGATCTGCCCACAAAAGCTTGCAGCATACAATTCATTCACTTTATTAGCAAACACACCTGCCGTATTGAGGTCGCATTGTTTCACGCGCGCTATGTTTATATAACAGTGGCCGCGGCTGTTGATCGCTCGTCCGTAAAAGGATTACGTTGTCTCGAAAACTTGCAAATTTGTTACCGCAGCGCGCTCTTTTTACACAGCAACGCTGTAAAACAACACGGCGTCGGCTGAACCGACAATCAATTAGCCATTTGTCAACTGAAAATTGAAAAAAAAGGCCGGCCAGGCATCATACGGGAAAATAGATCTAAACATTTTTTAGGTCGTGATTTTATTGAAACGTTACGCTCGGAAAAGTTCGACAAAAGCATACTAAACCTAGATAAAAAGCTAGTTACGTAAATATACGTAATATCGTGAAACAACGTCAATGAACGAATCAGGGCGATAAGTTTTCAACGAATTGCCCAGAGGCAATAAACATTAGTGTTTTATTGTCCGTAACACCGCTTGTTGCGAAAATGTGAGCACGAGTATTAAATGTTGCGAATAGCATTCAAAGAGGTCCTCTTATTGGGCAAACTCGCTGCGTTGTTTTGAAACAAGTTTGGTACATAAACAAATTTGTAAAATCTGCCGGTATTTATCGTTTTCTTGCACCCAACACCACGGGAAACTGTCTGTTGCAAAAACTAAGTTCATTTCGCCGAGACAAACACCCCAATTAACCTACTCTGCGAGGGGGCCGAATAGCCAGAGAAAAACCGCATAAAATTCACGAATTTTCTACCGCGCTGAAGTAATAAACCGCAGTTCTATGCAAAGACAAAAGAGCTCGCAGTCTGTTGCGCTTGGCAGGAAATTAGAACAAAAACACAGTGTATTTGTTACAACACAATGAGAATCGCCCAGCTGCGAGTACAAACACCTGCTAAATGGAAAACTGAAATATGTTTTCTTGCTACGCAGCCATGCATCAAGAACTAGATTGTTTTTAAAAAACATCTTTGTTTGGGAACGGGGCGCGGCTCTGGGGGTGTAAAATTCAACCAATCAACTAGCACTTTGCAAACGTTTTTCATGGAATTTCAGCCTTTTTCAAGAACCCAGAAAAATCTCTGATCAACTGTCTTTTATCGTCCTCGTTGACGGAAAACTTGCTAGAAAAAAGTTAAACTGACAGAAAAAGTCTGTGGTTGTAGCCTGGCGCCGCCGTCGGCCGGCCGCCGGGATCGCATCAACAAACAAGTCGGCTACAGGTGCGGCAAGCGGCGATGCACTGTAACAAGCACGCAGGGCGGTCACGTACCTTTTTGAGGCATGTTTTTTTGCTAGACTGCGCTAGAGCGGACTCTTTTTTTTTTTGCTTTATAATCCGTGGAACAAACGCAAAAGTAGCGAGCGATCGAGCGCGAAGTTCGACTCGCGGCTCGCGGCAAACTTCGCACTCGATCGCTCGCTACTTTGCGTTGTTCCACGGATTTTAAAGCAAAAAGAGGGACCGCACGCAGTCTTTGTTTTTGCTTACGTAACTCAATCATAATTTCGTTTCCTGTTCACTTTTTTCTCTAAAGTGAAGGTTAATAACACGGCTATACAGTCACGGTTACATGTTTTCTAGACTGTAGAAAAATTCTATTATTATTATTTAGCAACATAATAGGATAAACTTCTACCCAGGTTTGATCAGAAATGCTATTATAAGACTGCAAACTTAATGGCGAGGTCGAAAGAGAACCTTCTTGAATGTTTAGTGTAGTGTTGTTCAAGAAAATTTCTAGCTGTGTATTGTTTTTAGAAAGTGAAACGAAGCTGTGCATGGGGGCGTTGTAAAATCTCCTCTCAAAGTGGTGACTTTTTTTACTTTTGATAGCGAGAAAAAATAAAGTTACGTTTGACAGCATCCGAAAATGTCCCACACTGAACATATAATTCTGGCTAGACATTTAGCTCTGTATGGTTAGTCTGATTTTTAAGTCCAACATGAATGTCTGACAATCTCTTGAAGGTCCTATGAGTGAGCATTCCGAATATGCTGACAATTTTTCCAGCATATTCTTGAAGTGTTGTTTACTGATTTTGAGTAAGTAAAGTGATTAAGACTGTGAACCAGTGCGAGATTTTTGGTGAGTTGTTGGCGAGTAAAACCTTTTCCAGCTTTGCAAAAAAGTCCTAGCGATTAGTGACTTTTTGATAGCAAAAGCTGTCGATGACTGCCTTACTTTGCAAAAGCTAATAATAACTTAGCTATTTGACAAAGTGAAGTTTACATTTGTGGTACGTGTTTGTTAAACATTACAAAGAAATTAAGCTAGCACCTGTGATTAGAATGGAACGTTTTGATAAAATAGTTCAAAAGCACCTACTTTACATAGTAAGGAGGAGAAATTTGAAGTATGACATGTACAATAAAGGTTGTTAGTAAATTTAATACTGGTCGTGTTTGATTATATGGCCCGTCTACGAATGCAAACTTCGGGTATCACTGCATTCCATGCAACATATATTTTTTCTACGCAATGTTCTTGTATTTTATTTCTCAACTGAGTGTAGAGGTGAACGCCTGTCGTGGGACCCTCTAAAACAACAAGCTACCAAAAAGCACATGCTGTATGGTCCTGTATGCTACATTACTAAGCTAGTGGATGTTGAATTTTTCACTCCAGAGACAATTTAGCTGTGTGATAGTCTCCATGTAGCCTTGAGTGTTTGCACAAAAATGACTACGGATGTTTTGCGATGATGTGTTACTGAAAGTCCAAAGTCAAAATCGGGTAAAATTGAAGTGAAGACAAATTTTGGCTCGAGTAATCGAGGTTTTGAGAAATCGAAATTCCACTGTAGTACTTATTTGTTTCGCACCAGAACTGCATCGAGAACATTACCGTTTAAATTCTTAAAGGAGCGAAGTCTGTTTTAATTACTTTTTGGATGAAACGACCTCACTTTAGTTGGCAGCGATCTGATTTTAGTTATGAGCAATCTGACTTTGCTTGGGAGCGATCTAACCATGGAGTGATCTGACCGCAATTTTAGCATTGAAGTAAAGACGTCTCATCTGTTTTATATTGAACAGTACAGGGAAAGTTTAGCGAAAAACAGAAACAAGCTGGTAGTTTGTCTAAAATTTACCGTTTATAACATTTGCGCTGTCTACATGTTCGTGAGTAAACACTTTCCTGCCTAAGGCGATCCAAAGCTTATGGCACAAATTTGCGTGCACAAACGCTTTACCATCATTTGAGGCAAGCGATATCATTCGTGACGCTTAATTATCCTTGAAGTAAAGCTCGCGATAACAAATCCGTTTTGATACCTATACTTAATGATTCTTTTTTTTCCTTCAGATATTGTATGGTGCATTTTTAACCATTTCTAACAATTAAGCAATCAGAAGCGCCCCTTCGCGTTGGCTATATGCCGCAGCCATTATTGACACAAATCAATATATGTTAGCTAATGGGAATGGAAAATGGGTGTATGTCTGGTTTTCCTTACAAACAAAGTCCCTTAATCCGTCTTTGATTAATCCTCCCTTTCAGTGCTAGTCTTGAGAAGCGGCCTAAGTATTTTAAGCAGGTTTAAAAAAGAGGGAACGCAGACAACGATTAATTTTCTTCTGGGAATGCCTTCAAACTTTTTTTTTTTGCGCCAAATCTTTTACCCATTTGAACATAACGCACGAAGAATTCTTAGCATTGATGCAAAATGCGCAATTTTTCCAACACTTTTTAGTTCCTTGTTCAAAGTTTTAACTCTTCTTACCAGCTACCGTTCATTTCTTTAGTTCAAGTAGTGAGAAATTCGCGGTACATCAAGACAATATCTCTAACGTAATTATTTTTTTTTCTTTTTGTCGTCTTCTGCTTGGCGATTTTTTGATGTTGTACAGAAAAATTAGAAAAAACGTTTAGCACTATTGAGAATTCAAATCGCATTTCAGCATGTGCTGACCGCAGACACTATCCTTGCAAACACATGTAGCCCCCATGCCTTGAGCTGATTAATTTATTAGAAAAAACAAAAAACACAACATGTTCAAGGTCCCAGACTATCAGTAAGGGTGGTCATGCCTACTACCACTTGGCTTAAAGCACTGAGACATTTTCCATGCATTGATTTTACGAGAATGTTTAATGTAAATATGACTGTTCAGTGAATGTTGCCCAATGTTGTCTGCGCACTGTCTAGAGTAGACATGTTGAGTCAGGACTTTATTAGAGCCTTTTATTAAAAGAATTGAACTGTGTCAAGGATTTAGACATAGAAAATGGCCACCAAATTGAGTTAAATATAAAAATAACCACGAGTCTCTCGTAGCTCAGTTGGATAGAGCGCTCAACCGGTATCTGGGAGGCCATGGGTTCGATTCCCGTCGGGGACTCAGATTTTTTCTTTGTCCCACGCTCGTGTCATGTTGAATAATTTCTTCACTATTTATCACCGAGCTTGAAATTTACAATCTTTATTATTTACTACACATTTGATTATTTCGACATTGCTGATCCTAGCAGTATGCAGGACGCGTGTCACATATCAACCTAGTAAATGGCCTAAGCTCTCAACGAGTCTCTCGTAGCTCAGTTGGTTAGAGCGCCCAGCCGGTATCTGGGAGGCCATGGGTTCGATTCCCGTCGGGGACTCAGATTTTTTCTTTGTCCCACGCTCGTGTCATGTTGAATAATTTCTCCACTATTTTTCACCGAGCTTGAAAATTTACCATCTTTATTATTTACTAAAAATAACCACTTAACACAGTAAAGGAACTTCTCAAGAACACGGCAAATGCTGCAAAGAAGGTGCGGATGGACAAAAATGAAAGGAGATTGATGGGTTTTCGAAAAACTGTTAAGGCTGAACAGTTTTCAAAGTTAATTTCGTTTGTTTGTAACTTTTAGATCCGTAGAAGTAATTTCTTCGCTAACATTACGTTTCATAGCGAGTATTTTGCAAAAATCAATAAAATAGACTAAACTCAGCCGTGACTCAGTCCCTTTTCACGGGTTACGCCCAAGACTTTTGTCAGGTTCGTAACTCCTGTGTGGAGAGAGGTACTGTGGAGAGAGTGACGGTGCCACGGGTTTTAGCTAAATTTAGGCATGGGAAATGACCATCAAATTCGTTGAAATATAAAAATAACCGCTTAAAACAGTGAAGAACATTTCAATAACACAGCAAATGCAAAAGAAAGCACGGGCGGAGAAAATTTGAAATAGATTAAAATGGTTTGCGATATGAATTTTTCAGGAAAAACTGTTGGGTTGAACAGTTTTTAAAGTTACTGTAACCACGTTTGTTTGGAATGATTTTAATTATAACCCCCGAGACAAACTTGTTCCTAATAAAGCTGTGGTTTTGTCATTTAGATTTCTTCGCTAATTTAAAGCGAGTATTGCTGTGACTCAATTTCTTTAATTTTGGAGTACCTTTAGCGGATTGCATGTCAGTCGGTCACAGGTTAAGTCCAGGACGGTTGACAGGCTCATAATTTATAATCCTGGATAATGAGAAAAAAGTGTCTGGCCACACAATACACCAGTAAGACTGAAATCAGAGGACAGATGGATGAAAATTGCTTAAATATATCTTTGGTCCTGCTACTTTGACAGCATCATTTTTCAAATCGACATCAATAAGTTCCACCTGGGCAGACACACTGCCAAAACCTGACTACAAATTGCCAAGGTTTCTTTTATGGGGCGTCACTACATGTATCTCAAGTGCTCTCTACATAGCTAAAAAACTTTTACTTCATCTTAGCTGCCTGCAAATATTAAATAGTACCACTTTATAAAACTAAGATAAATCAGTTGTAAGGTGGGTCTGTTCCAGATATCTTGAAGGACCCTTTTAATACCTAAAACAAAGGCACTTTTTCCTACCCTTGCCTTTACTTCAACTCGTGAAACCAGAACCCTTTTATATACCCCAGCCTGAAAAGATACAGTCTCCCCATGTACAGGGAGTAGCCCTCCATCCACTCAGGCCCTGCAGCAGCCAGAGTTTTTTTGTCTTTCTGGTGTTGTTGTTGTTGTTGTTGTTTTTTGTTGTTGTTTTTTTCACAAAGCCAAGTTAACACAAACTTCTTGCCAATTTGAACTACCCTGAATTTATTGCAGGTTGGAGGAAGGCATGGCATACAAAATGTATGACAAAATGAAGCAAGAAGATAAGCACAACCACAAGGGCATTAAAGAGTTCTAAAGACTTCCATATGAAAAAGACAGGGATGCTTGTCAGAAAATTTGAGTTTGACCCCTAACAGAGACAAATCTGGGCATAGCTCAAGATGCCATTTTCCATGCCTGATATGACTGGACCACCAATTTGTCCTGCACATTTGAAGTGAAACAGAAATCCATAATAATTATTTACACCCCCAAGCAAATGATGAGTATTGCTGTTCCTTTCATATGATTCTCAAATCCCGTCACAATCACCCAGGACCTTCTCAACAACTTCATGCCTGCCCCCCCCCCCCTCCCCCTGCACTTGCCACATGTTGGCTTGGTATCGGCATCGTACTGCAAATTTCCATAAATAAGCTTAGCCACATGTGCAAATACTAAATACAGTAAAAACCTGCGTGTAAGAACCTACTTTTTTCAGAGTTTGGCAAAACAGGTTCTTGTATTATGGGGTACTTATTGACAGTTTAGGCTAAGTAGGTTCTTAATCAGGTTCTTAATTTCTACAGAGTAGACATTGTTGTTGATTAACAGAAAATGGTATAAAATCTGGTCTGTTCTTCATTATAAATATTTATTAATGTACCCATGTTGCCAAAAGTCCAACAACATACTGTATATGCCCCGATAACATCATCTTTCTGGTTTCTGGTAAAAAATATATAAATTAAGTAGTTAAACCCTACATATAAGAACCCGTTGGAATTTATTTGGCTAAACAGGTTCTTATGTTTTGGGGTATTAAAAAAGCAAATTTCTGCCAGAAGGTTCTAGGTTCTTAAACACGGGTTTTTACTGTACTACATTCTTGTTTAATGACCTTTGTCTCACGTGAGTTTGCTTTCTGCAGGATGGGGCACCTTATTGACAATAATAGTGAGCTGCTATTCCTTAACTATTACCACTTATTGATCCAGTACATTAATTATTAAAGTAATAATGATAATGATAATCAATTTATATAGCGCATTTTTCATATATAATGTTCAAATGCGCTGTACACATACTGTAATTTACTACACAAAGGCCAGACCACAACACCATGAACTTCGTGCCCTACTCTTTGCGAATAGTGTGTGGGTTCTTTAACGTCCCCTGTTATTAGACTGAGGATACAGGAGACAGGACCTACGGTTTATCGTCCTTTTCCGAGAAGACTAGAATGTCTTACCATTTGCAGATGTAATTACAAAGGCAGCACATTCTCCTCAGTTATTTTAAGTCCCTGAGTGTTGGTCCGGTCTGGGGTTCGAACCCACGACCTCCCGCACAGCAGTCCGGCGCTCTACCAACTGAGCTAACCAGGCGGCGGTTAAAGTACTGGACTGATCAGTGGTAATAATCAAGAAACTTGTAGTGAATGGTAATTTGTAAGATGGTGCTTACTGCATCTCTTTTCTGCAACTTTCTTTATAGCCTTGCAAGAGAAATTGAGACTCTGAGGTGTCATGAAAAAATATAAGTGGAGATGGCCATGGCAAGACCCACAACATGTGGCTATTAAAATTCTGCAGGACATGCATTTTTTAAGGGACATTTTTGCCACCCCTAAAAATGTGTAGAAAAAATCCAGCTACAAAATAAAAAGTTTGTGTGGTAAAAATAATCAGATTAAAAAAATACAGTGTAGTCCCTCGCCAATATAGGCCTGAAAAAGGTAACAGTTGCAAATGCAATTATTTGAAATGCATTTGTAACATAGCTCCAAATTTTTGTCTTTGGGGCTAGTGGCATTGTTCCTGTTTTTTGTTCTCTTGTTCTCTTGAAGGGTAGTGTGCCATACATGTGAGACCTTGTGAGAGCTGCTACTTGACCCCTGGGAGGGGGGGCTTATTCTAGGGTGGGGCTTATTTTCAGATGTTTACAGCATGATATGCTATTAACTAAAGCAACATGTGTCAAGCAGCAGGGTAGGTAAAGTCTGCATCGAGCCTAGTGGCCCCGCCGAGCTTATCCCAGTTTCTATAGCATGAAGCAACAGAGTATTGCTACTCTCCCCTGGATGGGATGTTAGTCCATTGCAGGGTTACCCCCCCCCCCCCAGCAGCGTGGGAGGCGCGGTGGCCTAATGGTTAGCGCGCTCGCCTCCGAGTCAAACGGCCCGGGTTCGAGGCCTGGCCGGGGTGCTGCGTTGTGTTCTTGGGCAAGACACTTTACTCTCACAGTGCCTCTCTCCACCCAGGTGTATAAATGGGTACCAGCGAATTTACTGCTGGGGGGTAACCCTGCGATGGACTAGCATCCCATCCAGGGGGGAGTAGCAATACTCTCAGTCGCTTAATGCTACGGAAACCGGGATAAGCTTCGGCCTGTATGGGCCACTAGGCTCGAAGCAGACTTTACCTTTTGGTTTGCCACTACCTACAGTGTAACTGTAGACTTTATACACCTGGGTGGAGAGACGCACTACGAGAGTAAAGTGTATTGCCCAAAAATAAAATATAATGACCACGACCAGGCTCGAACCCCGACTGCTTGATACGGAAACCAGCGCGCTAACCATTAGGCCACCATGCCTCCCATCACGCAACAAGGGCTCAATGTCATTTCAGAAACTAAATCCTGGCCATTGAAGCACTGTCCTGTTGCTATGACTGAAAAATGCATACATGCTAACACTGAACTTACATTCATAAAAACATCTTGTGCATAGTTGTCTGTGTCTGAATCCCAAAGGCATCTGCAAGCCACCCTGAAAAAAAAAATGATAATAATTTTATTAGGCAGCAACTTGGGAGTCATACTTGTCTATTAAATAATGTCTCCTTCAACAACAATATTCAAGCTTCTTATTTATATTCACAACTATCAAACAGATAAAATGGGTGTGCAGCTCGAACTATGAGTCCAAGTCCCCTATTTAATGCCGTCCTTATTAAGTACATTGTCCAAATGTACAAAACTGAAACACAGTGGGAAAAATGGGAACCTACTCCCCAAACAATGAACAATGAATGAGGATATGAACCTTTGGGGGTTAAAGGTAAGGTACAAAGATAACAAAAAAGTATAAAATAAAAGTTGAAAAGTTTGTGAGCTGAGATGAATACATTACAACTATCAATTCTTATACACGTTACAACAATAGAGTCGATTAACGCCATAACGGCTCATGTGCATTCACACCAATAAGAAGCTATTATTATACATTTTAGTCACAGATCACTATCTGTCTTCTCATTGGCTAAGAGCCTAAAGTTAATTCTGATAATCAGTGCAACCTACAAATTAGTGAATAATCTGCTAGCAGATTATTCCACGAATACCTTGAGAGAAAAGCATTCAAAAGCAAGACAATAAGTAGGAATTAGTAGAACGGTTGTAGTCGCTTTGTCCTTATTTTTTCCAGAAAAACAATGTATAATAAAAGGTCATAAAACAATTATTAAAATAATTCGGATTTTTGTGATATCCGGAATAATCAAGATCTCAGTAAGTGTTATCAGCCTCAGCCTTCGGCAGTTCGGCTTCAGCTGATAACAGTTACCTCAACCTTGATTATTCCGGATATCACAAAAACCTCATCCAATCCAACTGTTTATAATTACATACTCTGTGAATATAAATAAGAACAAACTTACTTGACCCCTTCACCTCTCTGTTCCCCAATGACAACCTGGACAATAAATTTATATCTGTCTAATTCAAGCTCTGCAATGAATATCAAGAGAAATCATATCAAAATAAATTATGTAAGTTCTAAAAAGAATGTAACACCCTACAAATGAAATGCCATCTTTGATTGGCTAACAATGCATCAATTGCGTGTTGTGAGTGTGTTTTTTGTGTGTTTTAAAAAAGGTATTTTAAAAAAAAGAGAATGTATCTAATGACATGTTCCACACATACCGTAAATAATCAATTAAGCACTGCGGCGCATAATTAATTTTTCCCTGATAAAGGTACGGCACTTATTTGAGAGCAGCACTTATTCCAAAGAGGTGCTTACTTCAATTGCCAGCAAAACAGTTCATGGAATATAGAGAGATATAAGTGAGGCACGTACTAGGCATACACAAATTATTAAATATAAAATTATTTTGGATGAAATACAAGAGGTAACATAATCACAGTTTCTCAGTCCCTTTGTGAAAGTATTGCTGTTCAAATACAAGTTAGAGGTAACATGAACAAAATACCAAAAGAAGCATTGCGACGCTTATTCGAGAGCGGCACTTATTAAACTAGTAATAATCAGAGATTAGGGGAATGCGTTCGACCCAAGATAGGTACCCAAGATAAGGTTAGAAAACGTAAACCGAGTTACACGAGTGTTTATATTGTCATACAAATTTCAAACGACCGCGCGCGCAACATCACTTGAGACTATCAGCGAAACCATCCCAATCCAACAGCGCACGAGGCAGCACAGCAATTTTTTTACTACTGTTGAAAGAAGCACTGCAGAAACGTTTGGTTTTCAGCACAACTCACAGGGCAAACTCGAAAACGCAAACCGTAGAAGATTGTTAGATCGAATCAACCTCGTTCCTCGGGGTCTCTCGCGACGAAACAGTGACGTCATTAATTAGCCAACCTACCACATACCAAGATACATAGAACGACTTTCCCTTGCGCGTTCACAGGACAACCACGGGACCACACGCCACCACAAGATTAGGATGCGTTGTCCTACCGTCGAATGCAAAAATTGTTTACAGCCTAGCGGCAGGGATCCATATTCGTTTTTTCTCCAAGTCGTCAGCCGGGCAAGTATGCAAGATGACATACTTGTCCTGGCAAAATTTTACTTGCCCGTTCAAAAGTGAAGAATGGCGACCGTACAACAAGTCAGTAAATGAAAAGTTGACTTTTTTGTTATTATCACATGTATGCAACACTGTGTAAACATGAAATCTACAAGACAACGAATCTGTTATAATAAAGTTTGATTCACAAGTATTTGTTAATGAGACTTTTTACTTGTCTACCTTGGCTGCCGGTTTACAAATTTCACAAAACATCACGCCCCCAAGCGGCTTGTGATGTTGGCGGAAGCGTATGATGCGGGCACAAATGAAAGCCAGGGCCTCTTCGACTGCAACCACGGAAGAAAAGAACGCTTTTGCTCTTCTTATTCATATTTGGTTTGTTTTTCTGAAGTGTTAACATTGCTTTTTTTTCTTTGCTGGCGGTGCCAGACCAAGATAACGGCAAATGTTGATCAAAACATCAGCTGATGCGATCGCCTCGTTTTTTCGCGGATACAGCTGCAGTACAAAATATCAGCGGTTGAGAGCTTGAAAATTGAGCCTGCAATGATTTCATTGATGGAAAATACCGCATCAGCCAAGATGGCGGCCAAAATTATGATTTTATCACGACAGAAAGTTGCAAATTATTTTCTGTTTTCAAAAAGTTATGAAAGGATGACAAGTGGTCAGAACGCAAGTAGTAACTCATAAGAAAACTTAATAATTTTTTTTTTTTTTTATTAAGTCAAACTTAAGTTGTCCAGCGGACGAGTTTATGTAATCTTTTGGTCGTCCATACGATTTTTTAGTCGCCTCGGACGACCGGACGATTGGGAATATGGATCCCTCAGTGTTCTCCCTAGTTTTCAGCACAACAGGTAAGAAAACTTTTTAAACCAGTAAAGAAATTCGGGTAAATCCCAGCCATTTTCTAGTCTACCTACATGAAACAGAATGTTGTCCAATTGCAGACCTCTTTCGCCTGCTATACAGCCTATGAAAAATTGCATAAAATCTTCTGTTGTTTTAAGGAGATACATTTGCTGTCGCTTACATGACGTACTACTTAAAAAATCGGCGGTCGTGTTTCCTCTTTGCTACGAATTGCTGCAGCTCTTTTTTTCTTTGCTTCGAATACTCAGCATTCACGACAGCGTTGTTACAAAGTTGTATTCTGAGTGCTTCTTTTAACCTGTCATCTGGATTTTGTTTTAAACACTTACGAACATATGAGAAGAATTTGACATCGAAAGCTGCCTTTGTCTTCACCACGCGTCAGCTACGGTCAACTAAGCAATCAACTATTTTCTGCATTTTGCATGTTTTTGAAAACTGAACTATTATATGTAAGTACATGTAATATTTCTCACTTCTGGAATTATTTTTACCTCTTTGCCTTTGTGATTGTTTTTATTTTCAATGGACAAAGTGAAAGGACAGCAAGGATTGCTGCCGCTTCATTGTGGAATCGACCGTGGAAAATGTGCAACAACAGATGTGCACTTGCCGCGAAGTGAGAAACACCTGCAAAACTTGCTCTTTCCTCGATACCAGCCCTCAGAGATTTGGAAAGCGAAGGGAAATAAAGAATATTGAATACTAGCACAAATTCGTAAATGAATATTGCATTTGTCGCTGTTTATTTTCAATCTGTTATTTTATATTTTCAATCATGACTACGAAGGTGAAACGAGTGGTGTTACTTTGTTATTTACCTGTTGAATTTACAAGATATCTTAGCGATTCTAGGCGGTAAAGAGTCGTGTTACAAGCGGTAAATTTTACCGGAACGGTTACCGCCTGTTAAGGAGAACACTGATCCCTGTAGCGGTATCCGTTTAATGAATTGTTTTTGCGCGCGCTGTCTTTGTGGCTCAATGCCATTGTTAACGTTGCTGTGACGCAATTAATTGCTTTCTATTTGTCTAATCACATGAGATTGAGGCCAACTTGCCACATACCGACATACATAGAACGACACATAGAACGACTTTCCCTTGCGCGCTCACAGAACAACCGCGGGACCACACGCCACCACAAGATTAGGATGCGTTCTCCTAATGTCGAACGCAATTATTTTCGGTAAAGGTGCGGCGCTTATTCAAAAGCGGTTCTTACACGTATTCAAGAGAGGCGCTTATTCGAGAGCGGCACTTATTTGAGTAGCGGCACTTAATAGATGATTTACGCTATTTTTTCTAAGGCAGCAAAACTGTATAGTAATTATTAGTATAATTTCCAAAGGTGAATTAAAAAATGGAACATTCTGATTGGTCGAGACGTTCGGTTTATGACGCTATATTCACCATTCTAGGTGGTGAATATAGCATCTCAAGGTTTGGAACTAAGCAATGCCACCTTTGCCATCCACACTAGTGAACATGGCTGTATTTGCTGTATTTTGAATGAAAATTTTTCTTATTTAAAAGAAATAACTTCAAATCCTGGGTATTAAAGACATTAGGAATTTTAACTACCAAGGCCGTTGGACCGAAAATATCTTCAAGGGATGGTTTTTAAGGCATAGAATTGATCGTAAACCTGGTGGTTTTGGAGATCACATGCGGCCATTAGGAACTCAGTCAGATTGACTGACAAAACATTACTTGGTTCCCTTGTCACCGGATCTAGTCATTTTGAAAGGATTCACACAATTGCTCAATGATTAAACAAAGGTACAGTACCAGATATCTTTCTTTTTGTAAAGTTTGTTTTGTTCCATTTTATTGCTTAAACTTGAGTGTACAGTGTAAATTACTATTTCAATTGATGAATTTAACTGGTTTACACGTATGTAAGCGAGCACATGTTTGTTGTTTTTGTGTTTTCTATTGTTATTTTGCAGTTCTTGATCATCATTATTACTGATGGTTTTTTTTGTATTAATAATCTTTATTAACAACTTCTGGGATAAATATCTGTGATGCAAAACTATTTACAATAAACGGTTCTATCAATAGTCATTAAAATGAAAAGCAAAATATGTTCTATTAAAAAGCTATAAACTAAGAAGCAAAGGAAACATAACAGTTACATTGTGATCTGGAAAGGTAGGCTTAATAATGAATAGCTTCCTCTGCAGTTTCGACACCAAAGTCCGCTTTCCTTGCGTCACTGGGGTATTCCTGATTGTTCTGGGGTCTATGCGGCAAACCCTCTCTTTACTAGCCTGCAGAACAGGCGGTTTAATTTGCGGGTCAAAGCGTGAAGTGCTAGGTTTTTATTTAGCGGGTCACGCGAGGGTGAGCGCAAAGCACGAAGGAAAAATAAACCGCCTGTAGACACGCCATTGTTTATGCTCTTCCAACCGTTCGCCTGACGAACGGTTTTTGGTGATTGGTTGATATTAAATGTGTGAAAAAAGCAAAAAGGCGATCAAAGTATTCGCTTTCGCTCACGATTTGTTTTTAGTTCAGTGTGTTGAAGATTTTTAAAAGAGAGACACAAGGCGCGCATTGAAGCGTTATTAGAAAAGAAGGTTGTTTTGACTCTGCTACCGACAGACTTCGGTAGAAGCTTGATTTATCAGCTCTTTCCGAGAATTCTCGTGTTAGCGAATGGTGACATAAGTGACGTGAGATTTCAATTATCTACATTTGAATCATGTGGTGCCAACGGAGGTAAACAGTAAAACCTAATCATCTAGCTCAAGAGACAAAGCGCTCAATCAAACTAATGCAAGAATCTACCTGTATGACAAAATGTCTCTCTAAAACCAACATTAAGTTTTCTTGAAGTAAAGCTTCCACAGCCTTTGGCGAAGCCGGACAAAGATAAATGTGTCATCCGTGAAAAGATCACATCTTGCAACAATATTTGTTATCAGGCGGGCCCAGCATCAATTAAATACAAGTAATTTGCATTTTCACAGAATATATGTCAGACCTTGTCCTTCCAAAGAGAAAATTTAACAAATAGAAATGAACCAAAACAAACTGAACTAGCGAAACATGTAGCAAATTACAGATTTAGAGGTGTCAAACGAGACGACCAACTGTTTTTGCAGTGTACTGATGCTTGAGACCTGTTTCGCGCTAACAAATTTAAGCGCTCTTTGATTGGTCCTTCCTCAGTCTTTCTAGTCAATCAAAAAAGTGGGCGGTAGAGCATGTACAATGGTCTGGCTACAGGCGGTTTATTTTCCCCTCGCGCTTTGCGTGACCTCGCAATTACCCCACAAAAATAAACCGCCTGTTCTGCAGGCTATCTCTTTACTAACAAATAACATTGGCGTAGGATCATTTTCACAAACTGTCTTCCCTTGGGAATCCAGAAGTTGCACCTTACTTCGACAATTTCTAGGACCAAACAGGCTAGCAGATGCTTTGTCACTTGTCAACTAGTTGCTTTTAGTCGTAAAACTACTGTAGATCACTTTCACTGGTCAGCATACATGTTTCCAGCAACTAAGTTATTGTGCAGAGCAGTTGTCATAATCAGTACAAAATGCAGGCTGTGGGCCATTGTTTGTAACTGCAGACAATTGCTTCTCTTCTGTTTGCGATCGTACGAAACGATGGATGGTACAATGACAGACAACGGTCCGCAGTCTGAATTTTGCTCTGCACGCACATCAACAATTACAAATTTTTATTAAGGTAAGCTTACCTTTCAACTTTTCTTTAACTGTGTCAGAGATCTGTTTACACCATGGAGTGGCCTCTTCTGAACTGTACTTTTTACCAGACAACTCCTCGTTCAAAACATCATGAATTACTGCTTTAACTGCAGCTGGACGAAATCTAATCACACCACAAAACACAGACAAAAATTTCAGGCCTCAGACTTACAAGAAATCTACCAAATAAACCAAGCTGTTTTGCGAATTTAAATCGGCCACAAAGTAATCGACTTACTTGTGCTTGAAGTTCGGTCGTATATTATATGAATTCGACAAATCCTCAGGCATTTTGTAATATTATGATACTGGAATCATTCGATGAAACTTGCAAAATTTATCCGCTTCAAATATGGCGGCGACAAAAGGTGAAATCTCATCTCCATGACGACTAAAGAAAAGGTAACTAGCACCCAGTACTAATGAGGCAAAATTGTAGAAATACCGGAATCGAGCCAAACAGGGAAAGGAGAACACAATTTTGGCCTTTTTATCCACAAATAACGTCAGAAATTTAATAAGGAATTATCGAAGCTATGATCTTCGGAGTGAAACAGCCGAGGTCAAGCTACTTGAGTAAGGGTTTTAGAAGACCACACACCTCCACATAAACAGTTCTGGGAGCACAACCTGGGAGAAGGGATTTGTCAAGTCTAATATCCAACGGATGATACTTTTTTATACATTCTATAGTATTGTATAGCCTTTGAACAATCGTGCACATAACAGTATTTATTATTTGCATACTTTTTACTGAGTATAAGCTGTTGCTTCCAGTGGCTTTATAGCTCAGTAAAAGAGCCTTTGCACTGACATTTTAACAGTCATGTTTTCAAATTCTGTTAAAGCGGTTTTTGAAGCTTTTATTACATAGCTAATAACGTTAAAATAATTTTGTTTCTCTTGTAAGCATTTATCTTAAGTTACTTAAGCCACAGGAAAGCCAGGGGAAGGGCGGTGGTGAAGACCAAAAGAGAAGTTCACAACAAGGATTTCCAAGGATGATAGAAGCCGGTTTTAAGCGTATAAACGTATATTTTTATTACTGCTCAAAACGTATCAATGTAAAAACTATCTCAACATTGCAACAGGGTATATAATTGCAAATAATCCTTGAAATATTGTAGATTGTCTTAGGTTTTATATACATTTAGCACGCACATAGACTTTTTTACATTATTGCATATATCCTTACTTCAGTTAACAACGTATGCATCAGTTTCTACGATTTTTGAAAATAATTTAATTATAGATATATTTAATTGCGTTGGTTTTATTTTTGTGCCTAAATTGCTTATCAGCTGTGTGACTTCTGAGTTTCTATACTAAAATGACTTGTTAAAAAAACTTACTCATTACATTTTTACCTGTCACCTTGAACATGACGAAACCATGACTGTGACTTGTTTGCACGCGTTTTCCTAATCTCGTACCCATATGTGTACTTACCACGGTAGAACACATCTGGTCAAGTGCGTTCAATTCGCCAATCTGATTGGTTGATGAACAGCTTCAGCATTTGCGCGCGGATGATGCAAACTTTGTTTCGCACGCGCGCACCGTGCGTTAGCTAATAGGAAAATATTTGGTTTTAAGGGCTTTTCTACAAACGCGTCGTGTTTTGAACGTTCATCTAATGCGAATAAGCTAGAGATACAGTGTAGTTCAAGCTTGTTTGTACAAAATGTTTTAAAATGACGATATTCGTGGGTAAAAAGATGGGCAAAAAACTTTGCAAATCTGACGCGTACTTGACGCATACAGCTAGCTTGTACGCGTCAAACACAGCGCGCGCTTTTCCCCTCCGTTGAAGGCTGGTTCGAGTGTTTTAATTTATCAGCAAAAACACGACTGGTGGCTTTTTTTCTTCCTCAACTCTATTTCAAGATTGTGTTACTTGTCTTTCCTTGTATGAGAAAGAAGTTCGTTAGCTATTTACAGCGGCCAAGTGAGGTTTTCATCCACTAAATTGCCGAGCATGCGTAGTCGCGTCGTGTGTCAGATTTCTGACACATTTGACGCGAGCAAAATCCGACTTTACCAGATGTTCTCTCCGAGGGTTGAGAAGATCTGGGTACGAGATTACGCGTTTTCCCTCACTTGGAAAGCCGGTCGCATATTTTTGCTTATGTGCGATTCTGATTGGTTAACTTCCCAGTTGGATGATGCAATTGGTCAGAGTGGTTTCATTTATGACAATCACTAGGAAGCCGCAGCATAGACCCGTGCAACTTGCTCTAGTTAAAGCCTGTTCCACACGTGCAACGCAAACACAAACGCAAGAGACGTTCACCCATAGAACGTAAACGCAAGGAACGTAAGATACGCAGACACAGTTGAGGTCTTTTTCCAAGATGGCGGACAAGTCACGCTGCACTTTTTGCATTTGCGCATGCGCTTGCGTTGTCCCGGTTCACACGAATGAAACGCAAACGCAAGCACAAGAGGGTGAAACTTTTTCAATCTCTTGGTTTGGTGATTGCGTTTACGTTGGGCAGTTCACATGCACGTGTTTTTTCTTGCGTTTGCATTTGCATCGCTTGTAAGAACCTGGTTTAAAGTGACGATGCTATTCTTTCGACCAATCAGCAACAGAAACGGAACCAATCACCAGAGATTGTCAATGCAGCATACACCCCATTTTGATTCTCCCGCGCCTTTCATATACGACGCATGTAATCAAAGATTTTACTTCATGTTTTTTAGTTATATATACACTGTTGATTATCTCGCTGTTGCAGTCAGCTACATGTATGATTTTCCTAAGACTTTTGTGGTTGCTTATCTTTTCCATTTCTAGCCATTTTCAGAACGATAGAAAACAGCTTATCAGTTTTAACTTAAGTAAGAGTACGAGACTTTTTGCGTAAATGTAACTTACATCTTTGGCACCAGAAAGCAAGAAAACAAGCTTTTGTCAAGTTCTCAGTAATGGCACATAAGAAGATAATTCTGCACTCACGAAACTATTACTATACAACTATTTATCCTTAAGTAGCACAATCTGGTTGATTATCCTGCTCACAAAAAGCTTTCTTTTCTTAGTACATCACTTGGGTCTTATTTCTTACTCCTACTTTCATTTAAAAGTCTCTCTGATAAGTGTTACGTTGAATACTTAGCGCTTCTACAAGCTATAATGTCTTCTCTTCGCTTTCCAGTTTGGCGCGAGGCAGGTTGACATTATTAGCGTCCATGATAATCATGTCCATGTAATCCAGATAATCCACATTTGCAGCACCGTTTAAAGATCTGGCACCGTTCATCCTTGGTTCAGGCAGGTATTGGTCCCATTTTGTTGGATCGTTTAAGCTTCGTCCAGGCAGTGGCATAATATGGGGGTTTGCGATGACGGTATTACTTGTCCCACTGAGGGTGTCCTCTCTAGCTCTGTGAATATAAAGATCAAATTTATTAGGATATATAAGGTTGTCTGCATACGGGCCTTGTGACCCTTCGGGCTGGAGCTTATCTTGGTTTCCGTAGCAAGAAGCGGCTAGCTATATGAGTATTCTACTCCTCCCTGGATGGGGTGCGAGCCAATCGCAGTGTTTCTTCCAGACTCGTTTTTGCACCTGGGTGAAGAGAGTAACTATGAGAGTAAAGTAGCTTAAAGTGTCTAGCCCAAGAGCATAACGCAGTGCTCCGGGCAGAGCTCGAAACCGGACTGCTCGTTCCGGAGTCCAGCCCTCTTACCGTTAGGCCACCGCGCCTCCCATAACAGGATATAAACGTTTACAAACTGAGTAGGAAGCACGAAGCGACCTTACGGTTAATGTTGTAGAGTCTGGATCAAAAGGTCCGGGTAGGAGGGCTTGCGCTCCCTTTCTCGGTACCAATCTCTCCCTACGCTGTAGTCTCTGCGCTGTATAAAGACGACTAGGGACGAGTCAGGGGAGCAGTGCCTCTCTCCACTCAAGGGTGTATATGATTACTACAAAATTAAACTGCAAGGTGTATGCGATGGATAAGCTTCCCATTTAAAGAGAGTTGCAACACTCTCAGTCTCTTCATGCTACGGAAACTGGGATTAGCGTGAGTTACTTATTACTCAAGGGATCAAATATTCCAGTCCGATTCCTGTTCAATGAACACTTAGGTTCCTCCCTCTTACCTTCCTTTTACGGTCACAGAGGTGCAATTTTAAAGTACGTCTCAGGTTGAATGTGACACGCTAAGGCGCACTATTTAAGAAAGCTTATATTGTGAGGATATACCAAGTGGGACAATCAGTGTGAGGTTTCATGTTCGTATCGATCTTAAAATTTTAAAAGGAATACTTGAATATTGGTACTCAATAACACAGACATATAGCAAATAAAACGGTGTTTGAGTAAAAGGAGCTAAGAAACTGAAATGTAGTAATATAGTGCGCTTATGTTTTTAATATCTAGACTACTTATAAACTTACTCTTTTATCTTTTGTATTTTGATGTAGACAATAGAAAGCATCAGTATCACAACAAACAGAAACAGTATAGAGAAACCAAGAAATCCAATGGCCAGGTAGAGGACTGGGGAGAGAAAAACAAAAACATAGGACATCCTGATTCATTACAATCATATCCCTTGTTAGAATATACCACACAAGTGAATAGTGCTTTTCGCGCGCGCTGATTGGTTAACTCGGAGGTGATAGCAAAGTACTATTCACCTCCGAGCAACTTTAGAGAAACAAACTGCCTTCGCGCGTCGCTTTGTTTACAGAAAGTGATGTTTTGGACCGCTAGTTATTCAACTTGCGTGGTATATACTAAAACAATTATTAAAAACCAGCAATGGTATTCTGTTTTTGGCAAACTCGATAGCTATCAGGAAAAACATACTTGAAGTTCTTATTTCTTTAATTTGAGTGGCTATCTTAGTGTTTCGATGGTGTTGAGGAAACTATCTTTGATTAGCTATTGTGCTGTGGTTTGTTATTGTTTTTTTTTTAGTTTGAATCCTTTGTTTTATATCATTTTGAGATACCACCAACAGGGTCGTAACCAGGTTAATTTTTTCATTGCTCCTGATCCCATCTGATTGGCCGATCCGGATCCCATGGCATACCATGACTTGTGACCTGGGATCCCGGGTCCATGATCCCGACCCGAGGCTAGCTGTGATACCGGATCCCATATACCTGGTTACGACCCTGGCACCAAGCAACTGTCATTTCAATCTGTGCATTTTTATTAATTACGGCTATTTTTGTAGGCAGTGCTACTGACAGTCACGTGATCATCCTTGACCAATAAGAACAAGGGTAGAGTCCGATAACAGCCTCATAGCTTGATAGTAACTTAACACTTTTTTAGTTTGCTCTGGAATAGAATGAGTTATCATGCATTGTATTATTCATTAAATACAACTTACGAAGTTCGTCATCCTCCAATATTTCGTCGATCTTATCTCCGACATCTCCACTTGCTAACCCTGTAATAATATAATGAAAAGTTGTACATCGTTAACAATAACGATAAAACTTATAGAAAAGAGATATTATTTTATTGCATATGGTGCATAAAATTATCATGATTTTTTTGAAATTGGCAAACGTTAATAACATGCTTTGTTGATTTCCTATCATAAGGTTTACTTCTATATCGCACTCATTATTCAAGGCTAGGTGCACTTTTTTGTCAACATCCTCTTCAAAGAAAAATGAATAAAATCCAAAATATTTCTGTCATAGCAACGAACTATATATTTATCTGTTTTGTTGCTTAATTTAGGGCCTATATGCTAAATAGTTTCTATGACGTAATGAGCAAATACCTGTATTGTTTTATAATGCGAAATACATGATCTTTTAAATTGAAATTCTCTAGAAAGATCTTTGCTTTCTACGCAGTTTATGTTGAATCGAAAACCGTGTATTTGTGAGTTCAAACCTTGAAAGTTATATGAAAATTGCGTTGGTGATATTGGTTGGTTACTTTTTATAATTATGTTACTTTTATGAAAAATATTTACACAAATAGTAATAGAAACAACAATTAAATGCACAGCTTATGCAGTATGAAACTTGTAAATATTGAAAAGTTAAATTAAGCTCGTCTACTTTCGAAAGAAAACTGCATCTTGCCTTCTCGTTGTCTAAAGCGAGGGAACTCAGTTTGCCTTACTTAATATCTTTTAACAAGCACTTCACAACAAAGTTCAGCCCTACCTGTGAATGCCAATATGAGAAAAACACTCCAGAGAAAGCGACCTTTATCCGCTTGAGCCATTTCAGTGAAGCTTGTTCGGTGGCCCAGTCAGTTGTCACGATTGAAACGTTCTTTGCAAAATGCCTTCAGAATCCACAGTTCGTGAGAGATAATCCTGGTCTCTATCTGGGCTATAGGAGTAAAATATTCTTGCTAAACTATTGTTGTTCCGAAGTTCAGATTTACTTGTTGTTGTTGATTGTGAAAGCATGTATTTCGTGTTTGTACTGAAGTTCTGTACACGGACAAAAACGTAGCGCTGTCGTTAGTTTCTTTGACTTGTCTGACTAACTTGTGCTTTTCAAAATTTATCCAGGTATTCGACTTGCCTTGCTGTTGTCTTCTTTATAACGGAAAGCGAGTAATCCAGCCGACAAATTTTCCTGTATCAACTCACAGCCGCAAATATAGTTCAACCACACGATAAATTGCTCAAGCATATCCGCTTTTAATATATTCCATTTTGTCACATTTTTGTGCCTTTACAATACACAAGGGGGCAGTAGTGCGATACAAACAGCCACATTCCTTTATTAATTACCAAATCCTTGCGTTAATGCCTTTCTTCAGCCAGAAATATTTATCACTTCTTAAAAAGATGGCAAAAGAATTTTTTAAGCCTTAAAATCAACACGTGATTAATCTATGCTTATATTTCTTTTGGTCTTTTATAATAAGACTAAGTGCAGTTGTGAAAAAATAGATTGATCTTTGCCTGGGCAGGTATCTTAAGCAAGTAAGCAGAGGTTCATTAATTAAGGGCCAGAGATATCATAAGCCAAGACAATCTAAAAACAGGAAAACAATTAATTTGAGGTAACTGAATTAGATGGAAAGAAATGACTATATATGTTACGTTCGGGAAAATATTAAAAAATATCTTTCGAGTATTCCATCCAATACACCTTTTGTTTTTAAGATTTTTTTGTAGGTTAGAGTTGATTTCTGATTGTAAAGTATGCTCCCTCTCTTCACATTTATCCCCGCTCCCCCGGAGGCAAATCGGCTTTATTCAGGAAAAGATTAGAGAAGAAATCAAAGCTAAACATGATTTAGCATACGATAGGAAAAGTTACAGCATTTAATTTACTCATTTTTTTTTACAGTAGTCAGGTTTTACAGCACAGTTTTCATAGGATGACGACTGAGTAAATTTGAACAGAAGTAACTGTGTACTCTTTTTCTACATGCATGAAACATTGTCCTGTTATTTTACAGCATCATTTGCAGTACATGTGTCATCTGGGATCTTTGTCTCTTGTTTGCGCACTGGAAACTTTGTGAATTTAAACTTCGGATCTTCTTCTTTTCGTGGACTCTATAATAAACAAACGAACGCAATTAATCGATCTTGTAAATTACAATCGAATCTCACTTTTTATTTCGTAATTTCAGCTTTTTCTTAGACTTGGAAAATTGGGAAAATTTTCTGGTTTTTGTATTTGTTGATTTCTAGTCCGTGCAGCTAAATCCGTTTTTACCATGGTTTTCACAGGAATGGCCATTTTCTCGTGTCGCCTCACTTTCGTGTCGTCCGTGTGACTCGGCCCAGGAACAGACTCATGATCTTCTGCTAAGTTGACCTCATACACGGCACGACTGTGACCAATCCTGGGAAGAAATAAAATTACCCATTCAACTTAAAAATAAATACTTATTTTGTATGGTTTAAGTGTTCCATTCTTCCATTTAATCACTGCAACCTTAATATAATATCAATTTTTCGCAAGGCTTACTTTTTCATCATTTTGTCAAGAGGCTGCTTTCGCAGTTTGAAGTTGGCTCGCCGTGAATGTGTATATCGAGTATCTTCACGTTGTCGTGGTCAATAGCGCTGTGATACAGGAGGTCTCTCCTGTTGCTGACAATGGTTCAAAACACAGGCTCTTCCGGCTATATGCTGAAGTAAAGAAGTAAATGATACTGTAGAAGCACTTCTGATAACTTCTATGCCACACCTTTTATAATGGGACAACACAGATCAGAGTCCAACTCACTTAAAAAAATGACGCTGCTTCTGTGTATGTAGGTGATAATGTTCTAACTTGTTTTGCTTAAAATATAGAGGTGTTCTTAGAGCAGTTTTGAATTTGCGTAAAACTAAAACTAAGTTAATGGTTATCGCCCTGGCCAGTCACAAAGGACGCAAACTACTAGTGAACCAATCAATACTGGAAGCGCGGGAAAACGTGTGCGAGCGAGGCCTGATTGGTTTTACTTCTGATTGGCTGAGAAAGTAGCGCGAGTTTTTTAAACCAAACGCTAGTCACAAAGGACGCAAACTACTAGTGAACCAATCAATACTGGAAGCGCGGGAAAACGTGTGCGAGCGAGGCCTGATTGGTTTTACTTCTGATTGGCTGAAAAAGTAGCGCGAGTTTTTTAAACCAAACGCTAAGCGTGTTATTTAATTCACAACCAAAACAAGCAGAATTACTTTCAGCAATAGCAAAAGATGGCGGCTGTACATTTTACCACAATACCTTGCGAACCTAACACAGCCACGTTTCTGCCAAATTCGTCCATGTACTAACAACATTGTTCATGCCCGTTTTGAAGCTTTCAGAGCTTTTGTGTTTGTTTTTATGAGCGTTTTCGTGCACTAGGAACTGTAGGTTAATGTACCAATCGCCATCTTTTTCCGTACAGTGGATCGCAAAGCGCACAAATGCCACAATGAAGCAACCAGAACTTGCAGTAAGACCTTGCTACCAGTGAGAAACGTGCGAAACATTGCCAATCCAATTCACGTTTGATTTTACTTTTGCTCTTGATTTACTGATTGTTTCAATTAACAAGAACACTTCTACAATCAATTTAAACATCGGCATACCGACAGAATTTTTTTGAAAGTAGGGTGAAATTAACTCACATCAGGTTCTCATACAGGCATAAGATAAATACGAATTCTTGGGTCAGAGCAGAAGAAGTGTCTGAATTAGAATAGGATAAAATGATTAAAAATTGGTCCTACCGTAGTCATCAAAATTTTGTGTGTAGCTGGGATGAGTGGAGAGGTGCACAATTGTTAAGATGGCCTTTACTGACTTTACTTGGGAGAACATTTTACCTCAAAGACGAATAATTTTATCTTTTAAATGTAGCTTACCTTCCCCTAGCTAATGATTATGAAAATGTTGTATTCCCGACTAAAACATTCACTCTCATTATAGCGATTTTCATGCGCCAGAAACCACAAACTCTGACCAACGTAATTGCTATCATATATTTCTGCAAATACTGAATTAAAGCTGAAGGCAGAATAGATGCTACAGGTACTTCGAACTTTAGCCAGAGCAGAGACTAGAGCAGAAAGTGATTCATTCAGAAGATCAACGCAAAAGTAGTATTCTCCAACACTGAATTCCTCTGTAGTCGAAACTAAAAAGCGAGAGGATAAAATCTACAGTGTAACTTTCCCTGCAGACGATAACAATATTTCAAACGATCAAATTAAAAAAAAAACTTACCTCTAAGCCAAAGGCTCAAGACCGCTTTTAGTACAAATGCTACTGTTAATGAACAGTTGATTCATTAGTACAGAATTATGAATCTTTTACTTGTCAAGTTTAATTAATTTAAGTCATAGTTGGTTTGTTTGCATTGGTTTTGAAATGTTTGAGTAGGCAAATGCGTACTAGATAAAACTAACAAACACATGCGTACGTAACAGCTTTTCGTCAGATTAATTTGGGCCAGTACAACAGTAGAATTGCTAGCTACTGCCAAAAGACGATCAAGTTAACAGAACGATTAGCATCAAAGTCGTTCTCAGATCGAAAGCAGTCCAAGATCCAATCCCAAATAATACTGATGCATAACTTCTATTGATGGTTTCCATCAATGTTACAATTAAACTGTTCGGTTTGTCTGTAAAACATTATTGAATTACTAATTGTAATAGGTTGTAGTGTAGAAGGAAAAAATTGTCCCGGTTGAAAATCACCAATAGAGAACCGAGTATGACCGAGTAGTGTCAAGTGCCCCGGATAAACATTCTGTGGAACCTGCTTCGTCCCTAGCCGCCGGTCGGCTGGACGGCTGAACGGTTAAGGCGGTAAGGCGCGAAAACAGGGAGCGCGGGGTTGATGGTTAAGTTTTCCCGTCCGCATTAGGCCTCAACGTCAAGCGAATTGTGCACGACCAAGGAGGAGGACGACTGGGGACGACCATCAATATTGAATTAAGACGTCTTCTAAAACCTTCCGAGCAGCAGTGAGAAAACTGCTTCAATCAATCTCTTCCCATTTGACGCGAGGAACAGAGACGTCGTTTTGTTCAAGCTCAAGGAAAACAGTTTTCTGCGCCATTTGAAGCTTACAGATGAATCCCGATAACTCGAACCTTCAAGGGAAATCGAAAAAGGTTCGAGTTCTCGGGGGTTCGAATTATCGAGGGTAAAATTAGTAAGAAAATGACCTGAAGGGGAATCAAAAAAAGGTTCGAGTTAGTGTGTGGTTCGAGTTATCGGGATTCAACGTACTGTATTTTTATTTTTATCCTGTGTTCAAAAGGCCTGTATACTATAAAATATCCCACGAGTAACTTGTATTTAAAGGTTCGTGTGTATACCAAGAAAATAGAAGTGTCAAGTGGCCTTTCCATAGTATACTATGAGAAAGTGTTGTGCAACTATTTTATACCATGCCATAGTGTGACGATAAGTTTTTCCTTGGTTTGTGCGTTTGAACCGACTTTTGAACTGAGAGAGAAGTGCGCTGTAGCTGCGCTGAAATCTGGCTGAGATATGACTCAAATACCACTGAAATATGGGGAAACTTAGCTCGGTAGAGCACTCACTTGCTGCGGAAACGAAGCCTCGTCAACAAGCTTCAAAGCACACGGCGATCTAACTTCAAGGAACTTCAGAACTACAGACGTAAGGCTGAGACAGACTTGGGTCCAACAGTAGTTTATTCTAACCAACTTTGTAATCTTCGATGTACTAAACACACCGTCGATGTAATCAAAGAATGTTTACAACGTCGCTTGCTTATATATCATCCTAAGTGAGTTTGTATTGTTAAAATTTTACAACGTAGAAAAGCTATAACAATGCAGCCAAGTGAATGATACAATAAGAACGGAAAATATTAGTTTACAGTCTTCCTTACTTCCTAAATTTCCTTTGTTACATTAAATGATTGATAGCAGAGAGAAACTCCCCTTGAATAGAACGAACGTAGAATATCCGCAACGCAAATTTCCAACAAAGAAATTATGAACGAGCAGATGTACAAAAGTACACAGTCCAGTGCAAACGAATATCTTATAAAGAAATTATCTAAGGACAGCTGACAAAAATACAAGTTTTTCCTGAATAAAGTAAAATAGAATTTCAAAAGCGTTTGATTTTAACTTTAAAGTTACTGTTGGCTTTTCATATTTTCTCACGGACGAACACTCTCTATTATATCGGTAAGAAGAGTAAATGCGGCTAAATATTATAATACTACTGTGTTATTTCATATATATCTTTTTATCAGTTTGATTACAATTTCATGACTGTCACTTAAACGTTTCCAAATCACTTATTGATCGCTTCCTTATTCTAAACGAGACTCCCGGTCGAATCTCTCCAGCAAAACAGTAGCTATAATTTCAATTTTACAGTGAGCGTTGATTAACGTAACATCTTAAAACTATCTTCCTCTGAAATTACCGAATTATACTAATTTCCCTCGTTACATTCCTCCCACCTTAAAACGAGACCTCCCGGTCGAGAAAAAGTTAAAGGAAAAGTAGAACTCATAACTACCATGCGGTGGAATACTTGAGTTTCAAACGGTCTCAAAAATCAACTTGCTTTTTCAATTTGTGAACATCTCAATAATAGTCACGGAAAATGCCCTTCAATTATAAATTCTTCTGTCTCGACTAAAAAAAAAACCCAAGAATCTCTGACTTCTTCACACTATGTTTCTCTCGGCTTAAATCCTGTTAAATACTGTTCACTCGGTGCTAGATCAATACCAGACTTGATAACTTTTGTAACATTTGACTTCAAGTTACTTAACGGTATGGCTCAATAACGTGATACTTCAATTCCAAGGTGTGTTCTCATAGTATCAAAGACACCTTTCGCGGCATCTTTTTCTAATTTCTGGTCAACTGTCGACGAATAATCAGACTGGGTATCACGTGACTGTAATGCTTTTATCCTCTCTCCTTTTTCTTCTTTTGGGACTAAACTTTGAGCAGTTCCCTCGCGATTTGCTTGGCCATCTTCAACTTTATCATCTGGGGCTCTGTGGACGAAAAACTTTGGCATGTTCTGAATAACAGGCTTGGCGTTGTCTGTCGTGTGTGGCGTGCATGAGGCTGTGAGCAGGTACAGTATAATGAGCATCAAAACTAAGAGTGGCTGCTGAAATCCCAGACCTTTGTTCTTTCCGCTTCGAGGAATGAATTTGCAATCGGACTCGATACTCTTCTCATCATGTGCGGCTACGGTTTTCTTTACTTTCAACTTGTTCTGCTGGGGAAAGGAGGTTCCGCGGATTACTGACACTGTCGTTGCTCTGGTAGGTTTCCCAGGAGACCCCGCTCCTTTGAAAGTAATGATGCTGTTGTCAAGGTCAATCAAGGCTTTGTTAGCTTGGAGAAAATCTCTACCAAGGATGGCATCACAGGTAAGATTCTGCATAACATGGAACTCACAGGGATATTCACATCCATTTAACTGTAAAGGGACGGTAATCTTTCCTAGCACTTTTACTGTGCCTCCACCGACTGCCTGAATAGACGATAAGGAACAGTCACTCATCTTAGGCGGAAACTGACCATAAATCTTTGCGAAAAACTGTTTGTCAATGGCTGATACACATGCTCCAGTGTCCACAAGTAACTGAACAGCTTGGCCTGCTATTTTGCCTACGGTAGTCAGGTCATTGGACGTAAGTTTGGCATCACTTCCACGAGACAGAAAGACATTGCTTTGCTGAACTGAAGACTTCGTTTCTCGGCGATTTCTCTTGTATGGCTGTCTTTGCTTTGGCATAATTGGACCTTGCCGCTGATTGGCTTTTGTCAGCTTCACTTCCTGATTTGAACTTGGGTTATCCATATCTTCTTCTTGGCTGTTTGTATTTTCTTGCTTAGGCAGGGCAGCTATTACATGATCTGATGAGTTTTCTCCTTCAAAATTAAGACTGCAGGTGCGTACTGGCTGACGGGACATTTGCGCTTCTAGTCTTGGACTCTCTGCCTTCTTATGATATTCGTGAACGCGATGGGCGTACTGGGCATCTAGTGCGAGTAAACGTGCTGAGCTATGAGGGCTCGACTGATGATTTTCGGCTTGACTATAATGTGCGCGGTGTTCATGTCTCACTTCTTGATCTTGGTCGTCTGGGTGATAATAGTAACAGTTGTACTGAATATGGCCAACGCGTCCACACTTGTAACACACGAGTTTAGACTGTCGGTTGTGTTCCCTGATGCCTGCTCGCTCGGGGCGAGTGACTTTGTTTCTGTGGGCAAGGCTATTTATTCGGTTGTCTACTCGTCGGTACAGACTTTCTAATTTGTTGGTAAAACTTCTTTCCATACGGCGAATTTCTTCAGTAAGCTCTGGTGCCCCATTTCTGTTAGTTTCAGAAAACGCGGCTATGCGAGATGTGTTTTCATCTCTGAAATTGTCATATAGATCTGCTGTGAGTATAGCATCCATTCTGGCGTCCATTTCACGGCAAAGTTCATCTAATTTACTATCAATTCGGCGAATTTCTCGTATGAAATCTGGAGAGTCTCGCTTTCTGTAGTCTCCATACGCTGCAAGATTCGCTGTGTGGTTGCTTGCGTTGGGTTTTGCCTGAAATGCCCGGGAATTGTGCTCGTCTGGTGTCGGCAAAATACCATCAATCAATGCATCAAGTTTGGCTATGATTTTAGCGTCAGTGGCTGTAGCGTCAGTCTTGGTGGGTTCCTTAGCGTTTTGAAGTTTGTTGCTTAGCTCTTCTATTTTCGCTAACACATCGTGTTTCGAGTCGCTTGGTTTGCGTGATTCTGTGGGATAACTCAGGTGATTCGGGACGCCTACTACATGTACATGAGAGTTCATTGTGGTTTTCACGGCGCAAGTTAGTCGTGCTATCTCTTCGGCTTCGCGGAATGACTTTGGCTGTCTCAATAGCACAGTTTCTCGGATTTCTGGTCGTAATCCTTGAACAAAAAAACGCATTTTCTCTGCATCGGTGATATTCAAACGACGGAACTTGTGTGTCAAGTCAGTCAAATATGTGTCCAGAGGTTCTATCGCTCCTTGCTGTCGAGTTGAAACTGCTTGCCAAATTATCCAGCTTTGGTTGTTGTTGGCAAATCTCTCTCTCAGGGAATCTCTTAATTCTGCGTACGTGGACTTCTGATCTGGCGACAAAGAATAATAAAAATCTTCTGCTGGTCCGGCTAAGTTCATGACTAATTCTGCTTGAGCTGTTGGACTGGCCAGATCTATTCGCCGAAGTTTAAGGTAATTTTCAATTTTATCCAGCCAACGATTAATATCTTCGGAGTCATATCCATGAAATGGTGCAGGTCTTCGTGTGCTTACTGTTTCTGGGAGCGGTGCTTGCTCTAAGGCACTGGTTGTCTGCTGGTGTTGCAATCTTAACTGGCGTTGTAGAGTTGCCATCTGATCCTGTAAGTCTTTAAATGCGGCTGCTTCCATGGTGTTTATAGATTCGGTATCTTGGTCCTTTTTGTGTACTTGGTTTTCTTCGCTTATTTCTTTATTGTTTTCACTCTCTCCTGAATCTTCTCGCTCGCTTTCCGTTTCCGTGTATCCGAATTCGTCGCTGGAAACAGAGTCGCTACGAGTTCCTCTTTTGTTTTGTTTTGGTTTTTTGTAATTTATGCGAGTTCGCACTTGGTCGTGGACACTCGCTTGTGAATTAATTATCGGTTTTGTTTGGCCAGCGAAGCTTGTTTCTTGGCGTTGATTCGGTCTGTTTGCTTCTTTTCCGCTGGGTTCTCTGATCTTTTCGACTTCTAATGCGATGCGTGAACCACTCTGCAACTGCCTTGACACGATCGGCGTAAAATCTTCCAAAGAACTGCTCTCACTTGCTTCACGCGGGCTACGGAAAATATGCTGAACAGGTGAATTCGACTGAACAATGGATGGTCCTTCGTTCTGGTCAACACTGATATCTATCGCTTCGCGGTTGGTTCTATTGACTGGACCTGTACTGGAAAATGCTGTGGAAATTCTTCTCGGCTCTTCGGTATGTGATTCAATGTAACTCTCGATGGTCGCTTGGGGTGGCGGGACGAGACCAGTATACGGACAAAATGGTAATTCGTGAAGCAGTTCACAATTATCTTCTTCCGATAAATCGGCTTGAACAGATGTATCGACCTTTGGCGTACTGGCTTTAACGGTTTGATTGGCTAGCTTTCTACTTCTTAAATTATATCTCGGATGAAAACTTCTCTTAAAGACTCTCTTAACAGACTTCATTAATTTCTGTTCTTTCTGGTTTACTCACGTTACTTGAGCGGTCTGTTCCTCTTTTCCACGCTCAAGGGATTACATCGGTTTGCGACAACTTCGGCTGGCTTTCTTTTATTCCTCTCTTGCTTGCCTTGATAACGTCTTTGAAGTTCCAAGAAGCACTACCCGGATTCTCCACCACTGTGACGATAAGTTTTTCCTTGGTTTGTGCGTTTGAACCGACTTTTGAACTGAGAGAGAAGTGCGCTGTAGCTGCGCTGAAATCTGGCTGAGATATGACTCAAATACCACTGAAATATGGGGAAACTTAGCTCGGTAGAGCACTCACTTGCTGCGGAAACGAAGCCTCGTCAACAAGCTTCAAAGCACACGGCGATCTAACTTCAAGGAACTTCAGAACTACAGACGTAAGGCTGAGACAGACTTGGGTCCAACAGTAGTTTATTCTAACCAACTTTGTAATCTTCGATGTACTAAACACACCGTCGATGTAATCAAAGAATGTTTACAACGTCGCTTGCTTATATATCATCCTAAGTGAGTTTGTATTGTTAAAATTTTACAACGTAGAAAAGCTATAACAATGCAGCCAAGTGAATGATACAATAAGAACGGAAAATATTAGTTTACAGTCTTCCTTACTTCCTAAATTTCCTTTGTTACATTAAATGATTGATAGCAGAGAGAAACTCCCCTTGAATAGAACGAACGTAGAATATCCGCAACGCAAATTTCCAACAAAGAAATTATGAACGAGCAGATGTACAAAAGTACACAGTCCAGTGCAAACGAATATCTTATAAAGAAATTATCTAAGGACAGCTGACAAAAATACAAGTTTTTCCTGAATAAAGTAAAATAGAATTTCAAAAGCGTTTGATTTTAACTTTAAAGTTACTGTTGGCTTTTCATATTTTCTCACGGACGAACACTCTCTATTATATCGGTAAGAAGAGTAAATGCGGCTAAATATTATAATACTACTGTGTTATTTCATATATATCTTTTTATCAGTTTGATTACAATTTCATGACTGTCACTTAAACGTTTCCAAATCACTTATTGATCGCTTCCTTATTCTAAACGAGACTCCCGGTCGAATCTCTCCAGCAAAACAGTAGCTATAATTTCAATTTTACAGTGAGCGTTGATTAACGTAACATCTTAAAACTATCTTCCTCTGAAATTACCGAATTATACTAATTTCCCTCGTTACAATAGAAAATACGCTAACTAAAATAAAATTTTGTCGAGAATAAGATCGCAGCGCACGATGTAACCTGCGATCAGGCGTTATTTTTCTCGCGGCGGTGTAGTCAACGGAAAAATGAACCTTTTTTCCTTTTTTCGCCTTCCCTCCGCCGCGAAAAAAAAGAAAGCCTGATCGCAGGTTACGCACGATGAAAAGGTTGGGTTGAATTCTGTCGAATATACAACGGCTTTCCTGTATTTTGATTGGCTGTATTTTCTATGGCATGGTATAAAATATTTTATTTTTCACATGGCTCGTTTTCCTTTGTTCTTCCAGGCTGGTTATATTAAATAACCCCCGCTAATTAGCAACTGTCTGAAAAGTTGGGGGCGGCTTTGATTGTAACATGGGAGAGCGGGGCTGATATCTAATATTCCCCTAGGGGATTATCAACTTTAATAATCCCCTAGGGGAATATTACGATAATATTCCCCTCGTAGCAAAGCCACAAGCCTCGCATTACAAACAAAACACAACTTTACTTTAATAACGTTATGATTTATTTTACCTTGAAAACACGAGAAATGCGTTCCGGTACTCATGCCTCGACGTTTGCTCTTTTTCAGAATTCCGTTGCAGTTCAATCCGTTCGGTTGCTAAAACACTCCAAACACCAAAAGGTTACCTTTTTTAGTGTTCTTCGGGATCCTTTCACTGTTCCTGGCCAGCAGCTCTTTAATTTGTCATCTTCGACGATAATATCTCTAGCCTCTTCGACGTTTTTTTCCCATTTTTTCCCTTCTGTCGCCTCCTAAGTGCTAAACTAAGCGTTTTCGCAGTCATCTTCGAGATTCTTTGAGGATAGCAATTTCTCCAAGTTATTGCCTGGATTTGTCGCAAAAAAAATCCTTGGCAGACTCGCTCACCTCTGCCAACTTTGCAGTAAAATGGTGAAAAATGTGGTTACAAAGTTGTCGGAACTATCAGGCAATTGCAAAATCCCAATGCGTACTTTCGGAATCTTTAATCTATTGTTAAGCTTGTTTGGCAAGCATATTGATTGTTTTGGTCTGCGTATCAAAAACGAAAAAAAAATAACCTGTTTATTATATAATTTAACAATGTGGTAACCCCAGTGCGTCTTTTCGGAACCTTTTTTCTGTTGTTAAGTGTGTCGGGAAAAACATTTCAGCGCATTTCAGCGCACCTACATCAAAACAACGAAGAAAAAAATATTTCTTATTGTTCGAGCCACAGTGTTGATACCTCGCCTATGTGAAAAATAAGCCGGTTATTTTTAGGCACCTCGGCGATATGTGATTTATTCACCGAGGGCGCAGCCCGAGGTGAATAAATCACATATCCCCTCGTTGCCTAAAAATAACCCTTACAAATTGCCTCTAGAAAGCTCCACCGAAACGATACTGACGAATTAAGGAGAACGAGCGTCGAGTAACGGAAAGATTTAGAAGGAGGACAAGGCCAAAGTCGATCTTCGGTTCTGCAAGGTTTATTCTCGGCTGGTCTTTTATTTCAAGCTTCAGATGTTATCGTAGTTGAGAGTCCATCGTTGTGTGTTTATTACTGATTATCTCTGATTGAGAGCTACAAAGGAGCTTTTTTTGTGAATTGCTACACTTATTATTACTTTTCCGCAATATTAAGTGCTATATTCATATGCAAAAAATAGGTGTTTCCAGATGGCCTATCTTTCGAGGCACAGAAAACTAAATTGAAATGATGTAATGCTTTCCTTGTTCGTGGAAAGTTTTAGAAAGTAAGAAATTCTTTAAAACTACTAAGATTACAACAAAGAAAAACGACTCTCTATATCGAAATTTAACAAAAAGCAGTTCAGCTGCGAACAAGGAAATTCGAAAGTGTCAACTCTTGCGAGCGAATTTAGTTTTTAATGAGCTAGTTCTGTGACAGTGTTCTGTGGTACTTATCAATATGCAAGTTTGGTTTGCAAAACTGCGAACGGTTCCTCGTTCTAATTAAGCGGTCCGTTTCGGCAAAACTTCTTATTTCCAAATCTCACAGCTAAAAACACCTTCTACGGAAAGTATTATTAATTATTTTTTCCAATAATAAGTTATCTAATTCCTTACAATACTTATTTTTCTTAATTTACAGTTCTTTCTAAAATTCTCTATTTCCGAGTTTCCAAGATACACAGCCATTTTATTTGAAGCTAAAGACAAAATATTAAGGTTGATACAAGGACCCTTTTGACTAGCTAAATGTCAGTCTCGATTTGAAGTAATCATCTATTGTGGTTAGAAATCTGCCGATGCATAGAACACCATATAATCCTTGCTTTCCGCAAATGAATAAATAGTCTGAGCCGCTGGTAGCAGCTCTGGCAAGTTTATACTGTATTTCTACTGGTCCTCTAGAGTAACGGTTGCTATATTATTTTAAGTTTTTTGGGGCATTGTTTGTTCTATTGTTCTCTTCAAGGGTATAAACCATACATGGGACACCTTGCGAAGGCAGCTACCTGACCCATTAAACTTCTTTCTCAAAATCAGGTCGATACAAGAAGATACCTCGAGATGAGAGACTTTGCCCATTCTGTAAGTCATCTATTGGTGACGAGTTCCATTTTTTGATGAAATGCACCCACTCATCATTTTCTCATCTCAAAGGTGTCTTCTTAGATCGCCTCTTTTCAATAAATAACAGTTTTAAATTTTTGAATTATAAGGCACTTTTTATATATATCTTAGCTATGTGCGATGAAAATATCTTGAATCTAAGCGCCCACTTTATCTGTGATATTTTAAACTGTTATAATGAATCACTAAAAGAACTTGAGGAGAATTTTTCCCTCACGACCAAGAGTTAGTTGTTAGCTTGTTAATGTTAATGTTTAGTTATTAAGTGTATTCTGTTGTAGTTCTGTGGAACTGAAATCTTCAAGTTGAAGATAAAGTCAATAAAGGTATATTGTTCTTTCAAAGGGTATAAACCATACATGGGACACCTTGCGAAGGCAGCTACCTGACCCATTAAACTTCTTTCTCAAACTCATCAAAAATTCATCAACTTAAAACAAAGAAAATAACTGTAAAGGAGGTTTGGATACCGGGATACCTGGTATTAATTAAAGGGACTGTGTCACGGCTAAGTTAATTCGATGTTATTAAATTTGTCAAATATTCGCTATGAAACTAAATGTTTGCAAAGAAATTAATTCTGTGATTCTAAATGACAAAACCATAGCTTCCTTGCAGCCAAATGTTATAATTGGCGTTATAACTTAAAGTTACAAGCAGACAAGATTATCTTTGAAAACTGTTCCGACGGACCATATTTCAAAAACCCACATCGCAATCCGTTTCAATCTTCGACACTTTTGGCCATCCGTACCTTCTTTTGTATTTGGTGTGTTATTTAAATATTCCTTCACTGTTTTAAGAGGTTATTTTATATATTTAAAAAGAATTTGATGGTCATTTCCTATGCTTAAGTTCGGCTAAAATCCGTGACACGGTCCTTTACATAGATTTTTACAATTTTATTTCTGCGTTAACTACGCAATTTTTAATAAAAACAAACGTTCACTGGCTAAAAATATTAAAAACAATGAGCTTTCGGCTGTCGCTCTACAGCCTTCGACGGATAAAAAATTGAATACAAAATGGATAAAATATATACAAGAAAGGTGTGATAAAAAGAAAATAATGAAAAACAAAGTAAAAATGTGCTAATTAAGAGGCTATTATTTTAAAAATAATACAATATTGGCTTGGAATGGGCTTTGAGTTACTGCAATTTTTGTTTCGAGCTCGGTGTTTGAATTTCCCGATGAAACACTCTCTTGAGCGTTTGATATTTTACGTCACAATGAATGCGCGTTACACACTAATGACAAAATAATATGGCAATGTCTCTGTTATCAGCTCTTGAAGAGTACTTGATATCTGTGACATAAGGAATGCTCTGTTACCTTGACCTCGACACGTAACAACAAAGTTACCGTAAAAACATATCAAGGAAAGTTTGCGTTGACGAGTGTCCCTCGCACAGTGAGAAAGATGGATATTAAAATCCCTGTTCTACTAGCTCTGATGATTGGGAGTGACTTCGCTTATGGACAGGACAGTACTGGAATCTTTGATGGCGAATTTTCCTTCGTTGGCATACTGATAATACTTTTATTTTGTTTGGGTGGCGTTTATCTGTGTTTGTACTTCACTTGCTGCCACGAATATCTGTGCGCGGCTGAGGAGAATGTTGGATGTTGTGGAGACTTGAGGAATCAAGAATTGAAGCCAAATGGAAAGGACAATGGAAATATACAAATTGATTCTTCGTTCATCGTTGCGGTTTGAAAAAAAAAAAGCCTGTATGAATAACTGATAATTCGAAACACTGACAAATTGTGAGTCGATGTGAGGAATGATTCTTCTCTGGAACCAGCATCTTCAAAAAAATCATTTAATGAACCTCATTCGTTTGTGAGATTACAGAAAAGCCTACACGCCTTCCCAAACAAGACAAGTTTGTTTAAAAAGCTCACCTGGAGTCGTGCTATGCGAAACACTGAAATAACCTAAAATAGTGCTCAGAAAAACAGAATACATCATCAATGTAAACTGTATCGCTGCATCAAATTTATGAGATCAAGGTAAAAAGGAAGAATAAAAGAATTCTCACAGTAAAAGCTTTATGGATTACTGTAGACTTACCTTCAAGTCGAGCTATACTACCAGCAGAAACAAGAAGCGAACGTTCTTGAGAGAGTCTACGCGAAAATGAGCGGCGTTTGTTTCCAAAAGCCATTACTTGCAAGTCGGCAAAGGAGAACGTTATCAAGCTAAGAACGGTGATTTTGTTTCAGTTAAGTCACATCATGTGGTATAAATCCGCTTTTATACGTGCAATTTTTATGTGACAAATATATTTGATCGTATAGATGACACAACACTAAATTATCTGTCGGCAGTTCAAAGTTTAGGGCGCCATAATACGCACAGAGATACGCGCGCACAGTGCCCATTGGGAAATGTTGGGAGTTTGGGAGATTTGGGACCACATTTGCCCCACTTTATGTGACGAGTCGTCAACACGAGCAATTTTTCGTTTGTGACAATTTGTATTTGCCACATCACGTCACATAAAATTGTCACATAAAAATTGCTCGTCTAAACGACGGTCGTTTTTTCACAGCTTAACATGGGTTTAACGGATATCTCAATCGCGTTTCAAGGAATCCCAAAGCGCTATCACAGTCCTCTATATCTATGTTAAACGGTTTTTGTAAATTTGTGGGTGATTTTTGGGGATGTTGGGAGAAGATAGTTTTTTCTCAAAGGATTAGTAAAATTTAGAGAAATAAATAAATACTGGAGATTTAATATGTTTTTAAAATTATAATTTTTAGTTAAAATTGGTAAACGGACACCAGACGGTCCCCTGACAACCTGGAGTGCTCTTGTGTGGGGGTCAACTGTCTTGTGGTGTTTCAATTTTTTATCTGACTTCAATCCCTTCTTTAAACCTCTTCAATTTTATTTAAATTCAGGTATAATGCCCCCTTACAGGAGATGGCTGTAAAGTAAATACAAGTAAATGCTTACTCCATCTACGGTTTTTAATTAAAAAAATCTTTATTATTCAACAAAATGTGTCAAAAATCAAAATGTATGGTTATATGAAATGATATTTAGCTTCATTTATAATGCTCATTAAACTGTAAAGTTCATTTTTCTTTTTACAAATTTTCACTTTGACTTCCATGGTCTGTGCTTTGCATTTACAACCGGGTTTTCTACTTTGTGTCTGGAAATCGAGGGCATTAAGGACGGACCATTATTGTTTTGAGGGGGGGGGGGGGTTGGGCAAATTTTCTGAGCAAGATATTTTTTTCACCTTCAGTTTGTTCAATTTTTTAAAGATTTTTCTTATTTTTTTGTCTCATGGCTCTCCTTGCACGACTTTTTTTCAGCCATTTTTTTCTGTGCAAAAATTTGGGTTTGGTAACTCCCCCCCCCTCCCCCCACAAAAAAAAAAATTCAATGGTCCGTCCCTTATGAAGATCTATGAAAAATGCAGCATCGTCAGACTAGTATAAGCCCCTGTAAAGAAACAAGACAGTGGGTTAAAGTTCATTAGTACATAATTTGCAAATAAATGTGACAATACTCAGTAGTCCGAACGCATAACTTTCCTCACCCGGTGTGATTTTAAATAGGTCTCGTTCAAACACGCACAGGAAAAAGAAATTTTTAAAATTCCTTTGCGATTTTGTGCTTGTTTTGTTATTTTACCAGAGAAGAACCAGCGCGTGACAAGCAAATCGCACCACACCTCATTCTTTGTGAGTCATAATTATCATGGATTGCGCATGCTTGTGTCTCTTTGTGTCTCTTTGTGCTTTTGCTTATTCTCTATTTTCCAATTGCCCATAATACACTTTGTTTGCCCTCCAAATTTTGCATAAACTATTGTTTTCAAATTCCTTTGGGAGGACTGCATATTTCCAAAACAATACTTTATGCAAAATTTGCATTATGGGCAATTGGAAAATAGAGAATTGCAAGAGTGAACATCCTTCTGCAGTATATCCTTTTTTTTATAAGTGTACATAGGGCGTATCTAGTTACCTAGCTATGAACTTGTATAGCAGGTCAGTAGAGAAAATTACGCAAAGGGTTTTACATGCAAATGATAACATATATGTTATAAAGCACATACGTTGTGAAAAAGAGCTGGGGCAACGGCTACTAGGGCTTACTAAGGAAACAGTCTGTTCTAGACGTCCAGTTCATGTCATTCCATGCAACACCCATACCCTTGTCTGTCCGTCTGACTTATTACTGTCTGTCCAAGTGCGTTTGTTTGTCCGTTAGTAGCTATCTGTCAAAGTTTGTGTGTTTATCATTAGATGTCTGTCGGTAAGTCTGTTTGTCGGTCAGTCAGTCTGTCCGAGTGTGACCATTTGTCTGTCTAGTAGCTTTCTCTCAATATATATACAGGGGCGGATCCAGGATTTTTCAAAGGGGGGTGGCTGTTGACAAATATTTTTGTTTACTATCTTGTTTAAGCTCCTTTTTATAGAGAGGGGGGGGGGGGGGGCGGTTATCAGGCTTAAAGGCAGGATTTTTAAAGTGGGAGTCCAAATTATTTTGTGCCAAATTATTATGGGCCGCAGACTTTATGCCCCTAGGGGGGTCGGGGGTATGCTCCCCCAGAAAAATTTGAAAAAGTTGAAGCCTCTTAACCCTATTCAGACCGGGCTTTTTTGGACCTTCTCAGACCGGGGGGGGGGGGGGGGGCTTCGGAAGCCCCCCCTATGTAACTTCCAGAATATTTAAGCAATCACCATGAAACTTATAGGATGTATTGTACGTCCGAAACTCTTTCTTTTGGTATACGTCACGTGGGATTGTGACGTCACATCACGTGACAATTACATCATGATGTCAAAACAGCCGCCATCTTGGATCCGCCATCTTGGATTTCAAAATTTTTCCAAAATGCCAGAAAACCACCCAAAATCATTGCAAAGTACTCAAAATGAATAAAAATGTACTTTAAACCCGTAAAAATGTAAAAATAATGCCGTTTAAGTTGATTTTTATTAACAGAAACACGCAAAATTACAATTTGGGAAAACATGCCTGTCAAAATGCCGTTGCCATGGTGATGTCAAGTTCCTGACACATCATCCAACCCTACCAATTTGTTGCCAGATAAATTTTAGGAAAACTCAGAAAGTTTGGTAGCGTTTGGTAAAATCTTAAAAAAGTTAAAAAAGTTCAAAGTCAGCGCGGGCCTCAAAAGCCCCCCCCGGTCTGAATAGGGTTAAACGTGATTTCCGTGATTTCTGAGTAGCTTTAGACATCTTTCAATTAAGCTATTAAACCGCTGTTTTTCCTTGATAATTTGACAAAACTATCCTTTCCTCAACTTACCTTGTTTAACATTGAATTATTTTTGGGACAGAAACTCTAATTCTTTAGAACAGTGATTGAAATTTGAAGTTGAACTTACGAACTTACACGAAAGAACAGATATGCGTTGTTTTGTTTACCCACGAGCGTGGAAATTTTTAGCCCTGGCAAAGTGGCCTGGAGACGACTTGGAGAGTCAATGCTTTGCTTGTGAAATCGCTTCGTTTAACTTTGATTCATGCAAAGAAAACAGTAAGAAAACTGGCTAAAAGGGTGCATATGCTAAACATAGTAACACTTTTTTCACCTTACCCAGTGTCATTGTCCTTATTTTCTATTTTTTGTGTTTATTTTCATTTTTCTTGTGGATCAAGGGGGGTGGATAGCCATCCAATCCACCCCTTGGTTACTTAGCCACGCCACCTTTGACATCCAGGCAAGTAAACATGGCCGCTTTTGTTGAATGAAAATTTCTTTGATTTGAAAGAAACCAGTGCAAGTCCTGGATATTTTAAACATTGGTAATTTTTTAAATTAACTACCAAGGCTTTTGGACCGAAAATATTTTTAAGAGATGGTTCTCAAGGCATTAGAAATGATCGTAAACACGGCGGTTTTGGCGATCGATGAGAAACTCAGTCAGATCGATTGAGCAAACATTATTTAGTTCTTCTTCTCACCGGAGCTACTCATTTTCGAGAGGATTCGCACATTCGCTTAGAAGTATCAACAATCATACAAAGGTACCGGACATCTATCTTTCTCGTAGTGTTTGTTTTGTTTCGTTTTATTACTTTATAAACTATAAATAAATTCTGATTGCAATCGATGAATTAAACTGGTTTACACAGTATGCAAGCGAACACTTGTGTTTGCTGTTTTCTTGTTTGCTATCGTTATTTTTTTAAGTTCTTGATGATCACCTCTAAAAATTATACTAAAACAATTATTCGCCCCAGGCTCAGTGATTATTGTTGAATAATCACTTCGCCTGAGGCGAATAATTGTTAAATATGTCTGTCTGTCTGTCTGTCTGTCTGCTGTCTGTATGTGTCTGTCTTTCCAATAGCTGTCTGAGGCTGTTCATTGTTCAGCTATTCAGTGTTTTGAGGCACAAAAAGCCAAACATCGAAATATCCAACGTACCAACTTTTTTCACATGATTAAATCCCTTAAATTTTGGTGTTCCCAGGAATAAGGTATGTTGTTGAGGAGATTTGCATATGTCAAGTCAGCTTACTCGCTTACAACTTACCAAATTTCCTTGTCGCGATCGCTGACATTTGGGTTATCAAAACCGGCAATTGGGTTCATTTTACTACCTCCTTGAGTGACTTGAGAGGGAAGGACACGAGGTCCGGTGACACCGGAGACACGGCGTGCTCGAGGGTTCTGTTACAATAATAGAAAGAGAGTCAGGTTGAATGTAAAGACCTGCCTCGTCCCCAGGCACAGATCGGCCGGACAGTTAGGGCTGAAACTCTGATAGGCGGGAAAACTGAGAGCGCGGGGTCTGATGGTTCCGTCAGCATCAGGCCCACAACGCCAAGTGAACCGGGCACAACCAAGTAGGAGGACACTTGGGGACGAGGCAATGTAAAGACTGGAAATAATAACGGTATTTCCTGAGATTTTGAGCAATTTTCGATTGAGTGTTTTAAAAGCAAAGCCTAAGTTATGTAATGTTTAATAAATGAGCAGCAGTGTTTTATCAAGTTTAAAACACGAGGCGCAACCGAGTGTTTTAGACTTGATAAAACACGAACTGCGAATTTATTGAACGGCTTCAAAATCTTCTGATGTAGATCAACTCATTCCTGCACTAATGTTTAGATTTGGGGTTATTTTGGCCTAGAAAATTGGACGTAAAGTTTAGCCGTGTCTTTATCAGATATAAAGACACTCATTAAACATTAATTTCTTTTGTATTTTCTTTATGAATCATTAATGAGTTTTTGAATACTCTGACAAATCATAAAGGGCGCTGGCAATGCATTGAACCAATCAAAACCTGAAGCTAGTACACGGTACGTAGCCAGCGTAAAGCGCGGGAAAACGCGGTGCGAGCAAAGCACGTTTGGCTTTTGTTCAGTACTTACCATTAGAGCAGTTTTAGGTTGTGTGTCGTGAAACCAAAACCAAAGTAATTACTCTGACCAATCACAAGGGACACTTACAATTCAGTAAAAAATCAAAACTCAATGTAGTCATCACTAGGCGCGCGAAAACGTGCACGAGCCTTCTCGGATATTGTTCGTGGGAGTTACTTCTAATTTCGATTCTAATTGGCCGAGAAAGTGGCGCGATATTTTTGAGCTAATCAATGAGCGTAGCAATGCAAAACCAAAGTTAAAGGAAATTACCTTTGCACTCTAGTCTAAACCTCTCTAGTCGAGATAGTACGTGGCGCGAGTTCTTTCAAACCAATCACATAACGTAGCAACGCATTAGTAATGCAAAACCAACGCAAATGCGAATTACTTTCGACACAAAATGAAAATCGCTCTATACCATAAACATGATGCGAACATAAATAATCTCGTTTCAAAGCAGTAACGATGAAGTACAAAATGTTTTTGGAAATTCTAAAAACAACTTTTCACAAGGTAATTAATGTCGCAGTAGGCCAATAAGTGTTTTTTAGAATTTTAAAATTACGAGTGGTAACATGTCAAACATTAAAACTCATTCATTCCTTTGTTTAACGAGAAGTTACCACTCGCTTTTCCTAACCCATTTTTACCCCTAGCTTTTACCTCATGTCTTGCCCAAGAACACAACGCAATGACCCCAGCCAGGGCTCGAACGTGATCTGATCTGAGTCCAGCGCACTAACAATTAAGCCACCACGCCTCCATTTTCTAAAGCGAAAGTCCGAGACTTCGAGTAGTCCCTTGAGGGCGTGTCGCGTCTCCTCGCGCGCACTAATTTTCTCGCGCCCTCGACTGACTCGGAGGAAATGAGGAACTACTCATTGCCTATAGAAGTCCTTATCTCTCTTAACACAAGAAGCCCTTCACAATTACTGATTCAGTGCTTCTGAATGACTTAGAGCTTAATGAGATCATTCCTTATTAGGACATAGAGGTTTACTTGATTTTGATTTTGGTCCTCTGTCTCCTCCAATGCTCTTTCGTGTGCTTGGCTTGGCCATGTGGAATAGAACGTGTATGATCCTCCTCTACCCTTTGTATTTATTAAGTCCAACCTGAAATTAAAAATCGAAAACATCATCAGATTCGGTTAGACTCGGCAGCCATCGTACCGTAGCGAGTTGAGGCCTTAAGGAAGGGTTCGGGGAGGGGCTCCGAGCATGACGGGAACGTTCGTAGGGTGTTCCAGGGGCTTCAATGCTGCTCCGCAACTAACCGAACGCCTGAAACAGGCTAGAACATTAACGTTCCTTGTACTTTTAAAGATTACAGATGCACATTTTACAATGAAAAACGCATTTTAATAATTTGTGGGTTATTTTGCCATCCCCGGTGAGAGTTTGGTACTAAACAGTTCCCTAGTAAGTTCTGTTTGTCATTGGTGGGGTTTTCCGCCAAGGAAAAAGTCAAAGATATTCAGTCTGGTGGAATTGCCTGCCCTGAACTTCGAATATCTCCACATAGGTTTTTTCAGATTGTTATCAGCCGAGGAGTGCCCCTTCTGACTATGCTAGTCTAAAGAAGCCTACCTTTTCTGGACCTTGCTAAGCTTGTGAGCCAAACAGACAATGATAATACACTGGATGAAGAAAACGAAGCACAATGCAATAACTACGGCAATGAGAACTGAGGAGAAGGAGAACAGGCAATCAGCATTTAAATATCTTCTGATAGAATCAAATACATTGACAACATGGCAATAATATATGCACTTACGAATTTCTGTCGTTCGGCTGCAACATATGAGTGAAGTATAATCATTAGCACAACACGCAGCTGAAACTGAACAGAATGAAAAGCGATATAAATTTTGTGCCAAATGCTGTGGGGAGAAAATACAAGGAAGACGACGGATCTCTGTTTACGTGTCATAAATTACGACTCTAAAGAAAAAATTGGGGAGGTTCAAATTCGATGAGAGCGCTAGAGTACATTGAAGTTCCCCTGGGGGTGGGACGGGGATTTTTTTCGTAAAATTTGAATTAAGCCGTAAAGGAAACCAATCTTCATACTCGTCCAGACGCCAACACACAGTATGGCAGTGTTTTTGTACATTTTCCTTCATTGATCCCTTAAACTATGGCTTGACGGCAAAAAAATGTAGGCGTTCTATTCTGAACACTTTAAGTGAGACCAAAATATTAATTTACACCTCTCAACAGGACGATGAGCTTCCCTGTCTCTCACATGGGTGCCTTCCCGCCCCGGACATGGGAGTTTCTATGGAAACTTGAGCCAACGTCCCCAACACGGCCTAACATGTACAATATTTTACTTTGGCGCATGCGCATAGGCCAAAAATTTGGACTTTTCTGCTTAACCAATATGATTTATTTTTTTGCTCCGTTGCTTTTAATTTCGTTTTTTTCTGCTTTCGTATTCTTTCTACCTTCTACTCCGTACATCCTTTTCTCTGGCCTGAAAAGTTTTGATCTTTATCAATGGAAAAACCTGTAAGGAGACCATGATCAAGTACGGGTATATTGGCCTGTTTTACCACCAATTTTAGACCAAAAGCTGATCAGAATGCAGTCGATCGATATTCAAAATGGACAGTCGTGTGGAAAGATCTATCCAACCTGTATTAGTTGCATAACACAAGAATCTGCTGACGTGCAAATCATTGACGTCATAAGTGGTTGAATGGCCATTCCTCTAAATCCCGGAAAAATCCGGGCCTAGCATAATAAGGGTTAAAAACATGTTTAGACACAAGAGCATTCAAAGATGTCTTTTTCGGGAATGTGCTATGGAAACATATAGAAGTGTTGTCCAAAAACAACATAGCAACTGACGTATCCCGCAGGCTGGTAACATGGGCAACGACAAGTTATTTACCGGCAGGGACTTCAAGCGTATCATCTTTAGTCTCAAGGATACACAATTTGATTTGAACATATATCACAAAGACTTTGACGTCCCATATTGTATATAATATATTTTCTTTATCAAACTACGTTGATTTGTAGAATTTGTGGCATTCAGTAACTTGTGAAAGCTTTTTTTCGACATCATAGCACAATTCAGTGACGGGATCGCACGGTCCGCAAACTGCTTTTGTTTTCTCCTAAAGAACCAAAACTGCCATAATTTCTTGACCGTAAACCGCCAGATAAATACAATACGAATGTACCCGCAAACCGACACTAAAAACTGGCTTAAACCGCCAAACTGCCAGAGTATTTAATAGACCCTGATAGATGTTTCACGGTGTTTGATATTGACGCACATGCCAGGAGAAGGGTAAATAGGGGTACGCAAATCCGCCGATCCGTAACTCTTTTAGTTCAAAACAAAATCCGCATTCCTTAAAAACTTTGTGGGTATAGTCACAGCAACCGACGGTAGATGCTGTTTTAATGCTATTTTTTAAAGAACTTTTGTTTTATTGCTTGTTTTTTTGCGACAATTTCGCCAACATACCGACGAAAACCGACCAAAGTGATCCGATCTTCGTTTTAGTATCCACGATCAGAGCTTCATGACATGAAGAGATCCGCGCCAAAACTCTCAGCTCACCCGCGATCCGCTGTGTTTTCGAAATTCGCGAATCCGCTCAATGTATCACAAAATCTTGGCCGGCGCTTTTCAAGGCCAAGTACGTCAATCCGCGAACCTATTCCCCTGCCCACCACAAGTACAGACTCGATGAAGTAATATCGCCCAGTTTTGTTTGAGATTGAAGCGATATAAAATTAAATGTTGTAGGCGGGTTCGTCCAAGCAAACTCTGAAAGATACCCAAACCATAGTGTACTTCAAGTTTATCGACAGCTTCTACTGGGATATCCGACGAGTGCCCGAACAGTCGTTATGACTTCCGAACATCTCCAAAAATTTACCGAAATTGACATGCCCGGCTTTCAAATAGATGCTCTGCTTTTGCGTATGTGCATTTATTGCTACGTATTTCTACTCCTGAGAATGCTTCATCATTTAAGACTTGGTAAATTAAATTTCGTAAAGTAGTTAATGTTATGAAGACTATGAACATATGGCCGCGCTTTCGTGTATAAACAATACATAAACTCCAACAAGCGACTACATATCAGACTGATTAAAAACAAATAACATTACTAAGCTGTTTGTACAAGATATCGGAACACTTTTCCAGATTATATTAGCACAAACACTTCCCGTGAATGATTCAAGAGTTAAAAGTAAAAAGTTTCTTGGGATATAAGCTATCCATGACAAACATTCCGTCGCTTGCCCATTAACTTACCTTTATGTAAACTAACCAGCATCAAATATGCAACAATATTGGTCTTGAAGTTCGTCTGTTTCGTAAACATTTTTCAGTATCCCGATCGTACGCAAAAGCGTCGACAAATTGCAATTGAAGGCACTCGGATGGTTACTAAACGCTTCAAAATGTAGCAATAGGGTCGACAGTTTTACTTCATGTGGAGTGAAGTTCAGCATGGGATTTGAAGCATGAAATTTGCATTCTTGATTGATTGAAAAGAGCACAATAGACATCATGAAAGCGTGGAAGAAATAGAAAGAACTGGAAAGATTAAAGCATAATTGACTCCGTTGTTAAGTTGTTTTTGAGCAAAATCGTGTTTAACCTTTTACAATTTTATAGATTAAAAACTAGACAAGACCAAATCAGTGTTAGGTGTTTCAACATCAAGCAATGTAACTGTGATTGAAAGCGCATTTTCCGGATTTATTTTGAATTTCACAATGCAATTACAATAAATCAACGTGTTGGTTTTTGAAGTGTTGTCTTCACCTGTCGGCCAGGTTAATACGTACAGTGCTTGTTAACTTATTTGCCAATGATATTCTTATTTGTCGTGCAATTAAGACCTCGCCAAAATCTACCCGCGGTCTTGAATCGAGGCAAGAATAGACTCAAACACGCATAAAAATAGTATCATGCTGTTATTTATTCCAACTGGACAATTGAATGACGTGTTTCGAATGCTCCGGAACAAAGATGCATTCCATATATCTTCGTTCACATATTATAAATATACATTTTGTCTTGTAATAGAAGTGAATAATCAATGTTTATTCACCGTCTACTGAATTTAATACTTTTAGCAAAATCCGGTCTTCTCTTTCCTGTTTCTCGTTCATCATCGATGGGATAAAGAACTGGGCGAAAACTTACATAAAACTGTCGATCAATCGTCCAATATTTATTTTCTGTTTATGTACGCAGTGCAGACCTATCCATTTTTAAGGTGACTGTCGATCGTGCTAAAGTCGGGTTTACACGGGCAGTTTTATGTGTCAAATATATTTGATCGTGTAGATGACACAAAAAATTATTTTTCATCAGTTCAAAGTTTAGTGCACCAGTAGTGACTTTGGACAGCAGAGAAACGTAGAGCAAATTATGCGATCCCCGTGCCCAGTGGGAGATTGGGAGACTGGGGACCACCAATGCTGTTGCGTGTTTGCCACATTTTATGCAGAGTTAATAGAGTTTTATGCGACGAGTCGTCTACACGAGCAGGTTTTCGTATGTGACAAAAAATTATATATTTGAAATTCAAACAAATTTACTTGGAATTGAATTAATAATTTTCCAGATAGACAAAGGAACAATGCTCGCTCTGGAGAACATCACATCTGAAATGGGCAGGGGAAGGGGGGGGGGGGGGGGGGGGAAGAAACTCCCTTTGTTACACGACTAAAAAAGAAGACATAGCGGTGCCGGGCAACCGAATGTGCGCAGTAGCTATTGAATGGTTGCTAAGGGCATAGTGAATAGCTTGACAAAGTTCGTCTAGTTCGCATGTCTTGGTCTTGACCGTGCACAAAACACAATAGCTATTTGCATTTTGTTTGTTCTTTTGAAGTTTGCCGGACATCACAACAACACAACAACAAACAGTGATAACGGTGTCCAGTCTGACAAAAAGTAGTGGCTTGCGAATTATACCAATTAAAACTAACTCCAATGATTCTGAAATGATTTACCATTTTTTGGTTGTTAAATGTCAAAAGTGACCAATTTTTCGCTTGATATTCCACGCCGCCAAAACATTCTCAGTGATATGACGTGTGAGAAATCAGTGGCGTGAAACATCAAACGCAAACACCGTCACTATTCGCATTTCACACGCATGCAGTCATTGATATTTAAATCTTTCTGAGAAAACAAAAACTTGGGGTGACGTCTTTCTTAGCAACGGCTTGATTGATATAGACTCGCACCGTTTCCAGGCACCGCTATGTCTCCAAAGAAAAGTGCCGACTTTCTTCCCCCCCCTGGAAATGGGCAATTTACACACGTAGCTAAAGAGGTCTATTGAGATTTTCATAACAGGGAGAGAAGTAAAAAAATATTTTTCTGCAGTTTCTTTAAAGAAATCACGTAGGAACATGAATTTTGATTATTTTTTTACATGTTATGTTTGACATCGGATGTCTTTCATTTATTTTATTTAGGTAAATTAATAATTTCTATTGATTAACTGACGGAACGGTCCCCAGATATCTACTGCCTTCGTTCGCTTTTAATAATTCGAGTAATTCGAAATTCTTAAAGAGGCCACGTCTCGATGTTTTCAGCGTACCTTGCCTTCCTAGAATAAACTCAGAATTTCAAAGCACATATATTCAATGCCAATCTCATTCCCAGTTATACAAATGTGTACATCAGGGCTTCATGAATTAGCTTATCTAACTTTTTTAGTGTTTTTCAATCTAAGTAATCGATCATTTTGGGGTTATTTTGCACATCACACAGAATCAATATGTCGATGATATAATCGGCAGTATGTGGGGAAGTGTGCAGAATTTTCACGCTTGAAATGAAACAATCAGCTAGATTGTCTGTCCACTCTGCAGCTCCTGACGTTACATGTACGTTTTACCAAACCTAGTCAACCTAGGATTAACTTGACGTCCGGGTCATTCAGTTTTCACTAAGGTTCTTAATTGGTTTGGTCAAACTTGTTAAGTTGTTTCCATTTGCTCTACAGCATTGCTTCTACTTTCTTGCAAGTAGGTGGTCACACTGCATCGTGTTTTTCGCTATTTCTTCCTGGTGTGCTAACATTTAAACTTTTGTTTTTGTAATATCAATTATGCAATAGAGCGGTTTTCACTTGAGTGTCGAAAGTAAATTGCGTTTGCTTTGGTTTTGCATTACTACGCTTATTGATTGGCTTAAAAATCTCGCGCCACTTTCTCAGCCAACCAGGAGTAAAACCAAAACCAATCGTGACTAGCTCGCGCACGTTTTCCCGCCCTTCGTGCCAGCTACATGTATTTGCTTCGAGTTTTGATTGGTTCACTGGATAGATAGATAGATAGATAGATACTTTATTAACGTGAAATAATCTTAGCTTTACGGCTAGTTTACAGTTATTTCACGAAATTAAAAACTAAAATCTAAATTAATTAAAATATATACAATATAAAAATGCTAGCTACTATAGATAATATAATTAACATGATTAAAAATATAAAAAATTAAAACACCCTTGATTGATTAATATCGCTATAAAAAGTCCTAAAAAAATAAAAACTTACAATTTAAAACGTTAAATTTCGAATGTTGCGTATAAAATCTTTGGTGCCAGCTAGGCAGCGTATGTTCTCGGGAAGTCCGTTCCATTGCTTAGCGGCGTAATAACTGAAACGTTTAAGTCCGTATTTGGTACTATTTGCCTTAGGTAATGTCAAGACATTTGCACCTCGCAAATTGTAACTGCTCCTTCTCACATTTATGAGACGACCAATTTTTACAGGGGCTCTGCCCTGAAAACAGCTGTTTATGGTAATTAACATGTCCTGTATCCTACGGGTTTCTAAAGTGTTGTTAAGACCTATCCACTCTAACAAAGTCTGATATGATGTAGAATTATCTTTATAAATTAATCTAAGTGCACGCTCGTTAACTTTTTCTAGCTTGTTAGCGTTTCTGGTCCCGCAGTGGTGCCAGACTTGGCTGCAATAAGTAAAATAAGGGAAAATAAAGGCGCGGTAGAGTGCTTCTTTGGTCTTACAAGGTAGAATATTTTTTAGCCTATTCAGGGCATTCACTTGTCCTCCTACTTTACGACAAATATCCGCGATGTGGGCATCAAACTTGAGCCTGTTATCTAGTGTAACACCTAATAATTTGATTTCTTTAGAAATGGGAATTCTTTTATCCACACATTTAATGTTCATATCATAATCACTGTTTACCAGCACAAGAGCCTGGTACTTTTCAGGATTCGCTTTCATCCCATTTTGCTGGAACCAATGCAGCGTGTTTGCTAAGTCCCTATTGATATCCTCCTCGACAACTTGTGGCTTTGGATCCGAGGTGTGAATCTTCGTATCATCTGCGTAATTCATGAACTTGCACCTTTCAATAGCAAAGTTTAAATCATTCATAAAAATGTTAAATAACAGTGGTCCCAGAATAGATCCCTGCGGGACCCCAGCCGCCACACCTGTCCAGTCTGAAAAGGTGTCGCCCAGCTTCACTCGCTGATACCTGGATGATAGATAGCTGTACAAAAGGGCAACTGCTTTGTCCTCCATGCCATAGAACTTAAGCTTCTCCAAGATCAGTTCATGTGGCAGGCAGTCAAATGCCTTGCTTAGATCAATTGCTATCGCAGCAATCGCATTGCGTTTATCCACTTCCTCTTTCCAATGCTCTGTTAGCGTTAATAGTGCTGAAGGACATCCGTGATATTTGCGATAAGCAAAAACAGAATCGTGAAAAATGGGCTCAAAGTGTTCCGTCATTTGCATGTGTATTAGCCTCTCAAACACTTTACCAAAAACAGGTAAGACAGTCACCGGTCTAAAGTTCTTTTTATCCAAGACGCTGTCTTTCTTGTGGAGTGGCGTGATTTGACCGTGCTTCCAGGTGTCAGGTACTTGCGACCTACTAATGATAGTATTGTCTGTGTCCTTTGTGATTGGCCAGAGTAATTACTTTGGTTTTGGTTTTACGACACTCAATTGAAAACTGCTCTATGATGTAAAGTGATCACACGTTTGTTCCTAAACATTTCTTTGGTTTTCTGCCGACGTGGTTACACATAGATTCCCTATCTCCAGTATGACTCCATTACCAATGGTAACATTCTCTGTGGTTGTGTTACTAATACTGTGTTGAATTGCGCTCAATTCATTAATCGCCATGTCATAAGACGGTAGGAAGGGAAACTGGTTAGGCCATTGTGAGCCGGGATCTGCCTGTACTGACCGAGATCTGCAAGGCGGAAATTGAAATTTATTTAGAAAGTCGCATGTTTATAGAGAGGTAATAAAAACTATGAGAAACTGTTTTTTACATCCGTTAGGTTGGGCTATAACTAGATTGGAATAACCCTCGTCCTCTGCGTGTATTCAATTTCGATTCATTCTGCACTAAAGTGGTCAAACCAGGATATTTTAATGCTTAGAGCAGCTGCAGGACTTGTTTTGTGTTTCATATCGTTATGTTAAGATAGTTTAACTATATGGTATTCTCCTATACACCAAAAACAGTCGGGGGAACAAGTGCCAGTCGAGGGCGACACCACTTCTCCAAGAAGTGACTGAGCCCGCGGTTTTCGTCCCAGAAGTTGCTAAGCAACATGACAAATTTGTACGCGCGATTGCTTTCGGAGTACTCGTGAGCGCTCGCGCTAGTTTTTGATCGGATGAAATAATTCGGAAACTCTTCGAGCGCTTCAACGAAGATTTGTCAAAACCGGGATTTATTCCCCGAATGAAAAATTTCAGACACATTCAGTCCGTCTAAAGATTTTTGAAACGCAAATTTCCTTCTGAAAACAAGCCCCCTCTACATCCTTACATAAGCCCTCCTCAAAAATAAGCCTGCCTGAAAGGGACGTTAAGCTAATATGGGCCCAGCGCTCATATTTTTGGAATTTTACGGTATATAGAAACGAATTCTAGAACCTCTTACCCAAACACGGCATTCCATCCTTTGTATGCAAACAGAATAAGGACAATCAGCTGAATGACAAAGATAACTCCTAGCACGATTAAAAAAGTAAAACCAACTGAAAAAAGAAGAAATATGTTTGTTTTAAATTCTACTGCACATTAAGGACAAACTAACAAGAAGAACGTTAAGTGTAAATACACCTTTTTACCTACATTGGTGTCAATAAGGTAGTTATGAATAATATCACTTTTCACAAAATTTAAACTCAACTCTTAACTTCAATGGAAGTAAGCAAAGAAGCACATTTTCTGTTGATCAATGTCTTCTCAGTCGGTCAAATGGTGAATGTAACAATCCCGTTTCAGTAATTCAGTTAGCTAAATCCGTTTGAGCTGCTAGCTTAATTGTTTCCTTAATATCATGGTCAATCCCCCCCCCCCCCCCCACGGTGGGGAATCCTACTGAACAAAAATGACGGAGATTCTCGTCGGAAATTTTAAAATGGACCACTGAAAGACAGCAGACTCTCCTTTAATGTACCTCGCTCAAGGTCATTTTTGCCACTTATAGGAACCAAGCCACCAAGCCCAAGGCAGTTGTATCAAACCCATGCCACTTTTATTTCCTGCCTTGTATTCTTGGTTTTCACGTGACGTCATCAAAATTCTAAATCCAGAAACGCGAGCCCCCTGACTTTTTATCCTTCACTAGCTATTAGACGTCCTTAATATATATCTTATTGAAGGTTTTCAGCTCGATAGCATCCACCGTCTTTGAGAAATAACATTTTGAATTTCGGAGTTTTGCGCCACACGACATCAGAATGGCCGCCTGAAGGCTGTCCCTTATGCTTAAAAAGAAAGCCTAATCCTGTTATTTTTAACGATCTGAACAATTGAGGCTTTACAAGAAGTGTTTATATGAATGTTTACGTGTTCAGGAAGGTGAACTGACCGCGCTTTATAGCAGTAGTGAATGCCAGATGTTTTCATTGACTTCCGGCGGCCATCTTGGTGCCCCTCCACAAGGGATCCAACATGGCGTTTCCATACTGTGTTCTCTAAATTTGTGTTAAACATTATGAAGGATAACTCGAGTACGGAATACCGTACAGACCTGAGACTTGGACACGTAGACTATCTTGTTATTTTCTACAACCTGTAAAATTCTTGATTTGTCTAACTCAATAGCTTTGGATTTATTTTTGCAGCGCGTGACAGTATCGTTACTTGCGTGACAGTGAAAACCAGCAATTGAAGGTATGTACTTTGTGATATGATCACGAAACATGAGTATGAAGTAATGAGTATGTATCAGGCATATATTGACTTACGGGCTTCGTTGTTTTCTTCCGTGTTGTCTAAGTATGCATCATGATCCTAGCACAAACAAAATAATCATCCATGTATTGATGTCCTTTTTGTTGTTCTTGTGAAGGAACATGCCACGCCTTAAACTTTCAGACTGGAGAGCTTTTTGCCCCGCGCCAAAACCCGAGGAGGCATCATTGAAGTCCCCGCGCGTATATATAAGGGATTAAAAAATAGAAGATATATGAAGAAATATACAAGAAATGTATGGTAGTATGCGAGGCGATCCCGATTTGAAGAAACTAGGCGCGCACGGTGGTCTCGGTTAATTTTGCGGCAAGCACGCGAGGTGTTTTGGGTGTTTTCGCCGCCATACTGGGAGCAACAAGCTGAAGATTTGCGACTCAAACGTCTCATAGCCTGCGTTGCAGACGAATTAAACCCCGAGGTTTTGTGAGACGTCCGGCTGCAACGCAGGCTAACGTCTCAAAGTTAGATAAGTTCGCTGAATTGAAAGACTCGTTTGTAAACCGCGATCGGTCAAACACAAATCACAACAGACCGAAAGACTTAGTCACAATCAAAACAGACTACCCAGCTACAACTCACAACTGAGATTTGCCATTTACATACATACATACATACAAATTTTATTAACCCATCCCTGATGAGGCTTTTCAGAGTTAAATGACTGAACTGATCAAATGTTTCTCGACGAAACACACTCCAGAGATTATATTCAATTGTAAAAAAGATTTTGCAAAAGGGAATGAGTACTGAGACGCGCGAGACGTTTTCGTCAAAAGAGGTGAGAAAATTTTGCCGCATCATTGACAAGTCAGTCTCGATCAGTTGTCGAGACGAAGCCTGTGGTTTCCGCTTCCATGCCAAGAAAATTTGATGAAAACAGTTAGCTCCAGTTTTTCGATAGTTGTTACAATCATCTTTTCCTTATAGAAACGAATACGAGGACTTGACTATTTCCACCGAGAAAAAGTTACTACTCTAATCGATACCGCTAGACACTAATCGCATTGTTTCCTTTTGTTAACTTTTCACTAATAAGCATTAATTGTAAGATGTCTCACGGCTATAAAAGCACTAGAGAAAACATCCAAGAAAATTTCACATATTCACGCCAAAGACGGACGGTTAATAAAAAGTTTCCATGCAGCCGCAAAAAAAAAAGACGACATTTGCAAAATCAAATTCAAAGCAGGACTAGCCAAAAGCGGGGGCAATGTTAGTGAGAACTACTCCTAGTTTAAAATTAGTAGCAGATCTGTCACATTAAAACTAACAACATGCAACATACAACTGTGCGCGTTGTTATCGACCTCAAGCCGAAGGTATGACAACGATGCTCATCTATATACCTGAACAGTCTCAAACTGACCCTTTTGCCTCGTTTGCATACCTTCTCAACAAAAGAATGTATCGCAGGCTCAACTGAATAACAGTTATTGAAGTGAATTGAAGTTCTGTGCTACCTTACAATTTTGGAAAAATTAGGTGGCTCTGAGCCCTTCTCGGCTAGTTCTTCTGATCGTGAAAAAGCGACTGATCTGTCCAAAAATTGGCATGGTGTTTGCTTTGGTGGCGCCGTGATCAGTTCAGTTTATAAATTACTGAAAAATCACTGTCAGTAAGTGAAGTATAAGTGAAACTCTATTTCAGTGTTGATGTTGTTAGTTTCAGAGAAACTAATTGAGGATACTTTCTCTAAAGAAAGAAATTAAAATTATTCAATTAGACCTAAGCAAACAGTCTTATTCGCTTTCATGCGCGTTCGGTTGATCGCTTAACTGTTTGTCTTCCGATTTTGCTGGAGCAAATTTAGATAATGATGATAAAAGACCTTTCAGTTACAAAGGCTTCACTTCTTTTCTATTGCATTCCTGCCAGCCAGGCCGGAAAGTACGCAAGTATGTCGCGCCTTTTCCATATGCATCAAGGACTTCCTCAAAAAACAAAAAACAAAACAAAACAAAAAAAAAAAAAACAAAAACAAAAAAAAATCCTGATGCTGTTAAAAATGCCCGCTAGATCGAACACACGCGTCAGCACATTTAGGCTAATAAACAAACATCAGTTGGATTTGCTGCACAACAGCAAATTGACAACAACAGTCACTGTGTCATTTGACCCGCTCTTAGCGCAAGTGATGTACTATCCTAGCACGGTGTTATGTTTCAGGGTCTGGAAGGGTGATGTTTTCGTCAAACTGGAGCTTGCACAGAGACTAAAAACCCTTGTGCTTTGCTCAGAGGGATCATGAAAAAGAATCTACTGCGCAAGATAAGAAAGAAAAAAATCCCCATCATAAGAAAATCAAAACTGGCGAACTCGAAAATAAGCATAACTCAGTGGCAGATCAATGTATTCCCCAACTAGACATCTGATCGGCCCCTCATGTTCCTTACAGTCCAGTTATAGATGAAGAGGGACCTGGGAGCGCACATAGCGTGCACACGGTTTTGAGCCCCTCCCGGGGGTCCACGTTCCCTTGTTTCCAATAAAATGTCCGTTGTATTCCCTTATTCTCTGTAAGAATTTTGTCGATTTTTGTGATCCCTGTTCCCTAAAATATCAGAAACATGGGTTTTGTTCCCGTGTTTCCAGCTTTATTTTTCTTCTGTTCCCAATTATCTTAAAGCCATGTTCTCTTGTTCCCTGAAACCCTAGAAAGGGCTCGGTTTTTTTTGTTATCATTGCCGGATTAGTAAGCAAATCATCAGTAAAGTAAACCAGCTTTAGTGATATTATGAATCGGCCAATAGGAGAAGCCACGAGCCAAGCGGCCCACACTGCCGGAGCTTATCCCGGTTTCCGTAGCATTAAGCGGCTAGGAATATTTCTACTCCCCCCTGAATGGGATGCTAGTCCATTGCAGGGTTCCCCCCCAGCATTATGTCGCCGGTACCCATTTATACACCTGGGTGGAGAGAGGCACTATGAGAGTAAAGTGTCTTGCCCAAGAACACAACACAAGTGACCCCGGCAGGGGCTCGAACTCGGACCGCTCGATCCGGAGTCCGGCGCTCTAACCATTAGACCACCGCGCCTCTCAGCCAATGGGTTAAACTAAAAACAATCAGGCCTCTTGCTCGGTTTCCATCGACGTTTCAGCCCGCAAATGTCCCTAAGTCGTAGTTTAATTGTTTACAAGAGGGTTTAAAAAGTGCTCTTAAGGTGCTCTCGCTTTATTGTCATTATCCACTGAGATATGAAACCTCTAAGGTTAAAATTATAATTAGAATTAACGTTTGCGGTCTTGACAAATGTCCCTTGTCATTTATCCCAGGAGGGGAGGAGTTTGTTATGTACACAATGGACAGAATGGCTGCGGTCACATCTACGACGTAACTAAAGTTTAACTATAGTTAGTCTCAAGTTACGTGACGTCATACCTAACTATAGTTGGTGCTTTCTGTCGTCTTTGCGGTCACACCAATGCAGTTAACTATAGTTAGTTCAGATTAGGTTGTGAATAATTTGGTATTTAAATTAGTTCATGACAGCCCTTGTTGTTGATCTGTGTCCAGTTGTTCCTCTATTTTTTTCTATTTTTGCACGGCATTTCGGCGTTGAAGAACATAAAATGAAGTAAGGATGCTAGAAACCGAAGAATTCAAGCTTTACTTCTGGTAACATTGATGATATGTAATTTCTTAACATGTTGTTTTTCTTGTTTTCCTTCCCTTGACGCTTTGTTTTGCATATTTATGTTCACCTCGCACGTGCGAAAAGAATTGTCGCATTCTGATTGGCTTTTCGTTTGTAAACTTAAGACTAACCCATGAACCTTGCTTGGGTATAACTATAGTTAGTGTGTATTGTTTTGGATCAGCGAGGCGTAAATTTTCTAAGTAGTAGATAAAATATGAGCGGGAGATCTGTATGGGCGTTTACAATGGCGAGCCGATAGGCGAGCCATTGTAAACGGCCATACAGATTGGACGCGAATATTTTATTCTACTTGTGAAATGAAAACAATAAATTGAATGTAAAGTATTGTTATGCGAATCAGCAGATATCTGTATCAAAAGTTAATGAATACTAATTAGCTGAGCAGGAGTTTGTATCAAAAGTTAATTCTATTGTCTGATTTGTATTAGGGTTTACAGTTGTGTACATGTGATCTGAATACTGTGCTGGGATTGGTTTGCACCCTCATGAATAGTTAACTATAGTTAGGGCGAACAGAGTAGCGGTCACATTACCGAAATATTTAACTATAGTTAACGCCGTCCTAACTATAGTTAGCAGTCTAGATGTGACCGCAGCCAATGTTGTAAGACAAGTTGTTATGCACGTCAGTTAAGATGTTCATAAATTTGAAAGCCTTGCGTTACATAAACAATTTTGTAATTTGCAATTACATCGCACCCGTTCTAAAAAACAACTTGACCTTAAAATTGTTACCAATATGACCAATTGATCTTAACCTCTAATTTTAGCGCCGACTCGAGTTGAACTTCTTTCTTGTTTCTTGTTATTGTTTCAAAATTGTAATAAAGATATAATAGGCGCACTCTGTAGAGTAGATGGTTGAATAAACAGGTTCTTTTTCAAAAATGCAAGGCTAGTCAGACAACGAAAAATGTTTAAAATTTTCTTTAATCATGCCCATTTTTTTTATCTTTTATAAGTAAAAGATAAAGTCGCTACAGTAATTGAACGGATAACGACAAAGTGACAATTGCATAGTATAGATAGAGCATTGTTAAAGGGTGAATGGTTGAAATTCAAGCCTTGAAAGTACTATCCGATTTTTTACTAGCCTTTCTTAGAGACTGCTATGGGTTAATTATTTGCTTTATCACTGGGAAATTAAGATTTTTTTTTTCCAAATACTTCTATCTATAGTACAGCAAGTAAAAACTTACTAACCTCTGTGTCACCCCCATCAGGCATCGTGATTAAAAATAACACACAAAACAAAACTCTCCTGCGTACAGTGTGTCCGAAATCCATTCCACCAACAAATGTATGCATCTGACGTGAGGTCTATCAATTCAAGACAGATTCAAGAAACTTCAGTGTAATATTCCATAACTTTCGAGCTATTTTAAAAGTTCGCGGCCACCGTACTTCATTGGCATGCAGTCTTGTTTTAGGGTCCTAACTACCAAATGGATATTAAAAAGTTTCAATTCTTTTTATTTTGGAAAATATCGAGAAGGCCGAGTTGAAGCGTCCGTGACGGCCCGCCAACATGGCGGATCGAAGGTGTTCTTGTTACTTCGACACTGAACCTGCCGTCACAGTTTCTCGATCATACTTGGTACAGTTATAAAGAGCTATCTTTCTTCTTTCAATTTATCAAAATAGATTCGGCAAATGCTGAGTTTGAATGATCAACGGCCAAGAAGTTCGAAGGTATGTTAACGATGTTTTGAACAGCCTCAAATTTACTACAAAATGAAAGGCTTATAACTTCACTGTTATCTCGATTTAGAACTAGCCAATTACCATGAACAAAGCTTGTTCATTGGTGAATTGATTCCACTGATAAAAAAATTGGGGAAACGTAACAGTCTAGGATAAAAAATTATAGAACCTCTAGTAAATTGGCCATGTCATCGCCATTTCAGCGGATCAGCTCATAATCGGGAGAAACATGAAAGGGTTACGGTCGTTTAAAATAAGCAGTTTTCATGTATTCTTTGCTTATTGCGACAGCGAACAAGCCCCAGCGCAGTTCGCTGGAGCAACTCTAATGTTGGTGAGGAAAGATTTCTGGGACGCTGACTAGCGATTGCGTTTTATACTCCTAAAATTCGTGGGCGCGTGTATTGTTGTCGAGCTATATTTGGCATTTAGCATGTGAACAAATGTTCTTTGCTCATGTGATTCTAATTAAGATTATATAATAACCTAAATTCTACGCGCATTTTGATTGGTTCTTACTTATGATCTATCAGAGTACAGACACATGGATGACGTCACGCGGTGGTGTGACTCACGCGCGTGATCAGAGTTCATAGTCCAAATCAGAGTTGTCGGCAAAGTTTTTCAAACTTGCGAGGCCACAACAAAGCAAAAAAAAGTTCAGCTTAATTACAAAACTTCAGTGAGAAACAATACGCCAAGCATCGTTCACCTTTCGAAGCATTTAACTGGGCGAAACAAGCTTGAAGAAGACAGTGAATTATTCGAGAAATTATCCGAAATCTGTATGAAAGTTTGACCGGTGTTGTACAGTTGGACGACGCCACGGGAAACAAACGAATTTCGGTTGAACGCTTCGGTTAATGCTTACAGATTTGAACAACTTTCCAAATCGGAATAAAGGTTAGTTTTTTCATTGACCATTTTTCTGTTTATTTAATTAATCGGATTATAACAGTGCTTCGTGTTAACGGAAACTTAATCTGATAGTGAAATCAAAACAACTTACTTACTTAGCTCATCGGTACGGCAGCATTGCTCACACTAAAGTGTGCTGAAGTCTTGTGTTATTATATAAAACAAATAGATTTCATTTTGCCGTGCGTCTGTTCAGTATTATATAATAACCTGAATTCTACGCGCGTTTTGATTGGTTCTTACTTATGATCTATCAGAGTACAGACACATGGTTGACGTCACGCGGTGGTGTGACTCGCGCGCGTGATCAGAGTTCATAGTCCAAATCAGAGTTGTCGGCAAAGTTTTTCAAACTTGCGGGGCCACAACAAAGCAAAAAAAAAAAAATCAGCTTAATTACAAATCTTTAGTGAGAAACAATACGCTAAGCATCGTTCACCTTTCGAAGCATTTAACTGGGCAAAACAAGCTTGAAGAAGACAGTGAATTATTCGAGAAATTATCCGAAATCTGTATGAAAGTTTGACCGGTGTTGTACAGTTGGACGACGCCACGGGAAGCAAACGAAATTGCGGTTGAACGCTTCGGTTAATG